>NC_080585.1:1885000-2513333 GCF_029962835.1 Magnolia sinica | reverse complement strand
TTGATTAACAACCAACTGAGAGTCGCTGAAAACGCTTAGGTGGGTAACTCCCATACTAGCGGCGAGTCGGAGGCCGAGTAACAATGCTTCGTATTCTGCCGTATTGTTCGACGCTTGGAATCCAAGTCGTAAGGCATACTGTATATAGGTATTATCGGGAGTTTCCAGCACAACCCCAGCCCTACTGGCCTTCGAGTTGGAAGAACCGTCGACATACAGTTTCCATGGAATAGGGCAAGGGGGAGCGGTTGATGTCGGAACTGCACCGTCCTTCGGCGTATCGTTTACTGAGAGTTCGGTCGGAGGCGTCCCTTCGGCGATAAAATCAGCTACGGCTTGCCCTTTGATTGCTGCCTTTGGTCTGTATTGAATATCAAACTCACTCAGCTCGATAGCCCATTTAGTGAGTCGGCCGGAAGCCTCTGGTTTCTGCAATACCTGGCGAAGCGGAAGATCGGTCATCACGATGATGGTATGGGCATGGAAATACGGCCTGAGTCGGCGAGATGAAGTTATTAAAGCCAAGGTGACTTTTTCCAAGCTTGGGTATCTCGTTTCTGCTAGCAGTAACGCTTTGCTGACGTAATACACCGGCAGTTGCTTTCCTCCGAATTCTCGTATCAAAGCCGAGCTGACCGCTGCCTCGGATACTGCTAGGTAAAGGAGTAGGGACTCCCTTGACTCGGGTTTTGTTAAGAGAGGTGGAGAACCGAGATATGATTTTAACTGTTGGAACGCCGCTTCACATTCTTCCGTCCAACCCATCGTTTGCCTTCCTTTCAATTGTTTGAAGAAAGAGAGACATTTATCCGTGGCTCTGGACAGGAACCGATTAAGTGCTGCGACTCGTCCGGTTAACCTTTGGATGTCCTTAATGGTTTTGGAGGATTCCATATCAATCAAAGCCTTTATCTTCTCAAGGTTTGCCTCTATTCCTCGCTGACTGACCAAGAAACCGAGAAATTTTCCGGAGCCTACTCCAAAAGCACATTTACTCGGATTTAGCTTCATCCGGAACTTCCGTAGGATTAGAAACATTTCTTCCAAATCATTCACGTGATCTGCCGCGTGTATGCTTTTGACAAGCATGTCGTCGATGTATACTTCCATGGTTTGGCCTATAAGCCGAGCAAAGATTTTGTTAACTAACCTTTGATAAGTTGCGCCGGCATTCTTCAAACCAAATGGCATCACTCGGTAACAATAAAGGCCTTTGTCGGTGACAAAGGTAGTTTTTGATTTATCTGTTTGATGCATTACAATTTGATTATACCCTGAATATGCATCCATGAAGCTAAGGAGCTCATGTCCGGCGGTACTGTCTACTAGCTGGTCTATCCTCGGAAGCGGAAAGCTATCCTTGGGGCAGGCTTTATTTAAGTCGGTATAGTCAATATAGACTCGCCACTTCCCGTTGGATTTCTTTACAAGCACGACATTCGCGACCCACTCTGGATAGTGTATTTCTTCTATGAAATTAGCCTGGAGGAGTTTGTTGACTTCTTTTTCAATGATGGCGTATCGTTCAAGGCCGAGCGGTCGTCGCTTCTGTCGGATCGGTCGATACGACGGATCGACGTTGAGTCGGTGAGTCACCACAGAGGGGTCGATCCCGGGCATATCTTCATGACTCCAGGCAAATACGTCGGCGTACCTACGGAGCAGGGCTATCAGCTTTTCTTTCAAAGGGGACTGCAGAGACGAGCCAATTCGTACCGTCTTGGATCCATCTGTCTCGACCAAGGGGACCGAGACAAGATCTTCGACCGGCTATCCTTGTTCATAATTCTCGCCCCGAGGGTCCAATGATTCGATCGTTAATATGTTGGTCGGACTCTTGTCGGCGGCTCCTTTTACAGCTATCATGTAACATCGCCTCGCATCTTGCTGGTCTCCTTTGACAATTCCGACTCCCGACTCGGTCGGGAATTTCATTGAAAGATGGTATGTGGATACCACGGCCTGGAGGAGACTCAATGAAGGTCGGCCGAGTATTGCGTTGTATACTGAGGGTTGATCGACGACCAGGAAGTCAACCATCATCGTGGTCTGATGTGGGGCACTACCAGCAGTGAGTGGTAATGAGACAGTCCCTTCGGGCAGTACTTGTCCTCCGGAAAAACCAATCAACGGGGTCCGAACTGAACGTAACGTGGATCGTTCGATCCCCATTTTGTCGAACGCCCGGGTAAGCAACACGTCTGCAGATGATCCCGTATCGACGAGTATTCGGAACACTTTTCGGTTAGTGATCGCCAGGGTGACGACCAACGCATCATCGTGAGGGTGATGGATACCTCGGGCGTCTTCCTCAGTGAACGATATGCAATACCTTTCCCTTTTTTTCTCCTTTGGTGGCCGATCTATAATCATGAGCTCGGACTGAGGCTGACTAAGTTTTCTCGCATGATTCCTTCGTGCATTGTTTGAGTCGCCCCCACCTTGTGGACCGCCGATAATCGTCCGGATTTCTTCCATAGGCTGACTCTCGGTCGGGCGTGCCTCAGCTGCCCCTGCTTTAACCATATGTTCTCTGAGTCGGCCGTCTTTTATGAGTCGTTCGATCTCTTCTTTTAGGTGACGGCAATCACTTGTGTTATGCCCGTGATCACGGTGATAATGGCAGTATTTATCCTTGTCCCTCCGATTAGGATTACTCCTGAGCTTACTGGGCCAGTTAACAAAGCCTTCGTTTTTTATTTCCATCAATACCTCTTCCCGAGTCTTGTTCAGGGGAGTATATGTGAAAAATCTTCGATCCGGCCGTTTGTCTGACCTTCGCTCATCACGCGCTTGATCATCCTTGCGTTTCCTTCCTCCGGCCGAGTCGGCTTCCTTTTTGGCCGACTCTTTGGCCAAAGTTTTAGTTTCACGCAGGATTCGCACTTCCTCGGCATTCGCATACTTATCCGACCGTGCCATAAATTCTGCCAGAGTATCGGGCGGAGTTTTGTCTAGAGATGCCAGGAATGGCTTATCTCTAACTCCTTGCATGAGCGCATTGAGAGCCGTTTCTTCTGAATATTTTCGAACCTGAAGGGATTCGAAATTAAAACGCTTGATATAATCTTTCAGTAGCTCTCCCTGCTTTTGAACTACGTTGTTCAGATGTGCCGGGGGCTTCAATTTCTTCTTTCCGCCGATGAAGTTGGTGAAGAAGGCGTCGCTCAGCTCAGCGAATGAACTGATGGACTTTGGTTTCAACTGTTTGAACCACAGTCGAGCTACATCGGTCAATGTAAGAGAAAAGGCCCGACACATTACTGCATCCGAGGCATGTGGAGCTCCATATAGGTTCTGAAGCATTCAATATGCTCGGTCGGGTCGGTCTTGCCGGTAAAAGGAGTGATTTGAGGTAATCGAAACCTCTCGGGCAACCGGGCCTTCAGTACCGAGTCCACAAAGGGGGACGCCTTCGCTTCTGACCCAGTTGAATATACATTCCGGCCGTGCTTCATGTCCGCCATCTCTTTCGCCATCTCTTCCCGCACTTCTCTTTTAAAATTTTGAATATCGGCTTTCCAAGGTTCACTGCTCTCTGCCGTGCCTTCCATGGATGGGCGATTGCGCTTTCTTCGCTCTATCTCGTGCCGAAGATCAGTCGGGGGTAGGGAAGCGTTGGCTGACTGCGCTGGAGATGGTTCTGATCCGCCTCGGGGTTGGCTCGGCCGGAAAGACTGCGGCGCGGAAGGTTGAGGATCAACCGCCGTAGTTGGTACGTGGGCTGTCTCCCCTTGAGGATGCGGGAGCGGCTGCATTTGTTGCTGATACATTCGTTCCAGCATCTGCTTCATCATATTCATATCAGACCGGATTTCTTGAACCTCCTTATCCAACCGTCCATCGTCGCGACCCCGCTGATTGTTGCTTGTCCTGGTCACTCCTCGTTGGCGGTTGTTAGGTGGGTTCTGTGCTGCGGGGACCGCGACTGGACCCACCGGCCCTTCAATCTCATTCAAATCTTCCTCTGAGACCGTCCTTCTAGTCATTACCATTGAAATCAATATAGAGATATGAGATGGCTTTTTTGTACGGTTCCCACAGACGGCGCCAAGCTGTTGATGAAAATATCCGGTTCGTCCTCTTAGACCTTCGTATACCTGCACAGAGAGAGGACAAAGGAGACCCTGGCTTGAGCAGGGGACCCTCCGATGCCAAAGTCAGGCCTGGATTCTGGGTCTTAAGTGTATTGAGGAGTTTTTAGAGAGAATTCTTTCCGTCCCTCTCAAGGTGACAGGGGTCCATCTTTTATAACTGCTAGGGCATTTAATCGCACGAGGATTCTCTTCCTGATATTGTGCGCGGGATCTTCTCCTGGTATCACGGGGATAGGATCATGCCCATCTCGAGCCTTCATCCGATCCCGTGAGCTTCGGGGTCGGAGATCTTATCCCAAGATATCCGGGATGAGACTTGATCTTGCGATGGTCGATCTGGTAAGGAGGTCCGCTCGACGCATGCTCGGAATGCTGATGAGTCGTCCGAACCGACTCAACCTTTGTCTCGGTTCGATGCATGCCCGGAATGCTGATGAGTCGTCCGAACCGACTCAACCTTTGTCTCGGTTTAGCGAATCTTGCCTCGGATTTGGCACATCCTTTGGTGATCCGAGGCATTAAGTCCGAGTCTGCGGACTTGTACTTTTTGTCCCCAACAAATCCTATGACACCGCCATCATTAACGTAAAATCCCTCCCATCCCTCCTAATCCCATGGGATTCGCCCGGCCAAACAAACAGGCCCTTAGTGATTTGAAATCCTCTTGTTGTGTTTGGCACCTTAGACAGAGGATCAACTTTAATCCAAAAGTAGCTATTCATGGTATATTTGTAGGGGTTTGAATTTAATTACTAAATCAACTTTAATATTTCTAATTAGTGAACTTATGTAATTTTTGACACAATGTTTGTAATAAGCCCACTGAAGTATATATTTTGCCAAAAAATAATGAAATTCCAAGTCTCAAATGGGCCACAAGCACAGGATCATGTTTGAGTGACTACCCAATGATTTTTAACCATTGATTTACATGGACAATGTTTGGACGGTGCTGATCATTGTATTAAAGTAATTATTGTGATGCAATTAATAATCTAATTATTTTAAGATATCATTAGTGGGTCATGTGTCTAATAAATTAATAGTTTGGTGATAAACATGTTACACATGCAACGATGGGAATGATGTTAGATGTAAACAGAGGTCTCACCTTGGATTTCAAACCCCATGGATTTGAAACCCAGTTACTTAAAGGTGCCAAACAACCAAGGAGATTTGAAATCCCCTCAAATCCATGGTGCCAAGTGACCCCTAATGCTTTGCGCATTTAATGCATCACAAACCGACCATTTAGTGTGGTCCATTACAGCATTGGATCTGCCTCATTTTAAGCCCAAAACTTAACATGATCTTAGAAAAGGTATAGACGGCCTAGATAAACAAATACATCACAGTGGTACCTACACAGATCTAGGCGTATGCTTGAAGGTTCCACCGGGATCATTTGCAGTCCGTTTCCGTTCTATGATGCCTTATCTATCGACTGTTGTAATCAAAACCCGAAGTTTGCACTCTCTGTTAAATGCCCTCTTTTATGTCCTGTGAGTATACTTTCGTTTAAGATTTTTCATGTGTGCTCCCTCAACGTATATCTATGCCTAACTTAGGTCTGATGGTTCCCTCAGCCAATATCTGTGCCTGATCTGAAGCATACATCTGATGAATCGCAATTAAAGCATGCTGTAGCCCAAAAGCGGAGGGAATGAACATGCACTGTGTGGAGAATTCTCATAAATTCACTCTCATCCATCCGTTTGTTTCACAATATGGGACAACCCAACAAGATGACTGGCTTGATTTCATTACATATGAATTTTTATAGCATGACTTTCAAGATGGATAGCGCGGATCCTTATCTCACGCTGCAACTGCTTCCGCGTGTACATGAGTTGCCTCTTACATTCATCCAATCAGGCTCCACACATGGCACATCTTTTGTTAGTTTTCTGAATATGGTGGTCATCCTCCTCGCGTATCTAACATACAGCTATGCATATTATCGAATTTGTGGGTCCAATGTAAATAGAGTATATATCTAAAATCATACTCATCAAGCAGTCCTAACCGTCCATTTTCAGTGGCTATCAATTAAATTGTTAAACATAACATTCAGAGTGGTTCAAATTCAAAGTATTAGAAGATTGACATCATCTCTATGTAGATTTCCTGGTAAGCTTCGTGAATAGTTGGTAAGGGACATAGACAGTCAATATTGCCCGTGGAACGATGACTTGTGTGGTTGAATAGTTACCACTAATTATTAAACGGTGCTAAACCAGTTCTGCGCAGCTTGCACACGCATACACCGTGTTTACCAATCGGCTAGTTGCATTGATCTAGAGAGTTCTACTTTTCAAGAGTTATTTGATACTCTGGTTGCATGTGACGCTTGATAGACAGGCACTTAGAAATTGTAAAGTGGCGGATATTATATCAAATTAAAACCGCTAAATTGTGAAACCTACTGTTTTTAAGTTACAATGTAAAAATCAGCTTGAATGAAAAATCTTGGACGCTTGATTTTAGAGATAAGATTAATAGATTATTATTTTTTTCATTTCTAGCAGTCGATTAAATGTCCAACAATCTAATTTTTCAAAAACTTATCAAAGTAATCTTTTATTCATGATATATCTAAACCGGTCCTCATAATTTTGAGAGATTAGTTTGAATTATTTGCATGCTACGAAAGGAATTGCTGAGTAATTATTTAGATGCGCCTTTGGATGAGTTGAAAGGCTGAATTAGACAAAACCCAAACACTTGACCCAACTGGATATCCATGAGCCAGGCTGCCCAGCCCCTTAGGGCCAGGGCTTGGGCCCCTTGATTTGGCCTATGGTTGGGATGAGGCTGGAAATTAGGCCCAGCGTTTGGTTGGGCTGGGCAAAGTCAAGCCAATGGCTGGACCTGGTCAAATCATCAAGTGGGTTACCAGTGTAATAGCAATGAAGATTAAAAGATATTTGTGAGCAGTCCCATTTCACACACATGCTAGTTTAAAAGTTTTTTTTTCCTGAGTCATATTCTACAATCAAACCATTCATATAAATGGGTTTGTTGTGGATATAATGGATACCTTAAAACATTTTAAATTTAGACTTGCAAATCTTTGATCATTCACCCTTTTTCCTTGTAGAGCCCGGCCCAGCCCAAGTTAGGCCTGGCCCTAGGGTCCAGGTTAGGTCCTTTTTAGCCTAATTAGGGCCAAGGCTAGGCCAAAGCCAACTCCGGCCGGCCCATTTGCCACCTCTACAGCTGAGTCCAATTGATTCTACTCTATATTTAATAATTAACATAAGAAGTGACTGATGCCAGTAAATGATGTTCTATCCTATTTGAGAACGTGAGTTGGAACAACAACAACAACAATAATAATAATCATAATAATAGAATTACCCACTAGATTATTGGCCAGCTCAAAGTTAATAACAAAACTTGCAACTACGTCCAAAGTCAGACTGGGCTTGTGTAGTCAGGCCCTGCCCATTTACACCCTTAACAAGGGCGATACATCAGAAGCACTTTCTAGGTTGTATCGTCTTAAAAGAGTTTAATCATTTACCCTTTAACGCCACATTGGAGGAAGAATATACATGCTCGTGATTTTATCTAAAAGTCAATTATGATTCAGAAATCATGCACTGATATAGATGGAGCATGCATGGTCATCTTACTGAATTTGGATACATCAAAATTTGATATCTAACTGTCCATTTAATAATAACTAAATGAATAGATAGGATTAATACATCCAATTAATTTGGCTTCTTGCTATATTGATGCAGCTCTAATACCACTTGATATAGAATCCAAAGAAATATAAAGAAAAGAAAATAAAAACTTTGTTACTATAATTTGGATAAAGAGTACAAATGTCAAATGAGAATAAGAAAAAAGATAGATTGGGAGACTCACTCACCCAAGGGGTTGAGAATCACTCACCCAAGAGGGATTACTTAGGGACACTCACCCAAGGGGTTGGGGAATCACTCCCACGACGAGCCGATAGCCCGGGGACTCACTCACTCAAAGGGCTGGGGAATCACTCACCCAACAATGGATAGGTTGGGGATTCACTCACCTAAGGAGATGCGGAATCACTCACCCAACAAGAGATGAATCACTCCACTCACACTCACACTCACAGATATAAAGCTTATAAAAAAATAACTCTAGAATATCATCTCTCATGAAAAGACTATTATATATATAAGAGGAAAATTTGAGTATGATATAATACTTCTTGATACACTTGCTTCTTGGTGAACCAATGGCTACATAATACACCCCATCTGTCATGTACCCTACAATTTGAATGGTCCAGATTGATGGAGTGGGTGACCCTACACAGTGAAAAAAGTGATAAATTAGTTGGCTTGTCGGGGCCTCTGACCGAAAATGTTACGTAAAGGGCTGTAATCAGAGTTTGGTTCTTTTAAACCACCAAACCTGTTTATGTGATTGGGCTCCTCTTGTATGAGGATGCCGGAAATTTCCCTCATATAGAATCATTCACCCCTGTGATTAACCATTGGTTATCCTCAGTGTCCATTTTCAAAGCAAAAATTATGAATTTCAAAATATTAAAATAATTGAATTTAAAGATTTTATTCTTGTCAATCCAGATGCATTGGAGCAAAACTCCTGACTGAAATACCCCTAAATTAAATTACAGGCCTACTAATTCAGACATCCACACAAGGGTGCAAGTGTATTTTGACATATATTATTGCATGAATTTAAAGGTTTAAGGTATAATACTTTTTTTGGGTGGCCCACCTGCGTGTTTAATCAACTGATTAGGGGTGGCATACCTAATGGACAGCGTGGATTTCATGCATTTTGACTCGACTCAAAACTCGGTTATTGCTTCAAGTACTGGTCTGAATTCGGAACTACCTTAAACTACTAATCACTGAAGAATTTCGAGTAGCTGGGATGCAGTTGATTCGTGCTCAAGTGAAAAACAGCTCTATGGTCTTGCAGAAGGAACTGATTTCTCGTAGAGCACAGTGCATGATTGTATTTTTCTTTGGCCATAAAAATCGACTTCTGCTAATTCTTCTCTGTCAGAGAATCATATCCTTTAACCTTCTGAAATATGATTTTAAACATAGACGATTTAATTGATTTTAGTCAAGATCTAAGATCTTTAAACAAAAACCTAGGTGATTGCAAGCAAAGTCCAAAATAAGCATAAGTTGAGTCAGTTTGCCGAGATTTATAGCTTTCCCTTGACAATAGGGCTGTCAATCGGCCAGGCCGATTCATCTGGATATGGGGCCTGGCCCATCTAGGGATGGGCTTGGGCTGGAAATTTAGACCACGACTGGGTCATGCTTAAAATTCAGGCCTACTTCACAATCGGGCCAGCACTTGGACTGTGTACAACAGCCCATCAGCCCAATCCACGCTCATCAGGACCAGCCCATTGGAGTTTGCAAGTGCAATTTTGTAACGTACACTGTAAAAATCCTCATTTACTCTGTTGCATAGCTCATATTTGATTGTAGCTTATGATCCATCAAAGAAACACTCAAGCTCTCACCTATCAGAAACATTTTGGACCAGGCTCAAGCTGGACTATCTTGACCCAGCTAGGCCCAAAGTATGTTGAATAATGTGGGTTGGGCTTGGACAGAGCTTAACCCAACCCTAACCAGGCCCATTGACACCCCTACTTGCCAAAATCATTCAACCTCAAATACGCATAGGCAAGTTGCATAGCTAATTCAGTTTATTTAATTTTACAGCCTCCTAATCATATTTTGTAACCTCTAATAGAGGATTACACGTTTTTTCTATGATTTCACACCTCATGTACCAGTGCTTCATCTAGTCCCCTTATTACATGAATTACACAACCTTCAGTTAATTTGTATTAGTATGGTAGTGACTTCTTTGAATGCTTTTTCAGACTTAACAAATGCAATCTCAACAGTACATTATCCAGGCAAAGTCCATATAAACCCAAGTTCCTCAGGGTACATCTTTTCTTTTTAACTGCAAATTAGAGTTCGTTTGAATCAAAGAGATGCCTATACAATGCTTTAATAACCCAAAAGGGCCTTGACAGGAGGTATGGAAAAAAAAAATGGCAAAACACAACTGAAAACCTCGATGGTATAAACAAATGAGAGTGCACACAACAACTCCGCGGGTGCATGGTGGAAAGAGAAGCAATCACTGTCTTCTTCTAAAAAAGAACCGTTGAATCTATAAAGAGAGAAATCTCAAAAAAAAGGAGAAACAAAACTGACATTGTTGGTTAAAAGTTTGTTTATAAAGCCTTTTAATGTAACTTATGTAAGTCATGAACCTTAAATTTATGACTAGAACCATGGTATTTATAGTTGTGATCAATGCAGTGGATTTGGGGCAGGACGCTTGAACCATGGTTCGTATACACAGTTATTCAAACGGATATAGAAACCTTACTGTGGAGACTCCAGAAAGGAGAAGTGTGATGGGTAAGCTTCTCTAACCCAATCTTTCCTATATATATATATTAATTTCCTCACTAATTTCATTGAAAAGTTTTAATAAAAGTATAAGATGCAGAATATCGATCACCCCCTTCTGATGACTTTGTGGTATCAAGAATGTCTTTTCATATAAGTGCAGGTTTAACATTTTAGCTTGTAATCTTCATTATTAATGCATAGATGGTTCTATTATTCATATTACACAGTTTCCATTGTCAAGAATTACAACAGATGAAAATCTCACCATTGTTGGACTCGCATGCCACATCTCTTGGCGTTGGTGATTGTTGAGAATGAGCCAGCCCTTGGTCGTTAGCGCAGCTATCGATCCTTTCTGCATTTGATTGTCTCTGCTTGCCAACCAAACTATTATTTTTTCAGGTATTTTATCAAACCAAATTTCTAGCAAGGAGATTTCTGTCTAGGAGAAGATGGAATCCAAAGGCAAAAGCCATGATGGATTTTCGTCAAGGGTGGAAAGAGAAGAGCCTAAGCTTATGTCAGGGTGAGTTAAACAATGGCAGAAAGAGGGAGAAACAGAAGCAAGAGAGAGAGACTATTAGAAAGAGAAAATTGCATTTTGTATTGGGGGTATTGCTGTAACGGAGGAGGAGATGCATTGTTAACGGTAGTTTGGTCAGTTGGAATTATTTGATACAGCGGCAATGTGTAACCCAGATTGTACGATTTCAATATCTAGTTGTCCACTCGAGAGTTGCATCAGCTTCATTTTTTGGTCTATACCTTAAAATGAACTGGGAAAACACATGGAGCATGTACATTCAGCACATACGTGGAGGTGGACCGCACAGTCACAGTCCCACAAAAGTGTGTGTCTCTTTTTGAGCCGCTGGATGCACAAAAATACAATCGAATTGAATATTTAAACCTTTTGAGTATAGAAAAATGATGATGACGGTTCATGCCTAATGCAAAAAGTGCCAAAATTACTCAATGGTTGAAATAATCCAATTAAGAAATTTATTCAATTGTTACCGTAAAGAGTCAGACTCCTTATAATGATCCAACTCAAAAGCGAAGCCCCATCTATTTTGGAGTAGAGAGGATGTATGATGTATCGGAGCAAACCTCAGGGTATTTTGGTCAAGACCCACGGCCTAATCGTCTACATAAGACTCGAGGACTTTTCAATGCCGCATCTTTTGCGAACTGAATTACGAAAGTACCACTGCTGGTGAAGTTCAAAACTGTAAATGTGAGCACAAACCCGACAGATAATTCACCACCATTTTCAAGATTGAGGGCCACTTACCCTGCACTTCACCTACACGCACATCAATCTGAATCGTTCAAATCGAAGGGGATGGGACGTAGACAGAACCCCAACTAAGTGTATGCAGTAATCCTAGCAATTCATTGAGCATTTTAAAAAAAAAAAAATTCTAATATTCAGGATCCAAATTCAGTTAGTGGGCTATGTTCCATCCACAACGGTGGTGTACGGTACAATGGATATGACACCACAACCTAAGAAGTGTTGCTGATCTATCTACCTGACTCTGCCAATGGGTCAGGAGGCCCCCATCCATGCCCGAGCATGGGTCTAGCTAAGAGGTACTGACTTGAGCCGGTTAATGATCAGTTGGGTGATCACATTTTGAAAATTGTTCAAGTCAGATAGATGAATGGATCAATCTGGACCGTTTATTCACTCCAGAACACATTTTGTTACTGCTATCTGTCCAAGTATCATAGTTTTACAAGTGTAGGATCATACTTTTTAAATACTCGCTGAAGCGAAAATTACAAACATGAAACAGTGATGATGAACGGCTGTAGATCGGATTCAACCTAATGACCTAACAAAGGAAGACGGATCAGGTGGTGCAGAAACGTCGACCGCTCCTTCTAGCATCTGTGTCACCTTCTTCATGGAAGGCCTTAGACCTGGCTCTTCTTGAATACACCAAATTGCCACCTTCACCAATCTCTCCAGCTTTTGTAGTCCGTAAATCACCGCATCTTCGTCGTTCTCCACTAACAGATTCAGCATCCTTTCTCTGTAGCAATCGTAAACCCAGTCAGACAGTATCACTTCCTCTTCGTTCCCCCCCTTCAATTCAACGTTCTTCCTGCAGCAAATGATCTCCAACAACATGATCCCGAAGCTGTAGACGTCGACCTTTGCTGTGATCGGCATGTTCTTGAACCATTCAGGCGCCATGTACCCTCTAGTTCCTCTGATGTCCGTCTTGGTTCGGGTCTGATCCGTCTTCAAAAGCTTCGCCAAACCAAAGTCAGATATCCTTGGCGTGAAACAGTCGTCTAGAAGTATGTTCTGAGGCTTTATATCGCAGTGTATGATTTGAGTGCTGCACTCTTCATGTAAGTAAGTGAGCCCTCTTGCAATTCCGAATACAATCTGCAACCGTTGGTACCATTTGGGCTTCGACCTCCCAAATAGGAAGCTTGATAAAGGTCCATTGCTCATGTACTCGTAGACCAGAAGTCGGTGTGGCCCCTCATCGCAGAATCCAATCAGTTGGACTAGATTCTTGTGATGGGTCTGTCCAATTGCGATCACTTCTGTTGTAAATTCCTTCTCGCCATCTTCTATCACCTTATCTAGCTTCTTGATTGCCACGGAAGTTGCAGAATCTGCAGAATCGCCGAGCGCTAGGGAACCTCTATAAACAGTTCCAAAAGCACCACTACCCAATTCTTCCTTGAATCCACCAGTCACTTCTTCAAGCTCTTTGTAAGTAAAGCAACGCAGATTCTTTCCCAACATGCTTGAATTTGTCTTAACTTCTGGTAGTTTTCTTCGATATGAGATGAAACCAAGCAATAAAATCACTAAAAAGAAGATGAGATTGAGAAATAATGAGCCACCCAAAAGCACTGATCCGGTGAGGATCAAAGTGGATCGATCTTTCTTCCTTCTAGCTACGCCTGGAATTGGAAGAGCGGACTTATTTTTTGATACTTTGATGAGAAACTTATTTCCAGCACTCGGATCCATCCTCCCATTGGAGAGCGGAAACTTCTTCTTATAACAATTTCCATTAGAGAAACTAGCCGCCATGCATAAACAATCATTCAAGCAAAATTCCCGACACCCATCTTCATTCACATAATTATATCTTTCATAATCCGATCCCATCCAATTCATGTTAAGCAACTCAGTCATCTCGAACTGAGGTTCTTTTTTGGATCCGTTCTGACTGCAACTCTGCGGTTGGAAGTCCTGTTCGCACCCTTTGTATTTGTCGTTTGGATCCAGTAAGGAATACCCGGGCAGGCAATGACAACTCGGCCTTTGATTCTCATCCATCTTGCAGTAGCTGTTAAACCCACAAGCGCCAGGACCCATCTTACCGAAATCAGCAGAGCAAATGTCCTCTGGCACAAACCACACAACGGACCATGACATGGACCATCTCCCATTGCTAATTTGGGTCTTTGGTCGGACGTATTGCCTGAAAACCCCATCGAAATCAAATACCGCTCTCTGATAGAATTCCGTTGTTGGAGCTCCGTTCGCCGCTGCAAGATCATAAGAGCCTCCATCCCTTAGCTTGAGGTGAATGCGGCCAGATGAATTGAAAACCAGCTCGGTAACGTTCCCTACCGTCATGCTAGCCCAATAAACAAAATCTTTCCAGGGGAGAACAACGGGATAAAGAACCAAACCATCACTTTGTACACGGAGTAAGAACTGTCCCCTTGAGTAGTCCATCTCTGTTACACGAGACCGAAGTTCGGTGTCTAGTCTCAATACCTGGGTAGGCAAGATGGTGTCGGTCGGTTCGTCGAAGCTCTCCCATGTAATAGTAGAATCCATGCTCATGAGCACGAAGCTCCCATTGTCACGCATGGCGGCCGATACGACTGTCTCGCCGTTGCTGGACCTGGTCTCCCACACCACGTTGCCTTGATGATCTTTGAGAATGAGCCCACGGTTGGTTAGCTCGACTTTTGATCCTTTCTCCACCAGCGGATTTTCACTTTTTGCCCACCAAACTATCGTTTTTTCAGGTATTTTGTCGAACCAGATTGCTAGCAAGAAGAGGTTTCTTTCTGGGAGAAGACGGAATCCGAAGGCGAATTCGCCGGAAGGAGAACGCCATGACAGGTTTTCGTCTTGGGTGGAAAGAGAAGACTCTAAGTTTATGTTATGGTCAGTTTGAGAGAGGGCAGAAAGAGGGAGAAACAGAAGCAAGAGATGGAGAAGAAGAGAAAGATGAGAAGACATTTTCAAGTTGAGAGAGATTGCTTGAATCAGAGAAAGCGTACTTTAGCAAGCTACACCAAGAGAGGGAGAAGACAAGAAGATGATAACTCGTATTGGGAAGGATTACGTGGGATGGGATAAAAAAACGTAATTATTATATACGGCAGGGATGGTCCCTGTTAACATTGGGAGAAGCTTAATTCCATGATATGTTTATAATAGGGTGGTACATTGAATAGAAATACCCACCATCTTTTTGAAACGATTGAGAATAACACATGTTTTATATCCAAATCATTTATCTGTTTTGTAACCTCGTTTTATGGCATAGGCCTAAAAATGAGGCAGATCGAAAACTTATGTGGCCCCAAAGAAGTTTTCAAAGGTAGGTATTCAATCCCCGCTGCTTTCTTGGTGGGGTTCACTTGAGCTTTAGCTCTACCTGATTTTTTGGTTCATGCTCTAAAATGATCTCAAAAAATGGGTGGACAGTGTGGATATAGCCCACACATCATGGTAGGACCTACACAACTTGCTAACATTGAGTGGAATTGGAACCAACCAATGCAATTCCATCTAATTCCCCATCTAATCTAAATCCGAGCATTTCCATTCTTCCCAAACATTGGGGGCCCGTTTGATTTTCTAATTACAGTAAATGGGTTTACCTTTGTATTTCTACTTAGATTTCCAGGTGATGTTGACCGCCACTTTTCATTTATAGCACTCCTCACATTGAAGATAAAAATGTTAAATTGTGAGGCCCACTATAATGTTTGTGTCATAGCCACACCGTCCATCCCTTTAGCCAACTCATTTTAGGGCATGATTCGAAAAACGAGGCAAATCCAAAGATCGAGTGGACCACACCACAGGAAACATGGGAATTGAACCTTTGATGTTGAAAGTTTCTTGAGGACCCTAAAAGTTTTGGATCAAACTGTTATTTTTGTTTCCACTTTATCTAATGACTGTGTGACCTTATGAACAAGTTGGATGACAAATAAACATCAATGTAGGCCCTAGGGAGAAAGCAGCTTTCAACCATTGACATCTTAATGATCATTGTTTCCTAAGGTGTGGTCCACTTGAGCTTTTGAATTACCTCGTTTTTGGGCGCATGCCTAAAAATGTATATTTTAAAAAAGAATGGATGGTGTGAATAACTCACATATATCATTGTGAGTCCTAATAGCAGGGTTTGTAGGGACCGATTTTCGAAATGCAATTCCCCATGAATTTCGAACAGGTCGGGTAAGTAATAATTACTGATTTTCATCCCACCTAATCCCATGTAATACCATGCACCAAGCGACCCGGGAGCGGATTCGGTGTTATCTTGATGACACGTTAGGGCGTGGCTTTGACTGCTACCTAACCCAGGCCCGGCCCTTTGACAGCTCTACTTTTAAGAATATCAAAATGTAACGTATGGTCATTTGATAACGGATCGGCTACTCCCCCTGACACCCCCCGGGCTGGTGATGGATGCTCTGTGGGCCCCACCATGATGTATGTGTTTCATCCTATCTGTTCATCCATTTTTACCGATCATTTTATAGTTTGATCCAAAAAAAAGAGGTATATAAATCTCAAGTGGACCACACCACATGAAAACAATAGTGATTGAATATCCATCATTAAAATCCTCCTAATGCCCACTGTACTGTTTATTTAACATCTAATATATTGTTTAGGTCATACAGGCTCAGATGAAGGGAAAAAAACAAAAATCAGCCTGATCTAAAACTTTTATGGCCCCAAAATGCTTTTCAATGGTCGACGCTCATTCAACACTCTTTCGTGTAATGTGGTACTAAGATTGAGATATAACTCATTTTTTGTCTCAATTCATAAAATGATCTGTAAAAATAGATGGACGGCATGGATGAAACACATACATCATGCCCGGGCCCACGGAGTACCGACCCCCAGCCATTGGCTGGTGTCAAGGGGAGTAGCCAATCCGTTTCCTGAGTCGGGATCCTCTGTTTGCCAAAAGCACGACTTTTCTGCTTTCCTGTATTTTCATTGGTCCATGTCAGCGGCATGTAAGGCAGGTAATGGTGCCGTCCAATTAGATTGCAATAACCTTGATTTTCGCTTGACGCAAACAGAGGATCCGTATTCCTACTTTTTTAGCCACAGAGCATTGAGAGCCCAGCTTCCTGCCTGTTACACTAGCAATTCCTTCCTTCCATCAATGGCTTCTGCTCTTTCTCGTCTTCTCTTCTTCTTATCCCTTCTGTTTCTTCCACTCTCGGCCACCGGCCAAACTGGCCGCAACATAAGCTTGGGATCATCTCTCTATGTGAACGGTGAAAACTCTTCATGGGTCTCGCCCTCTGGCGATTTCGCTTTCGGATTCTATCCTATCGCCAAAGGAAATTTCTTCTTGCTTGCAATCTGGTTCGATAAAATACCAGAGAAGACGATGGTATGGTTCGCTAACAGAGATAATCCAGTGCAACAAGGATCGACGGCTCAGCTCACAAAAGATGGACGGCTCGTGCTCAAGGACCATCAAGGCCGGCTGATATGGGAACCCAACTCCATAAATGGTAGTATCTCTTATGCTGCCATGCTCGATACTGGCAACTTTATTCTATCAAGCAGCGATTCCGTCGTTAGATGGGGAAGCTTCGACGAGCTGACCGACACCATCTTGCCAACACAGGTGTTGAATTTCGGCGGCAAGCTTTCGAGCCGTCTGACAGAAACCAACTACTCCATCGGAAGGTTCGAGCTCCGTTTTCTGCCAGATGGTAATCTTGTTCTTAATCGCTTAGCTCTCCCGACTGGAAATGCTTACGAAGCTTATTATTGGAGCAATACATATCTGTCGGGTTATCAGGTGATCTTCAATCAGTCGGGCTACATTTACGTCCTCCGAAGGAATCAAAGCATACTCTATCTCACGCCGTCAAGCCCTGTTTTAACGGAGGACGTCTACCATAGGGCGACGCTTGATATAGATGGAACATTCAGGCAGTATACATACCCAAAGGCCGGCGCAAGAGATGGGAGTGGGGCTGCCGTATGGTCTGTCGTGTGGTCTGCTCCCGATGACATCTGCACAGCTGTCCAAATCAACATCAACGGCAGCGGTGTTTGTGGATTTAATAGCTATTGCAGCCTAGACAATGATAGATGGGCTGTCTGCCAGTGCCTTCCTGGGTTTTCCTTCTTCGATGTGAGTAACAAATTCAAAGGTTGCAAGCCGGATGATGTTGTACAAGCTTGCAAGCTTGATCCATCGAGGCGGCCGAGGGATTTGTTTACACTGTGGGAGGAGGAGGATTTGGATTTTCCTGGGCATGACTACGAAGCGCTGGCTTCCGTAACTGAGGATGAATGTAGAGATTCTTGCTTAGATGATTGTCGTTGTACGCTTGCCCTCTTCCGCGGTGATAGTACCTGTTGGAAGAAGAGGTTTCCTCTCTCGAATGGGAGGATAAGTCGTAGTTCCAGTAGAAAATCTCTCATTAAAGTATTGAAAGCGAATTATTCACAGCTTCTTCTTCTTCCAGAACCGAAGCAGAAAGATCAAGAGACAACAATCCTCGTTGGATCAACGCTTCTAGGCAGCTCCATGTTTCTCAACTTGGTATTCTCATTAACTATTTCTCTGTATGTTTGGTACAGATACCATAAGAGATCGCGGAAAGTTCAACGGAATCCGAATATGCTGCAATCAAATTTGCGGTCTTTTACTTACAAAGAGTTGGAAGAAGCGACAGATGGGTTCAAGGAAGAAGTGGGTAGGGGCGCTTTCGGCACAGTTTATAAAGGAACCATGCAATTAGATTCCATGGCCACGTCCGTTGCGGTCAAGAAGCTCGAGAGGGTTATAGAAGAGGGCGAAAAGGAGTTGAAGACAGAGGTGGGAGCGATCGGCCAGACCCATCATAAGAATCTAGTCCAATTGCTTGGATTCTGCGACGAGGGGGCCCACCGTCTTCTGGTGTATGAGTTCATGAGCAGTGGATCCTTGGCAAGCTTGCTCTTTGGGACCTCAAAACCCACCTGGAATCAACGGTTGAAGATGGTGTTCGGCATTGCAAGAGGGCTCAGGTACTTACATGAAGAATGCAGCTCCCAGATCATACATTGCGATATAAAGCCTCAAAACATACTTCTAGATGATAATCTAATGGCCAAGATTTCTGATTTTGGATTGGCAAAGCTATTGAGGACAGACCAGACCCGAACAAGCACAGGCTTCCGAGGCACCAGAGGCTATGTTGCACCGGAATGGTACAAGAACATGCCGATCACGTCCAAGGTCGATGTGTATAGCTTCGGTGTAATGCTTTTGGAGATTGTTTGTTGCAGGAAGAACGTGGAATCATTTTTGGGGAATGAGGAGAAGGCGGTCTTGACGTATTGGGCCTATGGATGCTATCGAAGGGGGAGATTGGACATGTTAGTGATGGAGCACCAAGATGCAATGGAGGATATGAGAAGGGTGGAGAGACTGGTGAAGCTAGGGATTTGGTGCATACAAGAAGAGCCATCGATGAGGCCTTGTATGAAGAAGGTGACACAGATACTTGAAGGTGCAGTTGAAGTTTCAGTGCCCCCTCACCCTTCTTCTTTCATTAGTTCACTTGGCTGAGTTGAAACCTTCCACCTAGGCCTGAAAGTCGGGTGGGTTCAAACCGACCAACCCATGACCGACCCGACATTGGGTTGGGCTCGGGTAGGATGTACCGGGTTTGGTCTTGAGCTTGGGCTATATAAACACCACCCCGATAAAGGTTGGGTCGGGCTTGGGTTGAGGTCTCGGGTTGCCCGACCCAACCCGAACCCGATCAATATGTCATATATAAATTGTAGTTGATTGTGGATCATCTATGTTGAAGGCATAGGAAATTCCAGCTTTGGTTGAGGTCTCGAGTTGCCCGACCCAACTCGAATCCGATCAATATGTCAGTTATAAAATGTAATTGATTGTGGATCATCTGTGTTGAAGGCATAGGAAATTCTAGTGCCATCGGGTCTCATTGGTCCATGCCATTTCCAATTATTCGAGCTAACAAGATACGCCAGATTTCTCTCTCTCAAATAGATTGCATACTACATAACACGGCCTTTAAAGGAGTAGTCCTTTATTTTAGCTTGTTTGTTTAGAAAAAATAAAGTTCTTTACCATAAATAACTACTATATGGCTAATAAAATCACAGGTACGAAAAATAAGAAGTGTATTGGAATATAATAGACTAATGGAATAATGAAAATATTAGCATGTATCCGCCTGACCAACCCGACCGAGCCCGCTTGGGTTGGGCTTGGGATTTCCAACCCAAGGTTGGGTTGGGTTGGGTTGGGTTGGGTTAGGGTTGAGGTATAGGAACCTTAGGTAGGGCTAGGGTTGAGCACCAACCTGACCCAACCCGCCTGACTTTCAGCCGTACTTCCACCTCCCTCCAGTGCATACGCAGGATGTTCGGTATATGCGAGTGTATGGGTGCATGTGTGCGTTCGTTCTCCTTTGTTTATTTCATTGAAATTTTGTGTTGTGTTTTGCCAAAGTATCTCTTTCACTTTTTGCCTCTTGTCAAGACCCTTTTGCGCAGTAAGGTTTCTACAACTAGCATCAAAGTATCTAGCTATTGCACAACTACGAGTACTTTGATCATTTAGAAATTATAGTTGGCTGGGTATATATATATATATATATATAGACACATATGTGTGTGTGTGTTGATGCAAAAATCTAGACCACCCTCCACCAAGCGTTGTACCTTCAAAACGAACCTTGGTCCTGCACAGAGAGGAGACAAAGGAGACCCTGGCTCAAGCAGGGGACCCTCCGATGCCTAAGTCAAGCTAAGGAAACTGGGTCTATGTAGTGTAAAGTAGAGAGGATGCGAGATGTTACGTAACTAATCTTGTAGAAATGACCTGTATTTATACCTGAGGTTCGTAGTGAATGTGTCTAACAATCTCGGCATGGTCATAACCATCATGCGAGGATTACGCAACCGCAGTAGTGAACAGTTATCCGAAGATCGTGCGCTGGGCATAACTTCAGTCGCGTGTTACTCGAGTTGTACATTAATGATGTCGTTGATCGAGCTCTCATATGACTTAACCTCCTGGCTCGGATCACGCTCCACGATCCAAGCGGAGCCCATGGAGTGATGACACGTTCAAGTAAAGAGGATCGGGTCGGTCAAGCATAAAGTACGGTCCAGCTCGGATGTGAAGGACGAGTCAACATATAGTTCTACCAGCTGAACCCTTAGGTCGGACATTATCCTTGGCTCGGACGTTACCCATCCAAGGCTTTCTTCATCGACGCCGAAGTTAACTTGATGCAGCTCGGTTTGGATTTACCCATAACAATATATATATATATATATATATATATATATATATATATATATAGTGTCTGTGTGTGTGTGTGTGGATATGGAAAGTTATGTATTTCAATAATAATTCGTTATATTTTTCATTGCTTCTTTATAAAATCTTAAACAAGGACAGCAAGTTCCACCCTTTTATTTCTCGGAGTCTGCAAATCGTTTGTGTCAGAGGTTCCCGGAAAATTCAGAAACAGATTGACTACTCCCCCTGACACCAACCCCGTGGCTAGTGGTCGGTGCTCTGTGGGCCCCAAAATGATGTATGTATTTCATCCATTTTTAAAGATCATTTTAGGGCTTGATCCCAAAAATGGCTTGATCCCAAAAATGAGAGGGATATAAATCTCAGGTGGACCACACCACATGAAAACAATAGTGATTGGATATCCACCATTAAAATCCTCTTAAGGCCCACTGTACTGTTTATTTGACATCCAATCGGTTGATTAAGTCATACAGGCTCAGATGAAGGGAAAAAACAAAAATTAGCTTGATCCAAAACTTTTATGGCTCCCAAAATGTTTCTAATGTTCAACGTTCATTCAACATTGTTTCCTGTAATGTGGTCCACTTGAGATTTGGATACACCTCATTGTTGGTCTCATACCGTAAAATGATATGTAAAAATATATGGACGGCATGAATGAAACACATACATCATGGTGGGGCCCACAGAGCACCACCACCAGCCATTGGCTGGTGTCAGGGGGAGTAGCCAATCCGTTTCCGAAAATTCAGCTCAGCCGATGACACGAGGTCACAAAACAAGCCTATTTTCTATCTCGTAAGTGGATTGCCTACTACACAACCCAACCTTATACGTGTAAAACTTCTCCGGCCATCATGTTTTGTATGTTATATCCACACCGTCCATTCATTTTTACAGATCATTCTAGGGTATGAGGCCAAAAATGAGGCACATCAAAAGCTCAAATGAACCACACAACAGAAAAAAGCGGGGATTGAATGACTACTGTTGAAACCTTCCTATGGTACAATGTAAAACTTATTTGATATCTAACCACTTCATAATATCATACAGACTTAGATGAAGGGAAAATATTAATATGGCCCTAAGAAGTTTTCACTGGTAGGCAACGTCTAATGCCTACTTTTTTCTGCAGTGTGGCCCACGAGAGCCTTAAATTTGCCTCGTTTTTTGTTCGATGCCCCAAAATAGTACGTAAAAATGGATGGACAGTGTAGATCCTTTGCATAAGTGAAGTTTCACATGCCAATACTTCTGATTTTCTTTTATCTCTACTACATCACCCACGGTGATGTATTTCTTAGATCCATACTGTCCTTCCACTTTTTTCAAATCATTCTAATTTATGAGACCAAACACAAGGCAGATTTACAACTATAGTGGGCCACACTTACGGAAAATAGTAGGAATTGATACTACTATTGAGAACTTTTTATTGCAACTGAAGGTTGTGATCAAGCTGATATTTGTGTTTTACTTTCATCCCGTATTTGTGACCTTATGAACATGTGAGATGGAAAATAAGCCTCACGGTTGGTCTTAAGAAGGTTTCAATGGTAGCTTGTTCAATCCCCACTCCTTTATGTGGTGTGGCCCACTTGATCTTGGATGTATCTCAGTTTTGGGCTTATGCTCTGACATTATCTGAAAAAATTGATGGACGGTGTGGATCTAATTAACATAAAAGTCATGGTGGGACTGGTAACAATTTTACACGATAAAAGTTGTGTTGTGCAGCACGCAGTCCATTTAGATAAAAATTCGGTGCATTTTTGTACCTGGAGTTATCGGAAATGACGTGGACCAATTCGAAGGGACATCGCTAAAATTTCGTGGGCTTTCGACACAGACGGTCCACTCTTTCTAAAATGGAATTATATTCATATTTTTAGAAATTCAGAGTTAGTAAGGACCACCATAATGTGGTATAGACTTTTGTAAACTCGATTCAAAGGTGGATTTTGATTTTCCAATTGTCTGTTTGGATTCCAACTTCATATCTATTCCACCTGCGGTGACTGGGTGGCTTCTCTATGTAGAAATAGATTTTACGTTTTCTTTCAAGGGAAATGAATATCTGCCTTTTGAAATCGACTTTAAAGACCTTTCTTTCTTCCGATTGGGTCGGTTGTGCCCCACTGGGTCGGTTGTGGAATAGCTATGTTGACCCTACCATGATGCACCTATTTTATCCATGTTGTCCATCTATTTTGTCAGCTCATTTTAGGACATGAGTCCAAAAACAAGATTGATCCAAATCTTAAGTAGACCACATCACATACCACATCATAGGAAATGGTGGTGATTAAATGCTTACTGTTAAAAATGTCTAAAAGAGCACATAAAATTTTGGATCAAGCTGATATTTGTGTTTTCCCTCCATCCATGTCTATGTGATCAAATCAACAAATTGATGACAAATAAACATTATGGTGGGCCCTGGGAAGTTTTTAATGGTGGGGTTCAATCACCATCATTTCCTATGGTGCAGTCCACCTGTTAGATCTATGTTATTTTTGGGCTCATGCCAAGGAGTTTATAAAACACACACATTATTGTGGGGCGCACAACACCAGCCAGTACCAAGATCTGGGTACTGAATGGACCCGATTTGGCTAGCAACCAAATAATCATTTTTCCAGTAATGTGGTCCAATTGAATTTTGGATCTGCCTCATTTTTTGGCTTATGCCCTAAAATGACCTAGCAGAATTGACAGATGGCGTTACAAAATACATACATCATAGTGGGGCCATAAAGGATCGATGTGTGCAATCTACCGTTGGGAGTGGATTAAGTGAGACACGGACTCACTGAGACAGAGCAGTCCACACCGTGGGGCCCACCTTGATATATGTATTCTATATCAACCTGTCCATCCATTTTTCTCATATCATTTTAGGGCATTATTCAAAAAATGAAGCGAATCTAATTATCAAGTGGACCATACCATATGCAACAAATTTAAAAGAGGATTTGAAATCCAAGGTAAAAGTTATAGTTACACCTTAAAATCCTTCCATAAGTCGAATGTGTAACATGTGTGTCACTAGGCTGCTAATCTATTAGGCATGTGGCCCACTCATGACATCCCAAAACAATCAAATTATCAACCTCATCACTAAAATTACTTGAAAAGAATGATATGCACAGTCCAAATTACATTGTCCATATAAATTAGCAGTTAAATTTTATTAGTTAGTTGCTCAAATGTCATCCTATGCTTAAGGCTCATCCAAGACTTTGGAATTTCATCATTTTCCACCAAAGTATATATTTCAACAAGCTTATTACGTTAGGGATATTAAAGTTGATTTAATAATTAAATTCATACCTTTGTAAATATATCATGCATAGATACTTTTGGATTAGAAGAGATTTTAAATCTAGAGTGCCAAATATAACCCCGAGGATCCTGAGTAATGTTGCCCCTGCTGGAGGTTGAGAATTCTGAGTGGCGGCAAGGCCTAATGGAAAAGAGTGGCCTGAACTAAGATGACTTGGGCTCCTATTCTATTGAGGCCTTAGTGTTTTCCTATTATTTATTTGCCTTGATAAGGTCCTATAGGCCTAAATGGGAAAGAGAAAAAAAAAAACAAAAAACAAAACAAAACAAATATTAAGTTGATCTAAGACTTTTGTGGCCCATTTATAGTCAATTCCCATAATTATTTATGAAATGGTCCACCTAATAATTGCATCTGCTTCTATTTTTTGGGATAACATTTTTAAATGATCTGAAAAATGGATGGGCGACGTAGATACAGAAGTGGTGGGCCCGACCAAAAGGACTGCACTAAATTGGGTGCGTCCGGAGTCTCACCTAATCTGCTCCCATCCCATCCGAGTATGAGTCATCTCTCCGTATTCCAAAGGTGACACTTCCATCAGGATCCATGCATTTAGTCTCACCCACCCTGCACGCCTAGCTGTTGAAAATCATACCCGTCAGCCAATCAGGTGTTCGGCACTTTAATGAACAGATCTAACGGAGAATATGCACCATGGTGCCCTGCATGCGACCTATAGATGACATCACGTCTCTCTTCTTCTCTGCGGCTTAGCTGTGGATTGGGCTGAGTTTTAGCCTCATTTTGAGAAAATTGAGGGACATACAAGATATACTGAGTGGAGGTCACACACTTAATACTATGGTACTGCAGAGCTTGATTGTTTCATGTTGATTATTGAACAGTTATTGGGACGATTTAAGTCCTAACACGAATATCAGTCACCAATATTCTGAAATTACATTGATTACGGGCCAATTTCAATGAACTGGAATCTTCTATAGCACCTACGTCATGCACACGTCCAATCGCGATAAAGCCCTTCTAACGTCTCCATTAATTAGTTACCTATATTCCACAGTGCAATGATGGTAAGAAATTTCCAACGGACGCTGACTGTGCTACCTGGGCGGTGCCCTGACGTAAGGCAGGCCCAAGTGGACCACACCATATAATGCATGTGTTTTACCCACGCCATTAGGGTAACAGGAATTCTCTGTTTACATGATAACAGAGGATCCCGACTCATCCGGGGAACGACTATCCGTGGCTGCGGGGTCCACAACAATCAATGGGATGCCATTGTCATCCTGTCCTCTCCTCTCCCGTACTGTCCTCTCCTCTCCGCGTTCTGTTTGACAATTCTCCCGTCAATCGGTTCATATCTTTAATGCACGCGTGTCTAGGTTTCGTATCAATCAGGACCGTGCATCTGGTTGATCCATGATGCAAAAATCACGTCTACCTAGTGACTCTGGAGATACGGTCAGCGGCTACATGAGCCTTACTGAACTCCGTGTTTCCCGGCCTCACGGAATCCCTTTTAAGATTCTGATCAAACCTGTGGGGAGACCACCGTGATGTATCTGTTTACCCGCGCCGTTCATCCCTTTTCTCGTATCATGTTAGGTCCAGAAATGAAGTAGATCCAACGCTCGAGTTGACCACACTAGATATGACTCTTGCACTTAATACAACTCGGATTAATGCATTGTAAATTTAATGCAACCCAAACTTACCATTTTATGGTCCACTACAGTGTTCTATCTTCCTCATTTTGGGTCCCTACCTTAACATAATCTTAGAAAAGGTATGAACGGCCTGGATAAATAGATAGATCACGGTAGGGCCCACACAAATCTAATTGTACGCTTGAAGGTTCCACTGGGATCGGTTGCAATCCGTTTCTGTTTTATGTAGAGCTGGGCAAAATAGACCTGATCCAGTGGATCAGACCCGATCAGACCCGATCCGACCCGATCAGAACCGATCCGACAGTCTGGGTCGGTGGTGATCGGGTAGCCCCATCCAGATCCAAAATGTTTTCGAGTCGAATTCGGATTGGCCCTGATCCGACCCGACCTGACCCGAAAACCGATCCGAATGGATCTGGACAAATCCGATCCTATCCGATCCGGAGTAGTTCTTTTGATACTTCCACCTTTTCCTGTGATATGGTCCGCTTGAGCTTTGGATATACATCAATTTTGGGTTCAACCACTAAAATGATATGCAAAAATGAATAGACGGCGTGGATACATCACATGCATTCAAGGTGGACCCCAACTGAGATTGTTGTGTACAATAGCAAAATGATTTGTTGTGTACCGCACACTTCACAAAGCTACTACATAGCTGGCTTTCAACCTAGGTGTAGGTACGTGTCGTGCTAAGATGATGCTACTCTATTCAAAGAGATCAACGTTATATGGCCCCATAGTAATGTTTTTATTATATCTACACCGTTCACATATATTTACAGATTAATTTAGAGCATTATACAAAAAAAAAGCAACCTAAAAAGGTTTCAATGATAGACGTTTAATAGTCACTGCTTCTTTCAGTGTGGCCCAATTAATAGTTAGATCTATCTTATTTTTCGTTTCAAGCCATAAAACAAGCTCGAAAAATGGATGGACAGTTTTGATATAGCACATGTACTATGATCAGACCCCACCTAACTTGCTAACACGAAGTCAATACCGTGTACTACCAATGCACGGGACAGTCCCACTGACGCCATTCACAGCTGTAAACAGCTGTAACTTTTAAACGTCAAGCATTGTACAAACGGTTGCCCACCTCTAGTTCTATGATACCTTATCTGTTGTAATCAAAACCCGACGCTTGCACTCTCATTTAAATGCCTTCTTTTATGTCCTGTGAGTATACTTTCGTATAAGATTTTTCATGTGTGCTCCCTCAACAAATATCTATGCCTAACTTAGGTCCCATGGTTCCCTCAGCGCATATCTGTGCCTGATCTGAAGCATACATCTGATGATTCGCAATTTAAGCATGTTGTGGCCCAAAAGCGGAGGGAATGAACATGCATTGTGTGGAGAATTCTCATAAATTCACTCTCATCCATCCGTTTGTTTCACAATATGGGACAACCCAACAAGATGACTGGCTTGATTTCATTGCGTATGAATTTTTATACCAGGACTTTCAAGATGGATAGTGTGGATCCTTATCTCACACCGCAACTGCTTCCGCGTGTACATGAGTTGCCTCTTACATTCATCCAATCAGGCTCCTCACACAGGGCACATCTTTTGTTAGTTTTCTGAAAATGGTGGTCATCCTCCTCAGACATCTAACATACAGCTATGCAAATCATCAAATTTGTGGGTCCAATGTGGATAGAGTATATATCTAAAATCATACTCATCAAGCAGTCCTAACCGTCCATTTTCAGTGGCTATCAATTAAATTGTTAAACATAACATTGAGAGTGGTTCAAATTCTAAGTATTAGAAGATAGACATCATCTCTATGTAGATTTCCTGGTAAGCTTCATGAATAGTTGGTAAGGGATATAGACAGTCAATATTGCCCGTGGAACGATGACTTGTGTGGTTGAATAGTCACCACTAATTTTTAAACGGTGCTAAACCAGTTCTACGCGGCTTGCACACGCATACACCGTGTTTACCAATCGGCTAGTTGCATTGACATAGGGAGTTTTACTTTTCAAGAGTTATTTGATACTCTGGTTGCATATGACGCTTGATAGACAGGCACTTAGAAATTGTAAAGTGGCGGATATTATATCAAATTAAAACGGCTAAATTGTGAAACCTACCCTTGTTAAGTTACAATGAAAAAAATCAGCTTGATTGAAAAATCTTGGACGCTTGATTTTAGAGATAACATTAGTAGATTTTATTTTATTTTTTTTCAAATGTCCAGCAATTTAATTTTTCAAAAACTAAATTATCAAAGTAATCTTTTGTTCAAGAGATTAGTTTGAATATTTGTGTGCTACAAAAGCAATTGCTGAGTAATTATTTACATACGCCTTTGGATTAAAAGGACAAAATATTGTTTGGCTGAATGAATTATTTCATTACTCTTTGTAATATATATATATATACACACACACACACAAACACACACACATGTTTACAGATTTTTCAGAATCAATCAAATATTATCCTAACTAAATATAGTTACGAATAAGTATGGAAGAGATTTTACAAAATCAATCAAATATTATCCTAACTAAATATAGTTACAGATAAGCATTGAAGAGATTTGTTACTAGCTGGACTGATTTGTTGTGCTGGACGGAATCTTGGATGGTGTATTCTCTACATACCCCCGCAAGATGGTGCTCCCATTGGAGACACCTATCTTGGACAGAAGAAGAGATAACTGTTGGCGAGACAGTGGTTTGGTGAGAGCATCGGCAAGCTAATCAGCGGTGGCAACATGAGCAACACGAGGGAGGCCTTGAGATACTTTGTCATGAACAAAATGAAAGTCGATAGCAATATCTTTCATGCGAGAGTGAAAAACTGGGTTTGCGCACACATAATTTGCCCCCAGGTTATCACAATAGATGACTGGTGGTTGAGAGACTGAAACTTTAAGTTCATGTAATAGTGATTGAATCCAAGTGAGTTCAGCAGCAGTGGAGGCTATGGCACGATACTCGGCTTCGGTGGAGGAGCGAGCAACTGAACGTTGTTTGTGGGAGCTCCAAGAGATGGCATTGCCACCAAGATAAACAATATATGCAGTGGTTGGTGTGCGATCATCAAACCCGAGAAAGTAGTGAAGTGACCCCAAATCTTTGACAGAGAATCGCTGGGAGAGAGCATCAATGAAGCTGGAGACAAGGCTTGCATTACTACCTGTAACTAGTAGATCATCAACATATACAAGAAAATATATGATAGCACCATTGCAGGTATAGATGAAGAGTGAGGTATCTGATTTAGCATTGGTAAATCCAAAGGAGAGCAAAAAGGAACTAAGCTCTTGGTACCAAGCGCGTGGGGCTTGCTTGAGGCCATAGATTGTGCGCCGAAGCTTACAAACATAAGAGGGAAGTGTCGGATCAGTGAACCCTGGTGGTTGAGATATATAAACCTCCTCGGAGAGTGAGCCATGAAGGAATGCATTATTTACATCAAGTTGATGTATTTTCCAACTGTGGTGAAGGGCAAGGCTAAGTATTGCATATCAGACCCCAGTAATTGCCTAAATTGACGTACATGATGAGGCTTAATGGAGTGTTTTACTCGTGTTTTTATTACAGGATGAAATCAGGAGTGTGTATTGAAAATTGATGTTAAAGGCATAGATTTTATGATCCAAAGTCTCCAGAGCAAGGCACGCACCCCAGAGAACTAAGACTGAAGAATTTATATGCCAGGGACCCGAGGAAATCAAGCCGTTCACATTAAAAAGGCCCGAAAATGGTCCAGAATGCAAGATCACATGGTTCCCGCCATCCGATTGACTCGAAACTTCATATATGGCCTGGATGCCATAAATAAACCGTACATATTAAATTTCAACCATTGGATATCTCGAGAAGTGGGCCAACGGACAAATTAGCCCATTAATCTCCAATTTTAGGTCCGCTTACAATCTAGATATACTTCAAAATTGACCCAGACGGTTTGAATAAGATGTGAAACAGGATGGATGGATTAGATTTCTCTACAGCATCGTAGTGGACCCCGCATGGGTGGCGTGTGTATTGAAGACACGCGTAGCCGCGCCGCACCCGACAACTAAAACTCGTCAAAGTCGGTTTGACCGACCGTCTTCAGCAAAAACGGCAACTGCCGTTACAGCGTTCGCATAGGCGTTGATCGGTTGCAGTTGTAGGCCCCACCCATCGTCCGTACGGTTGATCCCGACCGTTCATTCGTTCCCTTTGGTTCCATGCATGTGTACGGACGTTGACCGCTGAAAAATGCAAAACGGACGGTGAGTTCAAAATTCTGTGGGCCACCGCAACTCTAACTCGAAATTGGGCATTCCTAGCCGTTTTTCATCCTCCATGCAATGGACGGAGTGGATTATTGAAATAATTATCAAAATGAGTCCCACCATTGCCACGGAAGTTGGTTTGGCGTCCGCGAAACGCACGGACGCTGCCAGTTTTTGCGGAAATTAGTGGGCCCCACTCGTCAACCTTCCGGAAGATCTAATCCTTGTGATGTTCAAAACTGATCTTTTTGTATTTTCTTCTCTGGGCCGTGTCAATGGACATTCAAAACCACCCATTCTTAACTGAAATTTCATTCTGAATCCAATGGACGGGGTGGATTTTCCAGAAAATACCTCTGTGGGGCCCACCGATCACGGCTGCGAAAATTTGTACTCCGAGTTTCAGAACGAGAGGGGATTCCAAATCTGAAGCAAGGGAGAGAAGAAAGAGAAGAAAGAGAAGAAAGAAGAGCGAGAGAGATTGTTTGGTTTGACGTTTCTTTTATGAATTTTATTTAATATTTTTATGGATTTTATGGGTCCTGAGATGAAGTCCCTAATTTGATTAGCTCTTGTATTGGTTGATTTACTTTGAATTTCAATTAATTTGTTTCTTTCTTTAAGTGGGCTTTATGGGTTTAAATTCTATACTTCTCCATCTATGAACTTGATCAAAGTATATATATGGATGTTGTTTGGATGCTTATTATAGGTGCTTGTGTCTGATCAAGAACAAGTTTCCTATATAGGAAGAAACAGGGTGCTTTAATGAATGTACATTACATGTACCCGACCAAGTACATGGGATATGTCATTCATGGCATTGCTTAAAGGAATTAGACAGTCTATATGCCCGATTAAGGACACAGATTGTGCTTTCTCTGTATAAGTGGTATCAATCTAGATCAAGGTGAATCAACAGACAAAACAAAGGTTAGGATAATTAGGGGTGGATTCGAAAGTCCTAGTGCTCTCTCTCTAATTGAATTTTCTTCCCTGTTCTTAATTAATTGTTTTTCATAAAATTGTGCTTAGTAATTCATTCCATTATTTGTTGAATTAGTTAAGGAGAATCATAGATTTGAATTGTGACGAACAGTCCTCGTGGGAACGATCTACATCTGATTCGTATACTTGCGAGTTTAAAAATCATTTAAATCGTGTTGGTTTAAATAAAACATCATGGTGAAGGGCAAGGCTAAGTACAATCCGAATAGTAGTGGGTTTTACAACCGGACTAAATGTCTCCGTGTAGTCAATGCCCAGACATTGGTGGAAGCCTTTGGCGACAAGGTGAGCTTTGTAGCAATTAATGAAACCATCTAGGCGGTGTTTGATATGAAACACCCATTTGCAGCCAATAAGATTTTGAGAGGAGTGAGAAGGAACAAGATCCCATGTGTCGTTGCGGAGTAGGGCATTAAATTCAGCGGACATGGTACGTCGCCAGTGGGGTGCACGAAGAGCCTGTGTGACACAAGTGGGCTCAAGTGATTCTGGCATGCTATGCTTGGTGGTGACATTAAGGAACTTGGGATTGGGTTTGAAAATATTGTGTTGGGCACGAGTGGTCATGGAATGAGTGCGAGGAGGGGAAAGATAGGGCTCAACCACGAGTTGAGATACAGGTCAAAATAGGGTAGTCTCATATTCAGGGTGGTTGAGAGGGGTTGGGTTAGGTGAATCAAGAGGCATTGAGAGTGATGTAGGAGTAACGCATGGAGGAGATAAGTTTGCAGCACTAATAAGTAGAGGTGTGGTAAGTGGAGGTGTGGGGTATGAAGGCATAGAGGTATTAGGGATACGCAACCCATGAGTTGAAGAACCACGGAAGACGGGTACACGGATAATAGGTGCTGATGTCGTATCGTGATAAGGAAGCCAAGCAGTGGATGGAGTTAATGAAGATGGATCGGAGGAAGAAAAGGAAGGATATGGAAATACAGATTTATCAAAGATGACATGACGGGAGATAAATAGGCGGTTGGTGGAAGGATCAAAACATTTATATGCACTTTGAGTGAGAGAATATCCAAGGAACACACATGGGCGAGAATGAGAGTCAAGTTTATGGCGAGAGTAGGGGCGGAGCCATGGATAACATAGACAACCAAACACATGCAACTTGCAATAATTGGGAGTGTCACCAAAGAGAACAGTGAAGGGGAAGTTATTATCAAGAATAGGTGTGGGAAGGCGATTTATTAAGTAGGTTATAGCTTGAAAAGTATAAGACCAAAATGAAAGTGGTAGAGGGGAATGATGAAGTAGGGAGAGTCCGATTTCAACAAGATAGCGGTGTCGACGCTCAGCAGAGCCATTGTGTTGAGGTGTGTGGGGTGGAGTAGTTAAGTGCGTGATACTATAACTAGAGAGAAGAGAGCCGAGTTTTTTATACTCACCCCCGCCATCGAAGTAAATGGAGACAATTTTAGTTTTAAAATAATTTTCAACTGTAGCTTTAAATGTTGGAAAAAGAGAATAAACATCCGATTTATTTTTAAGAGGATATAGCCACACATATTTGGTAAAATGATCAACAAAAATAATATAATATTTAAAATTATCCATTGATTCAAACGGAGTCGGTCCCCATACATCAATGTAAATGAGATCAAGCGGACCACGACTTTTAAGAGAAGATACATGAAACGAAAGTTTATGGATCTTAGAACATTGACAGGAGGAACACAAGGTAGAGATAGTAGACAAAGATGACAAGGGTAAAGAAAACTGCTTGACAAGATATTGAAGAGTGCGAGACAATGGATGACTAAGTCGTTTGTGCCAGTCTTGCATGGGAGCCTTAACACCAATCATGGCGAAGGGCTGAGTAGCAGAAATGTGCACACTCGTAGGCCATTCATACACATCGTTTTTATTCAAGCCGCGGATGAGAATCTCCCCCGTGAGTAGGTCCTTGACAGAGGGAAAAAATTCAATAGATGTAAGATTAGTTTTACAAAATTGAGAGACAGAGATAAGATTTTTTTTCATGGAAGGAACACACAAGGTATTGGATAAAGAAAAGGATTTGGAAGGACTAGAGAGATGTAGATCCAGAGTGAGTAATACGTAAACCTGAGCCATCACCAATAACAATATTGTCGGGTCCATCATAGGGGGGGTGAAGGGATAAATTTTGCAAGTCAGAGGTGACATGGTTTGTTGCAGCAAAGTCGACAAGCTAAGGTTGAGAAGCAGAAAATCCGGTGGCTGTGTAGTTGGTTGTTGGTTCCGAATGGGAGAAATGACGAACCTGAGGGCATCGTTTGGCAATGTGGCCCTATTGATCACATAGTTGACAAAACCCTTTATAGCCACGGCCTTGAGAGAGGTTGGTCCACTGATTTGGATTGTATGAGTTCCCTTGATTGGTATGATTCGAGAAGTGATTAGAACGATTGGAGTTATATGGAGAGCCTTGATTAGCAGGGAACCGAAATTGTTGGGATTGAACACAAGTACCACCACGTTTGGTGGGAAAATGGTGAGGAGAATTGTTGCCTGTACGGTGAGTTACATTGGCGGAAAGCACTGGAGATTCACTGCGGGCTTCTTGTCGTTTGAGATAGGCTTCATAATCAACAAGTTTATCATGTAGATCTTCAAAGGAGATGGGATTTTCCTGAGCACAAATGTCAGCAATGATTTCTTTGAATTCATCACCAACTCCATTGAGGATGTGAATAACAATATCATCATTAAGTAGAGGAATATCAATGAGAGCTAACTCATCAGAGATGGCCTTGAGGCTTTGCAAGTATTCAGTAATAGACTTACCATCATGGGGTCGAGTGAGTTGTTCCTTGAGACTCATAACACGTAAGCGAGAGCAATTCGCATAGAGGCCTTTGAGTTTGTCCCACTCTTTTTTGGAGGATTTGCTAGATGCAATGAGGGTCGCAATCGAGTCAGAGACTAAGATACGAATAGCATGTAACAGAAGTTGATCTTGGTGCTTCCAATTAATTGATGTGATTAAGTTGTCAGAAGGACATGGTTTTGAGCCATTTATGTAGCCTATTAGGTCTGACCAATCAAGAGAAAATCAAATTGGGCACGCCATGTTGGATAGTTTAAGGGCGTGAGTTTGAGAGGGAGTTGTGTATTAGCAATGGCGATCAACAATGTAACCATGGGAGTTGTGGTGATTGATTCTTGTGCATCCATTGATGAAGGATCAAGGTTTCTCGTTGGAGATGAAGGCTCTGATACCATAAAAGGACAAAATATTGTTTGGCTGAATGAATTATTTCATTACTCTTTGTGATACACACACACACACACACACACACACACACACACACACACACACACATATATACACACACACACACATATTATCTTAACTAAATATAGTTACAGATAAGCATGGAAGAGATTTGTTGCTAGCTGGACTGATTTGCTGTGCTTGATTGATTTGTCGTGCTGGACGGAATCTTAGATGGTGTATTCTCTACATGGATGAGTTGGAAGGCTGAATTTGCCAAAATCCAAACACTTGACTCAACTGGATATCCGGTTGAGTAGGGATGGCAATGAGCCAGGCTGCCTAGCCCTTTAGGGCCGGGGCTTGGCCCCTTGACTTGGCCTTTAGGTTGGGGTGAGGCTGGAAATCTAGGCCTAGTGTTTGGTTGGACTGGGCAAAGTCAAGCCAATGGTGAACAGCTGGGCCTGGTCAAATCATCAGGTGGTTTATTTTTATTTTTTTTAACACACTCACGCCTCAGTGGGATTTCACCACCTATGGGTACTCGAACCCTTAACCGGGTGTTGAAACTCCTGAGAGTCTACCACTGGAGCAAGAGTAAGGACCCAAATCATCAGGTGGGTTACCATTGTAATAGCAATGAAGATTAAAAGATATTTGTGAGCAGTCCCATTTAACACACATCATGATAGTTTAAAAGCTTCATTCATATAAATGGGTTTGTCGTGGATAGAATGGATACCTCAGAAGATTTTAAATTTAGACTTGCGAATCTTTGATCATTCACCCTTTTCCCTTATAGAGCCCGGCCCAGCCTAAGTTAGGCCTGGCCCTAGGGTCCAGGCTAGGCCCTTTTTAGCCTGATTAGGGCCAAGGCTTAGGGACTAAGGCCAGGCCGATCGAAGCCAACTCTAGCCAGCCCATTTGCCACGTCTACAGCCAAGTCCAATTGATTCTACTCTATATTTAATAATTAATATAAGAAGTGACTGATGCCGGTAAATGTTCTATCCTATTTGAGGATGTGAGTTGGAATAATAATAATAACAACAAAAACAACAACAATAATAATAAAAAAAAAAAAATTACCCACCAGATTATTGGCCAGCTGAAAGTTAATAACAAAACTTGCAACTACGCCCAAACTCAGGCTGAGCTTGAGTAGTCAGGCCCTGCCCAGCACTTTGTAGGTTGTATTGTCTTAAAAGAGTTTAATCGTTTACCCTTTAATTCCACATTGGAGGAAGAATATACATGCTCGTGATTTTTATCTAAAAGTCAATTATGATTCAGAAATCATGCCCTGATGTAGATGGAGTATGGCCATCTAACTGAATTTGGATACCTCAAAATTTGATTTCTAATTGTTTATTTAATAATAACTAACTGAATAGATATGATTAATACATCCAATTAATTTGGCTTCTCACTATATTGATGTATAGCTCTAATACCACTTGATGTACAATCCAAAGAAATGCAATAAAGAGAATAAAATAAAAACTCTGTTACTATAATTTGGATTAAGAGTATATATGTCAATGAGAATAAGAAAAAAAATGGATGGGGGACTCACTCACCCAAGGGATTGGGGAATCACTCACCCAATAAGCATAGCTTGGGGACTCACTAGCTCACCCAAGGGATTGGGAAATCACTCACACGACAAGCGACAAGCGATGGTATGGGTACTTACTCAAAGGGTTGGGGAATCACTCACCCAACAATGGATAGGTTGGGGATTCACTCACATAAGAAGATACGGAATCACCCACCCAACAAGAGATGAATCACTTCACTCACAAATATAAAGCTTATACAAAAATAAAAATAAAACTCTAGAATATCATCTCTCACTAAAAGACTATTATATGTGTGTGTGTGTGTGAGGAAAATTTGAGTATGATATAATACTTTTTGATATACTTGCTTCCTGGTGAACCAGTGGCTACATAATACACCCCATCCATCATATACCCTACGATTTGAATGGTCCAGATTGATGGAGTGGGTTACCCTACACCATGTCAAAAATGGTAAATTAGTTGCCTTGTTGGGGCCTCTGACCGAAAATGTTTAAGCTCGAATACATCCGAGGTTAAGGGGCTGTAACCAGAGTTCGGTTCTTTTCAACCACCAAACCTGTTTATGTGATTGGGCTTCTCTTGTATGAGGATGCCGGAAAATTCCCTCGTATAGAATCATTCACCCCTGTGATTAACCAATGGTTATCCTCAGTGTCCATTTTCAAAGCAAAAATTATGAATTTCAAAAGATTAAAATAATTCAATTTAAAGATCTTATTCGTGTTAATCCAGATGCATTAGAGCAAAACTCCGGACTGAAATACCCCCCATTTAAATTACAGGCCTACTAATTTTCTTTTGTTATCAATAAAATTTGGTGGCGCAATTCCACCTTCCAAAAAAAAAAAAAATTTACAGGGTGCAAGTGTATTTTGACATATATTATTGCATGAATTTAAAGGTTTAAGGTATATTTTTTTTTTTCGGGTGGCCCACCTGAGTGTTCAATCAGCTAATTAGGGGTGGCATACCTAATGATCAGCATGGATTTCATGCATGTTTACTCGACTCAAAACTCAGCTATTGCTTCAAGTACTGGTCTGAATTCGGAACTACCTTAAACCACTAGTCACTGAAGAATTTCGAGAAGCTGGGATGCAGTTGATTCGTGCTCCAGTGAAAAACAGCGCTATGGTCTTGCAGAAGGAACTGATTTCTCGTAGAGTGTGCATGATTTTATGTTTCTAGGCCCATAAAAAGCGACTTCTGGTAGTTCTTCTCGGCCAAAGAATCGTATCATTTAACCTTCTGAAATATGATTTTAAACATTGATGATTTAATTGATTTACTGTCAAGATCTAAGATCTTTAAAAATAAATAAATAAATAAATAAATCTAGGTCATTGCAAGCAAAGTCCAAAATAAGCATAAGTTGGCCCAGTTTGCCGAGATTTATAGCTTTCCCTTGACAATAGGGCTGTCAATGGGCCAGGCTGATCCATCAGGCTTTTGGGCCTGTCGCATCTTGGGATGGGCTTGGGCTGCAAACTAGGTCCGAGGCTGGGCTCATGCTTAAAAGTCAGGCCTACCTCACAATCGGGCCAGCACTGGGACTGTGTACAACAACCCATCAGCCCAATCAACATTCATCAGGACCAGCCCATTAGAGTTTGCAAGTGCAATTTTGTAACGTACACTGTAAAAATTCTCATTTACTCTGTTGAGTAGCTCATATTTGATTGTAGTTTATGATCCACCAAAGAAACACACAAGCAGAAGCATTTTGGACCAGGCTCAAGCTGGACTATCTTGACCCCAGCTAGGTCCAAGCCTATGTTGAACAATGTGGGTTGGGCTTGGATAGAGCTTAGCCCGACCCTAACCTGGCCATTGACACCCCTACTTGCCAAAATCATTTAACCTCAAATATGCATGGGCAAGTTGCATAGCTAATTCAGTTTATTTGATTCTACAGTCTCCTAATCATATTTTATAACCTCTAACAGAGGATTACATTTTTTTTTATCATTTCACACCTCGGATACCACTGCTTCATCTAATCCTCTTATTACATGAATTATTCTACCTTCGGTTAATTTGTATTAGTATGGTAGTGACTTCTTTTGAATGCTTTTACAGACTTAACAAATGCAATTTCAACAGTACATTATCCAGACAAAGTCTGTATAAACCCAAGTTCCTCAGGGTACATCTCTTCTTTTTAACTGCAAACTAGAGTTAGTTTGAACCAAAGAGATGTCCATACATTGCTTTAATAACCCAAAAGGACCTTGACAAGAGGTGTGGAAAAAACATAGCAAAACACAACTGAAAATCTCAATGGTATTAACAAGCGAGAGTACACACAACAACGCAGCGTGTGCATGGTGGAAAGAGAGCAATCACGGTCTTCTTCTCAAAAAGAAGGTTGAATCTATAAAGAGAGAAATCTCAAAAAAAGGAGATACAAAACTGACATTGTTGGTTAAAAGTTTGTTTATAAAGCCCTTTCATGTAACTTATGTATAGTCATAAACCTTAAATTTATGACTTGAACTATGGTATTTATAGTTGTGATCAATACATATGGGTTCTTGGTGGGATGCTTGAATCATGGTCCCTGTAGACGGTTATTCAAATGGATATAGAAATCTAGAGTGTAGAAACTCTAGAGGGGAGAAGTTTGATGGGTTTTTCATCTATAATAGTAAGGGAATTAAGACATATAGTTATAGGAAAAATAGGGTTTGGAGAAGCTTACCCATCACACTTCCCCCCTCTAGAGTCTCTACACTCTAGTAAAAGAAATCCCATATAAATATATGACTTTGTGGCATCAGGAATGTCTTTCGATGTAAGTACAAGTTCAAGATTTCAGTTTATAATCTTCATTATTAATGCATAGACGGTCCATTTATTCTGTTATTCATATTACACAGTTTCCATTGTCGAGGATTACAACAGATATGAAAATCTCACCATTTTTGGACTCGACCTGCTACATCTCTTGGCTTTGATGATTGTTGAGAATGAGCCAGCCCTTGGTCGTAGCTCAACTCCCGATCCTTTCTGCACAGGATTGTCTCTACTTGCCAACCAAACTACCCTTTTTTCAGGTATTTTATCGAACCAAATTTCTAGCAAGGAGATTTCTGTCTAGGAGAAGATGGAATCCAAAGGCAAAAGCCATGATGGGTTTTCGTTGAGGGTGGAAAGATATTGATAGATTTTTTACCATACATGTACAAAATCAAGACTTGCACAAAATCTGTAATTAGATTATTTTTAGAACTCAATCAAATATATTTTTCCATACATAGCTCATTGTACATCTATTTATTTGTAAAGCTCAATACGAAATATACAACAATTCAATCAAATATTTCTTTCATCTTTACATGGTATCAAAGCCTAAAAAGATCAACCCATTCTGTCATGGCCAACAACAACACCCCATCCATCCCCTCCTCTTATCTTCTTCACCCCTCAGATTCTCCTAGTTTAATTTGCGTCAATAGCCTTCTCACAAGCGACAACTACCCCAAATGGCAAAAAGCCATGATAAGAGCCCTTAATGCCAAGAACAAACTTGGTTTTGTCGATGGCACCCTCACACTTCCTTAACCGACCAAACCAGAATACACTCAATGGAACCAAACGAAGGATATGGTCCTTACCTGGATCCTCAACTCCATCAGTCCTTCTCTCGTCAATTCCCTCGAATATCATACAGATCTCCATGATGTTTGGCTCGACCTCTCTTCCCGTTTCTGTCATGGAAACAATGCCCGCATCTATCACCTAAAACGAGCCCTCTCCTCCCTGCAACAAACCACAAATTTTGTCCATGATTATTACAACCAAATCAAACAAATTTGGGATGAACTTGGTTATCTCCAAACCACAACTAACATCAAAGACCTGCAAAAACAGGTTGATGATGAACGTGTTTTCCAATTTCTTCTTGAGCTCAATGATTCCTTTGCTCCTCTTCGCACCCAAATCCTAGCCATGGATCCACTTCCCTCTATAAGCAAAGTCTTCTCAATCTTGTTTCAAGAAGAATAATAGAGACTCCTCAACCTTTAACCATCATCCTCTGAAACGATGGCAATGGCTACTCACACCACTACTCGCCCATGACCCCCTCTGAAATGCACAGCATGTGGCAAAGATGGCCACACTCGTGAACATTGCTGGACCATCATCTGGTACCCTCTAGGCCGAGCGCCTCGCACCAACAAATCGCGGCCGTCCATCTTAGGGCAACCTCCGTCGACTGCAAATATGGTCTCTCTCACTCCATCCACTTCAAGTCCGGTCCCTAGATTGTCAACGGAGTTTTATCAAAAGTTACTCAGCCTCCTCGCATCGTCGCAACCTCCAAATGATCCATCCCCTACAAATTTCGCTGGTAACCTCTTCTCCCCATCTGATTTCTCCTTCAATCGGCGCCTTCATTGAGTGGTGAACAGTGGTGCGAGCCACCACATCTGCCACCAACACGATGCTTTTGCCGATTTGAAGCCTCCTGCCTCCCCTCACCACATTCGGCTTCCAACAGGACAAGATATCCCAGCCGAAGGGCTGGGTTCTTACATTTTTTCTCCTTCTCTCAAATTGAACACATTTTCTATGTTCCACTTCTGTCCTTCAATTTACTCTCAGTTTTTCAAATTGCCCTTCATAATTCTTGTGTTATCTCTTTTTCCTCTAACACTTGTTTATTTCAGGATCCTCAATCGATGAAGCCGATTGGAGCGGGTGATCTATGCAACGGGCTCTACGTGTACTACCCCGACCCTCCTGTCATTTTGCTGCTCAATCTACTGCTAATAAGACCTTATGGCATCAACGTCTAGGACATCCCTCCAGTTTTACTATTCTCAGTATTTTTAATTCTCTTTGTACTCTTTCTGAATGTGATGTTTGTGCTCGTTCTAAGCATACAAGATTACCTTTTTCCAATTATGCCAATAAAAGTGATTCTCGTTTTAATCGTATCTTTTGTGATATTTGGGGTGGTTATCACACCGCATCTTTATGTGGTGCTCATTATTTTCTCACAATTATTGATGATTTTTCTCGCACCACATGAGTATATCTTATGCGTTTTAAATCTGAAGCTTACATCCATTTAATGCACTTCTTCGCTCTTGTCCACAATCAGTTTAACACCACAGTCAAAATTATTAGAACTGATAATGGACAAGAATTTCTTTCCCATCAATTTCAAACATACCTACATAATCACGGCATCATTCATGAACGTACCTGTGTCGAAACTCCTCAACAAAATGGCGTTGCGGAGCGCAAACACTGGCACCTTCTAAATGTTGCCCGCAGCCTTCGTTTTCAAGCATACTTACCTCTACCTTTTTGGGGTGATTGTGTCCTCACCGCAGCCTACCTCATCAATCGCACCCCTAGTCGCACTCTTCAAAATAAATCACCTTTTGAAGTTCTACTCAATAAACCTCCAAACTATGATCATCTTCGGGTATTCGGATGTCTTTGTTATGCACAAACCCTCAGTACTCATCGGGACAAATTTTCACCCCGTGCCACTAAATGTGTCTTTCTTGGCTACCCAAGCACACAAAGCTTACAAGCTCTACAACCTCAATACTAAATCTGCTTCTACTCTTGAGATGTTACCTTCTACGAACAAACATTCCATTTTCAAGATCTTCCTGACACTCCTTCCCTTCCCACTCCTATCATTCCTCTTCCCATCACTGAATCTATTATGTGTCCTTTTTCTGATTCCCCAACCTCTCCTAACTCTCCTAACTTTCCTGATTCCTCAACCCCTACGATCTTATCAAACACATCTCCACCAGCTCCTCGCCCTTGCCGCACCATTATTCGACCTGCCTACCTTTACGACTATATCCGTTACACCTTACATGCGGAGCCCACGGCATCTACACCTGCTTCACCGGCTTCAGGTACTGCTCACCCTTTGTTTGTTTTTCTTTCATATTCCCATTTTTTCCCCTCACATATTACTTATTTGACTGCTCTTACCTCCTGTACTGACCCCCATGCTATTCTGATGCTATCCACTACTCTCACTGGCGCGAGGCTATGTCTACTGAGCTTCGTGCTTTAGAGGATAATTCCACCTGGACTCTTGAGCCTCTTCCTCTTGGTAAGAAACCCATTGAGTACAAATGGGTTTTCAAAACCAAACTCAAAGCCGACGGATCCATCGAGAGGTACAAAGCTTGGCTCGTTGCCAAAGGATACACTCAAGTTGAAGGACTTGATTACCATGAGACTTTTGCTCCGGTCGCCAAAATGACCATGGTCCACTGCTTACTGGCAGTTGCAGCTACCAAAAATTGGATTATTCATCAGCTTGACGTCAACAATGCTTTCTTGCACGACGATCTTGATGAAGAAGTTTACATGACACCACCACCTGGATATTATCCTCTAGGGGAGACCCGTGTCTGTCGCCTCAGAAAATCCCTCTATGGCCTCAAACAAGCCTCCCGAAACTGATTTTTTAAACTAACCTCTGTGCTTCTTAATGCTGGTTTTCATCAGTCTCAGGCGGATCATTCTTTGTTCACTCTCATCACTTCCACCAACATCACTCTTGTCCTTGTTTACGTTGATGACATCCTAGTTGCTGGTAACGACATCTCTCAAATCGAGCTTTTTAAGAAAATTCTCTCCACTCACTTCAAGACAAAGGACCTTGGTTCCTTGAAGTACTTTCTTGGACTCGAAGTTGCTCATTCTCCCAAAGGCATATTTCTTAATCAGCGCAAATATGCTCTCGACAGTCTCTCTGACAGTGGACAACTTGGTGCACGGACTACTCTTTTTCCTATGGAGCAACATTTGAAGCTTAATACTCAAGATGGTGACCTTCTCCCTGATCCTGGCCTTTACCGTCGCCTTGTTGGCCGTCTCATTTATCTGACCATCACCAGACCAGACATTGTTTATGCAGTCAACATACTTAGTCAATTCATGCATGTTCCTCAGGTCCCCCACATGATTGCAGCTACCAGAGTTCTCCACTACATCAAAGGCTGCCCCGGCCAAGGCATCTTCTTTCCTTCATCCAACAGTACACATGTTACAGCTTATACAGATTCTAATTGGGTCAGCTGTCCCACCACCCGCCGCTCCACCACCGGCTACTTTATTCAGTTAGGTACCAGTCCGATCTCATGGCGCACCAAGAAGGAGAATACAGTTGCTCGCTCTTCCGCTGAAGCTGAATATCGAGCCATGGCCATCACAACCTGTGAACTCACTTGGTTAAAACAACTTCTCACTGATCTTGGTATCTCTCATCCCGAGCCATTCACTCTACATTGTGACAATCAATCTACACTATATATTGCACACAATCCTGTGTTTCATGAGCGTACCAAACACATTGAGATTGATTGTCATATTATTCATGACAAAATTCGCTCGAGCCTCCTCAAAGCTATCCACACTTCTTCCAGTGAGCAAGTTGCCGATATCTTCACCAAAGCTTTAGGACATGAACTTTTTCATCATTTTTCGCATAACTTGGGCATTACGGACCTCCATGCGCCAACTTGAGGGGGAGTATTGACAGATTTCTTACCATACATGCACAAATCAAGACTTTTACAAAATCTGTAATTAGATTGTTTTTAGAACTCAATCAAATATATTTTTCCATACATAGCTCATTGTACATCTATTTATTTGTAAAGTTCAATATGAAATATACAACAATTCAATCAAATATTTCTTTCTCTCTTTCATCTTTACAAAAGAGAAGAGCCTAAGCTTATGCTAGGGTGAGTTTAAGCAATGGCAGAAAGAGGGAGAAACAGAAGCAAGAGATTGAGAGTACTATCTAAAAGAGAAAAATGCAATTTGTAATTGGGGGTATTGCTGTATCAGGGGAGGAGGAGATGCATTGTTAACGGTAGTTTGGTCAATTGGAGTTACTTGATACCCTGGCAGTGTGTGGGGGTTTTTACTCATGCAGCCATATATTCTATACTTGCCAATGTGTAATCCAGATTGGACGATTTCAATATCTCTTTGATTTCAATTGCTTGTTGGGTTTGACTCATTGACTTTTTCCACCTTAAACGTCCATTAGATGTCCACCAATACGACATGGTGTTATTATTTTTTATGTTATTTTTATTTCTGACCCAAGGTATGGCCACCATTTGGCCGGTTTTACTTGAAATCACATATGCCATGCCATGCATGCCAAACGTTCTACTTGAAATCGTGCACCGTTTTATATGTACAGTGAACCAGAATCATTTTTGTTTGTGATGTATAGCGGGTTGTGGACAATTTCATGACCCATATGGATCAGATAAGGCCCGATCGAAAGCGGAGGTGATTCGAACCGTCAGAACTTAAAATAGATGTATCTCACAGACCAAAATGAGCTATCGAACATACCATATATGATTTTGGGTTACGACGAGCTATTTTAGCCACCTACCCATGCTAAATTTGCGAAATTCGATCAGATTGACTGTCAAATTCCTGTTTTAATTTCTTTTTTAATATTTATACTAAATTTTAGTTTCAGTATAACTCTTCATCCGTTGAGCTTTAGGAGTTGCGCCCAACATCAAAAGTGCTTAGAATAATTAGAGGAACATCATAATTCGGCCAAATAGGACAGTTACTATTTTTGGCCTGTGCACTTGTAGAGATCATGATTGTCTTTAAATAGTAAGTTTACTATTTATAGTAAGTCACAAATTCTAGGAGTTTTAATTGTAGTTTGATTCCGAAACTTCTTCCAAGACTTAGTATCCTTATTTAAAGGGATGTAAACTCGTTTATTCAATCATCAATCAAATTACAAATTTTATAGAATTTATTTTCTATTTTCCATACTTTTTTTCTGGTAAATTCAAGAAGTCTTTGTGAGGAATTCAGAGAAGCTCCGTGATTTTGGAGTAGTAATCCTTGAAGAAGACATTGACCGACCTAATCGCATTTATACCTACGTCAGTTTAGGTAGTCAGTTTAGGTAGTAAACTATTAGATTGACAGATATCTTAAGGGTCTTATTAAAAATAAATAAAAAATAAAAAATAAAAAAAGTGCCCACAAATCAGAGGTTAGTATTGCTCAACCAATCCGATTTTTATAATGTTTAAAGTTCACAATCATTAAGTTTAAGATTTTCAATGGCCGGCTGCTGGTTTTTGTAGTTTCCGCGGCAGTACGCAAAAAGAAAAATAAAAACCTATTTAATATAGAATTTACGTCTCAATGCTCTCTTTTTAAAAGTTTTCAATAAGGTACCTCAATAACGTAATCAATTATTACCAGGGTACCCTTCATTATATTTATTAACGCTAAACCGATAAGTAGATGGAAGCAAAGAGGCCTGTACCTCCGGTGAACCCGTAATATTTATGTGTAATCTATCCTACATCAAGTGAGTCAACTCAGGCTCAGGGCCAAAACATCATGTGGTCCACATATAAATCATGAATGGAGCTGAGTCCGTGTGCTTAACAGGGGTGACGCACCTAGTGATTAGGATGAATTTTACATAATCATTGCTGGGCACAAACTAGCCACCGATCTCTTTGCTCACACCATCTACCCATGTTTTTTTCTTCTAATAAGAATCAATTAGATTAATGATGTAGCTTTTTGAAAAGGTACCATAATCATGTAGTAAAAATTATACTTGACTTTCACACTGCTCGTGGGCGTGACCCAAAACCAGCAGATTAATGGGAAATTTAAATTAAGAAATACTATGAAACCCGTGCTCATGGGATATATATTGACATGTTTGGATTGTGTGGTAAGAAGGCAAGGGAAAGGACGCTTGTGACCATAAGTTAGCCAATTCGGCTTAGCACTGAAAAATATAAATAAAAATGCAGCCATAAAATAGAGAAATGACAAAAAGTAGAATATGGTATGACGATTTTATTTTGAAAAGTTGGGGACTAAAATTTCGGATACACTAAGAATAGTTTTATAAATAGGGGTATTTTGATAAACACCACCGAACTTACCTTCTAATGAATAAATAGAAGTATGATGACCTTGAAAAGGAAAAGGACAAAAAAACAAAAGGGAGACCAGACTTTCCAACGCGGTGTCCTCTGTAAACCCAAATGCAGGTTCCATGTTCCATTCAAAGAAAAGAAAATTTTGAAAATGATCCTGTTAATGAGAACTCACCACCCTTTGGAAGCAGGGATGATCGTGATGAGGTCGATCACTATCTTCCTCAACAATAACTACTTCGAATCTACCATGCTTCTCTGGACTCCTCACACAAACTTCTTGAATCCACGAGAAAAAAACAAGAAAATAGAAATGGTATTTATGAAAATTCGTAAATTGATTAATGTTTGAAATAAACGACTCTACAACCCTTTAAATAGGGATACCAAGCTTAGAAGAAGTTATGGAATTAAACTACAACTAAAACTCTTTAAATTTAATAACTTACTATAAATAGGAAATTTATTATATAGTAAGTGTCCTTTGCAGCGTAACCACGTTATTCTCCTAATTATTCTAAGCACTTTTCGTGTTGGATACACCTCCTAAAGCCCAATGGATGAAGAGTTACAATCAAATCAAAACTTATTAAAAATAATAAAAACGGAAATAAACATGGACTTCGACCGTGGAATCTCGTAAATTCGGCATGGGCAACCTGGCATAGCTGAGTTGGTTGTCTAAAGTAGCTCATTCTACCCCAAAATCATATATGGTATGTCAAGTAACTCATTCCGATATGTGATATATACCAGTTTTGAGGTAGGTTCTGGCTGTCTTGATGACTTCCGCCTCCAATTAGGCCTTCTCTGGTCCATCTTAGACATGAAAGTGTCCACGACCCGCTCTACATCACCTTTACTATTAGACTAATGACATCAAACTGAAAAGCTCCTTTAAAATAAAATCACTATTGTATTATTGCACTAATGACAGAGAATGTAACCGTCGATCAAGCACCAAAGTTCATAGCTATCTTGACCATGTTCTTCGTTCTCTATGCACCCAGTCAAAGATAATGTTTCTTCCCAATCTCTCTCTTCCTTCCCTAACCCAGAGTTGGATATCGGGATTAATGGTGGGTAGGATCCAGCTCAACCTGTTCGATCTCAAATCTATTTGATTTCGCGAACATGCATAGCTAGAAAATCATCCTAACCATCCAATTGGTGACTATGAAATGGATGGTTAAGGCTATCTGAATGGGAAAAATCACATGGTTACTATCACCTCCCCGGTGAGATTTTTTGGGTTATGTTCCATCCACAAGTGAGTCCACCATTTCCATAGTCTGATTGGCACACGTAAAGAAAGATGATCCGATGATCAGAATCGACCATGTTTTGTGTGCTACGCAAGACTCTGTGTTTCAACACTGAGGTCTTGGTTTCGGGTGCTTTTTTTTTTTTTTTCATTTTAAATCGGCAATCACCCACACACATTTCATGAGCACAAGAACCCATGACCTGAGTATTGAAATTCACAAATTAAGTCTACGACTGAGCCATGAGTAGGGACCCAAGGAGTGCTCATGTGGGGTGTGTGACAAAAACAAAATAAAATCAAAAGGACATTATAGGCGGTAAACAGTGCAATTCCTGAAAATTACAAACAAGCAACAGACACATGCAAAAAGAGAGAGGGGAGGGAACAATGGCATCAGCCCAATGAGCTAAAGAAGGAAGAAAGAGAGAGGGGAGGGAACAATGGCATCAGCCCAATGAGCTAAAGAAGGAAGACGGGTCTGGAGGCACTGAAACTGCAACCGCTCCTTCAAGCATTTGAGTCACCTTCTTCATGGAAGGCCTAAGGGTTGGCTCTTCCTGAATGCACCAAATCGCTACTTTCACCAATCTCTCTACCTTCTGTTTGTCTACCACCGCATCTTCGTCACTTTCCACTAACAAATTCAACTTCCCTTCTCTATAGCAATCATAAGCCCAATCAGACAGTATCTCTTCCTCTTCGCTTGCCGGCTTTGATTCGACGTTCTTCCTACAGCAAACAATCTCCAACAACACAATACCGAAGCTGTAGACATCGACCTTTGCCGTGATTGGCATGTTCATGAACCATTCGGGCGCCACATACCCTCTAGTCCCTCTGATGCCCGTACTTGTTCGGGTCTGATCCGTATTCAAAAGCTTTGCCAATCCAAAGTCAGAGATCCTTGCCCTCAAACAGTCATCTAGAAGTATGTTTTGAGGTTTTATATCGCAGTGTATGATTTGGGTGCTGCACTCCTCATGTAAGTACATGAGCCCTCTTGCGATCCCGAATGCAATCTGCACCCGTAGGTTCCATTTAGGTTTCGAGCCTCCAAAGAGGAAGCTTGATAAAGACCCATTACTCATGAACTCATAAACAAGAAGCCGGTGCGGCCCCTCATCACAGAATCCAAGCAGTTGCACTAGATTCTTGTGATGGGTCTGTCCAATTGCGGTCATTTCTGTCGTGAATTCATTCTCGCCCTCTTCAACCACCTTCTCTAGCTTCTTCACTGCAACGGAAGTTGTAGAATCATCAGGCATCATGAATGACCCTTTATAAACAGTCCCAAATGCACCATGACCCAGTTCTTCCTTGAACCTTCCGGTTGCTTCTTCGAGCTCTTTGTAAGTAAAACACCGTAGATTCTTTCCCAGCATGGTCAATTCTCGCTTAACGTCCCGAAGTTTTCTACGATGTAAGATGAAACCAAGCAATAGCATCACCAAAAAGAACGTGAAATTGAGAAACACAGAGCTGCCCAAAAGTACTGATCCTACAATGATCAAAGTCGACTGATCTTTCTTCCCTCTACCGATGCTTGTGGGTGGAAGAGCAGAATTATTTTTCGGTACTTTGATGAGAATCTTAGCTCCTACACTAGGGTCTTTCTTCCCATTTGAGAATGGAACCTTCTTCTTATAACAGCTTCCATCTTTATAAGAGGCCGCTATACATAAACAATCATTCAGGCAAAATTCTCGACATTTGTCTTCATTTATGTTAGTGTATCCATCATAGTCCGAATTCGGCCAATCCGTATTAAACAATGCCTTCATCTCAAACTGAAGCTTTTCTTTTGATATATCCTCATCGCAACTCTGCAGAGGGAAATCTGGCTTACACCCTTTGTATTCGTTGTTCGGATCCAGGAAAGAGTACCCAGGCGGGCATTGACAACTCGGCCTTTGATTCTCGTCCATCCAGCAGTAGCTATTAAACCCACAAGCTCCAGAACCCAACGTACCGAAATCGCTGGCACACATGTCCGGTGGCAAGAACCACACAACAGACCATGACATGGCCCATCTCCCATCGCTGAATTGGGTCTTTCGCCGGACGTATTGCCTGAACACTCCATCAAAATCTAATGTTGCTCTCTGATAGACTTCGGTTGTTGGAGCTTCAGTTGCTGGTGCAAGATCATACGAACCTCCATCTGTTAGCTTGATGTGAATGCGACCTGATGAATTAAAGACTAGCTCGAAACCCTTTCCATTCGTCATACTAGCCCAGTAAGAAGAGTAAACGACTTCTGTCGGGAGAGCAACGGGATAAAAAACTAAATTTCCATCGCTCTGAAGACTGAGTAAGAACCTTCCCCTCGAATAGTCCGTCTCAGTTAGACGGGAGGGAAGATTGCTGCCTAGTCTCAATATCTGTGTAGGCAAGATGGTGTCCGTCGGATTGTTGAAGCTCGCCCATATAATAGAATTCATGCTCATGAGCACGAAGTTTCCGCTGTCAAGCATTGCTGCAGATATAACGCTCTCACTGTTGTTGGAGTACTCGGCCTGCCACACCAGTTGGCGTTGATGATTGTTGAGAATGAGCTGACCGCTGGCCGTTAGCTCCACTCTCGATCCTTTCTGCACTAGATTGTCTCCATTTGCCGACCAAACTATTGTTTTTTCGGGTATTTTGTCGAACCAGATTGCTAGCAAGAAGAGATTTCTGTCTGGGAGAAGATAGAATCCGAAGGCAAATTCGCCGGAAGGCGAAAGCCATGACGGGTTTTCGTCGAGAGTGGAAAGAGAAGAGCCTAAGCTTATGTTAGGTTGAGTTTGAGCAATTGCAAAAGGAGGGAGAGAGAGAAGCAAGAGATAGAAACAATAAAAAAGACAAAATTGCATTTTCTAGTTGAGGGCTACTCGAATCAGAGAAGATAACTGAAAAAGCCAGCTAATACCAAGAGAAGGAGAGGGAAGATGTTCAGGGAGAAATTTGCGACTGTACGACCCATTTCCACTTCTTTTTACCCTGCAAGAATAAGCCTCATAAGTACGGACGGCTTCCCAAAGGTCGAAAATGCCCCTACTTTTCCTTCCGCAAGATGATCGGCTGGTACTCGAAGACGAGGCTGACGCTCCTCGAACTCGGAGTTGTACGAACGGTTCAAAAGATATCAAAGTTACATGGCCCCACGGTTATGTATTTATTATATCCCCAACGTTCATCCATATTTCGAGATCATTTCGGAGCATTGTAAAAAAAAAATCATACCCAAAGATCAACTGGACCACACCACGAAAAGCAGCGGTAAAATTGATTTTCACCGTTAAAACTTTTGCAGGGCCCACCATGACATTTATTTTCCATCATCTATTGATTGGTAGAAAAACAAATTTGATAATGATCCAAAACTTCTGTAACCTCTATAAGAGTATCAATTTTAGCCGCTGAATTCCCCGATGCCTTTTCCAGTGTGGTCCACTTGATAATTAGATCTGTCTTATTTTTCGTCTCAAGCCTTAATATGAGCTCGTCAAATAGATGGATGGTTTGGATATAACACAGACCTCATGATGGGACACACAAAAGCAACAAAAATTCAACGGCAAAAAGAAAAATGCCCTTACATTTTTATTTTATTTAAGGAGAACTTTTTCCCCGTTACATTTTTCTCTAATACATAATTATATAAATACATATATATATATATATATATATATATATATATATATAAGTATATAAAAATATTTTTCTATCATTTAATTCATTTCTTTGTCGATTAATTTAACAAGCATATCTCCTAAGCTAGAATGAGTTACTTAACGTACCACATATGATTTTGGGGCATGAGAAGCTAATTTAGCCAACCAACGTAGTTATTTTCCAAGATTCCATCGGGTCGATGGTCAAAAATCAATTTCATTCACCTTGCGGTCAATTTCATTCATTTTATTCACTTCGCGATCAATTCGCTTCACTTCACGGTCATTTCCATGCATTTTACGGTCATTTACAGCAATTTCGTTTAGATTCACGGTCATTTCCATGCACTTCACAGTCAATTCCCTTCACTTCATGGTCATTTCCATGCATTTCACAGTCATTTCACTTCACTTCACGGTCATTTCCATGCATTTCACGATCAATTCTGGCGATTCCATTTAGATTCACGGTCATTTCCATGCACTTCACGGTCAATTCCCTTCACGGTCATTTCCATGCATTTCACAATCATTTCTGGCGATTCCGTTTAGATTCACGGTCATTTCCATGCACCTCACAGTAAATTCCTTCACTTCACGGCCATTTACATGCATTTCACGGTCAATTCACTTCACTTCAGGGTCATTTCCATGCATTTCACGGTCATTTTCGGTGATTCCATTTAGATTCATGGTCATTTCCATGCACTTCACAATAAATTCCCTTCACTTCACAGTCATTTCCACTTATTTCACAGTCAATTCACTTCACTTCACGGTCATTTCCATTCATTTCACGGTCAATTCTGGAGATTCCATTTAGATTCACGGTCATTTCTACGCACTTCACAGTCAATTCCCTTCACTTCACGGTCATTTCCACGCATTTCACAATCAATTCGCTTCACTTTAGGGTCATTTCCATTAATTTCACGATCATTTCCGACAATTCCGTTTAGATTCACGATCATTTCCATGCACTTCATGGTAAATTCCCTTCACTTCACGGTCATTTCCATGCATTTCATAGTCAATTCACTTCACTTCATGGTCATTTCCATGCATTTCACGGTCATTTTCGGCGATTCCATTTAGATTCACGGTCATTTCCATGCACTTCACGGTAAATTCCCTTCACTTCATGGTCATTTCCACGCATTTCGCGGTCAATTCGCTTCACTTCACGATCATTTCCATTCATTTCACGGTCATTTCCAACGAGTCCATTTAGATTCACGATCATTTCCATGCACTTCATGGTCAAATCCCTTCACTTCACAATCATTTTCACACATTTCACGATCAATTCACTTCACTTCAGGGTCATTTCCATGCATTTCACGGTCATTTTCGGCGATTCCGTTTAGATTCACGGTCATTTCCATGCACTTCACGATAAATTCCCTTCACTTCACAGTCATTTCCACTTATTTCACGGTCAATTCACTTCACTTCACGGTCATTTCCATTCATTTCACGGTCAATTCCGGCGATACCATTTAGATTCACGGTCATTTCTACGCACTTCACAGTCAATTCCCTTCACTTCACGATCATTTCCACGCATTTCACAATCAATTCGCTTCACTTTAGGGTCATTTCCATTAATTTCACGGTCATTTTCGGCGATTCCGTTTAGATTCACGGTCATTTCCATGCACTTCACGGTAAATTCCCTTCACTTCATGGTCATTTCCATGCATTTCACAGTCAATTCACTTCACTTCATGGTCATTTCCATGCATTTCACGGTCATTTCCGGCGATTCTAATTAGATTCACAGTCATTTCCATGCACTTCACGGTAAATTCCCTTCACTTCACGGTCATTTCAAGGTCAATTCGCTTCACTTCACGGTCATTTCCATTCATTTCACGGTCATTTCCGACAATTCCATTTAGATTCACGATCATTTCCATGCACTTCATGGTCAAATCCCTTCACTTCATAGTCATTTTCACGCATTTCACGATCAATTCACTTCACTTCAGGGTCATTTCCATTCATTTCACAGTCATTTTCGGTGATTCTGTTTAGATTCACGGTCATTTCCATGCACTTCACGTTCAATTCCCTTCACTTCACGGTCATTTTCGGCGATTCCGTTTAGATTCACGGTCATTTCCATGCACTTCACGGTCAATTGCCTTCACTTCACGGTCATTTCCATGCACATCACGGTCAATTCCCTTCACTTCACGGTCATTTCCATGCATTTCACGATCATTTTCGGTGATTCCGTTTAGATTCACGGTCAATTCCCTTCACTTCACGGTCATTTCCATGCATTTCACGGTCATTTTCGACGATTCCGTTTAGATTCACGGTCATTTCCATGCACTTCACGGTCAATTCCCTTCACTTCACGGTCATTTCCACGCATTTCACGGTCAATTCGCTTCACTTCATGGTCATTTCCATGCATTTCACGATCATTTCCGGTGATTCCGTTTAGATTCACAGTCATTTCCATGCACTTCACGGTCAATTCCCTTCACTTCATGGTCATTTCCACGCATTTCACGGTCATTTCGCTTCACTTCACGGTCATTTCCATTCATTTCACGGTCATTTCCAGTGATTCCGTTTAGATTCACGGTCATTTCCATGCACTTCACGGTCAATTGCCTTCACTTCACGGTCATTTCCACGCATTTCACGGTCAATTCGCTTCACTTCATGGTCATTTCCATGCATTTCATAGTCATTTTCGGTAATTCCGTTTAGATTCACGGTCTGTAACGTCTCAGAAAAATCCTTATAAAGACCCAAGTACCACCTCTAGTAGAAATCACAAATGACCAAATCCTTTTAAAAAAATTAGACGAGAATTAACTAAGTGTTAAACTAGGTTACCTGTGAAATTAGTACTAATCACTTTAAATACGATCCGTAAGACCTAAAACGAGTAAAACCATTAACTCTACATTACCTTAAAACTTAGGATCCATCTCAAAACCCAATTGCTCTTAGGAGCACTTTGAAACTCCGTATCGGACCTGGACCACGCGTCGAAGGTCCGATTACCCTGAAACTATACGGTTATGACCGCTTTGTTGGACTTGACTACCACCTCGGAAATCAAGTCCAGATAGTATCCCGAAACGCACAACTTAAGCCCGGAGCAAAGTGTGTAAGAAACGCGAATATATTTAGGAAATGAACTAAAACTTAAGTGAATTGAGTCGTTCACTTACAGTCCGAATCTAAGGATTCAGACCATCTGTTTCTGACCCAATTACACCCTCAGATCAGGAAAAATTTCCAACACATGTCAGTGTACTTGTGACCCTAATCGAGTGCCGGTGACCGTCGAACTGAAACTGGTCCTCCGCGGTCGATCTGTAAATCCGATCGGACCGAAAACTTAACCTGACTTAGATCTAACGTCAGGAAGCTTAAGTCCGACTGCATGTGGAAAAGGGACCTCCAGATGTGCTCCGTTGGATCGGAACAATCACTATTTGGTTATAACCTAAGTATACCATGCCCCTGGGGCCATTCCCATCTGTTCTGGGCCTATATAAGGGCCTTAAACCCTTTCTCTCTCATTCCATATGAATTTGAAACCCTAGGTGAGAGAAGAGAAAAGAAAGAGAAGGAAAGAGAGAGAAAGTGTGAGGGAAAGCTAAGGTTTGCTGCAGAAATTCTCTCATGCCACTCTACGTATCGTATCACTGCTACCATATCGCTACACCAGCGATTTTGGTTCCGTTTTCGGGTAAGAAATCCTAACCCTAACCTATTTTAGGGTTTCAAGTAGAGTAAAGGATAAAATAATAATCTATTTCATACTGTAGGTTGCAGTTGTGCCGTAGACAATGAGTTAGAGAACGAACTTAGTTCGTTACGTGTCTACAAGCGTAAGGTACAAACTATAAATGTTTAGATTATGATTTTCAAGGCTTTTAATGTCAGCAATGATTTATGTCTGACTTGATTACTATCACATATGCTAGATACGATATTTTTCATAAATTACACATATATGTAAACTATGTTGGTTTTAAATACATTCCATGTGTTTGTTGAAATGTTTGAATGCATGTGGAATTATGATTCATGTTTGATACGATTGTCGTTAGAGAATTCATGATTATTGTTGATATGACAACTTCTATGTAGAAGGATTTGCTATGATATGCATTTTAAACTAATTAAGTGCATGTGTGTAATATGTGTAGTATAAGTGTTTAATAACATGTCTGAATGAGAAAACGCTTGTTTAAATACATGTATGGATGGTGTTGAGATAGGATTCTCAATCCTCTTAACTATGGATATAGTACCATTTCTATAACCTATCTTACTATTATGTGTTGTATAAATAAAATGTATGTGTATGATAATATGTGTAATATGTGTGTGATTAAATTGCTCAAGTAAGATTTATATCTGATTTCGGTTGGCACATGCGGTTTTGGACTGGTACATATGAATGCCTAATGTACATGAAATGTGTTTGGGGCTACGACGTAGTCCAGGCGATCGGTAATGATTTTTGAGTTAGTGGCCGAGGTTGTTTCGCCACACCAGACACGTTCGAGGAATCCGAGTCATACGCTGCTAGTCGACAGTAGTTAGGCCACGCAGAGTGCTTATGCGCTCCATGTCAATCGGCTCGACGTATGCTCGTACCAGTCGAGCTTGTCGAGTAACCCGATTGGCCCGATGAATGTTCACCATGTATGGACGTTACTGCTTAAATCTAAGGTACCAAACTCACTAGTGGAAAATCCGTTTAACTTTGGTACCTCGATCTGCTAAGACTCATGAGCCGGGCATGGTGGTATGGGATACCATGATCGTGCTGTCGGCCTACGCTAGGGTGACGAGCCTCCCCATAGTAAACAGTTAGCAACCCAAAGTCGTGAGCCGAATACGGTGATATGGGACACTGTATTCGAGCTGTCAGCCTATGATCAGGTGACGAGCCCGTAGTGACCTCGAGTGTACACTAGAAACTACGTTGAGGTGACGAGCCTTTCCGTAGTAAACTAGAGTATAAACCAGGCCTGGGCTGAGGTGACGAGTCTCTCCATAGCAGCTTGGAAACTGTCTATCGTATGTGACTGTTAGGATTGACGACCTTAGATGAATCAATGTTTGAGTATATGATATAAAGGGAGATGCCTTAGCTTTCCAATCCTTCTGTATGAAAAGGTCTAATAAGAACTCGGTAATCATGCTTATGCACCGCATTGCATATACCTTTAGCGTTGGTGTTAAGCACAGAGGAAGAAGTGAATGCCGCGACCGTAAGAGGAAGATCATAGAGGGAGTGCAGGTGAGGATATACATCATTAATACATATCATTTTTGCATTAACCAGAGGTACTTAGGGATGCTTGATTATATTACTTTATCATTACTGCTTGATTAAATTGATAACATGTTAACCTTTGCCTTATAGCTCTACTGAGTTGATCACTCACTCCCACGTTCTGGGACGGTGTTTTAAACACCAACCAGACTCTATCTTAGAAGCAGGTGATGGCGATGCTTATGAGGAAGAGCCGGACTATTACGATGATGAGGAGGGGTTTTCCTATATGCAACTCTCTAGCGAGTCTATGTAGACCTGGAGTCGCGCTGACGGGGCTATAGGGTTTTGGATAGAGAACATTACACATTCTGATTTTGTATATTTTGAATTAAACTTGTAATTATTTAACCTAGAGACATTTATACTCTGAGGGCTTGCTGTTACTTTTGTACAGTTTATATACACATCACAGTTTTCCGCTAGCGTACTTTAATTACATCTGAAGTATGATATGTTGTTTTGGTATAATCTCATTCATGTTTAAGGCACTAATATGGACAACATTTAATTATCATTATCTATGTTGCATAAGTGATGCGTTGGAACTCGGAAGTAGAGTTTATGCTCGACCCCCGATTTTCAGGGCGTTACACGGTCATTTCCATGCACTTCACGGTCAATTCCCTTCACTTCACAGTCATTTCCACTCATTTCACGGTCAATTCGCTTCATTACACGGTCATTTCCATGCATTTCACGGTCATTTCCGATGATTCCGTTTAGATTCACGGCCATTTCCATGCACTTCACGGTCAATTGCCTTCACTTCACGGTCATTTCCATGCACTTCACGGTCAATTGCCTTCACTTCACGGTCATTTCCATCCACTTCACGGTCAATTCGCATAGAAATGACCGTGTAGTGAAGGGAATTGACTGTGAAGTGCCTGGAAATGACCATGAAGTGAAGGCAATTGACCGTGAAGTGCATGGAAATGACCGTGAATCTAAACGGAATTGTCGAAAATGACCATGAAATGCATGGAAATGACTGTGTAGTGAAGCGAATTGACCATGAAATGCGTGGAATTGAAGTGAACGGAATTGACTATGAAGCGCATGGAAATGACCGTGAATCTAAACGGAATACCAGAATTGATCGTGAAACGCATAGAAATGACCGTAAAGTGAAGCAAAATGACCGTGAAATGCATGGAAATGACCGTGAAATGCATGAAAATGATCGTGAAGTGAAGCGAATTGACCATGAAATGCGTGGAAATGATCGTGAAGTGAAGGGAATTGACCATGAAGTGCATGGAAATGACTGTGAATCTAAATGGAATCGCCGGAAATGACCGTAAAATGAATGGAAATGACCATGAAGTGAAGCGAATTGACCGTGAAATGCATGGAAATGACAACGAAGTGAAGGGAATCTACCGTGAAGTGCATGGAAATGACCGTGAATCTAAACGGAATCGCCGAAAATGGCCATGAAATGCATGGAAATGACCCTAAAGTGAAGCGAATTGACCGTGAAATGTGTGGAAATGACTGTGAAGTGAAGGGAATTGACCGTGAAGTGCATGGAAGTGACCGTGAATCTAAATGGAACCGCCGAAAATGACCATGAAGTGAAGCGAATTGATCGTGAAATGCATCGAAATGACCGTGAAGTGAAGGGAATTGACCGTGAAGTGCATGGAAATGACCGTGAATCAACACGGAATTGGCGGGAATGACCATGAAATGCGCAAAAATGACCATGAAGTGAAGCGAATCGACCGTGAAATGCATGGAAATAACCGTGAATCAACATGGAATTGGCAGGAATGACCGTGAAATGCGTGGAAATGACCCTGAAGTGAAGCGAATTGACCGTGAAATGTGTGGAAATGACCGTGAAGTGAAGGGAATTGACCGTGAAGTGCATGGAAATGACCGTGAAATGAATGGAAATGACCGTGAAGTGAAGCGAATTGACCGTGAAATGCATGGAAATGACCGTGAAGTGAAGGGAATTTACCGTGAAGTGCATGGAAATGACCGTGAATCTAAACGGAATCGCCGAAAATGATCGTGAAATGCATGGAAATGACCCTGAAGTGAAGCGAATTGACCGTGAAATGCATGGAAATGACCGTGAAGTGAAGGGAATTTACCGTGAAGTTCATGGAAATGACCGTGAATCTAAATGGAATCGCCGAAAATGACCATGAAATGCATGAAAATGACCCTGAAGTGAAGCGAATTGACCGTGAAATGCATGGAAATGACCATGAAGTGAAGGGAATTGACCGTGAAGTGCATGGAAATGACCGTGAATCTAAACAGAATCGCCGGAATTGATCTTGAAATGCATGGAAATGACCGTGAAGTAAAGCTAAAATGACCATGAAATGCATAGAAATGACTGTGAAGTGAAGGGAATTGACCGTGAAGTGCATGGAAATGACCATGGATCTAAATGGAAACGCCGGAAATGACCATGAAATACATGGAAATGACCGTGAAGTGAAGCGAATTGACCGCAAAGTGAATAAAATGAATGAAATTGATCGCACGGTGAATGAAATGGATTTTTGACCATCGACCCAATGGAATCTTGGAAAATAACTACGTTGGTCGGCTAAATTAGCTTCTCCTACCCCAAAATCATATGTGGTAAGTTAAGTAACTCATTCTAGTTTAGGAGATATGCTTGTTAAATAAATAGACAAAGAAATGAATTAAAAGATAGAAAAATATTTTTATATACTTATTATAGATATTTACATAATTATGTATCAGAGAAAAATGTAAAGGAGGAAAAAGTTCTCCTTGTAGGAAAAAAATAAATAAATAAATTTTTAAAAAAAATCTGCCAGACTGGCACAGCAGCAGTCTGGCTTCTTCTTCTGTTTTTTTCTGTAGATGTTTTGTTGCTTTTGTGGGTCCCATCATAAGGTCTCTGTTATATCCAAACCGTCCATCTATTTTGCCCGCTCATATTAAAGCTTGAGACAAAAAAGAAGACAGATCTAACTATCAAGTGGATGACACTGTAAAAAGCAGTGAACATCTACCATTGAAACCCTTTTAGGGGTTACAGAAGTTTTGGATCATTATGAAATTTGTTTTTCCTCTTCATCCAGGTCTTTGTGACCTTATGAATAGATTGGATGGAAAATAAATGTTATGGAAGGCCCTACAAAAGTTTTAACGGTGAAAATCAATTTTCACCGGTGCTCTTTGTGGTGTGGTGCAGTTGATCTTTGGGTTTGATTTTTTTTTTTTTTTTTCTTTTTTGATAATGCTCCGAAATTATCTCAAAATATGGATGAACGTTGTGGATATAATAAATACATAACTGTGGGAGTTCGAGGATCGTCAGCGCTCGTCTTCGATCACCAGCCGATCCTGTTGCCGAAGGAAAAGCAGGGGCATTTTCGACCTTTGGGAAGCCGTCCGTACGTACGGGGCTTATTCTTGCAAGGTAAAAAGAAGTAGGCTTACAAATGTAAATGGGCCATAAATGGGTCGTACAGTCGCAAATTTCTCGTTCAGGTGGAGTTATTTGATACTCTGGCCGCATAGAGGTTTATGCTCATGCAGTCATAGGTTCAACGCTTGCCAATATATTCAATTGCTAGTTGGGTTTGACTCATTGACTCCTTACCCCTTAAACGTCCAATACGTCCACTAAAACGCCGGCATTGTTATCATTTTTTATGTTATTTTTAATTATGACCCTAGGCAGGGCCACCGTTTGGACGGTTTTCCTTGAAGCTATGTGTGCAGCGTCCAAATAGACTCTCCAAAATACACAAGGGTTAGGGAAGATGAGCCAAACAACAAGATTCAATGACCAAACTTAACTACTTAAAATAATACTTGTCAACAAACCTACAAATCTTGACTATGAATATAGATCTTGTCCACAGACCTGCCGACCCCGATCTTATATAGTGATCTCAAGGACAGATACTGCCAACCTCGACTTTATATGGCAACCTCAAAGTTGGATGCGAACCACGACTTTGGACAACGACTACGACCTAGAACATCTCCTTCGACCTCGGAAGACGACCTTGCTCTCGGATGTCGACCGCGGGCATAGAACGGAAATATTCAGAGAAAATCTTACGCCGTATGTGAGAAGGGTTTTTTTGCGAAGACTTGGCTGAAGATCACGCTAATCGAAGCATAATCAGAGACATTCGAAAGTAAAATCCAATTCCAATATGGATCCCTCTAGTGTATCCAGCAAATTGATTCACTCAAATACGCAGACTGCCAAGAAATCCTATAAGTACACCCCCTGTCGTGGGTAAAAGGTACGCGCAACTATCCAAATTTTACTATGCCTATTGTGAGTCATACACCTTACTTAGGTATCGGAGAGTTCTCGGCCACAACCAACGCCCCCAGTATCTCATTCTTCTCCATTAACATGCATATGTCATGGATTCTATGGAGCTATCATAATATATTTGTTTTATCAAAGCTATACTTCCATTTTGACCTATTATTCCAAGACCAATGCAAAAAGCAATGAGGATTGAAAGTCTACCATTGAAAACTTTGGAGTCATGGAAATTTTGAATCAAGCTGACATGTATGTTTTCCCTTCCTCCGGGCCTATGTGACCTCGTGAACAAGTTGTGTGACAAATAAACATCACAGCAGGCTTTAAAAAGTTTTCAACAATAAGAGTTTAATCCCATTACTTTATGTGATGTGATTTACTTGAGCCTTCTGCTTTTTAAGATCAGGCCCTAAAATAATATGTTAAAATAGATTTATGGAGTGGATAAAACAGAGCCTCTAACAAGACTGTCCGTTTCTAGGTAGAGGTTGTACCCAATCCTCCTCCCCAAATGTTTTGCTCTTCGTCAGTGTCGTCCGGACTCTAAGGGAGCCAAATTTTCTTTTAGAAATACTGTAATATTCCGCTAGACCAGTTGCATACACTGCATAAAGTAATTCAAACTAAACCGTCCAAAACTATGTGCACCATCTTAGAAGTACAGTGAACCAAAAATTAATTTTGTTTGCATAATAACTATTAGATGGATGGATATATATATATATATATATATATATATATATATTTTAAAGGCCCATGAATAAGAGGTTACCATTGATCAACCAATCTGATTTTAGAATGTACACATTCACAATTTCTAAGTGCCCGCACTAGTCTGATTTTCCAATCTACAAGCTCACAATTTATCAGCGCCTGCACTTCATAGGACGCACCGCGATTATTAAAATAACCCTCGTTTTATTTCCAAGACTCAACTGCCGGCTGATTTTTATATCGTCGGAGGAAAGGAATTAATTAATAAAAAAGTGAATTTTATAAATAAATAAATAATACCTGCTTAATATTGAATTTATACTCAGGCATGCTTTTCAAAAAGTGTATAATAAGTCATTATCCTTAGAGTAGCTTCCTTATATTTATTGAGGGTTTATGACTCACGTAGGCACACCATGATGCTTACATGAAAACCACTCCATCACCGATTGAGTCAGCTTATGCAAAGGCTAGGCCCAAAAAAAAAAAGACAATCCCATCCATGATTTATGGTGTAGTACATTATGAGAAATAATGTAGAGGGTAACAATCATCCTCCAAATTGTTTTTCTTGACATGGCCAAACTCAATTATAAATAGAGTTGAATTTTGAATACTGAATATAAATTTTAGTGTGGCATATCATGGTTGGAGTGAATTTCATATGATCATCATGGACGGCCCTATAAAAATTAAGGGTAAATGCACCTTGCTCTCTTCCTCTTAATTGTTTCCTTTAGTGTGGCCCACCTAAATCATGAGCCAACCTGTTTATCATGATAGATGTCATATGCACGTCACAATGGACCCCATAAAAAATCAATGTTCCCTTTTTCAACTTTCTTCTATTTTCTTTATAATAATTGGGGTGGCATGCCCACCGTTAATTTATTTTTTTTTCAGGGTCCACCGTTATATGTATGTGAAATCCACTTTCACAATTAGATACTTGTAATCCCAACTTCGTTCTAGTGCCAAAAAGATCAGGCTAACTTGTAATTTATTTGGGCCACACCAAAGTAAATAATTAATAAAGACGTTCACCATTAATTTTAATAGGGCCCACCATGATGATTATATGAAATCCACTCCTATCACTTAGATGTTACACCAAAATATAGGCCTGGGCCTAAAAATCAAACTTATCCATTATTCATGTGGGCATACCAACGAAACAGTTTGGTGGGCAAGTGCAGCCTGTACACTGTTTTCAATGGTCTGTTCCACCTGAATCATGTTTTAAGCACTGGCCCTATTAGGGGTAAGTTACCTGGTGGTTGCAATGGACTTTGCATAAACATCATAGTGGGGCCCACTCTTGCCGCCGCCCCTTAACTCGCAAGGCCAGCCCCAACCACTGTGTAAATTTAAGGGAAGATACTTTAATGATAATTACTTACAACGATGAGGTAGTTTTTCTTAAACCTTTATATATATATATATATGGTAATGTAAATTCTATATTAAGCAGTACTTTTTGTAAAATTCTCTAAAAACAGTGTCATGAAAAAATTTACAAAAATATCATGCAAGAGCAAGAAATAATTACTAAAATGTCATTAAGGGCGAGGAGTTTCGAACTCTTTTTTATGTTTGCTTGACATGGATGTAATCTTTCACCCTCCACGATTCAAGAAAGGTGAACGCATTTTAACCTCATGCCCACAAACTACCCTCCCTTTTCAGTACTATGTACAAAAGTTATGTGATGCTTGATTTAAAATTTATACGGTTTTACTTGGGATCATGGATGCCACGTGTCCTAAAGATATATGAAAGGTGGGCAATTATTACATGTAAACCAAGCCAACTCGCTACACCTTATGGTTCAAGGCTCATGATGTGTATGAATGGCAACTCCCACTTTATGGCATTTGGCGATCTTCCCTCGGTTGTCAATATGATTTGATCCATGGGCTGCCACCCTAAACTCTAACCTTATGGGGTCCACTTTGTTGTTTGTGAGAAATCCAACCTCATTTGTTTTGCCTGCTCATTTTAGGATACATGACAAAAAATATAGGCAGATAAAAATCTCAAAGTGGGCCCAGCAATGGTATAGTGGCTGTTTAATCCTCACCATTTCATGGTGGGCGTTTAGTCCTCGCCATTTTATGTCGTTTGGCCCATTTGAGCTTGGTATGGGCCTATCTTTTAGGCCCATGCAATAAAATGAGTCGGGTCTGGTGTACTGCCTCCTGACAGCGCTTCGTTACCCGGACCTCACTTAATCCGGACTTGCGTTGGGTGCCACCACGCCTGTCCCGAGCTCGGTGGGCCTATGAGGGGCCAGTGTGATGTATGTGCTTTATCCACACCGTTCACCATTTTTCCATATCATTGTAAGGTATAAGTCCAAAAAGAGGCGGATCAAAATCTAAAGTGAACCACAGTGAGGATTAAATGCCTACGGTTGAAAACTACGTACGGGGGCAGAGAAGTTTTGGATCAAGCTGATATTTGTGTTTTCCGTTCATCCAGGTCTATGTGACCTTATGAACAGATTCGATGGAAAATAAACATCATGTTGGGCCCTAGGTTTCAACGGTTAGCGTCGTTTTCACTGCTGCTTCCTGTAGTGTGGCCACTCGAGCCTTGATATGCATCATTTTAACTTCTTCTTTTTTTGTCTTATACCAAAAACTATACGGAAAATGGATGGACGGTGTTGATGCAAATGTCCGGTTCCTCCTCTTGGACCTTCGTGTACCTGCACAAAAAGGGGACAAAGGAGACCCTGGCTTGAGCAGGGGACCCTCCGATGCCAAAGTCAGCCTAGCTTGGTCTAAGAGTATTGAGGAGCTATTTAGAGAGGATTTGTTCCGTACCTCTCAAGGTGACCGGGGTCCTTCTTTTATAGCTACTGGGGCATTCTGTCGCACAAGGATTCTCTTCCTGATATTGAGCGCGGGATCTTCTCCTGGGATCACGGAGATAGGATCGTGCCCATCTTGAACCTTCATCCGATCCCGTGAGCTTCGGGGTCGGAGATCTTATCCCAAGATATCCGGGAAAAAAGGACGGTCCAAAACCGTCTCAAATGGCCAAAAAGGACGGTCATGGACCGTCGCAAGGGCCGTCAAATTTTGGCGTGTCGTATTACTTAAAGGACGGTTGAAAACCGTCACTTTTATTGACGAAAAAAGGACGATCGTGAACCGTCCTTAAAAAGGACGATCTCGGACCGTCTCCTATAAGATTTTAAAGGACGGCCATCGACCGTCCTTTAAAAGGACAATCTTGGACCGTCCTTAAAAAGGACTGTCGTCGACCGTCTCTGCTAAGTCTTCAAAGGACGGCCATAGACCGTCCTTTAAAAGGACGGTCATTGACCGTCCTTAAAAAGGATTGTCGTAGACCGTCTCTGATAAGCCTTCAAAGGACGGTCATGGACCGTCTCTTATGGGCCTTCAAAGGATGGCCATGGACCGTCCTTTAAAAGGACGGCCATGGACCATCCTTAAAAAGGACTGTCATGGACCGTCCTTTGAGGTGTCATAGACCGTCCTTTTTATGAGGGTCAATATACACCTGTTACAATATATTTCATCGTATTCTTCCTAATATACACCTGTTATATAATATATTTCATCATATTCACATTCACATCCATCTAAACAACCCAAACCACATAAATCCAACATAAACTACATTCATCCAAACATAAACTACATCCATCTAAACACAAGCAATCTTATCCACATTACATTCATCCACACATAAATACATATAAGTTTAACATCATAAATAAAAAAAGCAAAAAAAATCAGCAACAATTTTCTTTTTGTGTCTTTCACCTGAAAAAAAAAAAATTAAACCAACAAAACATTATAATTCAGAATCATGAAGAATTGCATAAACTTCTTCCAAAAAAGTGGGCACTTTTTAAAAATAAAACTGATCATTAAAACAGGTTTAGGTTTAGGTTTTAGGTTTAGGTTTTAGGTTATAGGTTAACATTAAGGTTATAGGTTTTGGTTTAGGTTTAGGTTTAGGCTTAGGTTATAGGTTTAAGTTAAGGTTTAGGTTTTAGTTATAGGTTATAGTATATAGGTTATACCTTTAGGGAATTGAGAATAGGTTAAGGTTAAGGTTTAGGTTTAGGAAATCGGGTCCGAGTTCGGGATCGGGGTTTAGGTTTGGGTTATCAAGTTTAGGTTTAGGTTTTAGGCTTATGTTTAGATTATAGGTTTAGGTTATAAGTGCGGGTAATAGGTTTAGGTTTATGTTAGGTTATAGGTTAAGGTTTTGGTTTAGGAAATCGGGTTCAAGTTCGGGATTAGGTTTAGGTTTGGGTTTTCAAGTTTAGTTTTAGGTTTAGGTTTAGGTTAAGGAGTTGAGATTAGGATTAGGTGTAGGTTTAGGTTTAGGATTTGAGAATACCTTTAGGTTTTACGTTTAGGTTTAGGTTTTAGGCTTATGTTTAGGTTATAGGTTTAGGTTTAGGTTAGGTTATAGGTTAAGGTTTAGGTTTAGGAAATCGGGTTTGGGATCGGGTTTGGGTTTGGGTTTTCAAGTTTAGGTTTAGGTTTAGGTTAAGGAGTTGAGATTAGGATTAGGTGTAGGTTTAGGTTTAGGGATTTGAGAATACATTTAGGTTTTAGATTTAGATTTAGGTTTAGGTTTTAGGTTATAGGTTTAGGTTTAGGTTTAGGTTTAGGTTATAAGCTATATGTTTAGGTAATTGAGAATAGGTTAAGGTTTAATTTTAGGAAATTGGATACGGGTTCAGGATCGGGTTTACGTTTGGATTTTCAAGTTTAGGTTTAGGTTTAGGTTAAGAAGTTGAGATTAGGATTAGGTGTAAGTTTAGGATTAGGGATTTGAGAATACATTTAGGTTTTAGGTTTAGGTTTAGGTTAAAGGTTATTGGTTTAGGTTAAAGTTTAAGTTTAGGATTAGGTTTAGGTTTAGGTTTAGGTTATAAGCTATAGGTTTAGGGAATTGAGAATAGGTTAAGGTTTAAGTTTGAAATCGAGTTCGGGTTTGGGATCGGGTTTAGGTTTGGATTTTCAAGTTTAGGTTTAGGTTTAGGTTAGGGGAGTTGAGATTAGGATTAGGTGTAGGTTTAGATTTAGGGATTTGAGAATATATTAGGTTTTAGGTTTAGGTTTGGGTTATATGTTATAGGTTTAGGTTTAGGTTTAGGTTTAGGTATAGGTTATAAGCTATAGGTTTAGAGAATTGAGAATAGGTTAAGGTTTAGGTTTAGGAAATCGGGTTAGGGTTCGGGATCGGGTTTAGGTTTGGGTTTTCAAGTTTAGGTTTAGGTAGGGAGTTGAGATTAGGATTAGGTGTAGGTTTGGTTTTAGGGATTTGAGAATACTTTTAGGTTTTAGGTTTAGGTTTAGGTTATAGGTTACAGGTTTAGGTTTAGGTTTAGGTTAAGGTTATAGGTTATAGGTTTAGGTTTAGGAAATTGAGAATAGGTTAAGGTTTAGGATTAGCAAATAGGGTTCGGGTTCGGGATCGGGTTTTGGTTTGGGTTTTCAAGTTTAAGTTTAGGTTTAGGTTAGGGAGTTGAGATTAGGATTAGGTGTTGGTTTAGGTTTAGGGATTTGAGAATACATTCAGGTTTACGTTTAAGAAATCGGGTTCAGGATCGGGATCGGGTTTAAGTTTGGGTTTTCAAGTTTAGGTTTAGGTTTAGGTTAGGGAGTTGAGATTAGGATTATGTGTAGGTTTAGGTTTAGTGATTTGAGAATACATTTAAGTTTTAGGTTTATGTTTAAGTTATATATTATACGTTAAGGTATAGGTTTAGGTTTCGGTTTAGGTTATAAGCAATAGGTTTAGGGAATTGAGAATATGTTAAGGTTTAGGTTTATGAAATCGGGTTCGGGTTTGGGATCGGGTTTAGGTTTACATTAGGGAGTTGAGATTAGGATTAGGTGTAGGTTTAGGTTTAGGGATTTAAGAATACATTTAGGTTTTAGGTTTAGGTTACAGGTTTAGGTTTAGGTTTAGGTTTAGGTTATAAGCTATAGGTTTAGGGAATTGAGAATAGGTTAAGGTTTAGGTTTAGGAAATCGGGTTAGGGTTCGGGATCGGGTTTAGGTTTTGGTTTTCAAGTTTAGGTTTAGGTTTAGGTTAGGGAGTTAAGATTAGGATTAGGTGTAGGTTTAGATTTAGGGATTTCAGAATACATTTAGATTTTAGGTTTAAGTTTAGGTTATAGGTTACAGGTTTAGGTTTAGGTTTAGGTTAAGGTTAAGGTTTAGGTTTAGGCTTAGGTTTAGGTTATAAGATATAGGTTAGGGAATTGAGAAAAGGTTAAGGTTTAAGTTTAGGAAATCGGGTTCGGGTTCGGGATTGGGTTTAAGTTTGGGCTTTCAAATTTAAGTTTAGGTTTAGGTTAGGGAGTTGAGATTAGGATTAGGTGTAGGTTTAGGTTTAAACATTTGAGAATACATTTAGGTTTTAGGTTTAGGTTTAGGTTATAGGTTACAGGTTTAGGTTTAGGTTTAGGTTTAGGTTAAAGTTATAGGTTATAGGTTTAGGTTTAGGTTAAGGTTAAGGTTTAGGTTTAGGTTTAGGTTATAAGATTTAGGTTTAGAGAATTGAGAATAGATTAATGTTTAGGTTTAGAAAATCGAGTTCGGGTTCGAGATCGGGTTTAGGTTTAGGTTAGGAAGTTGAGATTAGGATTAGGTGTAGGTTTAGGTTATAGGGTTAGGTGTAGGTTAGGTTATATGTTGTTGTTTAGGTTTTGGATATCGGGTTCGGGTTCTGGATTGTGTTTATGTTTTGGTTTTCAAGTTTAGGTTTAGGTTTAGGTTAGGGAGTTGAGATTAGGATTAGGTGTAGGTTTAGGTTTAGGGATTTGAGAATACATTTAGGTTTTGGGTTTAGGTTTAGGTTATAGGTTACGGGTTTAAGTTTAGGTTTAGGTTAAGGTTATAGGTTATAGGTTTAGGTTTAGGTTATGGTTTAGGTTTAGGGAATTGATAATAGGTTAATGTTTAGGTTTAGGAAATCGGGATCGGGTTTAGGTTTAGGTTAAGGAGTTGAGATTAGGATTAGATGTAGGTTTAGGTTTAAGGATTTGAGAATACACTTAGGTTATAGGTTTAGGTTTAGGTTTAGGTTATAGATTTAGGTTTAGGTTAGGTTATAGGTTAAGGTTTAGGGAATTGACAATAGGTTGAGGTTTAGGTTTAGGAAATTGGGTTCGGGTTCAGGATCGAGTTTAGGTTTGGGTTTTCAAGTTTAGGTTTAGGTTTAGATTAGGGAGTTGAGATTAGGATTAAGTGTAGGTTTAGGTTTAGGGATGTGAGAATACATTTAGGTTTTAGGTTTATGTTTAGGTTATAGGTTATAGGTTTAGGTTTAGGTTTCGGTATGTTATAAGCTATAGGTTTAGGGACTTGTGAATAGGTTCAGGTTGAGGTTTAGGAAATCGGGTTCGGGTTCGAAATTGGATGTAGGTATGGATTTTCAAGTTGAGGTTTAGGTTTAGGTTAGCGCGGTGAGATTAGGATTAGGTGTAGGTTTAAGTTTAGGGATTTGAGAATACATTTAGGTTTTCGGTTTAGGTTTAGGTTATAGGTTACAGGGTTTAAGTTTAGGTTTAGGTTAAAGTTATAGGTTATAGGTTTAGGTTTAGGTTTAGGTTATAAGATATAGGTTTAAGGAATTAAGAATAGGTTAGGTTTAGGTCTAGGTTTAGGTTTAGGGAATTGAGTTTAGGTTATAGGTTTAGGGAAAGGTTCGGTTTAGGTTATAGGTTTTGGGATTTGAGAATAGTTTTAGGTTATAAGTATATGTTTAGGTTGGGTTATAAGTTAAGGTTTAGGGATTTGAGTTTAGGTTATAGGATTAGGTTTAGTTTTAGTTTTAGGGATTTGAGTTTAGGTTATAGGTTTAGGTTTAGGTTCTAGGTTTAGGTTTGGGTTTTGGGATTTGGTTTTGATTATATGTTTTGATTTAAGTTATAGATTATAGGTTTAGGTTTTAGGTTTTGGTTTTGGGTTTAGGTTTTAGGTTTTGATTTAGGTTATAGGTTAACGGTTTAGGTTATAGGTTTTTGGATTTGAGAATGGGTTCGGGTTTAGGCTATAGGTTTTGGCTTTGGTTTAGGTTACAGGTTTTGGTTTTGGTTATAGGTTATAGGTTTAGGTTTAGGTTTAGATTATGGGTTATAGGATTTGAGAATGCATTTGGGTTTAGGATATAGGTTTTGGTTGTGGTTTTGGTTATATGTTTTGATTTAGGTTAAGGTTATAGGTTTAGGTTTAGGTTTAGGTTAAGGTTATAGGCATAGGTTAAGGTTTAGGTTTAGGTTTAGGTTATAAGATATAGGTTTAGGGAATTGAGAATAGGTTAAGGTTAAGGTTTAGGTTCGGGTTCGAGATTGGGTTTATGTTTGGGTTTTCAAGTTTAGGTATAGGTTTAGGTTAGGGAGTTAAGATTAGGATTAAGTGTAGGTTTAGGTTTAGGTTTTAAGTTAAGGTTTAGGTTTAGGTAAGGTTGAGGTTTAGGTTATAGGTTAAGGTTTTAGGTCATAGGTTTTGGTTTAGGTTAAGGGTATGGTCCTGCAAAGCAAATATAGATATAAACACGGTCATCCGACACAAATGCCAAGCCCTTCCAATGCTGTCCATAAAAAATGGACAGCTTCATCATGGTCATAATAGCGGTTCCCTCTTTCCAGGGAACCCCGCTCTTCCGAATAGCTCCGACGCACATCCGGGTCTGCTCCATTAATTTCGATCAAATACATAAACACGGCCTGTCCAAATGGCCAGGCCCCTCCAATGCTGTCCATAGGAAATGGACAGCTTCATCATGGTCATAACAGCGGTTCCCATCTTTGAGGGACCCCCGCTCAACATCCGAATAGCTCCGACGCACATCTGGGTCTACTCCATCAATTTCGAGTAAATACATAAATATGGCCTGTCCAAATGGCCAAGCCACTCCAATGTTGTCCATAGGAAATGGACAGCTTCATCATGGTCATAACAGCAATTCTCACCTTTCACGGACCCCCGCTCAACATCCGGATAGCTCCGACGCACATCCGGGTCTGCTTATTTAAATAAAATGGATTATCAAGATCATTTAAATAAAATCAGGTCCAATCAATAATCTGACCTGGAGGATTCTGTTAGCATTGTTGACGGCACCTCGAATCTTGTTTTAGGGCCTAGAAAGTCAAAATTAGATACAAAAATTAGAAAAACCAAAGAAATTTAAGAAAGATAGTCAAAGTCCATGTGAATGAGCACAAGTATGCACCTACATATGAATTCTGAAAAGCTATTGCATATCACAAACAATAATAATAACAATAATAATAAATAAATAAATAAATAATAAAAAATCCTTGCGTTTGGTTATTCAACAACATGGGTTATAATGAATTCATTTACCTAATTCATGGAAACCTTGCGTTTGGATATTCAATAAAATTGAATTGTAATAATTTAATTTGGTTCAATAAACTCAGATTTTTGAGAAGGATTTAATGGTTTTAAATCCATGGTTTTCTGGAAAAGGTCCATTTCCTGAACGTCAAATTCAACGGGAAAAGTAAAATGGTTAATATTACTTTTCACAATGCAAAGTTTCAATTATGTCTCTTCTTGACCTTCCATTTTTTTCTTAACAAGAAAATCCATATTTACTAATATTCCCATTTTTCTATTTTTCAAAAGAATTAGTTCGGAGTCTAAAAGTGTCGGCTCTAGCACTCGTACTTTCAGCCCAAACCCTAACTAAGGACTCCAAATTACCAAGTACTCATAAACATTCATTGCAGGCATTTTCTATCTATGTACATAACGACCATACTATTAAGATCAATCCACTTATTTTCATTTACAGAAACTAGTGGATGACAAATTATGTGTAACTTACAGAGACGGTTCAGCCACTTGTGCAATTAGGGAAGGTTCAAAAGGGCCAGATTTTCACTTTGCAAACCTTGAAAATAGAAGGCAAAAATGCATGATTTCAACTTTGAAAGCAATCTCGATCGCCTGCAAAAATGCAATTTGTGTTCTAATTTGACCATTCATCAGATAGCAAAAATGCAAAAATGATTCCCACCATCAGATAGTACACATGCCAAAGATCTGACCATTCATCAAGTAGTGTAAACTGTGAAAATGCCTAAAGCAGTTATCGGGGAAAAAAAAAAAAAACCATCTAATATTGTAGCATAATTGCAATGAATTACCTCTAATGTCCTCAATAGCTGTCTTTAAAGAAACAGAGAGAAGCATCATCAATGACAAATATGAAACAAAATCCTTCAAAGTACAATTTTATGAATTATTTAGATGAGGAGAATCCAGATAAGCAGGTTCCATGTAGAGTGATTCCATTGTTCTCTGTTTATGTCTGCGACCTTAAACCACACATGAGAAAATCAATGGTGCTTTCTCACAATGTTTTCATGCAATTTCCATAGAAACTTACCTGATCAATGTCCTCACAAACAACAAGTTCCTCATGACCAAATGGATACCTATGAGGCACAAACACACCATCTATTAGCTACAGCCATGAACACACCATCTATCAGCTATAGCAGGAACTTAGTTGAGTAATTCCAAGCCAAAAAATGCAGGAAAAAGGTCACTTGAAAAGTTTACAATGAACCAAAACTCGAATAAAGCTTTCGACAGTGATCTCGTGTAAGCATCAGTTGTGGTCCACTACTGAGTGGATCAGACTGATTTTCAAGATGAGGATTACTCATTTGCAGCATGTTGGCAACTAGACAACTAGCTAGGTGGAGTTGGTTATTAGTTACCAATACATGTTACTGTTACACAAAAGTTACATAACAGAGGAATACTACTTGCAACCACAAGACATGAATGCCCACATGTGCCATCTTTGAACAGATGTATTTGCCATCAATCTGTCTCCATGCAGTGTGTAAAGTGCAGCCATATGTAATTGTTAAGAGTGCCAGTGCTTGACATACTATTCTTCATAGATTATCATCTATCTAATGGTTACAGAAAGGGCCAAAGAATACAAATTTGGAAGAAATAAAGTATGTACCTGATTGGAAAATAATGAATTCGAGACTATGACAGGAAACTTCTCAGAATTCAGTAAGCATGTAGTTGTTAGTCTCATGTCCACCACTTGACCTTCAAAAGAAATTAGGCATGTTGAAAGTTCATAAACCATACATGAGATGCAAATTCTATACATTGTTTTGTTTCTTTCTAAAATTCCGAGGAATAGGATGCAACCACTTGTAACAATAGTGGAGTTCTAAAATTCTGAGGAATAGATGCATGTCCATTGAAATGGTTGTTGCTATCTGCTCCAATACCAAATCAGTGGAATAGGATTGCAAATGATAAAATGAGATGAAAACAATTATTACAAATTAAACCTGAAATTCCTCGCAAGCAAGCATACACAATCACACTTAGAATACCAATCTGGAAATTGTCATGGGTAACTGCTGTAAGAGTTGTACTAATCTGAAAATTGTCATGGGTTACTACTTTAAGAGTCACCAGATTGTGTCACGTGAGCTTGTGATATATCTGAAAATTGCCTATTGCCTGTAATCAATGGATGATACATCACTTATAATTTTGTTTCACCGATTGCTCTAATAGATCAACATCTGAATCTTAAACTTGAAAACCTTTATGACCTTATTTTGCAATTAATCCAATGCATATATACCCAAAAAAAAAGTCAATCCCGTTTTGTAAAATCAAACTAAACCTATGGATTAGTATAAAGGTTATCTTTGCTGCAAAAAAACTAGAGAATAAGTTCCCATGAAAAAGAACCTGATTATAACAAAAGTCAAAGTATAACATATTTTCCTGAGGTGGTTGCTCATGAAGGTATTCTCTGTTTCTAGTCTTCTTACAATCAAATCTTCTGGCTGGAAAAAAAAAACCACATAAACCAGATCTACAATCAACAATTAAAACCCTAACATTTCGACCAAATCAGAGCTATGAAAGTAAAATAAAAATTTTAAAAAAAAAAAAAAAAGCATGATTAAGCCATAAACATCCCAAAATCCGAGCCAAGGCTAGGGCAAAAACACCCCTACTACAGTTGAGGCATCTCCGATTTGAGGCAGTTTCATAAGACCTACTACAGGAGATGCCTATATTCTTAGATTGAAAATTTCAAACTGCCCAACTAAGCAAAATCAAAATTATTATTATAAAATGCTCAACAATACACAGGCGTTTAAAATCTAATGAAAAGACATCTAGTAGATTTAACCGGATCATCGAAATTGTGGGTCTCATAACTCATTATGAGTGGAGCATCTCAAAAATCACACGATCAAGCAATCCTTACTATCCGATTGATGGCTATCAAGTAGATGGTCAAAAGTAAATAGTGAGTGGTCCAAATTTGAAGGTGTTAGAAATGGGAAAAAAATAAAATTACATCATCATCACAGCTGAATATCGAGTGTGCGTGTGGCATGAGAGTGTGGGGTTGTGTGCGTGTGTAAAAAATTAAAAAAAAAAAAGAAAAAAAGAATCCCATATAGGCTGATTAGGGATTTCGAATCCCAAATCCAGCAATTAGGGTTTTCTGATTCGAATCCCCAAATCAGAAATTAGGGATTTCAAATCCCAAATCCAGTAATTAGGGCTTTCTGATTTGAATCCCCAAATCAGAAATTAGGGATTTCGAATCCCAGGTCCCATATTGGGGATTCCAGTCATATACCCCATAATCTAGTTAAAATTAGGGATTTTTTTTTTGGGATTCGAATCAGTCAATTAGGGATTTTGAATTCGAACCCCAAATCCAGTTGCCAGATTGGGGATTTCAATCTGGAATCAGATTGGGGATTCCATTATAATCCTCTGCTTGAGCATCAGTATAACATTTTCAATGCAAATCCCTAATCGGGTATTCTAAATTGCAGAAAGCAACAGCAAGAAGGGAAAAGGTTTACATCATACCTGAGAATCGAAGATTCACAAGCAACGGAAGGCCCTTGATCGCCATCAGCAGTGGCTTCTTAGGGTTCGATCCGTCGTACACCTTCAGCTCCTCCTCCGTGATCTCCCTGAACTGGACCGGAGGCGGCAGAGGCTCCATCTTCTCCTCGTAATCCCTCGACCTCTGCGAAGGAGGTGGAGAATCGAAGAAGTTGGAGATGGCATAGTAGAAGGCCATCGCTAGGGCTAGGACCATGAAGAAGGTAGTCGGGGAGAGGCCTGTGTAAGCTGTGATGGAATCTTTCAGGATGGCCCACAGCTGATCGACGGTTGAGACGAGTAGCCATGGCCGGATTTCAGAGAGAGAGAGAGAGAGATTTCGGGCGCGAGAGAGGGTTTGGGTTTTGGGAGGGGCGGGCGCGCGAGAGGGATTTGGGGTTGCTGGAGATGGGCGCGCGCGGGAGTGGGTTTTGGGGTGGAACGGATTAGCTACTCCCCCTGTGGTCTGTGGGCCCCACCATGATGTATGTGTTTCATCCAAACCGTTCATCCATTTTTAAAGATCATTTTAGGCCTTCATTCTAAAAATAAGAGGGATATAAATCTTAGGTGGACCACACCATAGGAAAACAATAATGATTGGATATCCATCATTTAAATCCTCCTATGGCCCACTGTACTGTTTATCTGACATCCATTCTGTTGATTAGGTCATAAAGGCCGAGATGAAGGGAGAAAACAAACATCAGCTTGATCCAGTACTTTTACGGCTCCCAAAAAGTTTTTAATGGTCGACATTCATTTAACACTTTTTCCTGTAATGTGGTCCACTTGAGATTGGGATATAACTCATTTTTTTGTAATATTATAAAATGATCTATAAAAATAGATGGACGGCATGGATGAAACACAAACATCATGGTAGGGCCCACAGACCACTGAACACAAAAGTTGAGAGGGGTTACCCTCCATTAAAACATTCATAATTATTTTTTGGGCACACATATATGTGGTTCACAAATCTAGCCCATCCATTATATGTGTGCCACTTGGATGAGGGGTCATACCAAGTTTCAGACGCATCCAAATTTTAGGTGGGGCCCCACTAAGTGCTTTTATATGTTTTAGGCATGTCTACATGTGATTTTAGATGGTATGGCCCAGTAGAGTTCTGTATATGGCTGATTTTTAGGATATCCTATAATTTAAAGGGGACCCATCAAATGCACGGTGTTGATTTTTGACACACGTCATGGTGGGGCCCACATAGCTCAACCTTATGGGAGTTCCCATGAGCTCGACGAATAGAACATTTTCCATATATATATAAAAACTTATGATGTATTTGTTATATTCACACCGTCCATCCATTTTGAGATATCATTTTAAGTCACGAGCCAAAGAATGAGACAGATAAAAATCTATAGTGGACCCCACCACAAAAAACAACGGGAAGGTGATTCCCACCGTTGAAACTATCCTAAGGCATATCGTAATGTTTATTTGAAATCCAACTGGTTCAAAAGTAAAAATAAAAATAAAAAATGGTCATGGGGCCATACATCATGGTGGGGCCCACACAGCACCAACCACCAGCCAATGGATGGTGTAAGGGGAGTAGCCAATCTGTTTCCCTTATTTGTGGTGTGGTCCATTTAATCTTTGAATATGATTCATTTTTAAATAATTCTGTAAAATGATCTCGAAAAATGGATGAACGGTGTGTGTTGATCCCAAATTTTCGGTAAATCCAAAACTCAAGTGGACTATGCCACACAAAACAGTGTGGAATAATGATTTCAACCTTGAACGTTGGATCTGCCCCGTCAATCAGATGCACCATTCCATGGTAGGCCACAAGCTTAAAAATAAAGTCAATCCATGACTTAGGTGGGCCACACTACATACTATAGTTGAGAGGGTTACCCTCCCATTAAAACATTAACAATCATTTATTGGGCCCACCTGGATGTGGTTCATAGATCCAGCCTATTCATTATGTGTGTCCCACTTGGATGAGGAGTCAAACCAAGTTTCATACACATCCAAAACTCATGTGGGCCCCACCAAATGCTTTTGTATGTTTTAAGGATGTTTTCACATAGTTTTAGATGCTATGGCCCACCTGAGTTTCATATATGATTGATTTTTGGACTTAAAGGGGACACATCAAATGCATGGTGTTGATGTTCTACACACATCATGGTGGGGCACACACAGATTAAACTCATGGGAAGTTCCCCCGAGGTGACCTTATAGTACCATTTTACTATTTTAGGTAACTCTTTCATGGGTGTTACTCTAACCGTGTAGGGCCCACCTTGATATGTTTTATGTAATTGAACCGTCCTCATATTTTTTCCATCATATTTTAGGATGTGATTTCAAATCATAAGAACTCAATAATCTCAAGTGGGTCATACCAATCAAAACAATGATAAATAACTATTAAAAACCTTTTGAAGGCCACAAAAGTTTTGGATCAATTTGATCTTTATAATTTACCTTCATCTAGATCTTCTTTACATTATTAACAAGTTGGATTGCAAATAAACATTACTAAAACCTTACGATGGGCTCTTTATAATTTTTAATGGCGAGGTACTATATTCTCATTCTTTCCAGTGATGTGGTCCACTTAATGTTTAAATCTACATAATTTTTTATAGCTGGCCTAAAAATGGGTTGGAGAAACATAGGGCGGCAAGGATATACAACACATCATCAAAATCTCACTTTTGTTATCTAACTTTACAATTTTTCTTGTCAAAATACAAAATCTAGTTTTCTTTTTTTAAAAATATATTTTTTTACAATTTGTCAATTTTTCACAATTCTGTTTGATTTTTTAAATTTTCTTTTTCAAAATATCATTTTTTAAATCTCACTTTTGTTACATAACTTTTCAATTTTTCTTGTCAAAATACAAAATCTAGTTTTCATTTTTAAAAAATATATTTTTTTACAATTTGTCAATTTTTTTCACAATTTTGTTTAATTTTTTCAATTTTCTTTTTCAAAATATCATTTTTTAAATCTCACTTTTATTATATAACTTTTCAATTTTTCTTGTTAAAATACAAAATCTAGTTTTCTTTTTAAAAATATATTTTTTTTTACAATTTGTCAATTTTTTCACAATTTCGTTTAATTTTTTAAATTTTCTTTTTCAAAATATCATTTTTTAAATCTCACTTTTGTTATATAACTTTTCAATTTTCTTCTCAAAATACAAAATCTAGTTTTCTTTTTTAAAATATATATTTTTTACAATTTGTCAATTTTTTTCACAATTTTGTTTAATTTTTTTAAATTTTCTTTTTCAAAATATCATTTTTTAATTGAAATCTTTCTTTTTTCAAAGTTATCAACATTATTCAAAGTTCTTAATTTTTTTTTTTCAAAATCTAGATTTTTATAAAATAAGTTTTTTTTTAAAACATTGTTAATTATTTTTTCTAAGCTTGTTAACTATTTTTTTTTCGAAATTCATAATTTTTTGGTTCTTAATTATTTTTTCTAAGCTTAACTATTTTTTGTTTAATTTTTAGTTCTTAATTATTTTCTAAGCTTCTTAACTATTTTTTGTTTAATTTTTTCTTAATTATTTTCTAAGCTTCTTAACTATTTTTCTAAGCTTCTTAATTATTTTCCAAGCTTCTTAATTATTTTTGGTGCTTCTTAACTATTTTTGGTTCTTAATTATTTTCTAAGCTTCTTAACTATTTTTGGTTCTTAATTATTTTCTAAGCTTCTTAATTATTTTCTAAACTTCTTAACTATTTTTTGTTTAATTTTTTCTTAATTATTTTCTAAGCTTTTTAACTATTTTTTGTTTAATTTTTTGGTTCTTAATTATTTTCTAAGCTTCTTAACTATTTTTTGTTTAATTTTTTCTAAGCTTTTTAACTATTTTTGTTTAATTTTTTCTAAGCTTCTTAACTATTTTTTGTTAATTTTTTCACAATTTTGTTTAATTTTTAGGTTCTTAATTATTTTTTCTAAGTTTCTTAACTATTTTTTTTCGAAATTCATAAATTTTTTTTCGAAATTCATTATTTTTTGGTTCTTAATTATTTTTTTTTTAAAACATTGTTAATTATTTTTTCTAAGCTTCTTATTCAAAGTTCTTAATTTTTTTTTCAAAATCCTGATTTTTATAAAATCAGTTTTTTTATTTATTTTAACATTGTTAATTATTTTTTCTAAGCTTTTTAAATATTTATTTTTAGAAATTCATAATTTTTTCTAACCTTCTCAACTTCATTTTTTTTTGAAATTCATTATTTTTTTTTCTAAGCTTCTCAATTATATTTTTTTTGAGCATTAGAGACGGTTAAGGACTGTCTCTAATGCAGACGGTCTTAGACGGTCTCGAAAGACCGCTATAAGACGGCTAAGGACCATCTCTAATAGAGACGGTCCTGAACAGTCCCTAATAGAGACGGTCATTGACAGTCCCTCATAGAGACAATCATTGACAGTCTCTAATAGAGACGGACTTTACCAGGGCTATAAGGCAGCTAAGGTCCGTCTCTATTAGAGACGGTCTTTGACCGTCTCATATTACAAGTAAAAGACGGCCAATGACTGTCTCTAATGCAGACGGCCAGTGACCGTCTCAGATGACTGCATATAAGATGGTCTTTGACCGTCTTAAATGATTTGTGGACGTTCATCATTTTAAGACAATATTAGGGACGGTTAAGAGCCGTCTAAAATTTTAGAGACGGTTTATGGCCGTTTCTAAACCGTCTTTAAACTAAAGAATTTTAGAGACGGTCCACAACCGTCTCAAAATCCGTCATTTTTTTTCTATTTTTCACGCAGTGTTATAGGCTTAGGTTTAGGTTAGGTTATAGGTTATGGTTGGTCTGGCAAGGTGGTCCGCCCGATGCATACCCGGGACGCCGATGACTCGTCCGAACCGACTCAACCTTTGTCTCGGTTTAGCGAATCATGCCTCGGTCTTGACACATCCTTCTGTGACCCGAGGCATTAAGTCCGAGTCTCCGAACTTGTATCTTTTGTCCCCAACAGTAAGCCCCCTTACTCCGTGTGTGTCATATGACACTTAGGTGTAGCGAGTTTTTAGTAGGTTCGCTACCCAGTCCGAGACAGTAGGTAGTCATTTAATGCGTTCCATGTCGCCTTTGACGGGAGGCGGTTCGGTTCCTGACATCGCATGCGCCGTCGGCCGTCAAATCGCTCATCCCGCCAATGAGGGTTGGACACGTAGCAAGGGCATTATTGTCGTCAGTCGACGAGCGCCACGTGTCGAGTGGGGGAATCGATGCAGGCGTCGAATCATTTCCTCATTAATTACTCCCGCCGTATGGCAATCTTATAAATTGGTGGGGGTCCCGCATTTTGAACTTCTATTGCCATTCCTACTTTTCATTCCCTTTGGAGCCTTCTCAGTCTTTCATCTTCTTCCTTTCCTCTCTCTTAACCGTCAGCGCTTCCTTTCGCCATTTCCGTTTTCCTTTCTCCCTCCGGTGAGTTTCTCCTTCCTCTCTATTAGATAATAATGGCGGATAGGGGTTCTCGAAGTCCCCAGGGGGGAGCTTCGGGCGAAGCGCAACATTTTGGAATGTTGCGGAATCGCCTTCCTTACTGACGGAGATAGCAGTGGATGCCAACGCTGCTTTTTTATCTGAGAGAGTCCCTGAAGCTCCGGCGGAGCGCCCTGCTTCTGTTGTTCCTTCTCGTGGTGGGTCGTCTTTATTAACCCGCCCGGGAAGGCCTAACTACCCAAGGGGCATGGAGGAAGATGAGGAGGAAGAAGATGAAATGTTGATTGCCGAGGGAACCTCCGACCCAGTTCCCGTTGATGAACCGGCGCATGCCGAGTCTGAAGGAGAAGGATCGGGGGAAGATTTAAGCGGTCCGGTTCCCTCAGTCTTAACTGAGGCGGACTTAGACAGAATCCGAATCGGGTATCACATCCCCGAATCGGTCATCACCTATCTCCCCCGTCCAAATGACTTGCCGGATCACCCTCCTGCTGGGGCGGTCGCCATTTACCAAGTGTCAATGCAATGCGGCTTGCGTCTGCCCCTTCAGGCCATCGTCCGGGGAGTATTGTCTCGCATTCAGATTGCCCCGGGGCAGATAGTCCCGAATGGGTGGAGGAACTTATTCGGGTGTGCGGTGTTATGGGCCGAGATGGAACAGCCACCGCTTACAGTCGACGAATTTCTCCACCTGTACCAAGTGCGGGTGAATCCGAACTACCCTGGCTTCTACGTCTTCGCTGCCTGGCGAGGCGGAGGCGGTTCCCTGATCACTGACCCTCCCACTTCCAACAAACATTGGAGAGAGCGTTGGTTTTGGGCATGTGGTCGCTGGGAGATGGATGAGTCCGGGCCCTGCGAGGCCCGTGTTCCTTGGACATTCCAGAGGGCAGGTGACTTGGGTTTTCTCTCTCTCGCCCCTTTTCATTTTTTGTAATATTCTGAGTCTGAAGGACTTGTGTCTAGCAGATATCCCGAAGAAGCGGCCGAAGCTCGGCTCCAGTGCCTCGGCTCGGATCAAAGAGTTGAGGACGTTGGACCCGGCAGCTAGATCTTGGAAGGAGCTTTTACAGCCGGAGCGCCTTCATCTTGCAGGTCTAGATTCGGAAGTCACAGGTAACTGAAAATGTATCTTCTGAATTTTTCGAATTTCCCCTGACTTACTTCGTTTTTTTTTTTTTTTATAGATCTGCCCGAAGCCCGTCCTAACCTCAGGATTGTTCCCGAGCCGGCTCTCTCAGAAATGACTGGAGCTTGTCCTCCCCTTAGGGCGGTCACGAAGTTGAAGGCTCCTCCGCGGTCAGCTCTTCTGTCAGAGCCTCGGCCGCCTAAGAGGCAAAGGGCGGTGCGGAAGGAGAAAGAGCCGGCGAGTTCTTCTGCCCCTCCCGTCGTCGTAATTCCCGACCCAGAAGAAAGGGCTGAAGAAACGGCGGTGCTGCCTCGGAACCTCAGGCGGCACCCGAGTCGGCAAACGTTGAGACGGACGTTCCCGAGACGGGAGGAAGAGACCAGGGCCGCGTCTTCCGGAGGGGAAGGTGAGGCGAGGACCGCATCCTCCGAGGGGAGGAGACGAACCAGAAAGGGCCGTCCTGCAGCAAGTGGTATCGGGGATGGTTCCCTGGGCCATAGCCCACGGGGCGAAAGAGAGTTCGTGAGGCTCTACAACGCCCCGTCATCGAACCGTCAGCCATGCCGCAAGGGTGCTTCTTGAACTCGCTCCCTGCTTGATTAAGGCCGGCAAGGAGCTATCCTCGACTCATCGGCTGCAGACTCTTCTGTCGGAAGCCGAAGGGCGACGCGAGGAGGCCGAAATCCAGGTCGGCGTCCTGACAGGCGAGGCGTCCCTTGCCCGGAAGGCTGCCGAAGATGCGAAAGCAGAGGCGGCTTCCTCCAGAAGAGCCTTGGAGGATGCGCAAGCAGAGGTTGCTCGGGTACTGGCCCTTCTCTCCGAAGCTGAAGAAGAGAACCGGCGAGTTCTCGCAGTTCATGCTTCGTGCGCAGATGAATTAGCTCGGGCTAAGCTTGAAGCGGCAGAGCATATTCGGCAGGCCGACGAGAAGACTCGGGAGGCTGAGAAGGCCAGGGACCAAGCCGTCCCAGCTTTCCTTGAGTCGGCGGAGTTCGAAGACGAGAGGGACCGCTTGTTCCAAAGCGGATATCTGGAATGCGTCAAGGATATAAAGAAATCTTTTCCTGACCTTGACCTTTCAGAAATCGAGGGTGGAGCAGCCTCGGAATCCGAGAACCCGGGCGCCGCTGCTGAAGACACTGCTGCTGGGGACGAGGCCGGTGCATGAGGACAGTTATCAGAGCCCTTTGATTTTTTTTTTAGTCACTTTGATGTATTCACACATTGTATTTGTATGTGTTTTGATGAATGAAGAAAAAATGCTTAGCTTTATTCATTCGACTTGGTTTTAATCTTTCTTGGCTCAGAGTCTTTAATCATTGAGTACCGAGCTAAGGATAGTAGACCTTGAGGTGTTCAGCGTTCCAAGGGTGAGGCAATGGTTGTCCGTTTAGGTCCTCTAGCCGATACGTTCCTGGTCGGATGGTGCCCGAGACGATATAGGGTCCTTCCCAATTGGGTCCCAGGGTACCCGACCCAAATTCCTTGGAGTTGGGAAAAACTTTCCGGAGAACCATATCTCCCATTCGAAACCTTCTAATCTTAACTCGGGTATTGTAAAACCGAGCCACTTGTCGTTGCCGCGCCTCCGTGCGCAGCCGCGCCATTTCCCTTTGTTCGTCCAAAAGGTCGAGTCCGAGTGCAAGGAGTTCTTCATTCTCTTCTGCATCGAATGAGGTGATTCGAGCCGAAGGTAATCCGACTTCAACGGGGGTGACGGCTTCCGAGCCATAAGCTAGTGAAAATGGAGTCTCTCCTGTGGCTGTTCGAGCTGTAGTTCGGTAAGCCCAAAGAATTTTCGGGAGCTCTTCGGCCCATGCTCCTTTGGCCCGGCCAAACTTGGTCCGAAGATGTTGCTTGATAATCTTGTTAACCGCCTCAACTTGTCCGTTGGTTTGAGGGTGATGAGGTGAAGAATAAACATTTCTGATCCCGAGGTTGTCGCACATCTCGCGAAAGCTCATATTATCAAATTGCCTTCCATTGTCTGTGACAATGGTACGGGGTACTCCGAATCGGCAGATAATATTTTTCCACACAAACTCGGTGATCTTCTGCTCGGTTATTTTAGCTAATGGCTCCGCCTCGACCCACTTCGTGAAATAGTCCACTGCTACCACAGCAAACTTGGTCCGACCTTTTCCCATAGGGAGCGGGCCTATGATGTCGACACCCCACTGTGCGAAGGGCCAGGGACCAGTCATCGGCGTCAGTGCCTCGGGGGCTTGCCTCGAAATTGCCGCGAATCGTTGACATTTGTCGCATTTTTGGACGAGCTGGCGAGCGTCGTGTTGGATAGTGGGCCAGTATACCCCTGTCGTAGGACCTTATGGGAGAGAGCCTCTAGAGTGGTTTTCGCAGATTCCTTCATGGATTTCCCGTAATACATAGTTTGCCTCGCTGGGTTTGAGGCACCGCAGCAACGGGGCGTAGTAACCCTTCTTATAGAGGGTTCCGTTGAGTATGGTATAACGGGAGGCTCGGGTCTTAATTCGTCGAGCCTCGGCGCGATCCTCCGGCAACTTTCCTTCGTCAAGGTATTGGCGGATCGGATCGATCTAGGATGGTTCCGAGTTGATTGTATTGACGGCCTCGCTAATTGGTTCATCTATACTCGGCTTATCGACGTATTCGACAGGGACGGACCTGGGTATTTCATCTTCATCGGCTGAGGCGAGCTTTGCTAACAAATCGGCTTTGCTGTTTTCCGTACGGAGGATCCGAGTGACACGACAGAGTTGAAATCCGTTGATAAGTTCTTTTGCTTTCTTCATGTATGCCCTTAACTGATCTTTCCGTGTCTGGTATACACCGGTAACTTGATTGACAACCAACTGAGAGTCGCTGAAAACACTGAGGTGCGTGACCTCCATGCTAGCGGCGAGACGGAGGCCGAGTAACAACGCTTCATATTCCGCCGTATTGTTCGACGCTTGGAATCCAAGTCGTAAGGCATACTGTATATAGGTATGATCGGGGGTTTCCAGCACAACCCCAGCCCCACTTGCCTTCGAGTTGGAAGAACCGTCGACAAATAGTTTCCAGGGAATAGGGCAGGTAAGGGTCGGGGGAGCGGTTGTTGTTGGAACTGTTGGAACTGCAACATCTTTTGTCATATCGTTGACCGGGAGCTCGAATGGTGGAGTTCCTTCGGCGATAAAATCAGCTACTGCTTGCCCTTTGATTGCTGCCTTCGGTCTGTATTGAATGTCAAATTCACTCAATTCGATGGCCCATTTCGTGAGTCGGCCGGAAGCTTCCGGTTTCTGCAATACCTGACGAAGCGGAAGATCGGTCATTACGATGATGGTATGGGCATGGAAGTACGGCCTGAGTCGGCGAGAGGAAGTGATTAAAGCCAAGGCCATTTTTTCCAGGCTTGGGTATCTTGTTTCTGCCGGCAATAACGCTTTGCTGACGTAGTAAACCGGCAGTTGCTTTCCTTCGGATTCTCGTATCAAGGCCGAGCTAACCGCTGCCTCGGACACCGCTAGGTAAAGGAGCAAAGACTCCCCCGATTCGGGCTTTGATAAGAGAGGTGCAGAACCGAGACATGATTTTAATTGTTGGAATGCCGCTTCACATTCTTCCGTCCAGTCCATTGTTTGTCTTCCTTTCAACTGTCTGAAGAAAGGGAGACATTTATCCGTGGCTCTGGACAGGAACCGATTAAGTGCTGCGACTCGTCCAGTCAACCTTTGGATGTCCTTTATGGTTTTAGGGGATTCCATATCAATCAAAGCCTTTATCTTCTCAGGGTTTGCCTCTATTCCTCGCTGACTAACCAAGAAATCGAGGAACTTTCCAGAGCGCACCCCAAAAGCGCATTTATTCGGATTCAACTTCATCTGAAACTTTCGTAGGGTGAGAAACATTTCTTCCAAATCATTCGCATGATCTGCCGCGTGTATACTTTTGACGAGCATGTCATCAATATATACTTCCATGGTTCGGCCTATCAGCCGAGCAAAGATTTTATTAACTAATCTTTGATAGGTTGCGCCGGCATTCTTCAGACCAAATGGCATCACTCGGTAACAATAAAGGCCTTTGTCGGTGACAAAGGTAGTTTTTGATTTATCTGTCTTATGCATTGCAATTTGATTATATCCTGAATAAGCATCCATGAAGCTAAGGAGCTCATGTCCGGCGGTGCTATCTACTAGTTGGTCTATCCTTGGAAGCGGAAAGCTATCCTTTGGGCAGGCTTTATTTAAGTCGGTATAGTCAATACAGACCCGCCACTTCCCGTTGGATTTCTTTACGAGCACGACATTCGCGACCCACTCTGGATAGTATACTTCTTCTATGAAATTAGCCTGGAGGAGTTTGTTGACTTCTTCTCCAATGATAGCGTATCGTTCAGGGCCGAGCGGTCGCCGCTTCTGTCGGATCGGTCGATACGACGGATCGATGTTGAGTCGGTGAGTCACCACAGAGGGGTCGATCCCGGGCATATCTTCATGACTCCAGGCAAAGACGTCGGCGTACCTACGGAGCAGGGCTATCAGCTTTTCTTTCAAAGGGGACTGCAGAGACGAGCCAATTCGTACCGTCTTGGATCCATCTGTCTCGACCAAGGGGACCGAGACAAGATCCTCGACCGGCTGTCCTCGTTCATAATTCTCGCCCCGAGGGTCCAATGATTCGATCGTTAATATGTTGGTCGGACTTTTGTCGGCGGCTCCTTTTACGGCCATCATGTAACATCGCCTCGCATCCTGCTGGTCTCCTTTGACAATTCCGACTCCCGACTCGGTCGGGAATTTCATTGAAAGATGGTATGTGGATACCACGGCCTGGAGGAGACTCAATGAAGGTCGGCCGAGTATTGCGTTGTATACTGAGGGTTGATCGACGACCAAGAAGTCAACCATCATCGTCGTCTGACATGGGGCACTACCAGCAGTGAGTGGCAACGAGACAATCCCTTCAGGCAGTACCTGTCCTCCGGAAAAACCGATCAACGGGGTCCGAACTGGGCGTAGTGTGGACCGTTCGATCCCCATTTTGTCGAACGCCTGGGTAAATAACACGTCTGCAGATGACCCCGTATCGACGAGTATCCGAAACACCTTTCGGTTAGCGATAGCCAGGGTGACAATCAATGCGTCATCGTGGGGGTGATAGATGCCTCGGGCATCTTCCTCTGTGAAAGAGATGCAATATCTTTCTCTTTTCTTCTCCTTTGGCGGCCGATCTATGATCATGAGCTCGGACTGAGGCTGAGTAAGTTTTCTTGCATGATTCTTTTGTGCATTGTTTGAGTCGCCCCCACCTTGTGGACCGCCGATAATCATCCGGATTTCTTCCATAGGCTGGCTCTCGGTCGGGCGCGCCTCAGCTGCCCCAGCTTTAACCATATGTTCTCTGAGTCGGCCGTCTTTTATGAGTCGTTCGATCTCTTCTTTTAGGTGACGGCAATCACTTGTGTTATGTCCGTGATCACGGTGATAATGGCAGTATTTATCTTTGTCCCGCCGATTAGGATTACTCCTGAGCTTTCTGGGCCAGTTAACAAAGCCTTCGTTTTTTATTTCCATCAATACTTCTTCCCGAGTCTTGTTCAGGGAAGTATATGTGAAAAATTTTTGATCCGGCCGTTTGCCTGACCTTCGCTCATCACGCTCCTGATCATCCTTGCGCTTCCTTCCTCCGGCCGAGTCGGCTTCCTTTTTGGCCGACTCTTTTGCCAAAGTTTTGGTTTCATGCAGGATTCGCGCTTCCTCGGCATTCGCATACTTATCCGACCGTGCCATAAATTCTGCCAGAGTGTCGGGCGGAGTTTTGTCTAGAGAGGCCAGGAATGGCTTATCTCTAACTCCTTGCATGAGCGCATTGAGAGCCGTTTCTTCTGAATGTTTTCGAACCTGAAGGGATTCGAAATTAAAACGCTTGATATAATCTTTCAGTAGCTCTCCCTGCTTTTGAACTACGTTGTTCAGATGTGCAGGGGGCTTCAATTTCTTCTTTCCGCCGATGAAGTTGGTGAGGAAGGCGTCGCTCAGCTCAGCGAATGAACTGACAGACTTTGGTTTCAACTGTTTGAACCACAGTCGAGCTACATCGGTCAATGTAAGAGAAAAGGCCCGGCACATTACCGCATCCGAGGCATCGTGGAGCTCCATATAGGTTCTGAAGCATTCAATATGCTCGGTCGGGTCGGTCTTGCGGGTGAAAGGAGTGATTTGAGGTAATCGAAACCTCTCGGGCAACCGGGCTTTCAGTACCGAGTCCACAAAGGGGGATGACTTCGCTTCGGACCCGGTCGGATATACGTTCCGGCCGTGCTTTATGTCTGCCATCTCTTTCGCCATTTCTTCCCGCACTTCTCTTTTAAATTTTTGAATATCGGCTTTCTAAGGTTCACTACTCTCTGCCGTGCCTTCTATGGATGAGCGATTGCGCCTTCTTCGCTCTATCTCGTGCCGAAGATCAGTCGGGGGGAGGGAAGCGTTGGCTGACTGCGCTGGAGATGGTTCTGATCCGCCTTGGGGTTGGCTCGGCCGGAAAGACTGCGGCGCGGAAGGTTGAGGATCAACCGCCGCCGTCGGTACGTGCGCTGTCTCCCCTTGAGGATGCGGGAGTGGCTGCATTTGCTGCTGATACATTCGTTCCAGCATCTGCTTCATCATATTCATATCGGAGCGGATTTCTTGAACCTCCTTGTCCAACCGCCCATCGTCGCGACCCCGCTGATTGTTGCTTGTTCCGGTCGCCCCTCGTCGGCGGTTGTTAGGTGGGTTCTGGGCTGCGGGAACCGCGATTGGACCCGCTGGCCCTGTAATCGCATTCTCATTCAAATCTTTGGGACCGTCCTTCTAGTCATCACCATTGAAATCAGTATAGAGATACGAGATGGCTTTTTGTACGTTCCCACAGACGGCGCCAAGCTGTTGATGCAAATGTCCGGTTCCTCCTCTTGGACCTTCGTGTACCTGCACAAAAAGGGGACAAAGGAGACCCTGGCTTGAGCAGGGGACCCTCCGATGCCAAAGTCAGGCCTGGATTCTGGGTCTAAGAGTATTGAGGAGCTTTTTAGAGAGGATTTGTTCCGTACCTCTCAAGGTGACCGGGGTCCTTCTTTTATAGCTACTGGGGCATTCTGTCGCACAAGGATTCTCTTCCTGATATTGAGCGCGGGATCTTCTCCTGGGATCACGGAGATAGGATCGTGCCCATCTTGAGCCTTCGTTCATCCAGGTCTATGTGACCTTATGAACAGATTCGATGGAAAATAAACATCATGTTGGGCCCTAGGTTTCAACGGTTAGCGTCGTTGTCACTGCTGCTTCCTGTAGTGTGGCCACTCGAGCCTTGATATGCATCATCTTAACTTCTTCTTTTTTTGTCTTATACCAAAAAACTATACGGAAAATGGATGGACGGTGTGGATAAAACCCATACAACATGGTGGGACCCTCATTGCCCCTGCCTCTGCCAAGCCTCGGCTATTACGCAATCTGCGTCCACTTAATCAGCGCACCGTCGGTTGACCAAAAGACCGCAACCATGACTTGAATGACTTATCTGAGGTTTGCTCGAATACATCCTCGCGGATTAAAATACGATACTTCGGAACTTTAGCCATCCAATATCAGTCATTTTCCAATGATCCAAGCCGTTCATATGACAAGTCACTTTTTACGGTCGACAAAATACAAATTCAAATTTCGCCGGATTATTTAGAACCTTAGATAATTTGGCTCTATTGCTTTGAACATGAACGGTCGCCATAAACTTTCTACAGTAAATGGGTTTGAATATTCAATCTTAGGGGTATTTTGGTCATTCCCCATCCAAGTAAAGCCCAATCCAATAAACGGTTTCTTCCATCGGAAAGGCTCAAATCCAACAGTTAGAATCCCCAATTATCTGCCTCTCTACTGTGTCGTGATGTATTCGAGAAAACTTCAACTTCTCTAGCCACAGAGCATTGAGAGCTCAGCTTCCTGCATGTAACACTAGCAATACCATCCTTCCACCAATGGTTGCTGCTCTTTCTCATCTTCTCAAAAACTTTTGGAAGAAGAAGAAGAGAGAACAGCAGCTGTATTGGAATGAATTGAAAATCGTATTACACTGCCGCCTATTTATAGGCTTTCTTATTGTGTGAAATTACTAAACTATCCCTATCTAGATTCATCCTAAGGGTAGCTAAATAAAGAAAAAATAATTCAGAGAAATCTAGAAAGAAATCTTCATAGCTAGCAATCTAATCTTAGAAGAAGAAAAATCTAAGCTAACAGCTTGCTGCACACGGTTTTGGATTTGCAAATCTCCCCGTATCTAACACTCCCCTTCAAACCAAAACCGGCTTCATTCCAAGCATTGATCTAAGTCTCCTGAATGTGTCAGTTGGCAATGCTTTGGTGAAGATATCTGCCACTTGCTCAGTGGTGTGACAGTATTCCAGTTTTACCAATTTCTGCTTTACTTGATCTCTAAGAAAGTGATATCTTGTGTCGATGTGCTTGCTCCTTCCATGCTGAATTGGATTTTTGGCAAGTTCGATTGCCGACTTGTTGTCCACATATATAACAATGGATTCCTCCTGTAGATGCTTCAGCTCCTTTAGCAGATTCCTTAGCCAGATCGCCTCACATACAGTGGATGAAGCTGCTACGTACTCAGCTTCACATGTGGACAGGGCGACCACACTCTGCTTCTTTGAATTCCATGTAAATGTTGTCGACCCAAGATAGAAAGCATAGCCTGTGGTACTTTTTCTTTCATCTTGGTCACCACCCCAATCACTATCAGAGTATCCATACAACATCGCTTCATCATCGTATGGATAAAAGAGACCGAATTCAATAGTCCCTTTGATATACCTCAGTACTCGTTTTGCAGCTAGCCAGTGTGACTCTTTTGGGGCTTCCATATACCGGCTTAGAATCCCAACACTGTAGACTATATCTGGCCTAGTGATTGTGAGGTACCTTAAGCTTCCGATTAGGCTCTTAAATAGGGTTGAGTCGACGTTTCTTCCTTCTCCATCTCTTGTGAGCTTCAGGCCTATTATGTGTATTTACGGCTTTACAATTGACCATCTGAAACTTCTCAAGAAGTTCCTTTGTGTACTTCTTCTGGGATATATATATGCCATCGACTTGTTGCTTCACTTCAATGCCCAAGAAGAAAGACATCAATCCACCATCATCATCTCAAACTCTTTGAACATAGCCTGCTTGAATTCTTCAAACATCGCCCGGCTGTTCCTATAAAAAGATCATCAACATATAAACAAGCGATAAGGATATCACCACGGTCATTCTTCTTTGTGTAGACCCGCATGCTCATACGGACATTTGAAGCCATTCTCTTGAAGATAATGTCAATCCGTGCATTCCAAGCACGGGAGCTTGCTTCAACCCATATAGGGCTTTCTTTAGCCGATACACCTTGCGTTCCTCCCCTTGCATGACAAAGCCTTCAGCTGGTCAACGTATACTTCTTCTTGAGTACCCCATTTAAAAATGCAGATTTCACATCCGGTTGGTAGATCATCCAACCGTGATGAGCAAGGGAGATAATCATTCTTACGGTGTCAAGGCGAGCAACGTGGCGAAAACTTCTTCATAGTCTACCCCATATTTCTGTTTGTAGCCTTTTGCTACTAGCCTTGCCTTATATCGTTCGATCTTACCATCGGCGTTCCGCTTGATTTTGTACACCCATTTGAGACCAATGGTCTTCGGCTTTTGGGGAGTGAGGTCAACTCCCATGTTCGATTCTTCTCGATGGCATGAATCTCTTCTTCCATCGCCTTTCTCCAACATTCTTCATTCACAGCCTCCTCGAATGTGAGAGGTCATGGTCCGCATACAGGCAGAGTAAATTCACTTCCTCAGTTTCTGCATAGATGTCGTTGAGGCTTTTCATTTTAATGGGAGCCAAGGGTGAAGGAGAATCGGATGAAGATGTGCTGGATGAATTCTGATTTGATGAAGTACTTCCAGGAGAGATGGAGCGTACTCCTGGACTTCTGTGATCCGAAGGGGGTGATGTGGGTGTCTGCTCTTGCTTCTCATGTCTCTCTTCTTCATATTCTTCAACCTCGATTTGCTTTTCTTTGGCTGAGTTTCCCTCGTTCCATTTCCATGCTTCTTCCTCACAAAATACCACATCTCTACTCACCACCAGCTTATTGGTTAGTGGGTTGTAGAGCTTGTATGCCTTTGATTCTTCGCTGTAGCCGATGAAGATGCACTTCTCGCCACGATCATCAAGCTTTTTCCTTCTTGCTTCTGGAACTTGAGCGTAGGCAACACACCCATAGATCTTAAGGTGTGCTACGCTCGGTTTGTATCCACTCCATGCTTCTTGCGGTGTCTGGAATCTAACACTCTTAGTCGGACACCTATTGAGCAGATAGGCAGTACATGCAACTGCCTCTGCCCAGAAATTCTTTGGCAGACTTTTCTCCTTCAGCATGGTCCTCGTCATATCGAGGATGGTGCGGTTCTTCCGTTCCGCAATTTCATTTTGTTGTGGCGTGTACGCTGCAGTATGTTGTTGCTTAATACCATGTTCCCTGCAATATTCTCGAAAAATATTTGAGGTGTACTCCCCACCTCTGTCAGATCGGAGGGTTTTGATTTTAAGACCACTTTCTTTTTCAACATGGGCCTTAAAAATTTTAAAAATAGTAAAAGCAGCAGACTTCTCTTTGATTACATACACCCATAATTTTCTACTGAAATCATCAATGAAGGTAATAAAGTATTTATTACCTCCAAGAGAGATTGGCTCTAATGGTCCACAGATGTCAGTGTGAACCAACTGCAACGGTTCTCTTGCTCTTCCAGATACTCCACTCGAAAAGGAGTTCCTTTGTTGCTTCCCAAGTGTGCATGCCTCACACATATGTTCTGAAGCTTCAATAGCAGGCAAGCCATGCACCATGCTTGATGAGGACAGAAGTTTCAGGCCACTGAAATTTAGATGGTCAAAGTGAAGATACCACATTTAGGAATCATTCTTTATTTTTCCATAAAAACACTTCTCAAGCATTGTGTTTATATGGAGAGGAAACATATGATTCTTCGCTATCTGGACTTTTACAATCAAATGTCCATGCATATCTCTTATGGAAAGAGAAGAGTTCTCCATGTGTATGACATACCCTTTTTCGAGGAGTTGTCCGAGACTCAGTATGTTACTTTTCATTTGGGCACGTAGTACACATTGGAAATATAGTTTGAAACACCATTCTTCTGAAAGATTTTTTTTTTTGCCTTTACCTTTCACTGGCATTTTTTATGAGTCTTCAAATGTTACATCACCATGAACTCCTTCTGTGAGTTCCACAAAGAGTTTCTTGTCGCCGCATATGTGATTACTTGCACCTGTGTCGAGATACCATACATCATGCTGATCATTACCTTTCTCTTGTGCAAGGAGAAGTGTGGAGCTTTCTTGTTCATGGCTTGATGCTTCAGCATAGTTGGATAGCTCGTCTTGAGTCACCGGCTTGCTCCAGCAATCAGATGCATAGTGGCCAAGCTTGTTGCAATTGTAGCATTGGATGTTCTTTGTACTTCCTCGTCCATGCATAGATCTACCTCTACCATTTCCTCTTCCACGGAAATTGGTATTTTTCTGCTGGTTTTGGCCATGGCTTTGTTGGTATCCGCGCCCTCTGCCTCTTGCGCGATTGTTAGCAAAACGTCCACCACGTTGTGAACTTCCACGTCCACCATTGTTATTATTCAGAGTCAATCCTGACTCTAAAGCTTGTTCCATCGGCATGGAATTGACATTCTTCTGCATTCGTTGCTCATGAACTTGCAACGATCCCATCAACTCCTCAATGGAGAGTTTCTCAATATCTTTTGATTCTTCGATCGCCACAACCACATGCTCAAACTTGGTTGTGAGGGATCGAAGTATCTTTTCAATAACTCGGACATCTTCAATCTTTTCACCATTTCTTTTCAAATTATTGACAATTACAAGTAAACGTGAAAAATAATCAGTAATATTCTCACCTTCCTTCATGTGAGTTGCTTCAAACTCGGCTCTTAATGTTTGAAGGCGAATCCGCTTCACTCGATCTACACCCTTGAAGATGGTGCCAAGGGTATCCCATGCTTGCTTGCTTGATATTGCTTCGGCAATCTTTTCGAAGGTGGATTCATCCAACCCTTGATAGAGGAGAAACAAAGCTTTATTGTCTCTCTTCCTCTGATTTTTTAGAGTGATCTTTTCTTCATTGGTGAAGACGGCTTCTTCTTCCATAGTGGGTTCTTCATACCCATCCGTGATGATTTCCCATAATTCTTGCGACCCGAACAATGCCTTCATTTGGATGCACCATTTTTCATAGTTGTCCTTTGACAACTTAGGAACCTGCGGCTGAATTGTGCTAGCCATGTTTTCTATTTTTTAAACGAATGGCTGTTTTTTTTTTTTGAAAAAAATGAAGGGAGATGGATGAAATAGAAATCTGATTATTTTTTTTATAAAAACAGATTTTTTTTGGCTAAAATCTGATTTTTTTTGCTGCAATCTGATTTTTTTTAAAAGCAGATTATTTTTCAATCTGATTTTTTTAAAAAACAGATTTTTGCTACAATCTGATTTTTTTTGAAAAAAAAAAACAGATTTTTTTCAATCTGATTTTTTTAAAACAGATTGTATTTTTTAAATTTTTTTAGAAAAAAAAAAGGACCTGTGGGTTATGGGCCCACCACAACTAACGTTTCAAACAAAATCTGGAAAAAAAACAAAGATGAAGAAGGAATGCAGTTCAGCTCACAGCTGATTTGTTGTTGGGTATTTTCAGACCCAAAACTGGTAGTGCAAGACCTGCTTTTTCTGATGAGGCCCAAGGATCAGTAGCTCTGATACCACTTTGTTGGGTCTAAAACCCAGCTTCCTGCTGACGTGTGGCTGCAGCCATCATGAAACAAAAATCAGCAACTTTTGAAAGAAGAAGAAGAGAGAACAGCAGCTGTCTTATTAAAAATCGTATTACACTGCTGGCTATTTATAGGCTTTCTTATTGTGTGAAATTACTAAACTATCCCTGTCTAGATTCATCCTAGGGGTAGCTAAATAAAGAAAAAATAATTCAGAGAAATCTAGAAAGAAATCTTCATAGCTAGCAATCTACTGTGTCGTGATGTATTCGAGAAAACTTCAACTTCTCTAGCCACAGAGCATTGAGAGCTCAGCTTCCTGCATGTAACACTAGCAATACCATCCTTCCACCAATGGTTGCTGCTCTTTCTCATCTTCTCTTCTTCTTCCCTCTGGTTCTTCCACTCTCTGCCACAGCCCAAATTGACCACAATGTAAGCTTGGGATCGTCTCTCTCTGCAGGCGGCCAAAACTCTTCCTGGATCTCGCCCTCTGGAGACTTCGCTTTCGGATTCTATCATCTCACCAACAGAAATCTCTTCTTGCTAGCAATCTGGTTCGACAAAATACCGGAAAAGACTATGGTCTGGTTCGCTAACAGAGATAATCCAGTGCAACAAGGATCGACGGTCCAGCTCACAGAAGATGGACAGCTCGTGCTCAAGGACCATGAAGGCCAACTGATATGGGAACCCAAATTCATAAATGGTAGTGTCTCTTATGCTGCCATGCTCAACACTGGCAACTTCATTCTATCAAGCAGTGATTCCGTCGATAGATGGGGAAGCTTCGACGATCCGACCGACACCATCTTGCCGACACAGGTGTTGAATTTCGGTGGCAAGCTTTCTCCTCGTCTGACAGAGACCAACTACTCAATTGGAATGTTCGAGCTCCGTTTTTTGCCCGATGGTAATCTCGTTCTCAATCGCTTATCACTCCCAACTGGAAATGCTTACGAAGGTTATTATTCGATCAAAAATCTGTCGGGTTATCAGGTGATCTTCAATCAATCGGGCTACATTTACATTCTACGTAGGAATCAAAGCATACTAAATCTCACGCCTACGAACCTTGTTTTAACGGAAGACTTCTACTATAGGGCGACACTTGATATAGATGGAACATTCAGGCAGTATAAATACCCAAAGGCCGGCACAAGCAATGGGAGTGGGGGAGAGGGATGGTCCGTCGTGTGGTTCGTTCCTGAGAACATCTGCACGGCCGTCATATTCAACATAAGCAGTGGTGTTTGTGGATTTAACAGCTATTGCAGCCTCGGCAATGATGGATGGGGCATTTGCCAGTGTCCGTATGGGTTTTCCTTCTTCGATCAGAGTAACAAATTCAAAGGTTGCAAGCCGTATGATGATGTACAAGCTTGCAAGCTTGATCCGTCAAGGCAGAGGGATCTGTTTGAACTAAGGGAGATGGGGGATACTGCTTTTCCTGGGAATAACTACGAAAGGATGGAACCCATGAGTGAGAATGAATGTAGAGATGCTTGCTTGGATGATTGTCGCTGTACGGTTGGCTACTTCAGGGACAGGACCTGTTGGAAGAAGAAGCTTCCTCTGTTGAATGGGAGGATGGATAGGAGTACAGGTGGAAAATCTCTCATTAAAGTATTGAAAGATAATTCTTCGCAGCTTCTTCTTCCTCCAGAACGGAAGGAGAAAGATCAAGGGACGACAATCTTCGTCGGATCGATGCTTCTAGGCAGCTCCATGTTTCTCAATTTCACATTATTAGCGATCTCTCTGTTTGTTTTATCCAGATACCATAAGAGATCGCAGAAAGTTCAACGGAATTCGAATATGCTGCGATCAAATTTGCGGTCTTTTACTTACAGAGAGTTGGAAGAGGCGACAGATGGGTTCAAGGAAGAGGTGGGTAGGGGCGCTTTCGGCACAGTTTATAAAGGAATCATGCAATTAGATTCCATGGTTACTTCCGTTGCGGTCAAGAAGCTCGAGAGAGTTATAGAAGAGGGCGAGAAGGAATTGAAGACGGAAGTGGGAGCGATCGGCCAGACCCATCATAAGAATCTAGTCCAATTGCTTGGATTCTGTGAAGAGGGCCCCCACCGTTATCTGGTGTATGAGTTCATGAGCAATGGGTCCTTAGCAAGCTTGCTCTTTGGGACTTCAAAACCCAACTGGAATCAACGGTTGAAGATTGTGTTCGGGATTGCTAGAGGGCTCAGGTACTTACACGAAGAGTGCAGCTCCCAGATTATACATTGCGATATAAAGCCTCAAAACACACTTCTAGATGATAATCTAATGGCCAAGATTTCTGATTTTGGATTGGTAAAGTTATTGAGGACAGACCAGACCCGAACAAGCACAGGCTTCCGAGGCACCAGAGGTTATGTTGCACCGGAATGGTACAAGAACATACCAATCACGTCCAAGGTCGACGTGTACAGCTTCGGTATAATGCTGTTGGAGATTGTTTGTTGCAGGAAGAATGTCGAATTGGTGGTGGGGAATGAGGAGAGAGCGGTCTTGACGGATTGGGCCTATGGATGCTATAGAAAGGGGAGATTGGAAATGTTAGTGATGGACGACCAAGATGCAATGGAGGACATGAGGAGGGTGGAGATGCTGGTGAAGCTGGGGATTTGGTGCATACAAGAAGAGCCATCGCTGAGGCCTTGTATGAAGAAGGTGACACAGATACTTGAAGGTGAAGTTGAAGTTTCAGTCCCCCCTCACCCTTCCTCTTTCATTAGTTCACTTGGTTGATTTGAAACCTTCGATCTCCCTCTAGTGCTTACTGCTTACACCGGATTTTCGGTGTATGCACGTGTGTGGGTGTATGTGTGTACTCTTGTTTGTTTATTGCTTTGAAATTTTCTGTTGTGTTTTGCCATGGTATTTACATATTTTACGATGACAATGTCAACGCCCTCTTGCTATGGCTTTACCTTCTTTCTTTTTTCTTTTTCTTTTTTTTCAGGAAATTGGCCGTATTGGCCTCGATGTATGGTCAAATTCTCTAAAAGAGATTCAACCATTCAAATATTCCATACGTGGCCTTTTGACACACCTTCGAAAATTACTCAGACCAAAATGCCCCTATCCTTGTTTCAGTAGTTGCATGGTTTTTTAGGAAATAAGAAATTACATCGTATTTAATGCTAAGAAAGTGATGTGTACGGAAACCTTTTTTGTGCATGGGCAAGGACCAAACTCATTGGGCCCACGTTGATGTATGTGTATAATCCATGTCAAATCATTGGGCTATGGCCCAAATATCAACCTGATCTAGAGCTCATGTGGGTCAAATAATAGAAAATAATGGTGACAATGGAATCCACTGTTGAAACTTTTTGGGCTCATTGTGATGTTTGTTAGAAGTGGACACTGCCTAAGTCAAGACTTTTTGGACCCATGGCGAGCTAGCCGTCAAGGTGAACGGAACAGATCACCCTATTGTGGGCCTTAAAGCTATTGTACCAATGGTTATCCTTTCATTTGGTAGTAAAAGAAGTGAACATGTAATAATCGCAACCCATAAAACATGAAAACCACAACCCATATAACATGACAACTACGACCTATGACAATCACGACCCATATAACATGACAACCACGACCCATGACAACTACGACCCTTACCACGTTACAACCACGACCCGGGTATGGGTCGTAGTTTCCATGATATATGGGTCATGGTTTTCATGAGGTAAGGGTCGCGGTTGTCATGTTATATGGGTCGTAGTCTTCATTTTATAGGCTTTGGCAAGGACCAACCAGTGGGGCATATATTAATGTATGTGAATAATCCATGCTGCCCATACTTTTTGTCGTGTCATTTTATGGCTAAGGCCCAAATATCAGCCTGATCCAGAGCTCGTGTGGGCTACATAATAGAAAATAATGGTGACAATGGCACCCATTGTTGATATTTGAGCCCACACGAGCTCTGGATCAAGCTGATATTTGAATCCTAGCCCTAAAATGACACAGCAAAAATGATGGGCGGCATGGATTGTTCACATACATCAATATAGGCCCCACTAGTTGGTCTTTACCAAGGCCTATAAAATGAATACTACGACCCATATAGCATGACAACTACGATCCTTACCTCATGACAATCACGACCCTTACCTCATGAAAACCATGACCCATATATCATGACAACCACGACCCATACCCGGGTGGTAGTTGTAATGCGGTAAGGGTCGTGAGGTCGTAGTTGTCATGGGTCGTGGTTGTCATGTTATATGGGTCATGGTTGTCATGGGTCGTAGTTATCATGTTATATGGGTCGCGGTTGTTACATGTTTACTTCCTTTACTATCAAATGAAAGTATAGTCATTGGTACAATAACTTAAGGCCCATAATGGGATGATCTGTTCCGTCCACCTTGTCGATCAGGTTGTCGTGAGCCCAAAAAGTCTTGACTTGGGCAGTGTCCACTTCTAACAAACATCACAATGAGCTTGGAAAGTTTCAACAATGGATTCCATTATCACCATTATTTTCTATTATGTGACCCACACGAGCTCTGGATCAGGCTGATATTGGGGCCCTAGCCCTAAAATGACACGGCAAAAAGGATGGGCAGCATGGATTATACACATATATTAATGTGGGCCCCATGAGTATGGTCCTTGCCCACGCACAAAAAAGGGTTCTATACACATCACTTTCTTGGCATTAAATACGATGTAACTTCTTATTCCCTAAAAAGCCATACAACCATTGAAACAAGGACAAGGGCATTTTGATCTAATTAATTTTCAAAAGCTTGTCAGAAGACCACCCTCGGAATATTTGAAAGGTTGAATCTCTTTAGGGAATTTGACCATACATCGAGGCCAGTACGGTCAATTTTCCTTTTTTTTCCCGGAAAGATAGCAACACATCACTTATAACTAGAGCTGGGCATCGGACCGAGTCGGATTGAATTGGGTCCAACTTGATTCGGTCCGAAATCTATATAAGCTGACCCGAACTCGATCCAATCCGGGACCGAGTCTGGGACATCTGACTCGAACCGATTCGATGCACGGTTGGCCTGACCCTAACCGAGTCCAACTTGATCAGGGAAACCAAGTCAGATCGGGTTGGGTACGATTCAGATCAAATTTTTTAATGGTGAAAATCATTATCCTCGCTGCTATTTTCGGTGTGGTCCATTTGAGCTTTAGATATGATTCAACGATATGGATATAATAAATGCATCATTGTGGGGCCCATATAATTTTGATCTCATTTGAGCCGTTCGTACAACTCGGAGCTCAAGACGCGTAGCTGTGTTGATGTGCACAGCACGAAAGGCAACTGTGTTGAGTGTTGAGGTGAACTTTGAGTTTTCATTGCTATACTGACGTTAACAAGTTTTGTGGGTCTGATCATGGGGTATGTGTTATATCCAAACCGTCCATCCATTTGGCGAGCTCATCTTAAGGCTTGAGACGAAAAATAAGACAAATCTAACTATCAAGTGGACCACACGAATTGTTTAACGGTGAAAATCATTATCTCTGCTGATATTTGTGGTGTGGTCTAGATGATCTTTGGATATTATTCATTTTTTGGATAATGCTCTATAATGATCTCTAAAAATATATGACGGTGTAGATATAATAAATACATCACTATGGGGCCCATATAACTTTGATCTCCTTTGAACCATTCGTACAACTCAGAGCTCGAGGAACACCTGAAGCTCGAGGAGCACAGACACCGTATGGGCTACTCGCCTACTCCCCCTGCCACTAGCAAATGGCCTGTGGTCGGTGCTCTGTGGGTCAGATCGGATTCATTAGATCGAGTTTCGGATCGGATCGATCCAGATTAACCACTATCCGAACTCGATCCAAAAAACATTCAGATTTGAATGGCCTAACTGATCCAGGTTGTCGATTTGGTTCGGATCAAGTCGGATCCACCGGATCGAGTCAGATATGCTCGGCCATACTTATAACTTATACATAGAGAGAGGAATGATCACATGCACACCTTCTCACGTGAGCACCAATGAGCACCTTTGCACACGCGTCCTAATCACAACAGTCCACGTGATGCGGCACCCTTTAAAACTCTATGGGCCTAATTTTCAGCCTAAACCAAAACTGTAGCAGGCCATAAAAAAGAGGAATGCAGATCAAGAGAGGAAATTGTTTCCTTTTTCCATGGCCCACTAGAGATTTTTATCGGGCTTAAAGTTGGGTAAGTGAGGTTTCAAGGGGTGCCGCATCACATGGACCGTTCAGATTTTGTGCCTAAGAAGTGTGCAAAGGTGCGCACAGGTGCTCACGTAAGAAGGTGCGTGTGCATTCTTCACATACGCACGTGTGCTCCTTTTCACATGTGTCATTGGCGTCTAATCCGAACAGTCCATGTGATGCGGCATCCCGTGAAACCCCATGGGAACAATTTTCACACTAATCTAAAACTATGGTGGGCAATAGCAAAGAGAGATGCAAATCAAGGGAGGAAACTGTTTTCTTTTTCCATGGCCAGCCAAGTTTTGGATCAAAGTATAAGTTGGGCCTTAGGGGTTTCATGGGGTGCTGCATCACATGGACCGTTTAGATTCGGGACTTACATCACGTATGATGAGTTCTTAAAAAGTTCGCACAAGTTCCGTACAAACTGGTGCGCAGCTGAGTGTGTGTGTGTATATATAGACACACACTCAGTTGCGCACCAGTTCGAACGAAACTTGTGCAAAGCATTTCTCTTTGCTATAACCCACTAGAATTTTAGATGAGGGTGAAAATTTGTACTTTGGGGTTTCATGGGATTCCGCATCACATGAACAGTTCGGGTTAGACGGCCATGACATGTGTGCAAAGGTGTGCACATACATAGGTACGCAGGTGAGCATGACTCTATATATATGTGTGTGTGTGCGCGCGCGTGGGGGCGGGGGCTCTCTATAAAGCCCAAAACAGACAAATTTAAGCCTCAAAAAATGCAGCCTCTCAATAAAAGCGTAAAAACAAACTAACTAAATACATAACTTCAATATCCGCAAAATAGCTGCATAGCCCAACTCAACTGAATCCCCAAAGAGGACAACACGAGCCGGCCCAGCTCAGACAAGAAAATCCAGCCTCTCAACAAAAACATAAAAAATAAAAATAAAAATAAGAAATACCAAAATACATAATTTCAACATCCACAACCTAGCCGCATAACACAACTGAACTCGATTCACAAAGTGGATATGTAGAACTAACAAGCGTTTAATCCCTATGGAAATGGAAAATTGTGAATTTCAACAATAATTTGTTAAGCACTCTTTTCCATCCACATTGATTTTTCATAATTTCTTTATAAAATTTTAAATGAAGAAAACAAATCAATTTCACGTTTGGTAACCTCGTGTCTTCTCTGTGTAGGAAATCAAATTTAGGTTTCCTTTTAGAGGTAAATGAATATATACAATGTAAGAAAACTTTGGAAAATACAAATTAGGTCTTAAAGACTAATCTCTTTCTCTTCTTTAACTTGAACAGATTACAAGTATGTTTTCCACTTTCTGATTTTAACACTGACTTTTTTGGATTCATAAAAAGCATGAGAAAGTAAATATATAGTGTCTCTTGGGAAACTTTATTTTTCAGGAAACTGTGGTAAAAGATTTATTATTTCCCTCGTTTGTTTCTCAATAAGATTTTTGAAAAAAAAAAAAAAAAAAATCTTTAAAAAAATTAGGTAATTAATAGCATGTATCAGAATAGTACAAGTAACACACATGGGATGCTTAGAGATGAATAATGGCACATGTGGCATACACAGCATACATGGGTACTTAAAGTTGAATTGTGGCATGCATGATATACATGAGGTGCTTGAAGTTGTACCATAGCACACAATATAAGACATGCATTAGCACATTTGAAATGAGAGCACTGCAGCTAAATGACAGCTCTCGTGCACATTGTTACCATTGACACGTGGTATATTTGGAGGATTGAAGATGGAGGATAGCACATGTGACACATTGGTGTGTGTGGGGGTGCTTTGCACATGTGGGGGCACAAGTTAGATGAATTATGTCATGTGCACAGTAACACATATGGGGTGCAAGACAAGATATATAGTGACACATATAACACATTAGCACATTGGAAGCTCTTTACACATAAGGCACAATATAAGATGAAAGGTAACATAGTGGCAAGTGTGGGGCATGACTAAAGATGGACAATGTTTCGTTTGGCATAATGTGACACATGTGAGGTGATTTAACAGGGTAATAGTGTATTTGTGAAATACAACACATGTACTCGTAAAGTTAGGTCAAATTAGGCTACAATGATTCGAGCCCAAGCCCAACCCAAAAAGGCTCGAGCCCAGTCCACAGGCCTTACTAGCAGGTCCAAACCCTGCCCAAACTCCGGTTGCCCCTTGGCTCATTATTGAGAGTGGAAGCATTCCAAATGATCCTAGAGCATATTAGGAAAACAAGAATTATACAAAGCACCAGCAATGAATATCTCAATTTTTTAATCGGCTGAAATGGGACATGTAATACAACGATCCAATACATGAATATTATAAGACACATTGTACAGTTCGAAGTTCAAACATCAATTTTAATTACACTTGATGAGAAGCAATATTATCTTGCCAAAGGTCTTCAATCTTTGCACCTTAAATGTAGATGAGGGACTAGGACTTGGTATTTATAGAAAAAGAAGATTTGAGTATTTTTAGAAAAAGGCACACAGTAATTCAGCCCAGCACAAACCAAACTTACCACCTTAAATCTGTCGGTAATGATCACAACTACTGTGGGTTCCACTGGTATGGATAATCTAATAGGAAGATTATGTGGGGCCCACATGATAGTCTTATACTTGGGACTCAAGCAAGTCATGTTTTCCTGATTACTAATAGAAATATACATGTATATTTAAAACTTAAATCTTTTTTTAATACACACCCACCCACACTACATGAGCCTTCTAATCTTGCAGCTTGTCTACCACTGAGCAATGGAGCTAGAACTCATGATCAAAGCATAAATCACCACCCATGTAAGGCAATATACACGATGGTTTGGTCATTTATCAAGTGTGACACTTAGGAAGAGTTTCTACTCTAAAAATGAGTTTTGAGTTTTTATCGCCTTGTTCAATCGAGAGTCTATAGAAAGGTTTGATGTGACGAGTTGACCCAGTTTTTATGCCCACCGAGTTAAAATGGAGCAGACTCGTTGGAGCGAAAATACTTCGAATAGGTAAGTTTCGAAGTTTTCCCATAACCAGGTGACTTGGATGAGTCTCTTAAGTCCTGCCAATTTGTTTTTCTCCTTGTTTTTCCTCATCATTCTCCGTCCGTGAATGCTACAGCTACTTTCTACTCATCGAGGGTTACCCATCCAAGTAAAAGAGCTTGTTCAATACCACAATGGATGGGCAGTACTGTTTTCCTGTTCATTTGGTTTTTTATCTGCCTCAACTTTGGACTCATGCCATGAAATAATAATTCAAAATGGATTGGCAATACATCATTGTAGGGCACACATGGACGCGGATTGCGATCTAGGCCGTCAGTCTCTAACCCCAAACGGGCAGTTCTGTGGGTGACCCCACTGTGATGTATCTATTTGTCCATGACGTACATTCCTTTTGTCAGATCATTTTAAGATATGATCACAAAAATAAGGCAGATCTAACGCTCAAGTAGACCACACCAAATACTTTATGCATTTAGTGCAACTCAAGCTTATTACTTGATGTGGTCCACTCGAGCTTTGGATCTACTTTATTTTTGTGCACATACATAAGATAATATGAGAGAAGGGATGGACGGCCTGGATAAACAGAACTGCCTGTTGGGGGCTAGAGTTGGGCGTGTGTAGTGGGGGAAGAGTACATATTGCGTAGCTTATACGGCAATCCAGACTAGGGCTGCAACTTGGGTTCAGGTTGACCCAACTTTAATCACGGGTGGGTTGAACCAGGTTGTCAGGTCTTTTGGCTCGTTCCGGTTGAAAAGACAGCAACCCAATAAAATCTTAGATGGGTATCTCTTATTGGAATTCAGGTTACGTCAACAACTCTAGTCCAGATCACCCGAATTACAATCCGTCAAAAGGGAAATTTCCATCATGGATTAACGTTTTAAATATCATAACGTGTTGAATCAAATGCAAGGTTGAAAAACTTGGCTGACGTTTTCTTGCCTGTATTAACTGTTCGTAGCCTCAATGGATTGGATCAACTTAGGCCCGAACATACATGCCCTAAAATGAGTTTTCAAACAGGATGCACGGTGTGAATATAAAGCACAGACATCATGGTGGGCCCCACGGGCAGGGATCCCACCCACCAAAGGCCTTTTTAAAGGACGCAGTTTGGGTATGTGCCTTACATCCCTAGCCGTGCGGCCGTACGTGCCTTACATCCACACCGTCCATCCATTTGCCATCCAACCTGTTGATAAGGTAACAAAGACCAGAGACCGCATAAATATCAGCTTGATTCAAAACTTTTGTGGCCCACGATGTCAGTTTTTATTGGTCAATTACCATTTTTCCTGTATTATGGTTCATCTGAGTTTCGGACGTGCTTCATTTTTGGGACCATGCATTAAATTCAGTTCTTAAAAAGGTGAATATAAGGCAAATACTTTACGGATCCCACCCACCTCAGTGGATCCGGGAATCCACCCAAGCCACGCCCATTTGGGTAGATGTACGTGAATGCCTAATGATGGGGCTGGGGCCACTGTGATGCACGTGCCTTACATCCACACCATCCGTCCATTTTGAAAGCTCACTTGAGGATATGATCCCAAAAAAAAAAAAGCATATTAAAATCTCATGTGAACCATACCACATGAAGCAGTAGTGATTGAATCTCCACCATTAAAAACTTAATGTGGACCACTGAATATTTATTTGCCATCCAACCTGTCAAGAAGGTCACAAAGTCATGGATGAAGGACCAAACAAATGCCAACTTGATCCAAAACTTCTGTGGCCCACAAGAAGTTTTCAATGGTTCATTACTTCTGGTTTCTTGTATTACGGTTCAAATGAGTTTGGATCTGCTTTATTTTTAAGACTATGCATTAAAATGAGTTTTAAAAAAGAACATATAGTGTGATATAAGGTATATATCACAGTGGGCCCCACTGTCAGGGATCCCACCCACCTCAGTGGACGCACCCTTTTTAAAGGTTATCTGCCAAGTACATACTTGGCCATCTCTGGCAGCGTGCACCCCACTAATCATATCTGGCCAAATTGCCACACCACTGCAAAGGGTGCCAAGGGCCTGAATACCTGATCTGCATGGAACATATGTTTCGGAGGCATTTGGATCACAAGTTACTTTGAATAAGCTACTTATGATGAGTGATCATTCATCAAGTGGGCCCAACCTTTGATCTGGGACGTCTATCATATAAGGTTCACATTACAAGTGAGCCATTCATCACTACTGTTAGAGCTTTAAGATGCATTAATTAGTGTAAGTGTAAATACTTCCCATATATAAGCGTATTAGTGCCATCACTTCCTTGACTTTGGTATTAATTTATTAGTGCAATCAATTTATATTTTTGACTCGAGTATAAAAATATATTTGATTCAGAGTCATTGTTAGTTAAATAAAACTTAAAATTTACGACTAGCTAGAAATCATAAAATTGCTCAGGGTCTAAGAATCTCACGTTCCCTAACTCGAGTAACTCTTATAATAAATGTATTCATTATATGATTATGTATAAAAGCTTTGGTGACAGAACATCAAAACTCTAAACCCACTTAACTTGGGGGTAATATGATTGAAAATCGTTCAAACCGTTGATTTCTGCCTTAATGAAACAAGATATTTGAGTCATTACAAAAATAATCGTAATCCTCCCCGCTTGTGGCAATCAGAGGATCTGGACTCAAAATGAAATATATTAGTCACGTTATGACAGCGGGCGGGATGGAAAGGCGGCCGTTATATGAAAAATAAAGAAAAAAGAAAAAAGAACGGGGAAGGCTGAGGATTTTCCAACGCAGTCTCGCATGTGAATTGAAATGCCAAAGTCCCTTTCAGCGTAACATCATGGTACTAGACAAGACACGAGAGAATTCACTGTCATTGTATTAATGTAGTATTGGAAGATATCCATCAATCCAGCACCTAATTTTGCTGGCAATCTTGACCATGTTCTTCGTTCTTAAGCACCCACTCAAAGATAATGTTTCTTCCCAATCTAGCTCAAATCTAATCGATTTGGTGCACATGTACAGCTAGAAAATCATACCAGCTGAACAATCATAACCATCCAATTGGCGGCTACGAAATGGATGGTCAAGACTATCTGAATGGGAAAAATCGCATGGTTACTACTACATGCCCAGTGTGATTTTTTGGGTTATGCACCATCCACAAGTGGGTCCACCATTTCCATAGTATAGATGGCACACTTTAAAAAAGATGATCAAATCATCAGAACTGTCCATGTTTTGTACACTGCGCTGCTGCGCACCAGAGGAGATACATTCACAACCATCCATGTTGGCTCACATTCAACTCAATAGATCAAAGGGACATGTGTAAGAGTTATGTAAGCCTAATTGATCAACGGCCTAGATTTACTTAAGGGTTGGGTATTGTGATCGAGCATCAAGGTAGCCCCACTAGAGTCGTGATCAGTCTCAAATTCATATAAAGAATGGTATACTTGAACTGTGATACACAGTGTCTTAATGTATTAAGAAACTCTAAAACGTGTGGAGCTTCGAGAAGTTTCAGTGAATTACAAGATCCTCTCTTGCAAATATTTAAAGAGGGCTGTTTTTCAATTTTGAAATCAAAGGGATCAGTACCCTTTTTAGTTATCCAACCAGCCTAATTAGGTTAGTTTTGCTTCTTGGATGGCCGTCCACAGGCCTGACAGATGGGCCAGGCCCTTTCTAAACCCTGTTCTAGGTTAATCCAGTGGGCCTGGGTTGCGGGCTCTCAGTTTATGCCCAAATTTTTTTTCGTACAACCGCACACACGTTTGGGTCCTGATGGGCATAGTCTATGGGCTTGAACCCATTTAAAGTTTTGATGTGGGCCTCTCTTTTAAGCATGTTCTATGGGCATAAGTTATGAGATTTGAGCTATCAATTATGCATACAATGGGCATACCATCTGGATCGTTCATCGTGTGGATGATTAAGTGCCCAGATTCTTCATTATGTAGACCTTAAGTATTAGATTTGGACTATCCTTCTTATAGACTCTGATGTAGGATCTGACCGTCCATTTGAATCTGATCAATCATTCTATCTAGACCATTCATCTTGTGAATATTGTGCCAAGATTGGAATGCTCATTGTTGACGTGCAAATCATGTGTGTAGAGTCCTAATTAAGCTTAGTTTTATGCCCATGACCCATTCTCCAAAAGCTAGCACGGACTGTTGGCTTAAAGGAAGGGGAAAAGGCGAAACCTAACCATTTATTTCCATTTGGATTATCCATCTTTCAGCGGTCAATGCTAGCTACTTTCTAAGTCAATTCGGAATACTTTATTTATAATCCATTGAAGATGGGATTATACTCATAATCTTGAAGTTTAAATTCATGGAATCGAAATCGATTATGTTAGTCATCATAATGACTTCAATCGATGAAGATTTTACAGATTTTTACTGTTGATATTGGGATACATTTGTAGGATGGCATATAGTTGCATTTGCGTTAAATGTTGACATAATGAAAATATAAATGATTACCATTTGGCAAAAACACGAGTTATAAGGAGTAGATTGTGTTGGTAATGTAAGGTTGAGAGACTCATCTTACCTGCAAGTATTGTGTGTCTCAAATTTACATAATTAGCATCAGTTAACTTCATGTTTAAGAGAGTCTCTTGCCTGTCATGACTTCCTCATATACGAGGAGTAATGATGATGTGATTGATTCTTACTAGGATTGATTGGTTGGGCTCATCTTCATCCTGGGTAATTCAATGGAAGGCCTCAATCAATTGAATGATTATCATAAATTTTGTTCCACATCAAGTTATATTTATGAATTATTTAAATTAAACACATTTGTTAATGTGAGTACATTTTATAATCAATTAACATTCCAATGCAATCACATCATGTTTCTCTTTTAATCATGTTTAATTATCCCTAACGTACATAATGCAAATGCTCTGCATGAAAATAAAGTAGGATCTAAGAGAAAAGTGGATTATGAAAATTCATCTATATTGTGGTACAAGTACTAATTAGGTCATATCTCTCAAGAGATATTGAAAATGCTAGTGTAAGAATTAATTCTTCATTTTCTGAACTTTTTCGACTTTAAAGTGTGTACATATTATATAAAGGGTAAATATACCAAAATTAGAAAAAAAATGTCCAACTAGGTGTGTAGGACTTTAAAAAGTAATACATACAGATATTTGTGGTCCATTTTCCTACTACATCTTGAAATTAATAAAGATATTTTATCACTTTTATAAACAACTACTCTTGTTTTTTGTACCTATATCTTATAAATAAAATATAAGATGCCTTAAATGTTTTCAAAATTTATAAACACGAAGTTAAAAACCATTTTAACAAAAATATTGAAGTTGTCAGATCTGATCATGATGGTTGGTACTGTGGTAGATACGACGAAACATAATACAATCCACGACCATTCATTAAGTACTTACAAAATTGTGGTATTATCGCCAATACATCATACATAGGACGCCAAATCATAAAAGTATAGTTGAAAGACGCAATAGTACCCTAATGGACGTGGTACGTGGCATAATTAACAATTCAACGTGATCATATACTCTATGAGATGATGCGATTAAAACCGCAATTCTTATCCTTAATCAAGTCCCCAACAAAGTTATAATGAAAATCCCTCCTGAGTTGTAGAATGAAAGAAAATCAAGTCTCCAATACTTTCACATTTAAGATGTCCCACTTGGACCAAATCCTATAACCCGCATGAAAGAAAGTTTGATCCAAAAACCATAAATTATTTGTTTATTAAGTACTCAAAAATGTCAAAAGGTTGTCGATTCTACTATCCTTCCAACTCCATGAAGATTATTGAGATTGAAAATGCGAGGTTCATTAAAGACACTGCAAATAATAAAAGCACACATATTAGGAATATTGTATTTGATGAAGAGCAAACTGTGGCTCTCGTTGTAATCATTTTTTACAAGGTGGATATAAATCCTACAATTGAGCTTATAATCACTACAAATCACCATGTTGAACATCATATACAACCCATTAAAGAAGAAAATCAAAATTCAATATAAGAAAGTAAAAATTAAGAAGATCACACACAGAGAGGAGGCATGTGATTCCAAGTGATTATATTGTATACTTATAGTAGTACGAGTTTAACATAAGGATGAAAAGGGATCCAGAATCCTTTACATAAGCCAAACAAAGTGCGAACTCTTCTCAATGAGTTGATGCCATAAAGAAGGACGGTAAAGTTTGGGATCTTGTTAAATTAACCAAAAAAATAAAGCTGATTGGTTGTAAATGAGTATTTAATAGTAAACAAAATTATAAGGGTAATATCAAAATATATAAAGCCAAACTTGTTGTTAAGAATTTTAATCAATGTAAATGAATCAATTTTAAGGAAACTTTCTCACCAGTATCCAAGAAATATTCATTCGGTATCATAATGACTCTTGTAGCTCATATGAGTTTGGAGTTGCACCTACATTTTTTCAATGAAAATTTAGAAGAGAAGTATACATGTTGCAATTAAAAGGTTTTACAACTGATAGCTCAAAACATATAGTTTGCAAACTTAAGAAATTCATTTACAGGTTGAAACAGGTGTCGCGATAGTGGTACCAAAAGTTTCATGAAATGATTTCATCATATGGCTTTATAGATAATATTGTGAATGAGTGCATATACATTAAGACCGATGGGAGTAAGTTCGTTATATCGGTCTTGAATGTCGACGACATTTTGTTAGTTAGCAATAACATTAAGATGTTGTGTAGTGACATTAGCAGCGTTGCCTATATTATCCAACGGATATTTTCTTCAAAATTATAAAGCATATGTTTGTAAAATATTTTTTGAAATCTTAGACATTGATCATTGTTGCCCAAGCAGAAGAATGTAAGAGTTTTATAAAGTGGGCTAATTGATCAATAATCTAGATCTATTCGAGGGTTAGATATTATGATCGGGAATCCTAATGGGCCTCACTAGAGTTTTGATCAGTCTCAAATTCATGTAGGGGTAGCATGCTTAAACTGTGATAAATACAGAATCTTAATGTACTAGGAAACTCTGGAACGTGTGAAGTCTTTGAGGAGTTTCAATGGGTTACCAACTTCTCTCTGTTGTAAATACTAAAACAAAGTTGGGTCTCCAAATCTACACACGTTGGAAGCTCTCTTTCCCGTATAATCGTTTCCCTAGGGGTGTAAGGTGTAGAAGACTGACAATTCCTTTCAGTAATGGCTTCTCAAGAATGTATGCTTTACATTCCAATCATCAGATCTCCATACTCGATGGATAATGCGTTTCTTTTCAATTCAGCAATGAAAGTTTAACACATTATAGATGGAAACCAATGCAATTACTGAAATTACAAACAAGCAACAAAAACACACACACACACACACACACACACACACACAGAGAGAGAGAGAGAGAGAGAGAGAGCTTGTTTAAAAAAATGTAGAGAGAGGGGCCACCGCATCAACCCAATCAGCCAATGGACGAAGATGGGTCAGGAGGCACTGAAACAGCGACTGCTCCTTCAAGCATTTGGGTCACCTTCGTCATGGAAGGCCTCAAGGATTGCTCTTCCTGAATACACCAAATTGCTACTTTCACCAATCTCTCCAGCTTCTGTTTGTCTACCATCGCATCTTCTTCGCTTTCCACTAACAAATTCAACCTCTCCTCTCTATAGCAATCGTAAACCCAATCAGCCAGTATCTCTTCCTCTTCGTTCCCCAGCTTTGATTCAACATTCTTCCTGCAGCAAATGATCTCCAACAACACAATACCAAAGCTGTAGACATCGACCTTCGACGTGATAGGCATGTTCATGAACCATTCACGCGCCACATACCCTCTAGTCCCTCTAATGCCTGTACTAGTTCGGGTCTGATCCGTCTTCAAAAGCTTCGCCAATCCAAAGTCGGAGATCCTTGCTGTCAAACAGTCGTCTAGAAGTATGTTTGAAGGCTTTATATCACAGTGTATGATTTGGGTGCTGCACTCCTCATGTAAATACATTAGCCCTCTTGCGATCCCGAGTGCAATCTGCATCCTTAGGTTCCATTTGGGTTTCAAGCCTCCAAAGAGGAAGCTTGATAAAGACCCATTGCTCATGAACTCATAGACAAGAAGCCGGTGTGGCCCCTCGTCACAGAATCCAAGCAGTTGGACTAGATTCTTGTGATGGGTCTGTCCAATTGCAATCACTTCTGTCATGAATTCCTTCTCGCCTTCTTCGACCACCTTCTCTAGCTTCTTGACTGCAACGGAAGATGTAGAATCATCAACCACCAAGGACCCTTTATAAACAGTACCAAATGCACCACGACCCAATTCTTCCTTGAATTCACCAGTCGCTTCTTTGAGCTCTTTGTAAGAAAAAGACTGCAGATTCTTTCCCAGCATGGTTGAATCTTGCTTAACTTCCCGAAGTTTTCTGCCCTGTAAGATGAAACAGAGCAATAGAATCGCTAAAAAGAACATGAAATTAAGAAACACAGAGCTGCCCAAAAGCACTGATCCGACAAGGATCAAAGTAGAACGATCTTTCTTCCCTGTATCTACGCTTGGAGGTGGAAGAGTGGAAATATTTTTCGACACTTTGACAAGAATCTTAACTCCAATACGAGGGTCCATCTTCCCGTTCGAGAGTGGAACACTTTTCTTCAAACAATCTCCGTCACGGAAAGCAGCTGCCATACATAAACAATCATTCAAGCAAAACTCTCGACACTGGTCTTCATTTACATGACTATATTTTTCATAGTCCGACTGCTTCCAGTCGGTGTTAAGCATCTCTATCATCTGGTACTGAGGCTCTTCTTTCGATCTGTCTTGAGATTCTTGACTACAATTCTGCAGACGGAAGTCTTGTTCGCACCCTTTGTATTTGTTGTTTGGATCCAAGAAGGAATACCCAGGTGGACAATGACAGCTCGGCCTTTGATTCTCATCCATCTTGCAGTAGCTGTTCAACCCACAAGCTCCGGAACCCAAAATACCAAACTCTATGAAGCACATGTCCGATGGCAAGAACCACGCAACAGACCATGACATGGCCCATCTACCATCGCTGAATTGGGTCTTTGGCCGGAGATATTGCCTGAACACTCCATCAAAATCGAACGTTGCTCTCTGATAGAATTCCATTGTTGGAACTTCGTTGGCCGGTGCAAGATCTTGCGAACCTCCATCTCTCAGCTTGATGTAAATGCGGCCTGATGAATTGAAGACCAGCTGGGAACCCCTCTCATATGTATTGCTAGCCCAATAAGGAGAGTAACGGTATTCTGTTGGGAGAGCAATAGGATAAAAAACAAAATTCCCATCGCTCTGTAAATTGAATAAGAACCTTCCCCTCGAATAGTCGGTCTCAATTAGACGAGATGTAAGATTTTTGTCTAGTCCCAGTATCTGTGTAGGCAAGATGTTGTCGGTCGGATTGTCGAAGCTTGCCCATACAATAGAATCCATGCTCATGAGAACGAAGTTTCCAGTGTCGAGCATTGCTGCAGATACAACGATCCCGCCATTGTTGGACTCGGTCCACCATATCTCTTCGCCTTGATGATCGTTGAGAACGAGCCGGCCGTTGGTCGTTAGCTCGACTCTCGATCCTTTCTGCACCAGGTTGTCTCCGTTCGCCGACCAAACTATCGTTTTTTCTGGTATTTGGTCAAACCAGATTGCGAGCAAGAAGAGATTTTTTTCTGGGAGGAGATGAAATCCGAAGGCGAATTCGCCGGAAGGTGAACGCCATGACATGTTTTCATCGAGATTAGAAAGAGAAGAACCTAAGCTTATGTTAGAGTGAGTTTGAGCGATGGCAGAAAAAGGGAGAAACAGAAGCAAAAGATGGAGAAGATGAGAAACCCCTCGGATTCTCATTTTTCTTCACCCTTACAGAGAGTAGGAAAACTTGCCCTGTTTGAATTCTTTGCAAGTGTCGTATTTATGCCCGGTAATCAAAGGTTTGTAGTAGGTTTTAGTAAAAGAAATAATTTAGAGATTGAGGGTACAAATAGAAATTTGCGAGTTTTTTTTTTTTTTTTACACATACACAGTTTTATACGGTGATGCAATTAACGCGTATTTTTTAAAAAAACGCCGTATTAAAAAGTATTGCTATTAACCCCCAACTCCATGTTTGTGATATGGACTATAGAGGGGCTTCGGAAGCTATCTACATGTGAGTTTTAATGCATAAGGTTCTGATGGTACGATTTCGTTAGGGCCGTTGTTGGGTCTGTTTGATGACGACACAGATAAGGTCTTGTGTGGCCTGGACTCCGGACCGACACTTGGGATCTTCGGTTCTGATCCAAGCGGATTGCCTGGAGACCCTGACCAGACTCTGTGGGACACATCATGATATCGTTTTGACACATCATTTCAGGGTATTAGCTCAAAAATGTGGTAGATCCAAATCTCAACAGGAAAGACCGGAGATTAACACCTACCATTGAAAACATCCTGAAACCACAAGTTTTAGATCATCGTGACCTGGTGTACATGTCGATGACAAATAAACATTATGGTGGGCCCTGAGAAGGTTTCAACTAAAGGTCATCTCCACTGTTTCCTTTGGTGTGGTCCGCTTCAGCTTTGGATCTTCCTCATTTTCTCATGCCCTGAAATGATCCGGCAAAAACGGATGGACAGCATGGATAAAACACATACATCTCGGTGGGCCCCACAAAGTTGGGTCCCCAGGGATATCCCTCCGAACATGGATTAGGTGGTGTGGTGACGTGGTGAGATTTGAGTAGTGGGCCAAGATGGGTCGGATTTTTTTAAGATTTTTCAGCCCAGCATGTACTTGCCCACTGATCTGCCCAGATCGGATGTTTACACCTCTGGAGCATTGACGAGTTAGGACCGGATCATCCCATAATCGGCGGCCCTCCAACGATTCAATCTGCTCCCGGATTCCGGTCCGATTATGGGTAAGATCTATGTTGATCCTCGCCCAGCTCAAATTTGGATCATTCAAAGCGCTAGCAGTGACTTAAACTCCTTTCATGTGGCACACTTGTACGACTGTCTAGACCACCCAAATTGTATTTGGGAGGTACATTTTGTATGGAGCATTAGAAAATTGCACTGGTTAAAGCAATCCTAACCGTTCAATTGCTGGCAATTGAATACACGGTTAAAACTAGGATAGTGTGTTATACAAACTGAATGGAAAAATACCCACACGTGGTTGCTATCATCTGCCGAGTGTGAGTTTTGGGGTTATGCTCCGTCCATGCTTGGTTGACAATTTCCACAGCCTGCATTTGTAGGCACACTTAAAATGATGGTAGAAGGATCAGAACCATCCATGTTATGAGTGCTACATGATAGGGGACATTCAGAACCATCCATTTTTTTCAGTGGTTCAAATTCAACTCAATAAATCAAAAGGACCTTATAGATTGCCAGAAGATATGGTTGAATGAAATAATACAAAGATTGTAGACTGTGAAAACTGTTGAAAAGAATACAATTCCAAAAAATTAGAAGCAACAGCCGCATACACAAACACACACACACACACAGGCACTACGGCATCAGTCCAGTGAGCTGAAGCCTGAAGGACGGGTCAGGACTGCTTCTTTGAGTATTTATATCACCTTGTTAATGGAAGGTCCGAAGGGTTGGCTCTTGCTGAATACGCCAAACGCCATCTCTCCAACTTCTTGTGTCGATCACTCTGACTTCATCTCTTTTCACTGGCAGATTCAACATCCCTTCTCCATATCAATAGTAAGACCAACCAGATTGATACAACAGAAGGCCACACAATTTGCCCGATTAAATATCTAACCTATTCAATCATTTAGATTGTCTTGACCAATGATTTGGACCAGATCCGTGATCTAATGACAAATCTAATGAAATCAACAGTCACAACGCACTATAGGGCCCATGGGATCAATGCAATGGTTAGCAAATTCATGAGATTTATTTATTTATATTTTTTTAACATTGTTTTGACTTGTGACTTATCTAATAAGTTTTCCATTTTGTATACTCATCATTAGGCATCAAACAATGTCAAAATGATGCGACATTGGTCCTATAGCCTATTAAGTTAGCTTTCAAATGAGCCCAAGATATGCAATTTCAATGTTATTTGAGACTTGAGCATAGTTTTAAGATGGACAAATCTGATACGACTCGTGTGAGTCAACTCAGTTTGGTAGTACCCTCCAGTTTCCCATCCATCACTGGCTTCCCCAAAACCTATCCCTAGATCCATCTCCAAGACCCTAGGTTTCTAACAAACCCAATCTGCCCAGTCCTCCAAACCCAATAAAACCTAGTATCCAAAATTTTCCTTTTCCCGCAAATTCTTTCCTGATGAGCCAAGTCAGTGTTAAGATGTCATCAAAAGGAAGAGTCGTACACTATACAACTGTTCCTACTCTGAACAACCTTATTGTGTCCCCATTATCCATCAAACGTTCTTATCAAGTTACCATAACTATAATAGTTGCCCTTCATATTGTCCTGATTTTTACCCATCTTCCTATTTATCTCATGGCATTCCCTAACAATGACGCTCCTGTTAGTTGTTCATATCCAAGAAGGAAAAGCCAGGTCACTGGCCTTTGATTCTCATCCACCTTTCTTGGGGTACAAGATCTCTGAAATCAACCCAACAAACATCCGAAAGCAACCATTGCACAACGGACCAAGATCAGCAGTCAGCCAGCTTCCATGGCTCCATTGGGTCTTTGGGTAGCATTTTACCTGAAAACTTCCATTAAAATCAAATGTCACTCTCCGATAGAAACCTCTTCTTTGAGCAGCATTCAACTGATAAGGTCACATGAGTTTCCATTGCTTAAGCTCCATGTAAATATGGCTTGATGAATTGAAGACCAGTTGCAAACGAGATCCTTGGTATTGCTGGACCAATAACGATCACAAGTGGAGTACAATAATGACTGTGACTGCATTCCATCCATAGAGAGATTTGGGGGGGGCTAAAAGTTGATATTGTCATGGTCCTGACCATGTGACGTGAACCTTCCCCTCAAGTAGTCAAGTCCCCGTCAGGTGAGGTTGAAGGCCAGTGACAAAACTCAATATCTGAACGCACAAGATGGTGTCAGTTGGATTTTTGAAGATCAGGCATTTGATAGAATCCATCCTCATGAGCACAAAGTTTCCAGTGTTGAGCCTGGCAGCCGGTACAACTGCCCCACCATTGTCTGATCCAGTCCAACATATCTCTTGGCCTTTATGGTTGTTGAGAAAAAGCCTGCCAGTATTTAGCTCGACTCTTGATCCTTTCTGCACCAGATTATCTCCATAACCATCGTTGTTTCAGATATCTTGTCAAACCAGATAGCTATCTGTCTGGAAGATGGAATCCAAAGGCGAATTTTCACTGGAAAGCAAAAGCTATGATGGGTTTTCATCCAAGGGTTGAAAGAGGAGCCTAAGCTTATGTTAGGGTGAGTTATAATGACGAAAGGAGAAGAAATAGATGCAGGATCTGGAGAAGATGAGAAAGAGAGACATTTTCAAGTGAAATCCTACCAAAGCTTTGATTTCATAGTTCTTTTGTACTTTTTAGCTCTCTTTAGCGGAATTACAATATCGTCGGCCTGAGGCTTTGCACGCTATACTTGGCTTTTTAGTTTTAAAAAGTCAGGTTCCACGTATCGTCATCCAGAATCCAGACCATTCGTCTGTTGCATCCACTGTGGATGTTTCACAGGCCAAAAGTATTCCAAATTGGCAGAATCCCAGCCATAAGATGCTGGAACCTTTTACAGTTGACCATAGATTTCAGTGTATTTGGTAGCGACAAACCAAAAGGTCACCATCATTTTAAGACTTCAGGGGTGGTCTACCCACAGCAGGACCCAACAACTGTCTGCACTAGCAGCATGTGAGCCCACAGGCTACAGAGTGGACAGTGCAGAACCCACGTGTGCAGCCTGTCTGCACCAGAGACAGAAGTTGTGTGGGACCCATTCTACCACAAGACCAGGCCCATCAGGAAACCCATGATCTTTGGCATAAGCTATATTTCATCAATGGCTCTTCCTGTAAATTTCCTTCCATACTTTTGAGTTTCCAGCCAACCTCAGGACTGTCTCAGCATATCTTCTGCATGAAGAATTCCATCACTGGATGCTGAAACCAGCTCATGAGATAAGACTCCCAACTCCATGAAAGACAGCGGGCTTACAAAACTCTTCCTATTTTATTATATAACAGGAGCTGTAACTAACTTTAAGCATGTACAATCAAACTTACATTTTTTTAATGTCTTGGGAGCATACAAACCTCAGGAAGAGCAAGACAGCATGCACACACCCGGCCGATAAGCCCATGCAGGCGGCAAGTGTGCATATTTCTCCATTCCTGGCTGCTCATCATATGGCCGTTCCATAACTTTGAGAAGCCTGCGAACCTCTCCATAATCACCTTGCTCCGCAGCGTCAATCGCACTTTGGCATAGGTAATTCCTAAGAATGAATTTTGGGTTCACACCATCCATGGCAACCTTCCTCTGCTCGTCCGAAACTCCCTTGGAGGCCAGCTTCCTCAGCAGAAAAGAAAAAAGGACCCAAGTCAGAGAATTTAATGGAATTTGTGAGAAACGTCTAGATTTCTTCGTGAAAAACATGAAGTAAAGTCAATTTCTTTCCCAAATGAAGTGAGCAAATAAGACACAGATCATCACCTTCTGTGAAATAATATTGGAAAGAAAAACAACAAAGACATTTTTTAATGCCCTGTTTATTTTCCCACTTCACGTCAAATTGATCTTACCCTCCATTGAAAATGACACAACAATCATGTTTTACTGTAGTGTGGACAGCGATCTAGACCGTGAGCAGTGGTTAGTGGAAGCGATCTAGATCATTGACTGTAATTTCACTCGCACAAGTGGGGCCCAACCCCAGTGGAAAGTAAAGTGACTGATATAGCCATCTGGACCGTCCATTAATGGATTTTCACTTGTAGGCATGGCCAGTGGACCATGTTTCCAATGGTATGCCTGGGACCCACGATTTCAATGATCCAGACCTACAAATCATACATGCATATTTGTGACTGTTGAAAAACAGGGAAGTGTTGAATCAAATATGGGCATAAATTTGATGTCTCACGATAATACACCGTTATCAAGTAAGAAATCAACAATGAAGCAGGAAACAGAAATGGGGGAGGAGCCTAACAAGTTAGATGACACTTGCCTCAAGGATAAACACAGCAAACTTGGACTTTCAGTTCTACAATTGAAGCCCATGGTAAGCCAAATCATTGGTATCATGCAGCACACCCTGGATGTCACGTGTCATTAAACCCCCAGACACAAAGTTTAATGTGGACTGCCACAGAATCTCCTCTTCTTAACCGCTTATCTAGAGACCATACATCAAATGGATAGGATTGTCCTATTAAGAAGATTAGCTAAGCACAATCCATCTATAGCAAGTTGCATCGAACTGTAAGCCTTGCTTGCACACACTAAAAGCCCAAGCACCTTATCTGTTTACAGTCCACCTTGGACCTTCTGCACAGCTTGTATGTTCAACACATGTGACATGAACTTGTTGGCCCCACCATCGAGTGGGCTGCGCAACATATCCAAATTCCGATACACCTTCAGGAGGTTCTCCACAATTGATAGCCCAGTGAACTCAAACTGCTAGATCAATCCACCTTGGCCTCCCTCTTCCTGAACCATGCCAATTCGAGATCAGTGGGCCATGGAACCAGAGAAAGAGGGGAGAGATAAGGTAGTAGGAGGTGTGTGTGTGTGTGTGTGGGGGGGGGGGGTCTCCTCCTCTTCTTGCTCTTTTTGAGAGAGGGAGGGAGAGGAGTGGCACAGGTCGTTTTGAGACTCCTCACTTGAGCAATGCAAGGACACCTGTCATAAAACCAGGCATGTAGGGCCATCAAACAAATTCAGCTGAATGGCCACTCTTGAGGGATTTGGGACGTTAATCAGGTGGATCACCCTTCCAAATGCATAGACCATCATCTCACAGCTATGGTCCACAAATATTGTGTGCCATGTGTTGTCTGGAAAATTGGATGGTTACACTGAATGCAATTATTTTTGTCATTTTCAAAAAAGAGTGGCAGCCATGAGCTCAATTTAACTAGAAGAGGGGAAAAAAAAAAACTAGGCATAAACATGTGGTATGGAAATCTGACCCCATTTTATTTGGGTGGTAATGTCTAATTAAGCCAAAAAAAAAAGTGGCTTTTCATAAGAAGCCAAAAAAGAAAACAATCAAAATGTCAGCATTGAGTCCGTACCTCTTGCAAGTAGATCCCAAATAGGGATAGCATGGGCCAGCCTGGGCTTGGGCCCCTAAACTTAACCCAAGAGGAGGGCCCAAGCTTGAAATCTAGGCTAGTGATGAACAGCCCGGTCCAATCACCAACTGGGCCACCATTATATAATAAGAATGGACAGTTTAAAGACGCTTGAATGATTCCCATTCAGCACATATGTGACACTTGTTAGATCTAGGTCATGTTTCAATGATCCAAACCGTTTATATGATGGGACTCATCATGCATGCAAGATACCAAAAAAATTAAAATTAAAAAATAAATAATAATAATAATAATAATAATAATAATAATAATAATAATTGGACTATTTCAAACCATAGATCATTTAAATCTTTCCCTAACAGGGCCAACCCTAACCCACCCTGATCTGTAGGGCCATGACCAGGGCCAGGTCAAGGCCATGATTAGATCAGGTTAGGGGACCAGGCCCATTGCCACCCCTAAGCCCCAGACAAAAAAAAAAAAAAAAGGAGAGTACAAAAAAAAGCCAGTATTGATTTCATACCTCTTGCATGTAGGTTTGCACCCAGCTCGCCCATGCTTCCTTCCGCTCCCTGCCAATATGTAGCAAAACGGCCTTAAGCGGAATAAGCAGCTCATCTTCCGGAATGTTAGGGTCTGCTTTAATATTTGAGAGCAACCTAAAGGAATTTGTATAGTCTACTTTATCAACAGCCATGTTGTTGAGAAGCTTGCCGATCAGTTGTTTATTGTACTTTGGCAGGCCAAGTTTTCTCGTCATTATCGACTGATATTCATCCATGAATTTAACCCCGTATCTGTTAAAGGTAAAGGACAGACAATCATTATATCACTAATAGAATATTTGGTGCGTTATATGATACAGAATTTTGATTGTTCTGCACATATAGATCCAAGCCCGACTACATGCTGTCACATGTGCCATTGTAGAAAACATGTTTAAGATCCAAGCTGTACATCAGCTAAGCCACGGCCAAAAAATCAGATCAGTCCAATCAATAGGTGGACCACAATGCATGAAACAAATGAACAGCTAAAAACTGGGGAAAGCTTACTTCAGTGGTCCACATCTTGTACACTACGGCCCACCTAACTAGTGGACCTGCAAGATTTTAGGCCAGTGATACACATTGTGGTGCCTACCTGATGAAAGGCTTGGATCTCACACTGCAGTATGTAGAACAGTTTGGGTTTACAATGATGTGGAACTTGCAATCCTCTAAGGTGGAAGAGTCTTCAATACCTTTCCATAGAAAAGTTTGCCTCCTCATCACTAATCAATTCAGCAGCTTTTAGAGTTGCGGTGAACTGTGCAACATTCCATAAGCCAATATCTGGCTGGTTCGCAAAACAGTACCTTCTCCCGGGAAGGTCTGTGGTATTTGGAGTATAGCTTGGATCAAACGCATCCAAAAAGCCAAAAGGTCCATAATCAATGGTGAGACCTAACACGCTCATGTTGTCTGTGTTCAGAACACCATGAGTGAACCCAACCCCCTGCCATCTTGCAACCAACGAAGCTGTTCGCTCAGCAACCTCAACTGACCAAGCTGATACCACAACAGTTGACGCGTATAAATGTTAACAGGTTTTCTCAAGCAGATTTCTCTCTCCATGTTATGTACGCATGTGAACATGTACATTAGAGAAACCAAGTGGGACCAGTTGGCAGCAAAAGGTAGATAAAGAGAAGAACTTCACCTGCATACTTGTTGGGCATCACGTCTGCTGCCGAATAGCCTTCCTGACTGTCTGCCCTAAAAGATAAGCTCTTGCTCTTCTGCATATTCTCAAGATGAGAGAAGTGATGCCTGATGGTGTAATCTGCCAAAGCACGAACGATATGGAGGTCTTCCTTGCCTCTATAGGCATGTATTTGGAATGAACCGAAACGGAGGAAGGATTGAGCAACTCGGCAAACAATGGCCCCAGGTTCTTCTTTTGCGTTACCACTGCATGGAAACAACATGATTAGTAACAAATGAACGGATCTACACCAGCAGAGAATAAAACTAGTCTACATATGCATTTCACTAAACAAATATCCATCCAACTGGGCACAGGCGCACAGCATGTCTACAGATTTTATGCATCTCTGATACTTCATTTTTATATTGATACTTCAGTACTTCATTTTTATGCATAAAATCTGAAGTATCTGAGTATCACAACCATTTAATGCCCAATCCCATAAGATAGTGGCCTATTTTGCTCGTAGTTCAGTGATAATGGGAGAATGCCATTACCACAAGATAAACGATACTTGCACACTCAACTGCTTTAAAGTTACATGTCCAAATTATATGGATATATTGGTTATTTAGTATAGTAGCAAGGACTTGGACAGTTAGACTAGATTTTGAAAAGAAAGCCATTTCCTAAAGGTGACAAGAGATGGTTGCCTGAAAAAAACAAGGCCCAAGCATTCATTTCTTGTCAAGTAGTATCCTTCTCAAAATGAAATATGGAAAACCCCACATGTCATTATTTTTTCATCTTCTTCTTTTTTATATGAGCAATCACTAAATAACGCTCGAGAATGGAATATCCAGGAAAACCCCACATCATCTTCTTCTTTTTTATATGAGCAATCACTAAATAACACTCGAGAATGGAATATCCAGGAAAACTAGCATCTGCAAAAACCTAGCTATCAATTATCTAGATCAGTTGGGCATACTCATAAAACATGTCACGGATGACACCTTTGCCTGTCGTGACAAGACAAAGGGCACGGGTCGTTGGGATTCCCAAGCTGTGCATTGCTTCACTGCAGAGAAATTCTCGTATGCTACTGCGAAGAACTGCAAGGCCATCTGCAAATCGGCTGTAAGGTGTCTTTCCCGCACCTTTAAGCTGCAATTCCCACCTTTCACCTTGAGAATTCAGAAGTTCCCCAAGAGTTATTGCACGTCCATCACCAAGCTGACCAGCCCATGTGCCAAACTGATGTCCTCCATAGCACTGGGCATAAGGCATCCTGCCAGAAGCATTTGCCAAAGTAGGCAGGTATGGTATTAATGGAAGAAGAGGAGACACCATAAAATAAATAAAATAGCGGTTATCTAACCAGAAGGGAACCACAATGATGAACAAGATATATAGTATAGCTTACCCTTGTGGCAAAGGAGACGCCCCAGAGAATATGAGAGGAAAATCTGGCCTTTCAAACCTGAAACTCCGACATATGTTCGGTTATAAGTCATAAGCCACACCACGGTTATATGTGGTAAGAATGTTAAAGATCCACAGCACAAATAAGACACAAATGAGAAATGAACAATGTAAGAATTTAGCACAGATATAAACTGTGAGGAACTGCAGGAGGATCGTGGAGACTAGGAGGGGGACCACCCAGTACAATGAAGCAAGCTGAATCCCCTAAGGTTGATCCTAGAAGTCAGTAAATCAGTAAACTGAGGTCGTATTTAACTTGGTTATTAATTCAATGATTAGTTCTCTGTCAGTCAAATTATTCAGAGTGGTGCTACTCTTTTAGCTTTTATTTTAAAAGACTAGACCATGCTTTCTTCGCAACTAAACAGCTGACATGATATAATTCAAAAAACTTGCTCACAAGAGCAGTTGCTTATCAATGAAGTTACAGATGCATGCATGCAACATACAATCTATTGGTTCAAGATTTATTTTTGGACATCATAAGATGGGGTAGTGATTCTTATATGCAGAATTGAATACAAAATGAAGTATGAAGTACCTCCTCTGGAGTAGCTTCCAACAAATCTCTATTTATTTCCCTCATATTTGAGCATAGAAGGGATCTAATCTCAAACCGTAAGGAAATTCTCCTTCATTGCCTCTGTGCCAAAGGACTTCATTCCAAACTATATGATCCTACTGTTTTCAAACGAATGTGTTTTGTTTGTTATTGAGAATGAATCATTCGCTTTGAAAAAAGGGAAAGATAGACTTGACCCAAATGTCCTTTTCTGAGGGATTCATTAATAGTGGGAACAATAAATTCCAGGCCGTAACGTACCACAGCCCTTAATTCGATATGCTTGGAGAACCTTTGGTTAAAAGGGAAAAACTAAGGAACTAACATGCATGCCTGAATTCAATACATGTTCAGTGAAATGTGCCACGTGTGTGCTCCAATGATTCTAATCTAGTCCTTCGTCTCAAAGTGCCCAGAAACGATGATGTCTTATTTAGCCTTTGAAATCACCAAGGAACTTGATAGCTGGGCATCAGGCATTTCGTTAGCCCTAAGGTGCTAGGGATCCAATTTTTATAGTCGCTTAAAGTGTCAAAATAGTCCGTATAGCCAGGCGGTCAGGATAAAAGCATGGCTAGCATGTTGCATATCCATTATACCTGCTCAAAACTGAGACCACCATTATGCACAAGACTGTCCTGTATAGCTGCGAGATATACGATTAACCCAAAGGACTCGTACAACTGTTTAATTGAATGACAGGACTGGTTGGTGTTTAAAACAAGGCTAGCGTCCAAACGAAAGTTGGTGTTGCTTGGCACCATTGACCATTGGAGTCTACTCAAAAGGTGTTGGGATGGCATGGAGGCCAAAAGAGGGGTGGTGCAGGGCACCAGTGGCGATTAAGCCAGTACCAAGGTAGCCAAATGTTTAAAATTGGCATAGCGTAGGATGTTTATGCCAATAGGAATTGGAAGTCATGAAGCAACCAAAACACGTGGCGAAGGGCCATCACGGAGAACAGCATCAAAGGGAAAATCCAGTCTGCGACACTCTACTCTAGAGGAACTTTGAGGCTAGTGCCTATTCTATCAAGAGAGAGGGACTCCTAGAGAGAAATCCCAGGCGCAAGAGCACAAAATCAAGCTTTGGGCTCTCCTCGACTCACAGGAAGCTCAATGAGATAAGATTGATTCACAAGCTCACTAAGTTTGCTGTGTTTCTTGTGTTGTCTCTTAAAAATATATTGCAATTTGAAAAGAGGAAATCCAAAGGGTATTTACAGGCTCTATATCTTAATCTCCCAGCCAAGAAGCGGTTATTTCAAACTCAACGATTCTTAAAGCCCCCACCAATTTAAAAACATAAAATGAAAACCAAGTGAAGCTTAAAATAGAAGAGAAAAAGTATAATTTGAATTGTAAATCATAGGATTCAAATCATAGAATCGTAGGATTCATATAAAAAGGGATTCAAGGTTGGGATTCAAATCATTTCACTTAAGATTTGACTAAAATCGTATATCGTAAATCATAAAACATAGGATTTTGACAACAACGGGTAGGGCAAAGACACCAGCTCTTCGTCGAGCCCAATGATAGAGATCTTCCAACCGAACTTGTCATCGGTTCCCTCACACGGGATAACTATGTAAGAATAGCCAAAGGTTCGTGACCTTGCTAGGTGGTCATGAACTAACATAGTATTGAGATCCACGGAACACAACTCGCCCTTGGCCAATAGCTGTTGTGCCCAAACTCAAGTTCAACAAGACAATAGAGGAAACACTCTCCTTCAACATATGTTCACTTACGGTTAAGATATATTCACGTTTTAAGGCATTAATAGCATGTCCACACAAGACCCATGGTCATCATGATCTATGGACAAGATCATCAATTCAACAGTTAAGATCATCTCATTGGCTTATTAGTGCACACGACACTAACACTTATTGGTTAACAAGACATGGCATGCAAATCATTCTTATTGGATGAGAGGTTCTGTCAAAGCGAACCGCTTGAGTCGGCGTCAGCATTAAGTGGGTATGCACGTCACGCTGAGTTGAAGTTCATTCAATGCTTGGTAGATATAGTGTAGTGCTATAGTAGAGGTGATTGGTTTGAGGCTGCTAAGAGGTCAGCGTTGTTGTGCTACTACGATACCTAAGTGTTGCAAGGGCACACATGTGCTTGTTGAGCTTTCAGCTGATATGGCAAGAGCCATATGTGCTTGTTCAACTTCACCTAACATAGCAACTAGCATATGGCATTATGCGCTACTACAATACTCAAATGTTGCAGCAAGGGCACATGTGTGCTTGTTGAGCTTTCACCTAGTATGGCAAGAGCCATATGTGCTTGTTCAACTTCACCTGACATTGCAACTAGCATATGGCGTTATGCATGGCATGCCTTGTGATGGTTCAGTACTAAGTGCCGGTTGTGTTGCGTGATACGGATTTAAGTCAACGTGCAGGCATTTTTCCATGCAAATACCTATGATGCTTCCTTAAATTCTGTCTTCGAGTGTTTTATGTTCCCATGGTTCAAAATATTGATCAATACATATTTATCAGCCAATACATGTTACATATGAGAAAACTCTCAACCGCATGTGGCACAAGTAAGATAAACATGAGACTGAACAATTTTGAGGTTCATGAGTGAAAAGAGCAAGGCAATAAGTTCACTACACTCTTTTGGTCATTAACCACCTCAATGTAAGCTTCAACATCCAAGCCACACAGTTTCAGACAAGTTCAATAAGTTCCCAATGATTTTCAAAGCCTCCCTCTTCCAGTCGTCAACAATATATGTCACATTTCCTGATTCACAGAAGAATATATAAGTTATTGATGGATGGATTGCCTACTGATAACTGATAACTGATCACCTATAGTTAAGGTACCAGTACAACTTGTGGTGCCGTAAAATCTTTCCCACCAACATGCCTCCTGCATAGGACATCAGCACCACTAAGACAATAGTTCCCCACCCTGAAGATGACATGGCACATAGATCTGGTGGGTCTTTTCATCAGGTGGGTCACACTGTTTCAATCAACGGACAGCCAATGTTCGGACTCAATGCACACATCACCTACTCCCACTATTTTTGAAGCTCTATCATTGCCCATCTTGACAACACCATAATCATCTGACTTGTATGTTGCAAAGAGATCTCTTTTGGAAGTAGCATGAAATGAAGCACCTATATCAACTATCCATTCAGTATCTTGACACCCACCATGGAAACACGCAACTTCACTAGATGTGAATATCACTATTTTGTCATCAGACGCAACGGCGGTAGTATCTTTCTCTTCTTGCTTTTCCTTTCCTTTTTCTTTCTTTTTCTCCTTCTTGGAATTTCAACATTCATTCTGGTAGTGGCCCAACTTGCCACAAATAAAGCAATTGACATCCTTCATGTACTTAGATTTACCTCGCGACTTCTCTTGGTAATGAGGTTTTCTACTTTTGCTTCTTCCCCTTGCTTCAGTAGCAAGTGCTTATGAGTGAGTGGAGCCAATTAACTTTCTTCTTGTTTCTTCATTAAGTAAGCTGCTTGTAACTTGACGCATCGTAACCACACCATCCAAGGTCAAGTTGGCAACATCAGAGTTTCCCAACTGTCAGGTGAAGAGCTAGGCAATAACAATGCTTGCAGCTCATCATCCAACATCCTCTTCATGGTGACTAATTGATTCACAATGCTCTGCATCTCATTTGAGTGCTCCACAATAGAACCCCCTTATTTGTATTTTAAATTTACAAGCTTTCTAATTAAGAAATCCTTGTTCCCGGCAATTTTTCTTTCATACAATGCTTCTAATTTTTCCCATGGGGCCTTAGTGTAAGATTCATTTGACACATCATGAAAAACACTATCGTCCAACCATTGCCAAATATATCCAATGGTTTTCCTATTTAGCTTCTTCCATTCCTCATCTGTCATGTCCTTTAGTTTGGCATCATCACCTTCAATTGGTGCATATAAATCTTTGCAATATAAGATGTCCTCCATCTTGGCTTTCCAAATCGTCCAATTGGAGCCATTGAGGCTTACCATTCTATTTGTGGTGCTTGCCTCCATTTCAACACGCACGACGAACAACAAGCTCCCCCAAAAACGACCAAGCTTCCAACCAAAGCTTTGATACCACTTGTAGGGGAAACCAACCCCTTTCCCAACAAACCCTTGGAGAATATTACTGACAAATCTGGTGATTGTGGATCGAAGCCTCACTAACCCAGAGACAAACCTTTTCTTGAAATCAACAAGAGGCTTGAATCAGGGCTGCAGAGAGAGCCTAGCTCTTCTTCCTCACAAAACCCCTTTTCTCCAAAAGAGCAAAGAAAAAACCCAATCAGTTTCTGTGTATATTTCTCATCTCAAAAGCCCCTTATCTTTTGTTTTTTATATTTAGCAAAAGGGTGTAGGCAAAGGACCAAGATGCCCTCACTTAGTCCTCACACGTGGGACTCACCTCCACATGGGCAGGGAATTCCCAACACCAGATGAGGCCCATCTTCAGAAATGGACAAGATGAAGGCCTGTACTAGGAACAAAATCACTATTTCAGCAATGTTTAAATTAACCAAAGCCCGTGTTCCATCAAATCGAAAGTAAAGTAAACAATGGTGCAAAAAGGTGAGGTCACAGGGTTTTGGTTATTCACATGGAAGCTCTGGGTAAACAAGCTGAGAGAGATTCTGAAGGTTTTAGCAATTTAAATTGCTTTGTACATAGAACCAAAGGGCTAGCAACACTATCCACAAGCGAAGTCACTTACTCTTTCAGATCCAAATCAAGCAACTCAGCAACTGGTTCTGACCACGCCACAAGTTCAGGGTTCTCCACTTTAGCAGAAGGCAAGACTTTTGTATAACAAGCATGCAGCACCTGCAAACCAAAATAAAATAACACCACCAACACATCAGTCAGGCTTCTCAAGTCAGGTCATTGAGGAAAAATATTCCTAGCCACAGATCTGCATATGCACAACTATCCCGCCCATGCCTACAACAACACCCACATGCAGTTCCACGCTATTCATCATGCCAGCCCATAATGAATGTTTCGTAGCTCAAATTTTTGCCTGTCCGATCATCAAGCAGCATGTGTACACGACAGTGGACGGTTAAAAGGGGCCAACCAACAGCCTATTTTCAATGCACATGTGCACCACACCTGATCAATGGGCCAACCTGCTTCTAGGCTAGGACACATTCACCAAGGGGCCGACCTGATCGCACCAGCAAATGAACACTAGCAATCACCATCCAAGAGATGGAATTCCAAAGCAAGAACTTTGAATATAACTAAAACAGTGATCCAAGGGATGATCTATAGTGTAGACTAAAAAAGATCCAAATCGCTCTTTTGCAGCTACACGCAGTGGAAGAAAAATCCCTTCGTGTTCTAAATTGGAAAATACTCACCAATGAAGTCATAAATTAAATTAAATAAATACAATCTAAATTCTCCAACACCGAAACAGAAATAGTAAATCCTATTATATATCTCCCTCGGAAAATCTAATTGTTAAATTGGAAAAGAAATCCGTGGGTGAAAAGCAAAAACCTGCCGGGGAATCGCATCAGTCCGTGAATCTCCCGGCAACTCCCGCACGAAGGAATGATCCCAGTTTAGATCTTCAATCTTTGATCTAACGCTTCCATTGCTGAGATTCGTATCCTGCCCTCTATCGGCCGATGTCAATGGCTCCATTCCCTGAGCCCCGTCTTTCGGAGAGAAGTCAATGGAAACGGAGCTCGAAAATGCCTTTCCAGCGTTGAATGCAACTGGAGGTTGAGAGACGAAGGGAGATATCAGACTATCCGCCGGAAAAAATGGCGGTTTCCGGCGGATGGACGGAGACGATGGAGGTTTCCGGCGTATGGACGGGAAGAGATGAGGAGGGTTTGAGGAGGAGAGGATGGGAAGACGAGCAGTGGGGAGTTTTGGGAAGGGAGAATGGAGAAAGGAGAGAAGGGCGAGCATCGCTCACTGTTATGTGTACTCTGTCTCCTCCTTTTTGGATACGTGAAGAAAAATGAGCAGCTGACGATGTCAGTGAAAGGAAGTAGTCGTGAATTTTTGTAGAGGAAGATGTTCCCAGTAATCTAAACTCTTCGTGCAGCGATGTCACACGTGGGGAGTTCCAAGCCGCTCGTCAGTTTTGAAGTGAACTGCGCGAGCTCGTGCGACGGCGTGCCTGCAAGTAACCGAGCACAGCGTGGGCAGAACATGTTTGAGATCCATGTCGTTCATTTGGTGCCCTGGCTCATGTTCATTTTGGAAACCAGAAAGTGAGTTGATCGAACACTCATGTAGGCCACGCCCAAGGAAGAGTTTGATCGGAGTGCACACCAGTGGTTGTATATTAGCTCACATAGGGCGGTATGGGAGACTGACTGTAATAAGCCCGTTAAAATATGTTCTTCGGCAGAGAAGAAGAAATTTCAAGCCATTGGTGGGCCACGAATGCAAATATCACAGATAAGTAGCCCACTGACTTCTTTTTTTTTTTTGAGATTTGCCTTGCAAAATCACACAGATATAGGTTTAGGATAGCAATTCAATAGTAATAAGCAATCATAAATGAAATATAAAAATTTAACATGGAAAACCCTTTCGGAAAAAAAATCACTGTACAAAGGACTTACCTGATTCGAACAATGTCGAATTCCACCCTTGCTACATTCTTTAGAAACCTTATAGCCCTATTAAAAACCCTTGAAACCCTTTTGAAAAGCTTTAGTATTTACTTAAAAAAACTATAAGGACCCGTATTTATAGTTTAATAAACTTCACTTACGCACTTCTTTAAAACTACCTTAAATTTATGCAATTCGCATAGAATTCGCGCAGCATCTATATAACCTTTGACTGTACGAGCCTGGGCTTCGACTGGTCAAGCCTACCCCTCAACCAGTCAAAGGACCCGGAAATCTCAAATACATTATCACTGGACTTCAAGTCAAGCCAGCCCCTCAACTAGTTAAGCAACGCGGTGAAACTAAGATTTAAGACATTTGTTTTACAACATTTTTAACCGTCCATTTAAATATCCCATGTTTGGATTATTTAAATCATTTCATTGATGTGATTTTATTGTTGCAACATGAAATGCTTCTAGAGATATCTTTCTTATATGTGCGACTCTCCTTTCCTTAAAAAGAAGGAAAAAAGGCATTTTCTTTGGATTATACCAAATCCCAGCATCAAAACATACTAAAAATGTATTTTAAAATACCTCCAATTTTATATACCTCTAAATCTAAGGTTGCCAAATGCAAAAGAAAAAAAAAAATTTATTTGGATTTGAAACACATGCACGTACCACCGAATCCAATGTCATCCAAACGTGATTATTTTCAAAAAGTAAGAGTTTGATCAAGAGTGCGCTATAAGTTGTGCATGAGCTCATCCTAATTATATTACTGGTATTCTCACAAGGCACGGGATATCATGTAAAGGTCTGGAGGCCTGTTTGTTATTCCAGTTACTCTGGGAAACGAAGAAACTAAGCAAATAATGTGAGCAACATTTGACATTAATGGTGTCAATGGATTGGGTTAAGTTCGGGCCAAGTTATGTCCAAGCCTGACATTCTACAACTTAAGCCCAAATCCGGCCCATGTCAAGTTGAAATAGTCTAACCCAAGCTCTGCTCAAAATAGATATACAAGGCCCGGCCCCAACTCAATTCGAGGCCGAAGCGTTGACTAGAAGCAGAGAGAGGGGAGAGGCGAAGGGTGTGGTTGGCGGCTACAACAAGATGGTGCAGTGGTGTCGTGGTCGGCATCAAAGGAAAGAGGAAGAAAGGATATGAACTAGTGATGTGCCGGGGCTTTTGAGCAGAGTTTACTGGCGGCAGGGCCCTAACAACATCCATTCCACCGTGCAATCCATATAATTTACTAAAATATCAACTAAATCAAGGAATTAATAATTTAAATCAACAGGATGCCTATCTATATACCCATTATTTGACAAATAAATGAAATATAACTAAATAATTATTTCAAAAAATGAAATAAATGAATTGTTTCCTAGCTGACCCAGCTCGAACTCGGCTCAGCTCGGTCCTCAAGCTTGACTGGCCAACTCGGGCCAATTCGAGCCTCTACAACATTTTCTCAAACACACGGAGTGCACCTTCAATTTCTCACGAAATGTAAAGCAGCGATATCCATTTATAGGTATTTCATCAAGCACTCAGCAACAACATAAAAATCAAGATGCAAGGGTGTTTGTTTCATATACATACCTTCCTCGCCACCAATCAACACTTCATTGAGTCATTTCATCAAACATTTGTTGAGCAACGTCAATATCAAAATAACCGAGTCACCAAAGTAGTTCGATCTGAGTCGAGTCCTCAAAAAATTTTTGAGCTAAAAAATCAGCTCGACTCAGCTCAAACTCAGTTTTGAATCGAGTTGAATCGAGCTTTTTCGAGTTAAGTCAAGCGAGCTAACTGAACTAACTTAATTCGTGTACACCCCTAGCGGTGCACTCATTATACACGGGCTTGAATCATTTGTAATCTCAACTTGAATCACAAAACACTTTAATTATTATTAAAAGTGTATATATATATAATTTTAAAACCAGATAAAGAAACATCTATTTATAAAATTGGGTGGACTTAACTGAACATCCTTAAAAGGTGTAGAGGCACTTTTTCATGAAGAGTTGTGACAGTTGGATTCAAATCCAATTCCTACTATCCTTAGGATTGAAAAAACGCAACCTTTCAAAACAAAAAAGTGAAGAGATGCAACCTTTCAAATTTACGTGAAAAGACACATCTGCTCACCCGTGCATACGCATTAATCCTATAAGTAACCTATGCACCCATGTTACTGCATGTTATGTGGAAAGATAATGGCGAGGTAGCATCACCCCTGGCGTTATTTCTCAAGGCCAATCATACAACTACACTAACCAAATTGGGTCAAAAGCACGCGAGGAATTTGGTTAAATCAATCAAATGTCGCAAAGATTGGTTAGAGAAATATTATAAATTATCACATGATAGAGAAATGTAATAAATTATCACATGATCGTGAGACCTTTTTGAGGAGCCATATCACAAGATTAATAGGTCATATAATGTGTAGTGTCATCCTCACAGTTAGGTTGAGAATCGGCATCTTTATCCGCCTCTAATTGTCTCCCATAAAAAGGATCATCATGGTTACACGTTAGAGGTAACATTATTTAAAAAAAATATTTATAATATTTTCCTTTATCTTCACCTTCATGCATGAGATATCTCACCGCGTGTTCATAAAAAAATGTGTATTTGTTGATGAAGGTTGACCAAGGGCACCATAGCATTCCATACAAGCATTAGATGTCTTATGCAGCCGTTAGGCATGTGGTGTTTCGTATAACCAAATACTATTATGGACTTATCTAGAGAAGCAATTGTGTCAAATAGACCAAATACTAATATGGACTTCTCTAGAGAAGCAATGGTGTCAAATAGCCATACAGCCAGAAAGGCATCAGATCGCCAATTAGCCTGTGATATATATATCAGATAACAGATGCTCAGAAAGCCCTGAGCACTTTAGCTATGGAGTTTGAGTATTTGTAACTCCATTCACGACGATGAGTGGGGTATATATGCTATACATCCAAAAAATACACCATGCCAAGTGATTGGCATTAAAATTCAGGAACAGATTACATTCAATTTTGTGTTATGGCACAGACCTTTGATTGCATCCATGTAAAGGCACTTGATTAAAGGGTAAAACCATAGAAAGATATTTCTTCCATAGGATGACATTATTAGTCATGACCTAAAATCTTTTATTTGTATACACACTCACATGAGCACCCGAACCCATGATTTTAGTGTTGAAACACACTCATGTCTATCCCTAAGCCATGGATTCATGATCTATCATCATTTATCTTCAAAGTATTCAAATCCTCAACTAAAGAGCTTGCGGTGGCCTTAGCGTACACGAACAACTAGTCCAGCAGTGCGGTGGACTTAATGTGCACGAGATAAATGGAGAACCAGCCTCTGGCACCTGCCAAATAATGATAATGCCATCTGCCTTGAGCATATATAGATGCTATAATAGATCTGCGACCTCGCATAAAGAGTTAGGCTGTGAGAGAGGTTGGCATTAAGGTGGTGTGTCCTTTGTCATTTGATGAGGGGCTAGAGGTGAGTCTTACATTATGTTACCGATGCCATGACGGGTTAGCGCCATTGCATTATACACTTAATATGGAGCAGAGTCCTCCTAGTGGGAAAGGCGACTTCTTCAAGAAAGTGAAGCTCACATTGGTGAATGTCTGCACTTGATGTCTCTTGTAGCAGAATATCACTGTCTCTGTCTCTGTTTTGATTTGTCATTTCTTAAAATGAGTGCAAATTTATTTATAAGTTATGGGGCTTGATTTTTTCGACAGTGGAATCTCTATGCTCATCAGGACAAGTCTTGCCTCAGAGAGTTTTTGTCTTTTTTATCTTCTATCTAAGAGAGGTTGTTGTTGTGGGGTACTTTTGCCTTGGAGACATTTTTTTTCCCATATAAGCGGACTCTTAAATTCGTTTTTTGCCGCAAAAGATATGCAGATGACTTTGGTTGGTGCAAAAGTGACAACAGACAAGTGGGGGTTCGTTTCGACAAGCATGAAAATTTCGTTGTCAACCATATGGAATCTCTTTGTTAGGAACTCAACATAAGTAGCACGTGTGAACAAGATCGTAGTTGTTTGTCTGTTGGCACTCATCATTCAGAGGGCCCAGCTAAAAATCTGATTCCTCGGCTAACTGGTGGGCCACGTTGATGACTGCGAGAATGGTTCTTATCATGTACTTCCTAGGTAGTAACCGTTGTTATGGCCAAATTATAACTATTTATTTATTTATTTTAGGGTCAATTCATATTTACAGATATGTCAATGCAGTACAGCGATTGCAACGATTCATCACATGGCCAGCCATATTGGTGTCTTGGCCAGAGATTAGCAGAGCAAGGAATTGAAGGTTAAGGGAAAGTGACCAATGGTGCAGCTTGCCTATCATATAAGTGCAAGCTTAATGGAGTATGTTGATGTTGAAATCTTGTTATACGGGCTATACCTTTGTGTATCTACAAAATCAAATAAGAAGGGGGACCTAGCTGCAACAGGAGACCCTTCAATGTTAAAGTTAGACCAGACACTCTGGGTCTAGCAGAATTATGGTTTTTGCGCATACCTCCTAATATAAGTAGGGTTTGTATTTATAGTCATTTGGTGCTAGTTACGTATATGACAATGAATCTGACATAGAATCGTGCATTATGTAAGGAATCGTCCTCCTGAATACATGACATTATCCTTAGTGCGATCCTCGATGAAGATATCAAGGAGTTAATTTTCTTCATATATGAAGGAAATCTCCTGATGGTTGGCTTCCGATGAGGTTGTAGTCGACAACTAATGGCGGCCTCTAAGTAAGATTGGCCGAGGTCCTATAGATTGACCCAAACTATTGATTATGATCGGGGCCTATCCTTGATGCTGGGTCGATACTTATAATCATTTGTTGGTCGCGATAGTAACATGTAAGCTAGAGCTGAGGTCACTACTTGTGGTTGATCTCGAGCTGATCACCGAGGTCATGCTCAATTATTTAGATCGAGCTTTTATCCAGCCTCCATTCCCGAACTACCTTGCCTTATATTTTCCTTTCCAAGTTGCTATGTCACTCCAATTTTACCAACAAGAGAGTCCATTGCCTTTATGTTATCCACTACAGTACATAAAATTCAAGGGACCCACCACCCAATAATATGGATTGACGCTGCACGTAAAGTCTTCTCAAGGGCACTAAAGGTTTTTTTTTTTCTTTTGGATCCGGCAGGTATTTGTACTTTCCGTTGATTCTGGTGGGTATCACCGTATGATATATACACATTTTGAGTAAGTTTTGGGCGGAAACGGATTGGCAACTCCCCGTGCCACGGCCAATGGCCAGTAGTCGGTGCTATGTGGGCCCCACCATGATGAATGTGTTTCATCCTTGCCGTCCATCTATTTTTCTAGATTATTTTAGGATATGGGAGAAAAAATGAGGTATCCCAATCTATCTCAAGTGGACCACATTACAGGAACACAGTGTTGAATGAATGTCGACCATTAAAAACATTTTGGGGCCATAAAAGTTTTGGATCAAGCTGATCTTTGTTTTTTTTCCATTCATCTAGGTCTGTATGACCTAATCAACAGATTGGACGTCAAATAAACAGTAAATTGGGCCTTAGGAGGATTTTAATGGTGAATATCCAATCACTATTGTTTTCATGCGGTGTGGTCCACCTGAGATTTATATCCCTCTAATTTTTGGGATGAATCCTAAAATAATATGTAAAAATGGATGAACGGATTGGATGAAACACATACAGCACGGTGGAGCCCACGGATCACCGACCACCAGCCACGGGCTGGTGGCAGGGGGAATAGCCAATCCGTTTCGTTTTGGGCCATGATCCAACATGATCCGCAAAAATTGGATAGACCTAGTGAATTTTTCGCAAACAATACAGTGGGCCCCAACTAACTTACCGTCACAAGGAAGTTCCTGCGAAAGGCTTTAGCAGGAAATCGGCGTCCTAGCCGAACTGATGGACCGAGGGGACACGGCGCAAACATTATTGGCGGCCACGCACAGCTAGAGGTTATAGGGTTGTGATGTGTGGTTCGAATTACGGGCACACATGCACCTCCTGAGTGGTCACACGTGCCAGTGTGTCACTGTGTCTGATATCTAACCATGCACGTGCCGATGCTCTGGTCTTACACCAACCGTCGCACTCATGGGCGCTGAATCACAACCATTGACAGATTTCGCGAAACCATCCGCTGTCTTCGCACACGTGTGGCCCAGCATATTGATATCAAAAGCCAGATTCTCGAGCCCAACCTCGGAAACATGCGTCCCACAGGAAGTCCGGCTCGGATGTCCAACACGCCAGCCAGATCGACACGTGTCCGCACCTGCGCAGGTGCGTGTGGGTCCGACCAAAGTTCGCCTTTTAAAGCCCTAGATCAAAAATAGCCCCTGGCGGAACTCAAACGGACTAATAAATCAAAAAAGCGGGCGCTATAAAAGGCCTCTCGAGTCCGCGTTTTTCACCTCATTCTCTCTCGCTCTCGCTCCCAAGGGCTCTCTGGTCGGCTCCTCTCTCTTTCTCTGCGTCTCCGCGGCTGCGCGAGAAAAAGAAAATCCCTTTTTCGTCTCGAATTCCCGCGTTGGAATCCTCATTTCTTCTTCTCCTCAATCGCTTCTCCGTAGATGATTCGAAGAAAATCCCCTCAGGAAATCGCCGATCTGCCATTCTCAGCCAGTTGGAGCTTCCGCTTCTGAAGAAGCATTCTCTCTCCGTCTTCCTCCCAAGGCCCTTGCATTCGGTTCTAGGGTTTCAGATTCGACTCGAGATCCAGCTCAGCAAATCTGGCCATGGACTACGATCCGTCTGACAGCAGCGGTTAGTTTTTTCAATAATTTCTCAGCGGCATTTCGTGGTTTCTGACCATTTTTGGTGATTTTATGGTTAGGGCATGCGGAATTTCTTGGCATTTTTTTTACTTAAGGGAGAAATTTCGTTGCTTTGACTGTTGAGAGAGATTTTTAGCTGGTGAATGGTGGGATTAGGGTTTTGAGTTTGATCCGTTGGTAACTGGGGTTGGGTTTTTGAGCTGGAGGAATCTGTTCGGGGGAATGTATTGCATTTTAATGTTCTCTGTGGGTGTGGATTGTTGGTTTCACCCAATTGAGATGAAATCTTCTTCAAGAACAGAGAAAGGGCTAGGATTAGGGTTTTCTTAGCTGTTCCTTTCTTTTGCTTGATATGCTTTGAGAATTTGAGCAAAGAAGGTAATGGTCATGGGTGGATAGTGTTTGGATGGTTTTAGGAAGAAACATGGCTTCTTCTTTTGGTTGAAGTTGCCAGATTGAGCTCAAAAGAGAGGATCTCTAAATAATTTACAGTTGTTCTTTTAGGGATGTAATTCAGCATGTGGACTTTCATTTGGAGGGGTGGCTCACAGGAATTGTTTTTGCTATGAGACCTTTTTTTTCCCTCTGAGAAAGCATTTTCTGGATTTTCCAGAGAAATGAAAACATCCAGAATGAAAGAGTGATTTGAACTAGACATGGACACAACTGTTAGTCAAACACTTATAGATATTCACTGTATACGTTCAGTTTATATATTATAATTGCATATGTAAGGCCAGTTTGAATGAAAATTCTGGAGGCAGAAAAGGAATGTGCAGAATTTCAGTCCCCACCACATTCACATATTTGGCGGGGCCCACCATGCCAGCTTGTTGTTTCGCAGGAGGAAACTATGCAAAACAGGAATGTGCAGAATTTCAGTCCCCACCACATTTGCTAACCCTATTCTTCAAAAAAATTGTCCAAGCTGGCCCATAAGAAATATTGTACTATTTATTCAAATAATATACAAGGGAAATGTATTATGTTAGTTACAGAAGTCTATAGAGAAGAAACCCTCTCTTGTGGGCAAGAGAGTTCCTCCTCCAAGGCACTAATCCATCCTTTAATTTTTTTTCTTCTTTTTTAAATTTTAGTCTGCCATTTCTGAACTAAAACACCTAAGCATACCGTTCCACAGTATGCAAAATTAAATGATCATTGAAAGGGTATTGACAACTATGTGCGGAAAGTCCCACCAGTTGGACCATATGTGAAATTTGACGGTGTTTTGTTAGATGTTCTGCTCCCGGCTGGTGGGGAGGTATCTTTTGGGATTTTCAAGATGTTGTACAGGTGTTGTATGTATGTTTGCTATCCATTAAGGGCTCTAACAAAGCTTATGATTTTTTTAAAATATTTTTTTCTTCTTCATGTTTTGGAATTTTCAAGCTGTTTTCTTAAATACAATCTCATAGGGGAATGCTGATGGCCCTGTTCCTTGGAGACTGAGGAAAATCCAAAATTTGAATGGGCTTAGAGTAAGCAATTCAAAATATGGGTCAAATGCCAGTCTAGGTCCACCATATGCTACTCTGACACGAGAGAAATTGGAGGATTCATGAAGCAGTTGAGGGAGGTTTCTTTTGTTCATACTCATGTTCTATAACATGATCATCTTTGTGTATTGGGAGATCCATTCCACTTTAGTGATTTTCGGTTTCTGATTGTATATGTTATAATAAATTTCTTTCCATTTAATAGAAATTTCAGTTACAAGAAGAACTAATTAATCCTTGTCAAGGGGCATCATAACACAATAATGCAGAGAATTGTGCACCTATTTGTGTTTTTATTTTGCTACAAGGATGATACACATTTTCATGAGGAGAAGCCATGTCTAGTTGATTAGCCATGGGCACTTTTTAAAGGATCTTGAGCATTCTTTCTTATAATTCAGTGTTAGGAAGTTCATTCACCTACATTTAGCTGAAAGCCTAAAATATATGCTTGTTGTGCAAAGTAATAATTTAATTTCTCAGACAACACCATTTTTATTCCATAGACCATCAAGGACATGTTTATTCCCATCTAATAAATTTTGCCCAGTCAAGGAGATGCGATGCAATTGGTTAGCATATAAACAATAATGCCGCTTTAAATTACTAATTCGATAGGTCTATTAAAATGTCACCTGCATGCTCCACCTGATGCATATGCACATACATGCATTTTATTGTGTCTGCCAACTTGTTGCTACTTCATACATGGATTTTCCGCCTAGAGTTTCAGTAAAGCATTCATCTGTTGAATCTCTCTGCAAGTGGTTTCAAAAACTTATTTTCTTCCATGTGCGTGTTGTGCAGACTGATCTGTGAATATTTGAATAATCATCATTACCACCACCATCACCACCACCACCACCACCTTAATGTTTTCTTAGCAATTTGGGGTTGATTTAAAATGGTTTATGATTGGCTGCCCACTGGCCATCAATGATTTCTTTTTAACCTAGGCTCTGAAATAAGGTATTCTGTAATGGTAACGGTGGCTGTAACGGCCACCACCATTATTTTTAAGATATGGGCCGTAACGGCCATTACACTCTCTCTCTCTCTCTCTCTCTCTCTCTCTCTCTCTCTCTCTTTTATTGGAAAAAAAACCTGAAAAACCCGTGTCTGCTTCATAATGGACAGTTATAGGGCTGTTAAGGTCTTTATAAGGGGTGTAATGGCAGTTACTGATCATTTTTTCCATAACAGCTGGTATGGTTGTCATGACCTTGTAACGTGTAATGGTTGCCACTGTTACCTTTACGTAATGGCCTTTACGGCTCATAACGGCCGTTACAGCCTATAACGGCCATTACGGCACACCTTGCTCTGGAACCAACCATGACAGAGCTCACAATGATAATGCTCTCGCCAGTTTGGTCCCACCCAGAATCAATCCACAGCCCAAGTAATATACACGCATCCAGAAGTTTAAATAAGCAAAGGAGGATCATGGAGGGGCTGCTGCCAAACATACCACTGAGCACAGGGCAAACACTCATCCTCGAGTAGTTGGCTGCACAAAAAGTACATGCCTGCTAAACACTACTCAGATGCCTCATCCTTGAGGAAAATCTGGAAATTAAAAGTTCCTCCAAAAAATTCCGCGTTTGGTTGGCTAGTGGCTAAAAAGAAAGCGTTGACTATGGATAATTTGAGAAAAAGGGGAATGATTATTCCTAATATATGCCTCTGCTGCATGCAATCGGATGAATCCGTGGACCATTTGTTTGTTCATTGCCCCTTCACCTCCCAAGTTTGGTCTGCTGTTCTCAGATCCTTCAATACCTATTGGTGCTTTCCTTGCTCTGCTGAGGATCTTTTCAAAGCCTGGCTTGGCTCTAATTTAGGAATCCAAAGAAATAAGATATGGAAAATCTGTCTCATGGCGGTTTGGTGGTCGGTCTGGGAAGTTAGAAATGGGAGATGATTCAATGATATCAATATTTCGGCGGAAGCAACCGTTCAGAAAGTGCAGCAGTACATTGCAGAATGGGCCTATAAGTTTGCTTATATTAAGGATTGTATTTTTCTGTCTACCGGAGGCATCTCTTCTCGCTAACTCAGCAGGATTATCCTCCTTTGTACTCTGTTTTGTCTTAATATAAATCTTGTTACCTTTTAAAAAAAACACCACTCAGATGCCATGCCGTTACGCTCCCTACTACACCTTACCCCACCTTTTGTGCACTACCCAAAAATGGTAATTGCTGAACAGTCAAGGTCATGAGCCCACTGCTGGCATAAGCAGATAACACCATGGTACACAAAAATGGGAAAGACATGTTCCTGTAGTTGGCTGCACAATAGTGGGAGTGCACAAATACATATTAACCAGACACTACTCACATGCCAACAGTCTCCGCTATGCTGCACCTTAGCCCAATTGCTGTGCGCTACCCTCAAAGTGGAATTCGCTGAAAGATAATGTCTGGAGCATGCAACTACCTGCAGCGAAGTTTAGCTTATCAATAAATATCCAATCACAAATGTTTACTTTTGCCTGTTTAGATATTTAATGACGTTAATTTAATTATGTAGCTAATGTAAGTTAGAATCACAGTGTCTTGTCTAGTCTCTAGGGATAACATATGAGTTGTTAATGCCAGGATGGAAATGACAAGGAAATCTTGGTGTTGTTCCAAGAGTTTACAAGATTTCTTTCATCGAAGTTGCTAAAAATCCTGTTTGGGCAAGGCATAGGCATGCAAGTTGCCCCAGCGCAAAGCAAGACTTACAAATTGTGTTTGCGTGTTTTCTCTGTGTGTGTGTGTGTGTGTTGAAGATTTTGTTTTGTTTGTATGGAAACTGTAGGTTTATGTAGTGGACTGAAGTAGAACCTCTGCACCTTTAATGGGACCAAGGTGTCCCGTATCAGTATCGGTTGGCGTAACGGTGACCTCCAAAACCGTATAGGGCAATACGGGGGCATAACGGCCCGTAACAGTGCAAATTTTTTTTGGCTAAAAAAATATGGATTAAATCTGGAATATTCTAAGTATTCCAAATATGCATTCATTTATAATTTGGAACATGTTTATGGTAGCGTAACGGTCCACTCTTTGGTGAGAAGTTGTATCGGACTGTCTGATGAATTTATGAACCAGATAACCTGAATTTGACTACAAAATTCATATATTTAATTTTCTAACTATCTACTATCAATGATAGATATATTAGAATGAATGTAATATGAAAATATCTTACATTTAGGTGTTTGCAATTATTTTTGAGGGCCAAAATTCATGCGTAAATAGAAAAAAAATATAAAATGGCACCCCAAATATGTAAAATGCATATTAACATGTTCTACTATGATTAACACATCATATGGCATCATTAAAACAGCAAAAGAATCATTAAAAAATGATTTTTCGAATTTTCAAAAAAAGGGCCGAAATAAATGCGTAAATAGAAAAAAATAAAAAATATATATAAAATGGCACTCCAAATATGTAAAATGCACATTAACATGTTCTACTATGATTAACACATCATATGACATCATTAAAACAGCAAAAGAATCATTAAAAATGATTTTTTGAATTTTCAAAAAATGTGCCTAAATAAATGATTAATTATAAAAAAATATAAAAAAATATAAAATGGCACCCCAAATATGTAAAATGCATATTAACATGTTCTACTATGATTAACACATCATATGGCATCATTAAAACAGCAAAAGAATCATTAAAAAATGATTTTTCGAATTTTCAAAAAAAGGGCCAAAATAAATGCGTAAATAGAAAAAAATATAAAAAATATATAAAATGGAACCCCAAATCTGTAAAATGCACATTAACATGTTCTACTATGATTAACACATCATATGACATCATTAAAACAGCAAAAGAATCATTAAAAAATGGTTTTTTGAATTTTCAAAAAAAGGGCCAAAATAAATGCGTAAATAGAAAAAATATTAAAAAATATAAAATGGCACCCCAAATCTGTAAAATGCACATTAACATGTTCTACTATGATTAATACATCAAATGGCATGATTAAAACAGCAAAACAACCATTAAAAACTGATTTTTGAATTTTAAAAAAGGGGCCAAAATTCATGCGTAAATAGAAAAAAATATTAAAAAATTATTAAATGGCACCCCAAATCTGTAAAATGCACATTAACATGTTCTACTATGATTAACACATCATATGACATGATTAAAACAGCAAAATATATTAAAAAAAGTATAAATACCTATTTTTGACGAATTTCTGAAAAATGGCCCACCGAGCTTTGATTCAAAAAAATCTATAATATAATGTGTTTTTCTATCAAATACCTAGCTAAGGTTGGTCGAAATTAGTAGTAGAAGGAGTTAGAAACAGTTTGAAAGTAAGAGGTTTCAAAAAAACAGCAAAAACAGAGCTAAAAAAAAAAAAAAAAAAGTTAACGTTTCGTGCCCGTAACGGCCCGTTACGCCCGTATCGGTCCCGTATCGGCCGATACGGGTACAAAAAATCGAATCGGCCGTTTCGGCCCCGAAACGGGTAACGGTTCGCACCGTTACCATTACGTATCGGCCGATACGGCCGATACGTAACCGATTTGGCATACCATGAATGGGACACGGTTCACATTTAATTCCATAGAATTTACATGTAAAGCGAATAGTATGGATGTATAGCAGATTAATGAATGAAGAGACATGGGAATTATTACATTCTAAGATTGTCATGCTATTGAAGATATCACATTCTAAATAACTTCCTGGCTCACTTGCTTAATTCTCATTATAAAAACTAGATGTTCCCATGCATACAAACATAGAATCTTTTGTGCCTATGTAGACATATCACAGCATTGCCAACCCGTTTGTTTTTTAAGAGTGCCTGGAGGATTAGTTATTATCAAAACATGTTGCTTCTCATGCAATGCAATGGGCAATAAGAGCATGCAAATTTTCATGCCTAGAGTTCACTTAAAATAAGTTTCTAAGAATGACTTGCACAAAACCTGTCAAGATTTTCATGAGAGACGTTATCATGTTCTTGGCTGAATCATATGTGCTCAAACGTTTGGCACATGAGATTTTGGATTGAAGTGGCCACTATCCTGGGTTTAGTGTGTGAATATTGTAAGCTAGTGCGTATCACTGTTTATGTTTGGCCACTTATATTATTTCAATGGGCTTTGCTAACGTCCACACCTTCACGGGGATGTTCCGAGCCTTTTGAATGCCACGTTGGACTCTCAATCATTGTTTCGGACGCAGTTCATTCAATAGTACCATTGGGAGCAAGCCGTGGGGCAATAATCATGCCAATCAAATGATCGTAACCCTTTGACTAGGGTCAATTCATTACAATTGTTGTTGTTTATGAGCCATACATGGTTAGAATAATCAAACCAAAGTGCTACTTTGGAATCATAACTAATTCAAAGTGGGATCCATCTAGTAGATGTTTCAAAATGATGATTGGACCTATTTTGTTTCTTTGTTCAATCTAGATTGTCCATTTTCCATGCTATTCATGGATCTTATGATCACCTGATTAACATGATTTTTGCACCATGGACTGCTCCTAGTTGTATGAATTGAACGGTTTAGAGCCTGTTTGGAACATGGGATTAGGTGGTATGGAATTGCATTTGGTCCAATGTAAATTCCATCCAGCGTTTGGAAATGATGGGAAGGATTGGATTAATCCATGTATCATATTATCCAGTTCCAGTAGGAGATACGATGTGATTTCTAGTGGATTTCTTTCTAGTGGATTTTGAAATCCACTACATCTGTGGGTCCCATGTTGATGCATATGTTTTATCAACACTGCCCATCCATATGCACCATTTACATGTGACAACTGACAATCGAGTTGTGTTTGCATACAGGTGACCGGCATTAGTTGTGAAATCTGGTCCGTTGATGACAATTCCGTGGTCCACCAAATGTAGGTTTTACTTAATATGGTGTTTTTCCCAATGGAAGAATTTGATCCCAAACGTGGGATTGGATGGTCAAAATACCATGGTATATCCAAATATGTAATTATTGTCTAATAATGGTATTAATTCCACATATGCAATTCAATACCATTTAATCCCACATTCCAAACAAGCCCTTAGTTAACATCTGGATTACTATTGTACGCACTCTGCAATAATGTTTCCTGCTACTTGTTCTATTTTCTTGTTGTAATAAGGTGGATAACAGCTGTGTTCATGTGAAGATTACCATGGCATCTTAATAAATCAACTTCATATTGTTATTCTACTTCTTTTGCAAGTCATTTATGGATTAGTAGTTGTCCACTATAAATTTCACTTCTGTTCTTGATATTAGCCCTCTGCAATACAATTTACATCATACTTTATAGGGCATGTTCCAACACTGTCTGCACTGGTGTATCGTAACTATCTTTATAGTCTTATTTTCCGTCTCCATATTAAAGCAGCTGTTGTTACCTACTCTTTTTTACCATGTCATGCATTAGTGGTTGCTCTGCTATCGCATCCACACATATTGGGGTTAATTATTTCTGGCATTCTATGCATGAGTTCAGTTCCATGGAAACATGTGGTATGGCTATTTGTAACTCTTTGCTGCTGTACGCTAGGTTATAGTGACCAAACTAAATGTGGGTACTTCATTTTTCTAATTGTTGCGTTCCAAACACCTAATATCTTGTTAAGAAAATTGAAAACTGAATAAAAAATTCGATTGTAATGACAAATAAAATAAAATAAAATTTCCATTGAGGTTCAGAATTATGAGAGAGATATGGGACTCCAAACACAATTTTGGCACATTGAGTCGGCTATCATGAGGCCTTTTACCTTCACAAACTCAGGCTAATTGCTTGGACAGGAAATGGCATTGGCATTTCTCTGAAACCAATTTCTTCACAGATAAATTGCATGAGATTTCAGAATTATGAGAGAAAAAACACAAATTTGGCATGTTTTGTCAACTGTCATGTGCCTTTTACATTTGCAAACTCAGGCAAGTTGCCTGAATTGGACATTTCATTTGCATTTCATGAGAAGGATTGATCATTTCAGTCTGTCATCCTCAGAGAATTTGACTAGGATCAAAAGTGTCCTCTGTATTGTTGGAAATTTAGACTGCTTGAGCTCTTGTCCATGGCTTTGGGTCATCTTTTGTTCATTTCCTTTCATAATGACTTCAGGAACCGATGATGATCTTCCTCCATCACATCAGAATAGAGTTGCAAGAGGAAGCCGCATCACTGGGAATGGAAGAACTGCTATTACGGGTGCTCTTCCCTATCCTAGGATACACAATGATATGGAAACCCAGATCCACCAACTCGAGCAAGAAGCATACAGTTCAGTTCTGCGGGCCTTCAAGGCACAATCTGATGCCATTACCTGGGTATTCATCTGCAGATCATTTGCACATCACTGTCTAAATCCATTTCATTTTCTGATGAGAAGTCTAAAATTGCTATTCTATTAAATATGATTTCTTCAGGAGAAGGAAAGTTTGATAACCGAACTAAGAAAGGAGCTGAGAGTATCTGATGAGGAACACCGAGAGCTTCTCAGCAGGGTTAATGCAGATGACATCATCCGAAGGATAAGGTGTGGTGATGTTTTGTATAATATTTAACAATCATTAGCATATTCTGTTATCTTAAGTTTTATGCTGGTTATTGATTAAGCGGAAATTACACAATGCCAATAGGGAATGGAGACAAGCAGGTGGGGTCCAACCTGGCTTACTTAGTACTGCTCAAGCTGTTCATGATGCAGTACCCAGTCCTACTGTGTCAGCATCTCGTAAGAAACAAAAGACATCACAGTCAATGCATTCCATGTCCTTAGGCGCACCATCCCCCGCTTTGCACCAGCAAACAATTGCTACTTCCATGCAGCCGTCACCATCAGTTGGGAAAAGAGGAGCTGCAGTTGGAGCCAGCGGCAAGAAGCCTAAATCGGTAAGTTAGAGATTTTGAAAGAAGTTTGCCATTTCAAATTTATTAACATGCACTTGTTTTATCCATTTCCCTTTTTCTTTTACAGGGTCAAACATTGCCTGGTGCATCCTCAATGAAGTCATTACCGTACCCTTCTTCTGGTCCAACTGGAAGGAGCCAAGTTGCAAATCGGGGTTCTTCGGGTCCTATTGTGACAAGTGAGCCTGCCGAAGCAGCAACTTTTGATCCATTAATTGGGCGGAAAGTGTTGTCAAGGTGGCCTGAAGATAACAACTTCTATGAAGCTGTTATAACTGACTACAATGCTACGGAAGTATGACGGACTATTTATTGCTTATAATATCAGTTGTAGGCATGGTCTGTAGCTGCTGGCTGTGCCCTTTTCACTTTTTATTTAATAAAATTCCCAATTTTCTTCAGGACCGTCATGCTTTGGTTTATGATATGAATACAACATATGAGACATGGGAATGGGTCAATCTCAAAGAGGTAAAGCATGCTTTCTTCCCGTAGGTTTTCTTCTCTGTTATTGTAATTGTCATATTGGTTAATGAAAGTATACATCTCATTATTTTAGATCAGCGATGTAGAGAACTATTGAATCTGTTCATAATTGTGTTTTCACATGCTTATGTGTGTAGTTCTGCACTTGCATAATTTTCCGGAATGTTGGACTCCTTGCTGGACGACACGTTTGTTAATGTTTATGTAATTTTACCATACACATTCTTTTTCATCATAAAAGTTTCTCTCTAGTCACGTATGTGCCTATGCATTTATTGCATCAAGCAAATCTCATCCTAATGGAGTAGGGAAATGTAGTCAAATGAGTAGGCAATATGGTGATGCTCTTGTTGAAACATGTAAATCTGAGGCATTTCTGGAAGATTGTTAAGGATAGTCTCCGACAGAATTTTTATCAGAACTTAGAACATTCAAATGTTCCAAAGAAGTTAAAAAAGGAATTTTAATTGAAAAGGAACAATGCAAGCTTGAGGTGTTAAAAAACAACATGAAGTTAAGGTGAGTAACACGCTCATATTATGTAAAAAGGATATAGAAATTATTAGCTCTTCATTCACTGCAAGATAGTTTTGCTTTTGTGATTGCTTCTTAAACATTTTTTTTTTTGGGATTATATCGGTCTTGCTTACAAAAGATTCATTCCAAAGCAAGGTATCTTTCAAACAAATGGATGCTGGAAGAAGAGGTCTTAGATCCTTGCATATTGCATGGGCTGTGTTAATCTTGCCACCCAAGAAGATAGACTTTTTTGGAATCAGACTGTCAAAATGCAGTGAATTTGTTGTCATTGGATAGCCTACCAAGTATCAATTTCCCTTCCAAGGGACCCAATAACATGTGGCTTGGGCAGGAATTGAGCATGTTATGACTGAGATAGCGGTGCAATACATGGTTGTGATTGGATTTGGGCCTTGATTTAGTCATATGCTTCATTATGTTTTTTATTAATTAGGACCTCTTGTTTCCTATAGCTTTTTAATAGTCGAGAAGTTAGTTTTAGTTATTATTAACGAGTAAACGTTAAGTCTAGTTGAAGTCTATTTGTAGAACTTCATAATAGATTTGAGAAGTTAGTCTTAGTTATTCTTAAGAAAAAAATTTTAGGGTGAGAAGGAAAGTAGCTTGAATCCAAAGTCTGATTGACGTGGTAGAGTTTTTGAGTTGAAGATTTTGGTGAACAAGATAAAACAATCGTGAAGCTGAGTTTGAACTGTTTTTTTTATATTCATGGAACTTTAAAAAAATTAAGAAGAACATAAAGAGCATTAGGGAAAGACAGGTCACAGGCGCTTATCTCGTCTTGAATGAGAAGATTGGGCCTTCAAGCTCCTGATATGGGTAGACTATCAGCATCATTGCCTTCTCCAGATATGAGAGAAAGGAAATTGACCATACGCCTGAGCACAAGTCCAACTCTTTATTGAAGGAATCAACAACTCTCCAAGGAAATAAACAAGATTTGGCCCAAGGAAATCACATTGGATGAATCACCTTCAAAATTCACCAGGAAGAAGTTGACATTAGTGGTCACTTTGACCGCATACAAGAAGGCAGCAACTTCTGCGAAATTTGAGTTATTGATTCTAACGGGCCTAGAGAAGTCAAACCAAAGATGAGCCCAGCCATCAAAATTAATTTTGAGGCAACCACTGGGAGGAGGCTTCAACCTATGGTGTGCCGTAAAGGTCGTTACAGGGCTATAAAGGCCGTCACGTAAAGGTAACAGTGACAACCGTTACACGTTACAGGTCGTAACAGCCGTAACAACCATTATGGAAAAAAATGACCCGTAATTGCCGTTAACGGCACGTTACATTCCCTATAAAGGCCATAATAGCCCCGTAATTGTCTATTACAGGACATATATAGGTTTTTCATGCCTTTTAATCAATATTACGAGGCAGATATAGGTTTTTTGGGTTTTTTCAATAAATTAAAAAATTTAAAAGAGAGACCGTAATGTCCGTTACGGGGCCATAACAGTCGTTATGCCCCGTATCGTAAAGGTAACGGTGGTGGCCGTTACGGCCACCGTTACTGTTACGAAATACCTAGTTCAACCAAGGGTCGACAGGAGCACTCTTGCACTGGATAATGTCTTCCCGGCTAGATTCAAACAAAGAGATAGAGTACCCTCTAAATATTTTGAACACTTTGGCCCACAAGGAGAGAAACTGTAGCTAAAATAAAGTGGATGCTGCCTTTGAAGATTTGTGATTTCTTTCGCTCCAAATGGCCTAGGGAGTTGCATGAGAAACCATGTTGCAAAGCAATGTATTGTGAGATCCCCATGCCTTAGCCCACCTGCTTTCCAAGAGGCTCAATACAGACTTAGGGAAGACCCACTTGAGACTGAATTTGGAAATAACAACATCCCAAATAATTTTGCGGAATTTGCAGTGGACGAGGACATGATCAACTGATTCCTCATTACAACAACACATAACACGATGATTGGGCATAGACTCCTATGCTTCAGATTTCTTTCGAATATGCGTCATCGAACTGTCTTACCACCGATCCTTAGAAAGAGCTGATTCACACAGGCCCCTTTACTATCTGACAAAGCATAAAGCTATTCAAATAACTCACATAATGGAACTTCAACTCACCAGACATCTTCATAGAAGCACATATTACTCCTTTAGCACAGAAATGATTGGCTGACCATTTAAAAACAAAAGTCAAAGGGGTGGAATCGTGCCAAAATGACATCATTTGTGAGCGGAAATATGATTTCTGCCTGTAACCCACGTCGAGTGACTGTAATGTTGAAGTGGAAATCGGGTCACACCGCAAACCCAATCTCACCCCTTTTATTGGTTTGTAAACTCAGCTTCCTTTTTTTGTGGCTGAAAATGGGTCGTTGGCTGGTCTGGTCTGGTTTGATGGTGGTAAACCTTGTGAAATACAAGCTTGGGAGCAACACCCTCCTGATATGATCCAATTCGATGGTTTTAGAGACATTTGGGATCAGGTGCAGTGTCTTCAAGTTGTTTTAGTGGTCTAGCTTCTCTTGGATTTTATTGGACGTGTCATGTATTTTCTTCAACTTCACATAAGAGCCACCATATGGCTCTATTAGCTGTATGAGGTTTTAAAGTGTTTTTAGGGTTTGTTCTGCGGAGTTTTTTGCTCCATGGGTGGATGTATCAAGCTTGCCTATAAGAATTGACCTCGCTTCATCCTTTGCATTTGTGTTCTGTTCCTTTTTTTATTGGTGAAATTGGCGTTACCGTTCAGAGAAAATGTGGTGAGTTGTTTAACTTGGGCAAGAACATATGTTAGCATTGGACATGGATACATGTGTTGGACACATTGGCTTTTAGAAGTTAGATTTGCCATTACAACAATAAAATAGTTCATCATGCCTTTTGAAATGGAAAAAAAAAAAGTTCATCATTGTCTCATCAATCATCATCGTATCCTTGTCCTACTTGGGGTCAGGTTTATGAATCCTATTTTGCAGATCATTCCTGTCTAAGGCCCATTAAAATATTTAAAGTAAGCTCCCTCCTTACAGAACATATGTTCTGATCAAGATTGTTAATCTGGTGGGCCACCATGTGGGTAGGTGGCAGACTTGAAAGCGAGGGGATGGAACTTTTGTAACGATCCAATTTGTTCTGCAAAAGGAATGCTTAGCGAAGGGTCTGTTTTCAACTGGACAACTCATTATGAAAGGACGGTCAACAGTTGTCCAACCAGCATAACTTTTGGCCTATCGCCCATGCATGAAGTGGCTCACCAGATTAACAGTTCTGATCACCACACGTCTTTCATGCATACCATAAGGGACATGCATAGAGTTGCATGATCACTTAAAAAAAAAACTATCTATACATGGAAAGTCCAAAAAACAAAAGACAATAGCACTCAACCTAAAAAATCAATTATTTATGTAAAGTAGTTGCCAAATATATATATATATATATAAATATGTGTGTGCGCGCGCGCGCGAGTGTGTGTGTGTGTATTATGTGAGACGTGTCCGGGAGTGTGTATGAGCATATATTTACATGCATTAGCCCGACACAGTTTTAAAAAGTGTGGTGACCTTGTTACATGGGTAGCAAGGCATGAGTCTTTCGGATTGAGGTAATTAAGAGAGATTATATTGGGGAAGTAACAAAAGAAAATCATGAACCCAGTTAATTTATTGTATTGAAAGCCAGCATTACCTAATATTCCAATGGAAAGCTGTCATTATTTGTTAATTATTGCAAACCCACATGGGGTTTGGGCGAACGGCAAGCGTCGTGAGTGTGCTCCCCACAAACGCGAGTTCGATTCCCCTCGTTGGGATTACTCTATGCACGTGGTTTGCTGGTGATTTTGTGCATCCACAAGTAATAGTCTCGCCTCAAAATGGGGTGGGGACGCCCTGACATCATTAAAAAAAGTCACTGCCCCTACCGACAATTCTCTTACTGTACACCCAGCTCCTTCCATGCTGTCACGTCGGCAGAAAATCAACATAACATGATGCTACATTCAACATTACTGACTTCCATTGGAACATTGATGCAAGGTTGCTTCACTGAAGACTCGGCTTAAATTGACATGTCTTACAGAGAAACTGACCCATGGCAGTGCAGAACTTATTAGCAGAATTAAGTTTGCTTTCAGTGTTTCTTATGCATTCTCTTTGAATGTTTGGTCAGGTCTCTTGTTCTGAGCTTTGCTGAGGGTTAGGGGCCGTTTGGATAGGAGTAAATGGAGGTAAATGTGTGTAATTGGGAGTAAATGAAGGTAAATGGTGATTGAGGTGTGTTTTGATGGGAGTAAATGGAATGAAATGGGAGTAAATGTCCATGTATATGAAATCCTCTCTACAAGAGAGTATTTGGAAGTAAATGGGGTGAAATGCCCTTTTGAGCTCCTTTGGAGAGTTGCGCGTGTAAACAAAGGTGCCGCTACGCACATGTCCGCCACACGTGTCATGCTAATAATACTTCGAAATACTTTGAAATAATCTAATGATTGGCTACATCACTAAAACCACATCAAAAGAATGATCCAAACCGTACAAAGGATGGCCATATAAATGGACGGTTAAAAAAGTTGGAAGTTGCTTGTTTGTGATCCTTACATTTGTGGCTTACTTGAGGCTCGAAAGTTCCTCATTTTTGGCTAAAGTATATGTTTCAATGGGCTTATTACAATCATTCTATTAAATATCGCATATGTACACTAAGTTGGGATATTAAAGCTGATTTGGGATGTCGCATATATTCCTGTGAATATATCAAAAAATTGCATTCCAATTCCTCCCATTTACTTCCATCCAAAATGAATATTTGGATTTCAAATGCATTTCATTTACTCCCATCCAAACACAACTATGTAAGTCATTTACTCCCAATCCATTTACCTCCAATTCCATTTCCCATCTACCTCCGATTACAAGCTCTCAAGCGAGCCCTTATTTATTAATTGCTTTTAGTTTGATATATATCTTTGCAGGGAACTCATACACCATGCAGTTAAAGACCTACTTTTGATTAATTTTGATATTGTAATCTATAAATGGCAGATTCCTCCCGAAGACATCCGATGGGAAGGCGAGGATCCAGGTATCCTTCGTCGAACAGGCCGTGGTGGACCAGGGCGTGGGAATAAAAAGTCCACGGGCCGGGCCAATGCTGTTCCAGGCGCAGGGAGAGGGAGGGGGGGCACAAAGAACCAGATTAAGAAAGATTTCCTGCCATCTCAGAATGGCATTGGAAAGAAGGGCTTAGATGATATCGAGATACTTCACACAGATACTTTAATTAAAGAGGTATGAGGGAGAAACTTTGACCAGCTTGTGAAGTGCAATCATGTTGATCCCATTTCTTTTTTCTTGCTTCTTTTTTCCTGCTATGATTTCAAGCAGGTGGAAAGGGTTTTTGGTGCTAGTCATCCTGATCCTCTCGAGATGGAAAAGGCAAAGAAAGTGCTGAAAGTGAGAATTGATCCTTGTATGCCATTAATGTCTTGTACTTTCCACTGCTCAGCAAACTTGAGTATATTGGTTGTATTGGCAGGAGCATGAGCAAGCACTGATTGATGCAATTGCTAGGCTTGCAGATGCATCTGATGGTGAAAGCGGTAAATACACATGGACTCTATCTAGTAAATGCTGCATTTTTTTTTCCCAAGCACAAAATGTAGGGCTGTCAATGGCATGGGCCAGGCAAAATCATTTTTAATATGCCTGGCTTGAATAGTTCGAAATCCTGGCAGAAGCGAGCCCCAAGCCATTGATGGTCCTAATAAAATGTGGACCGGTATTCACTAACGGTAATGGTGGGTGTAGCGGCCAGCCTTATGGTTGTTATGATACAGGCCGTAATGCCCTCTGTGACGGCCATTATGGACCTGTAATGGTCAATTTTTTTAAAGGAAAAAAAATATTGGTCCTGTCTCAGTCAGTTTTTTCAATTTGGGTGTTATTGGCTCGTGTTGTGTGGTGGTCACCACTGTTTCTGTTATATAACTGCATCTACTGCTGAAACATCATCCCAACTTCTAAGCCTAATAATCTACAACAAAATATTGGAAATGATAAAATATCACTTAATCCCATCACGACTGAAGAGTTATTTGGTAAATCAACCATCACTCATCCAAACGGTATTGGAATTGCATGATCTAGTTCATTGGGAAGACTAAATAAGCCTTCTAATGAGACTACATGTTTTTCAAACATCGTTTGAGACTTGAAAAGTGGGCTGCAAGAAGTGATGGAAGGAGCTTGTTGTCCTAGCTAGACAAAATAAACATTTAAATATGAGAAACACTAATATGTGTGGCCCACTAAGGTGGGACATATCTCAAGACAATCGAAATCATGGTCCTTGAGGGTCGAAGGCGACGACCATGCATGATTCAATATGCATCTAGATCCTTGAGTCCATTGATTGCGAGGGCATTGGTAATCAAAGGTGCAATGAGTTTGGGGGGTGGGGCCAGCCTTTAGACGATCACGATTCTCCATGTTCAAAGGTGACAGCTGACAACCCATTCATGATTCCACATGAATCTAGAACGTTGGGTCCATTGATTACGAGCCCTTTGTGATCAAAGGTGAGATGAGTTTTTGGCCCATATGTTATTGCATCATTCAAACACCTCACTAAAGAACATTATTGTAGCTGCTTCTGTAGCAACAATACAATGTGCCTCTTTTCTTGAACATTGGTGATTAACCCCCCATCACTCGTGTGCTTTGGGCCTTTCCCCACCCTTCACCCATCACGTGAGCTACATTTAGCCCTTAGGCTATGATAGAATATCCTTTAGATTTGTGTTAACATGTTTTTAATTCAGGGAAACAGAAAGAGAGCTAATGTCTTTTTGAAAAATAAGAGAAGAGCCTATTTTCATTTGCTGAATGTTCGCAAGGTGCTAAATCAGGCACTAGGCATTTTCTGCTTCTTTCCACACACTAGATGATTGAACATAATGTTTTGAGAATTCTCATAATGTTTTGAGAATTCTTGAGAATGGTAGAAGAGTGTCGAGTGGTCTAGAGATCTCTGGAATGTATTAGAGTCATCAAGTGGGTTTTTATAGAGCTAGCGGCATAGAATTATCTAGAAGGTTTCTAAAGTGTTCATGGCGATTGGATGATGGTCACATCACAACATCCCAACCATCCATATAAATTAGCTAGAAGATTCTTAGGTCTGGAGGTCTTCATTTGTAAACCATCCTTATTATTAACCATCTTATGTAAATAGCTGGAAGATTCTAGGTCTTTGGAGCTGTTGAGTAATAAAAGCATTCTTCCACTCTCACTTATCTCTCTTGCATCGTAGTGGGGTTTGGTGCATGACACATTGGACCCGTTTGGTTACCATTAAAGTTCTATTTGGATAGGCTAATCTAAAAATATGTCCAACTAATGGGCTGTTTGGTTATGTAAAAGGTTCTATTGTGATAGCCTCTTTCGAACTCCGAAAAGGACACACGTCTATGGTTTGTCAACTACCATTATTATAATGGCACCAATATCAATAAAGATGTGGATAAGACCGTTAAAAAGATCAATCGTTAGTGTACAAGGCAATCCGGATGGAAAGGTGGTTTTAGCCCATTTTTCGTAAAATACAAGAATTAGTAGCTGTTTTTCTTTTTACACATGCATGACATGTGCACCATATGCTACATGAGCGACACGTATGAATACACCCCAAGTGAGACCGCCGATCTTCGTGCACCTAGCATGTATCACATGTCAATATCCATGTGTACATGCCACATGTGCCATGTGTGCTTCCTTGCATCTCAAGTAATCCGCATGTGCTAGTATTAATCTACAAGCACATCTCATTATGGCTATATGTGCCCATGTGCCAAAATGTTTAAGAGCCGTATGCTTGACTAACAGTAGTCAGTACAACAGGGTAGTCGATCCATAGAAGGATACAGTTGGACGTGTTCAAAACTGTCTATCCAAATAGAACTTTGTAAAATAAAAGAACAGAACTTTGATAGTAAAATAGCCTAGGGATTGTTACTACAAAGTTCCTCAATAAATTTGACAAATCAAATAATGGGCTTACTAACTAAAAGTACCTGAAAGTACTTTGAGGGGTGGAGTGACCAAAGTGCCCTCCCTTTCTGTTCCAAAAAGGGGTGTGGTTGAGCATTTGTGGCCAGCTTGTTTTGTGTATGATATCTAAAGCCATCCAATAGGTGCAGCCCATCAGGTTGATTTGAGGAAGCGAAAATCAGCTTGATCATATAATTATGTGGGCCACACATTAAAACCAATGCACAACGCCCAAAACCCCCAAATTCACACGTGGCCCATCTAATGATTAGATTGGCCTGATTTTTTTAATTCTTACGATCATTATGGTGCCATTCATTTTCTCTCAATTTTTTTATGGTGCCATTCATTTTTTTTGCTCTTTAAATGTCATAGACATAATACATGGGCCCCATAATCATTGACACCACTACTTTTTTGGAGAAAATATTTGATGACAACACTGGTCATTTCAACATCTATAAAGCACTCTTCGACACTTCCAATTCCTGGAGTCATTGTTTGGGAGAACTAGAATTTGTGAGTGCCGTGGTAAAAATCCCGGTAGCCTAACGAAACTTCAATGGTAACTAAACAAGCCCTGAGGCTTGTTGGAATAGTCTTGTATGGATAGACTTCTCTTTTATATTGCTTGTTGCTTGTCAAAGGCCCTGTCTTAACAAGCATATATGGATCTTGTAACTTTGGCACATAGATAGGCATGCGTGAACACGCATTGCACTGGTAGATTAATATTGACACATGTGGGTCACTTGAAGATGTGCGGTGGCACATGTGGCATATGTGATGTGCTTGAAGATGGATGGTCTCACTTGCGGCACATGGAGTGTAAAACATGTGACATGCATGTGTACAAAAAATAGTTATTAATTTGTGTATTTTATGAAAAATAGGTTAAAATCAACTTTCTATCCAAATTTCCTTGTATGAGGCAGTGGCTTTTTTTTTTTTTTCCTTTAAATATTGGAATTGGTGTCACTATTCGAATAATGGTGGTTGACAAACAATGGATAATGCTACTGTCTGAACAAGGCCCTCCAAATGGAACCTTTTTGGGTAACCAAACAACCCCTGGGTGTCTGAACTTTATAACTACGAGCGTTGCACAATCCATGCTTGGGGATGCACTTGGGCCGTGACAAGTGTGGTATTAGAGTAAGGTTACTTGCAACGCTTGTGGGACAGGAGAGGCACAAATGTCATCTCAGGTGATCAATGAGCAAGCTCGGGGGAACGGAGCTGGTCCGAACAAGCTTCGGAGGAGAAGTCTGGGGATGTAGTGGCAACTATGGATGTGTGACTTGATTGGTTGGAAAATGTTGCGGCTGATGGGCAGGATCAGTTTTAGTTGATGGATAGCAACATAGAGCGCCTCAAGAACTGGCTTGGGAACTTAAAGGGGAATAGCCGGTTGCTCTGAACACGTTGTTTGGCACTAATCATCAAGAGAGGAAAGCTTTCCAGATTGTTGGAGACCCTTTCCATGCTATAAGGGAACAGGCTAAAGAGATGAGATGTAATTGGGCCTTATGGAAAAGGGCATGGCCAACAAGAGTATGGCCATTGGGGAACATTTAAGGTGCAAGCATAGTGAAATCTCAAGCAGTTAAAGTACATGGTTAATTCACAGGAATGCCAAGGGGTTCTTGGCGCACTTGTTAGAGATTCCCAACATGCCTGAGAAGGAACTCTTCAACTTCATGGATGGGGTGCCCCATTTGGTGCGGTAAGAACTTCAATGATGGGGCATGCAGGACCGTGCACGGTCATGGCGGTAATGGAGTCATCAATTCATGAGGGGTTTTCTTATAGATCCAGATCGCCTAAAGGAGAAGGTCAAGGCAAATGTGGAAGAGAACGAGAGGACTCCTACCCCAAGTATTGACCTAACAAGCCACCAAGTGGCAGGGTGGTAAGATGGGATTGTGTCCAAACCATGGGAAGTTAGGTGCTTAATTTGCGACGGAGGAAAAAGATGAAGGGAATGAGGAGTTATACATTAGGTTGATGCAGCTCAATGCTACCAAGGGCAATCACAAAATTCAGGGGGAGATTTGAGTTGCTTGGACCAAGGAGGACTAGAAACCAAGAATCAGGTTCCTGAATGCATAGCAGGTTCAATTTGCGAGGGAAGCCAAGCCACTGGATGGGAGTTGAGGTATGTGGATAATTGGATATTCATATTGACAGGAAGCCCATGTGAGTTATGAGGAGAAATATCTAGGCAACAAGGTGGGTTGATGCAACTCTTTAATGCTTGCCATGAATGGCAAGAACAAGATTTAGGAGGTGATCTTGAGCTGTTGGGCCTAAGCCAAGGAGGGCAAGGCCCCAAGAATCAGGTTCCTAAATGCATTAAAAAAAAAAGGGTTCAATTGGTGAAGAAGGCCAAGTCTCTTGGACGAGAATTGATGTATGTGGATATCCATATTGATGGGCAGTCTACATGAGTTATGACAGACACAGATGGCCCATAACCTCATCTCAAGAGAGCAAGCGAAACAACCGGATCCGAAACCAGTGAAGGATACTTGCAAGATAAATGCTGTTAAACTCAAAAGCCAAACCCGTTCAAGTAGTGACCAAATATGTGGAGATATGTGTAGGTTGTCATGAGTAGTCTCTCTGCCATTCCACTGGAGGATTTTGAGTTCATATCAGGCATGGATTTCCTTAGCAAGGCAAAGGAAACTCCAATGCCTGTTCTTGGGATGGTGTGCATCATGGATGAGGGGTGGTACATATGGTGCAAAAAGGGAAAGTGTTGGGATGATCCGAGCCTTGCATCTGATCAACAGGCATGAAGAGGAGATGACACTGTGACAATTTGAACCAACATGGGAGATTGCTGGCAAGTGGTTGCAAGGGTGTCGATGCAGTGGGTGGGAGAGATTGTTACAGGCCAATTGTTCACGAGGGTCTAGATCAAGGTCTTAGCCATTTTCTGCTCCTTTTGTACACTAGAGGCTTGTACATAGTGTGTAGAGTTGAGTAAAGAATTGTTGTGAATGGTCAGAGTCTATAGAGATCTTTGGAATGCTCTAGAGTTCTCTAATGTAGAGAGTAGTGTAGAATCATCTACAACATCTCAAAACTGTTCCTGGCCATTGGATGATCATGGCACTATCCTGCACGACTGTTGCATGGTCTAAGCTTGGGGAAGCACTTGGGCCGCATTCTAATTGCTGGTTTAACTAGATTCTAGTGTCACCATAAAAACTAGCCATGCTTTTTAAGCACTCCCAATGCATGGAGCCAAGTCCTCAAAATAATTAATGGTCCTTTCTTCTGATTATCTTGAGATCGTTCAGATTCTAATTTGCCAAAAAGGGCTTGATTCCTTACGGACTGAAAGACTGTTATATGGCCTTTTCCCTGCTGATATGGTCCAATGTCCATGTCAATAGTATTTCTATTTCATTGAAACAAGGAACACTTCACTTTATAAATACCATGTACAGTGATGGACATAGTTACAGGCTATGCCTGATTCCTTACCAGACTGGAAGACATTGTTATATCATCTTTTCCCTGCTGGACCGATCCAGTCTAGATCAATAGTATTTCTATTTCATGTAGATGAGCACACTTCAGTTATAGATACCGACATACCAATGGTAACGGTGGCCATAACGGCTACCACCATTACCGTTATGATAGAGGCTTTTTTTTGTTGTTGTTGATAAAACTGTTACGGGGCTGTTACAGGCCTTTACTACATGCTTTTTCTGTAACGGTTGTTACAGCCATTTCGACCCCGTAACACGTAACGGTTATGACTGTTACTGTAATGGAAGTTACATAACCTATTTTGAATACATACTATGGCAATAGCTGATAAGCAGCACAGTGGTGGGCCATCAGCATGCTAATGTTAGCATATCAACACATTACAAGTTTAATATTTTATTTATCTATTGAGGAAAAGGTTGCCGTGAATGTCTTCTCTATTGGTTGGTTTTGCGAAAATGCAATTTTAATTTCAGTTGCAGTCATAGTGACAGATCTTGTCCTAGGCAATTTATTGGCCGGGAAATTTCTTGGGAGATTCTTAACATTTGGAGGGTTTTCTCAAAACATTATTGGGAAAATCTCTCTGAAATAAAAATACTTACTGTAAACTACTAAAGAAATTTATTAAAAATATATTTATATAACAAATCTCTCTCTCTCTCTCTCTCTCTCTCTCTCTCTCTCTCTCTCCACACACACATGAGATTTTCAAAACCCCGGTGATTTTGTCACTGGTGGCAGTAACCCCCTGTAGGTTTCATTGAAGCTACAGAAAGGAACAGTTCAGCTATTCTATGAATTGGTCGTAATGCTGGTTCTTTTTCATTGAGCAGAAGAGTTCTCACACGGGCGGTCCATGGACCGGGGGTGGAGGAATCGGCAGTACGGCGACAACATGGCCGGAGTAGGTAGAGGAGATGGCTCTGATGGTGATCAAATTGCTGGGGAGGGCAGAGTCGCTTCCGATGACCAGCAAGACGGTGATGATGGTGATGATGACATCTGATTTATGGTACTTGCATCCATCGTTCATTGATCCACCGGAAAAATCATGCCTGTAAAATGCCATGCCCTAATTTATATCATGAAACACATGAAAAAATAACAGCTTCCTTGAAAGGTGGAGAGAATGTTTCGGATGGGCCAGTTGATGTTGTCCATCCTTATCCATCCAGTAAAATTCACTGGGAAAAGCTTGGGATGCCTCTGTAAAATTATTGAGCAGTGAATAACCTGTAACCATGTAAAGAGTCTTGAAAATGGCTACCCTTTTTTGGTGTTGCAGGTCCCCATCCGTTGAGTAAATGATATGAGTTCCCGCGGTACTATTTTTATTTGTATTTTTATTTTTCGTTCCCATTCTCTTCGTTTGATGGTTACTTGCTTGGTATGGGATGGGTTGCACGTGACTAAACTTGGGTTTCCATTTCTGACAAGTGGGGCCAATTGTGTGGTAATCCAGACCGTTGGTCCGTTGCCTCCCTCTTTGGTGGACCTTTCAGAAGAATAAAAATCACCTGGAGTGGAAGATTCTGTGTACAATCCTCTAGACATTTTCAGCTAATGTGGACTTTTTGTATCTTTCTTTTTGTCTGTTTATAAGCCAGAAGCATGTCCTATTGAGGAGAATTGTGGGCATGGTGCATACAAATCGGGACACGGATCCCATGGATTTCATCTCGAATGGATGGACCATAAAAAGCTTTAGGAAAGAAATGCATACCTGCCGTTAGCCAAACGCCTGATATGCACGTGAGGTAGTAGTATCAAACTCTTGCAGTTTGACCCCAAAGGGGTTGTTTCGATGCCTGTAAATGGTTTGAGTGGTAAATCATTAATAGCACGTCCTGTTTGGCAATGATTTACAGGTAAAATAATTCTAGCCCGTAAATTGTTCTACTCCTATAAATGGAGAGTAAATCTTTACATTTTATAGCCATTAGGCTGTAAAAGGAGCCTATAAATGAAATCACAGCTTTTTGCCTCTAAATCGAATGGGCCTGAAAGCTGTGAAGGCATTTTTCAGCATCCAAACACACTGAACCATTTACCTCTAAATCTTTTTACATTAGCCCCATTTACATGCATATAAACGACCCCTAAGGGTGTATTTGGTTTCAACAAATTTAATGGAAAATTATGATATTTTGCACCCAATTCGACCGATAAATCGTGAAATATCATGATATTAGGTGCAACCAACTGCGCCCTATGGCACTATTAGGAATGCAGGTGGACTTGCTTGTGTATCTCTTCCAATGAGAGTGTGATGATGGCCCGGCACATACTCGTGCGCAGGTGCCTTTTGCAGATGGGAGACTTAACGGTACAGCCAGTCGTTGCAGCTACTCGTCTTTCCATCTCCTTTCAAAGGGGCCCTTAGCTGAAAACGGTCAGTCTTTGGCAGTATGAGCCCTTTCGAGGTGTCCAAGGATCATGTACGGACTTCTCTTCCAGGGGCTTGGATTCGGTAATGACCCCTCCAGTACCAATTTCCAGCTCCTCTGTGGGCCCCACTTGATCTATGTTTTATCCGTGCTGAAGAGCTGTGGGCAGGTGTATGTGTTTTATCCATGCCGTCCATCCACGCAGTGGGGATAGAACATCCACGCCCACCATTAAAAGCTTCTCGAGGGCCGCAGAAGTTTTGGACCAAGCTGATATCTGTGTTTTCCCTTCATCCACCATGTTACATGACATGATACAAAGTTATGTTGGTCCCCTCATGAGGCAGGCTACATGTATGTTGAAAGTGGATCATTGTGGCATATAGCAATCGAGCTTAGCTAAGCGCGCGTGCCTGTGCAATAAAGCTCATGCACAGGCCACACGTGCTAGCGTGATCTAATTCATCATGACGTTGGTCCCACTATGTACATGCTCTCCGAGAAATAAAATCTGGTCCAATCAGTATATGGGCCCCAATATTGGAAACACGTGGATGGGTTAGAAAACTTCATCCAAGTTCTTTCAGAGCCATACATTTGTTTTGCAAACTGTGGTCACCTGACCAGAAGATCAATCTGATTGTTGGGCCAGGGCATCTGACCAGTAGATCAATCCATTTTCATAGATGGATTGGATCTCAGACCTACGCCATGCATATATTGGAAGCTGCTGGCTATTTTCAAAACTTCTATGCACGTGTGGTCCATTTGCCAAGTTGATTGGCATGAATTTTTTGGGCCAGGTCATTTAAACAGTGGGTTCCGCCAGATGAACGGTTCAGATATCCCAACCGTTCCAGGGCACGTAGAAATGGGCTATCCCAAACTTTTTCTAGAGAGTACGCGCTACGTAATTCTGGGCCCAAAAAAGAAGCAAATAACGTACTTCCCAAAACCTCCAAACACCAAGAACCTTTTGGCTTTTCCATCCCAAATCTACTGAGAAAGCCACCTGAGGGCCCGTTTAGATGAACCTTCAAAACAGATGTTTGTAAATGAAACACTCGTTCGGATTGAAACGGGAGGTTTCGCAGTCCGTTGGAAACTCACCGGAATTGTCGGTTTCAAGACCACATGAAGAAATAGGCGCCAAAAAGCTCACTCGCGTCGTTTGTTTTTTTTTTTTGTTTTTTTTACCGCGGAATTTGCATACAACGAGCCCTGAAGCTCTTTAGCTAGCACTTCACTCATACGCACGTGCGCAAAGGGGTTCAAGCTTGCTTTTTTCCTTCCACTCGAGGAAAACCATTCGGACATTATAGCACATATTCTCTCAAAAGCCCCTTAGGAGATAAGTGAGCCTCCAAACGGGCCCTAAGTGTGATTAGTGTTTGGATGCAAAATCGAATTGAATCATACAAACTCAACTAACAAAGGAAAAAAAAATATATTTGAAATAGCAGCACTCAAATTGCACTCTCACTCCTGCCGAGTCCAACTTGCAACTTGAAAGTAATGTAGCTGCAATGCGGAAAAAATGTCTCTTAACCGAATAACAAGAAAAACAACAGCAAATTTTGGTTATTTCCTCATTGAACTAAAATTATTGCACTTGAATTCTGTGCTGCATCCAAATGCACAGCCTAAATCTGCTCTACCAGAGCCAAACCACAGCAGCAACTCAATCATCTGTCACTGAGAGCTTTCTGACTTGACTTGAAACTCGGACGAGTCAACTTGGTGAGATTTCGAGCCAAGTCGATAAGAAACTTGCTCTTCAGTGTGACTCGGAGTTTGAGAACAACTTGTTGAGTGAACTTGCTGGCTCGGTCTACTCTGTTGGGATTTGTGCTGCGGAATCACACAGATGGATGTAGGATAGCAATCAGTTGACGCCAAGCAATCACAAGAGAACACAAAGATTTAACGTGGAAAAACCTTTCGGGAAAAAACCACGGCACAAAGCGACAAAGATCCACTATGAAAACATAAATTACAAAGAGAAAGGACTTACCCGATTCGAACAACCTCGAATCTCACCCTTGCTACACCCTTTGAAACCCTAGAAAATCTTTAGAATACTTTAGAAGTCCTTAACATACCCTAGAATAGCCCTAAGGACCCTATTTATAGTTTAAGAAACTCCTTTTTCGCACCGACTTTGGAATAGTCCGGAAACCGCCTCAAATTTATGTAGTACCGGCGCAGTCTGCGTAACCTTCGACTAGTCGAAGGGACCTTCGACTAGTCAAGCGAGTCCCTCGACCAGTCGAGGATCTCGGACTCCAAGATTGGAGACATCTGTTTAACAACATACTCGACACAACTCATGATGACTCAAGCCAAGTCAGTCGGCCATCCAACTTTTTTCAGAAAACTTGAAAAGCCGTGAGATTCAACCCCTCGCCCTTTAACAAGTGCATCACACTTGATGTTAAGTTATGATATTTTAATCTCTTTTACTATGTTAAATGTTTATTACCACCACTAAGTCACGGGAAGACTCAATTGAGCCTTCGAGTCAACCCGACTCGGCTGGCTATAAACATTGCTTTATAAAGGCTTCTAGATACGTAATCAGAGATCTTTGCTGCACTCAAGAACTAGGGTCTGTTTGGGTGTGAGGTGGAACACCAAAGCATTCCTGACGCACTGTTTATTGCAAGGAGATAAATATGCTGTGTTTGCTAACCCTAAATATTCTAATGTTGTAGTTTTGGAGGAGCTTACCTTGAATTCTAAAGTAAGGCACACTGCTGTTTGGGAATTAAATGCTATATTTGGAGAAGATAAATATGGAGTACTGTCTGACTCATCTGACTCAACTTGGACTTGGTCGGACCTAATCCGGTCAGAACTGAAAATAGATCCCGAGTTTTGATTCAACTCAGGACCGAATGGCACCACTTCCATTTAGGAAATGTGCAACATGGAGAGATTCAGGTCCCACAGTGCAGGGCATTCCTAATCCTTTGACTCATGTCCTACAAATAGACGATTAAAAACAGAACAGAAATACAGATACTGTCGACATTCAACTGAAAAATGTTCAGAAATGGGTGAAAGAACTAACACAGAAACATGAAATATACCATACCAGGATATATTTTTTTTTAAAAAAAAAACAGTTGTAATCCTGATCACAGCAAGAACTGGAACACAAGAGTTTCAACATGAGGTCATGGGTTCAAGCACCCATTGTGGTGTGAGTGCGCAGGCGTGTGCAAAAAAAAAAAGAAAAAAAGACGAAACCACCACAGAAAATTCGAAAGCAAAAGCAGCTTGATCAGATCCTATGTGGAAGTATTATTATGTTCTGTGCACTCAAAGAACAGCAGAATTGTTAAAAGCTCATCAGTATCAGTTCGAATCTACGTGCAAGGACATCGTGTGAAAGATCAATTGCAGTAAGGGTTTTAACCAAATGATGCAAGAACTGATAGATGATGGGAGCATGGACAAGACTGTAATGGATGAATGAGAACCCATAACCATCATGATCTCCCTTTCAGCGAAACCACCATCTTCCAATCTGCTTCAAACGTCCTCATCTTGTCACCAGCCCCAGGCTTCTCGAGAATTTCTTGATAGGGGCCTTTGCTACTGCTTGTGGGTCAGCAGCTGCTTTCTCAACTAGTCCTGTGTGGCATCACCTCCTCTCCCTTCTCCACACTATAGATCATCAACTGCAAAACATTGAGATCACAATGAAGAGCAAGGGTACATTTAATGTCCAGAGTCAGAGCCCTCAAGGCCAACAAGGAAATAAAAAGGAACATTTTAATCTTAATCACTAATTTTGGGAAGAAAAAAGGTGGAAAATGCTAGCCCACTTAATGTGGGTTCCATTTTCCACAACCCAAAACTCTAGGTATGCTTCCTCGAAACTACAGTTAGGTGACCCACTAAAACGCAACGGAAGAACCGTTACAAGTGAAATAAGGACCGGATCATAGAATTCCACAAAAGCAGGGTATTTTTACAGTACAGAAATCGATAGTATTCTAGTTGCATCTGTGACAGGTGGTTAAGCTGATTTAGAGGTGCAAGGCTCTCTATGTGAGTTCACAAGTAATATGGCGAACGTTTTTGGGCCTACCTTCCAATCCTTGTAATCAAACCTGAAGATGAAATGATGGTAAGAGACCTCCCCACTTGCAATGGCTGATGCAGTAGGAGCATTTCTTGGAACTGGGAGATGACATAACAAATATGCAATTTTTGTCAAAAGCAGGATCTGAAGGGAATTTTGGTATAGGAATAGCTACTACAAAAGGACTCAGTTATTCTAGAAATCTTACAGACAAGATGTGTCCCATGGTCATTGATAACTATTTCAGCTCGTCCGTCTTTGACAAGGAATGAAAGAGCAAAAATATTCTCTACTGTTTGTGAAAATGATACTCTGTTTAGAACAAGCTTGTCCAATTGGATGCACTTCTGCCTTTTCAGTATGTTGAACATTGTCAGCACATTCTGGTCGGTTTCTATTTTGTTATTGCAGGCAGTATCTTCCACCTACAGGTAGACTGAAAGTAAAAGAACTGCACTGATCTCTCTAGATAAGAATGAAATATTATATATTCAGAAAGGTCAAGTTTCCAGCATTAATATATGGGGCCATTTAGCTCCACACACACAGCTACATGTGTGAACCTGGCCCATACATACGACATCTGAGTTATGTAACAGGTATGCAGCACATGTTAGATCATATAGCCCAAGCTAAGGCCAGTCAACTATCAGGTAGGCCACACATGAATGGAAATTGGATAGTAAAAAAAACAAATGTGCCCCTCTCATTCATGCAGCCTACTGGACAGCTGACCATCCTTAATTTTTCACCACATGTTCTACAGTGTTTCCCACCTGATAGATGGCTCAGATGTAATACACACGTGCCAGGTTGGATGTCTAGCCACATGCAGAGGCGCGTGACCAACAAAACGTGCAAATAGTCTGCTGTCCGAATTAATATTTCAAAATTTCTGATGAGATAAATACTACACAACAAAATTAGCAGACATGATATGCAGCAATGTGAATCATTAATCAAAATGCGGCAGTTTGCTAGTCTAAAGACTGGTTCAACCTCAGTCATAGCAGGCATGTCGTAGTGAATGATTAATTGTAAGGGAAAATTTTACAAGACATAACACTGAAATTGTACACAATCACCTCTTCGGGATGATAGACATCTGCAGGCTTTGCACGTTTCCTTCGAGTAAAAGCCTTTCTTTGAGTTGGTTTTGTGTCCATTGGTCCAATCCTGAACAAAATTAGGAATGTGCCAGAATTCATAATCTTTTATAAAACAGATTAAACGTTGCTTAGATGAGAAGTTGAAGAAGGTTTACATAGTGCACATTCCCTGTGCTTTTATAAAGATATGAGATGCATTGAGGCCCATGCTCATCCAGGATAAATCTTTGCTGTTTGTGGGACCCCTTTTTTCTTCATACTGCTCTATGAGACACAAAATAAAATCTGATAGAAGAACACCCATGGGGTTCTGAGAGGATTTGAGAGATGAAAACAAGGAATTTGCAATGTCGAGAAGGGCCTCTGCATCAGCAACTTGCTCGCTAGGTTTCTGAACTGAAAAATTAAGGGAAAATATGAATAACACTCATAGGCACCATGGAACATGCCAGAGAAACCCTGGAGCATTAGATCACCTAGTTGATGCAGGCTCTCGACTTGGCTAATCAGGGAATTGAACTCACGAGTCTCTGATCTTGCTATTTCTCCTTCTAGTTTGATATTAAAAAAAAAAAAAAAACTCAACGGATGAATCAGTCAGTATGTATGATCCAGAAAAATGTTCTGGTAGCAAAACATTGCAAAAGGAGAAAAGTACCCATGATTGAATCCTTGAAAACAAGATAGTGTGATCTAAGACTAAGTGGGTCTTTTGTACTTTGGTGGCTACTTGCAGTTTTGCTACCATGCTCAAGCTCTTGTGGAGGAAGTATAGGATCCTTCGTAGTTGCTCTGTCCAGGTTTAGAGCCTCATTCTGGCTATCATTTTTCTCATCAACGATCTGGCCTGCCATGTTCTCCTGCAACATCTTACTTTGATGCCTGCAATGAGTAATTAGAAGAAAATTAAAGAACATAAAGAGTGGAGTCTGTCTCAATTTAACCTAGTAAAAAACTGAAAGCAATTATCAAGTATGTTAAACCAATCAGTGCACGCATTTCTCATCTCTCAAGCAAATATTGTGGGCTCGAAAATGGCCAGCATGCCCCTTGAGTTCATTATAAAATTTGTCTGTCTTATGGTGTAACACCCAACTTTTGTGAATAAAAACTCAAATTTCACCTGACTCGTGCCTTGGTGTTATTTTAAATCTTTGTTTGGGTAGACAATGGATGTAGTCAGACAGTTTTTCTTCCTGTATTAGAGCTTTTTGAAGAATGTATGGGATGGTGACTCAGAAACAGCCTGAACTTACAAGCACCAGTTATCCATCACCCTTGTCGATGGGCAAACATTCATCATCTTCTCAACATTTAGAAACATCATAGCATGATGTGAGCCAAATCTCTTAGAAGCCATAGATACATGAATAATATATGGATTCTAATGTACAAAACCCTCAAAAGGAGATCAAAATAGCAAGGTTATGACAAGATCAAGCCAAACAGTCTTTTTTAACTGATTTTCAACAGGTGCATTCATTTGAAGTCAACAATCTGGCCTTAAAATCAGCACTTAGCCCACTTCAATTTCAAAGTGCATAGACAATTGCATGCTAAAAAGGCATTCTATGTTGAACCTGCTGCTTCAATATTGCAGTCTTCATGTGGATGTGAAATGAATCACAGAGCATGTGCTCACTCTTAAACATGAAATTTATGAAAATTTCTAGATAGAGAAGATAAGAAGAAAGAACAAGAACAAGATACGAGTTGTACATGACAAAAAAAAAAACAGGCACATGAGAAACATGCGACTACTGTGCCAATAATCGATAAGAAGAAGAAGGTAAATAAATAAAATAAATAAAATAAAAATTGCAAAACAAAGAAGCTACTGTACAAACCAAGTTCTGAAACATATGCACAAGAAACATGGAAGCTAGTCCATGTGGAATCAATAGAAATAAAATCATAAATCAGTAAGGAAAAATATCAATCAAGTCATACAGCATGATACTTCCACGCAGAATCAAAAGAAAATCACGTACAAATCATATCAGATCCTTATCTTTCATTTCTAAATTTCTCAAATCCCACAAAGACAGTCATATCTCAATTTCTAGATAGTTCACGTGAAATTAACAGTGATGCAAATAAAAGAAGAAAAATCTTCATCAATCGATACAAAAATTCTCAAATTCTATTCTAATCGATCGAACCAAAAAAGATGTGAATTACCTCAAACAGATGTAAAGATTACCTGAACATTGAATTTCTAGGGTTCTTTTTGTTTCTGAAACTTGAATGTCTGCCTAATATTTTCGGAAATCATCTGAAATATGTTGAAAAGCTCAAACCAGAAAAGGAAAATGGCGATCTCAGTTATGGATGCATATAAACAAAATCGACAGCAATGTGATAAGAAGAAAACAGAGAAAGGAAGGAGACGGCACGAATTCATCAAGGAATCGAAGATCTTACCTCCTTTGAGATGCGATTGTCATGGAATCGAAGATCTCGCTGAGAGTTATTTCAAATGGCGAGATATTTCTCTGTGAAAGGCGTTTAAATAGTTGTTAGTAAAGGGCGCGAATCTTTCCTGTTTTCTTTGTACAACCGGAAGTATGGGAAGTTGTCGTACAACCAGATCATTACTGCTTATATTAGCCCTACTTGAGAAATCCGTGCCATCAAAGTAGTAGGAGCCACCATGAAGATCATCTGCATAAAAAACCTTTTCATTGATCTCATCAGGTGGGGCACACCATTGAAATTTGAAAGCAACGGACAACTATGGTATGGCCCACGTGATGGGGGGAATTTTCATGAAAGGAGATAGCAGCACTTGCGCGAAATACCTGGCTAGTGACGAGCTACGATCAGTTGTCGTTTCTATTAATCTCGGCGAGAGATCCTGAGTCGACTCGCGCGAATAGATATTGAGATGAGATTTGTTCACACATGCAAACTTGTAACACAAGCAAGGCATCGGGGCCATTCATCAGGTATAAGCCGTAACGTGAGCCACATTTGTAGGTTCTGAGTAGACTTTCTAACCGTCCATTTTTTCCTCGGAATTGTTGCCTACTTAACGAGTGGACCAACCTGATTTCAGGCCATGGAATGTTTAAGTTGGTATGTTCGTGATGTATGGCCAGGATATCTCACATGTTGGCCATGTTCACCTATGTGTTCCTGTATTCTGCTCTCCTTCGTTTAACAATCCTGACCACTGATTCGTGGGCATTTGCTCGTTAAAGGATGATTGCTGGATTATTATTATTATTTTTCACTCTTAACCGTCCAATAAATGTCCACCAAATCAAGTGACCTAATCGTTTGTTCACGAGGCATCTAAATTGGTGACCAGAATTTGTAAAGTTTATATGGAATTAATTGCATGCAACGTATGCAGTTTCTAAGTATATTTCAAGTGCCTGCGTATCAACTCTTCCAGAGTATCATAGTTTTCCTCTCACTACGCAGGTGCTGAAATTGGACCACTCGAATTTTAAGTGTATCGGCGGGCCCATCTCATTTTTTGGGCCCGAGGTGTTTATAATTTACACTACCTGATCAATGCTCCAGATATCTGACACGTGCGCCATCCAAGGATGAGAAGATTCGGTAACGTCGGGGGAACACCCGGTTCGGTCAGGCCGTGACCGTTTGGCCATCTGGATGCCTGTGTTGTATATCCACGCTTCCACCCGTTTTTACAGCTCATTTTAGGGCATGGGCCTAAAAAAAAAATGCAGGTTCAAATCTTGTGGGCCAGAAAAGTTTTCAGGTTGGATGGAAAATAAATATCACAGTGGGCCATAGGAAACTTTTAATTGTGGCCATTCAATCACCATTGTTTCCTATGATGTGGTCCACCTGAGATTTGGATCTGCTTCATTTTGGGGATTATGAAATAAATGATATGTCAAAACGGATGGACGGTGTGGATATACAACATATTGGAAAGGTTTACTCATTAGGTGGGCCACCCGTGTCTAATAAAAATAGACGGGGAATTAAACTGACGAACGGTATATGTGCAAAGTTAATCGTGGCTTAACTGAATCGTGCACCAACCTGATTTTAAGGTCGTGACATTCTAACAGTGATCCGCACGCGATAGCTGGATCAGATCTCACACGATGACAACACGTGGGCACGTGGTCCGACGATCGCATTCTCAATATCTACCGCCGCGAAGCGCTTTCTCAGATACAACGTTGTATGTTAACTTAACACACAACGTTTTATTTTTCTGCTTACGTGTCACTTCATCGGGACATCGTATCCATTAAAATCATAGAAAATACTATGAACATCATTGAAATTGAAATTTTAATAATCCAATCACCGGGTGGGCCACAAAATTCCATTGGATCAGATCATCGGCTGTGCAGTATTTCAACGGTGCAGCCGCCTGATGAATGGAAAGGAATGTTCTGATTTTTGTCCAAGGTGATCTTTTTTATGCTTCCAACTTTTTCACGTGTCAGATTTCGTGAAATTATGACACGTCAGCGTGTAACAAAACGATGTGTTTAGTTAAAATACAACATTGTGTATGATCATTTCTTAAAGAGAAATTTCCATTTGTAAATTTTATTTTTAAATGAGCAGTTTTTCTAAACATTTAATAGTTTACTTTTCATTTCTAAATTTGAGTTTTTTTTTTTCAGAAGAAAATATCATTGCTATCTCACAAATCTTCCTTCCTGAAATCGTCTTAAATCGTCTCATCTCTCTTTGTATTTCTTCTTAAAATTCTCCTCTTTGTATTTCTTTCTCAAATAATCTCCATTTTCTTCATGGAATCTCCAATTCATTTTCTTCACTAGTTTAAAATCCAATAAGCCAACTTTATAGATATAATAGGAGAAATTTTCCTTTGTAAACTCTAAAATCCTAAACTATGATTACTAGTACTTGGTCAATTTTCACACAATACTCCGACAATTTCCACTAGTAAATGATTTTGCACCATGCACTCAGTCATTTTCCAGTGCTTGGTCAATTTTTATCAACCAAATGGATACGGTCAATGGTGAACATTCACAATCAACCCTATAACATCCAAAGAATCACACTCGACCTTAGAAGAATTGAGCAGCAGGTCCACATTCAACTGTGAAAATGCATAGTTGACCTCGAAATGTCTAGTCACAATCGACAGTGAAAATCCATGTACTCAGTAAACATATGAGCTCAAAAAAGGCTAAATACTTGGTGGTGAATATTTACCGGAATTTATAACGGACAAAAACCGTCTCAACACAGGTAGATTTTTCAGCTTCTTGCTAACCTTCCAACATTCGAAAACCGTCGAAACATACGTAACTGATATTTCACTCGATGAATTTACGACGGTCAAAAACTATCTCAACATCATAAATTTACAACGGTCTAAAACCATCTCAAAAACTATACGTCAAAAAGCTTTCGGCTGCATCACGAATAGCCTAAATTGCTAAATACTTGAATATTTACCGGAATTTACAATTGTCAAAAACCGTCTCAACACAAGTAGATTTTTCAGGTTCTTGCTAACCTTCCAACTTTCGAAAACCGTCGAAACATTGTAACTGATATTTCGCTCAATGAATTTACGATGGTCAAAAACTATCTCAACATCGTAATTTACGACGGTCTAAAACCACCTCAAAAACTATACGTCAAAAAGCTTTAGGTTGCATAACGAATAAACTAAATTGATAAATTTATGACGGTCAAAAACAATCTCAATAGGCACGATGACTTTTAGATGGTCAAAAACCATCTCAAGAATTTTTCAATTACCGTCAAGCTGCGTAATTGGTATTTCTCGATGAAATTACGACGGTTGGCAACTAAGCCAACAACGTACATTTAGGACGGTCAAAAACCGTCTCAACATCTGTACGCCCAAGCTTTCAGCAATAAAGTGCCTTATTAAATTTAGGATGGTGCAAACTGTCTCAACACCTGCACACATTGACATTTCACATCTACCAAATTCACTTGCATGTTGAAATTAAGACGGTCATAAATCGTCTCAAAATAGGTAAAATGTCAAATAAAATCTACGGCGGTTGATAGCCGTCGAAAAATGCATAATTAATAATTTGATAACCATGACGGTGAAAAACCCTCAATATCTGAAATTTACAGCAGTCGAAAAACGTCATAACCTACGTAACTGATACTTCAATAAATGAAATTACGACAGTCGGCAATCAACTCAACATCATAAATTAGGACGGTCGGAAATTGTCTAAACAACTGTACAGTCTTTGGCAGCATATTTACTACCTGTCGATAAATTTTTGACGGTCGAAACCCGAATAAATGCACTGAGATGGTTTCTGACAGCTGTCATATCACCGAGTACATAAAAATTAACCCAGCACAGGTGAGAATACACCGATTTCAAGTCTTAAGACGGCTCTTGGCCGTCTTAAATTCACCAAGCAGGGTAAATTCACCTATTGGTTGAATTTACAACGGGGCAAAACCGTCTCTACACTAGTAGAATTTTCATCATTAACTCTACGACTATCTTAAACCGTCTCAAGATTAAAAGTGAGGTTTCAATCGTTGAATTTATGCCAGTTAAGAACCGTCTCAATCACTTGGTTATATTCCTGTTTGAACTCGGTAAAATTTACGACGGCCGGTAACCATCTCAATTTCTGCACATGCTGTATTTTCACTTTCGTTGTCAATTTCCATGCACTCGTGAATTTACGATGGCAAAGTACCGTCTTTAGATCTGCACGGTGCATTTTCACCTGCATTGGGTCAATTTTCATGTACTCGGTGAAATGACGACTGTCAGAAGCCATCTTAACACCTGTATTGTCAAATTTTCACTTGATCAATTTTTCAGGACTCGATTTTACGACAGTTGAAAACCATCCCAACACTTGTACATGGTGAATTTTCACTTGTGCAGTTGATTTTCAAGTACTCATGAATTTATGCCAGTTAAAAATTGTCTTAGCATCCGTACCTAGTGAATTTATGGCCATCGATAACTGTTCCAACACCTGTACTTTGTCAATTTTCACCTATACTAGGTGAATTTTCTCAACACTTTGTACTAGATCAATTTTCACATACTCGGTGAATATATGACAGTTGAAAATCGCCTCAACCTGTATCATGAATTTTCACCGTCAATTTTAACACAATGAACTTCTGACTGTCGAAAACTATCTCAACACTTGTTCTCGGTGAATTGACTTGTATTCAGTTAATTTTCACGGTGTAAATTTATGATGGTCATAAATCATCTAAAAACCTGTACTCAAAAGTGTATTTTCACCCGCTCAGGGTCAATTTTCAAGTACTTGGTTAATTTACGACGGTCGAAAACCGTCTCAACACCAAATTTTCACATGCTTGGTGACTTTACGACGGATAAAAACCGTCTCAACACCTAAGTGAATTTTCATGCTGTAAATTTACAACGGTCAGAAACCATCTCAACACCTACACTAGTAAATTTTCACCTATTTCACTTGGGGCCCGTTTGTTAAATCTGAAGTCTAAAGCCTAAATCTGAAATTTGAATCTAAAGTCTGAATCTGAAGTTGGAAAATTAAGTATTGAGTCTAGAACAACCTGTTAGTTAACTAATGTTTGAAATGCGTGAAATATGTTAATATAACACATTAGCTCGTCGTTATAGTAAACGGTCGTGATTGAATCCCTACCATTAAAAACTTCATGGATTCCACCAAAATTTTATTTGCCATCCAACCTATTAATAAGGTCAAAGGGACCTAAATGAAGAGACCACACGAATATCATCTTAATCCAAAGCTTTTATGGCCCACAAGAAATTTTTATTTGTCATTTACTACAATTTCGTGTACTATGGTCCATCTGAGATTTGGATTTGCTTCATTTTTTGGATCATGCCTAGGAATGAGCTTTCGATATGAATGGACAACATGGATGTAGTCGCAAACATTACAGTGGGCCCCACAATATGGAATCTCACTCACCTAAGTGGATCCGGAGTATCGACAATGTTAGTAGCCCTTAGCTATTGGATGGTGTTGTGTGGCCCACATCATAATGTATATGTTTTATCCATGCCGTCCATCCATTTTTCTATATCGTTTTAGGGAATGATCCCAAAAATGAGGAAGGTCCAAAAATCTCATGTGGAGTGGTGATTGAATGCCCACCATTAAAAGCTTCTTAGGGACCTCAAAAGTTTTGGATGAAGTTGATATTTGTGTTTTCCCTTCATCCAAGTTTGTGTGACCTAATGAACACATTGGATGGTAAATAAACATTACAGTGAGCCCTAAAAAGTTTTTAATGATGGGTGTTCAATCACCATTGTTTTCTTATGGTGTCGTCCACTTTAGATTTGGATGTCTTAAGTTTGGGCTCATGCTATAAAATGATTTGGAAAAATAGAAGGATAGCGTGGATAAAACACATACATCATGGTCAGCTATTAGACAGTGTCACTGGGCAATCCGCAAGGGAGCCAATGAGGTGACTTTATGCTGTGTTGACGTCAACAAGTTTAGTGGCCCCACCATGATGTATGTGTTATATGCAAACTGTGTCCATTTGGTGAGAACGGTTTAAGGCTTGAGCCCAAAAATGAGATAGATCCAAAGCTCCAGTGGACCACACCTCACAAAGCAATGGGGATTGAACATCTACCATCGAAACCTTCTTGGAGTCACAAAAGTTTTGGACCCATTTGATATTTGGTTTTTCCCTTCATCCAGGTCTGTATGACCTTACGAACAATTGGTTGGTTTTTCCCTTCATCCAGGTCTGTATGACCTTATGAACAATTTGGATGGAAAATAAACATCATGGTGGACCCTATGAATTTTCAATGGTGGGAATCATTTTCCCCATTACTTACTCAATGCCAACTGTTTACTCTTGTGTGGCCCACTTGACTGTTGGATACACCTAATTTTTGATTTCTCGTCCTAAATTGATCTCTCAAAACGGATGGACGGGGTGGATTTCTCAAAAACATCTCGGTGGGCCCCACCTAACATCCTTGCGTAGGAACTTCCTTTGGCAGGAAATCCGCGTCCACTTGTGGCACACCACATAATCCGCTTCCCACTGTAAATCCAGGCGGGATTCGGTCCTGCCCCGTGGGTAGCTAGAGACAGACAGTCCTGTTTAGGGCTATGTGGGGTCCACTGTGATGTATATGTTTTATCCATACTGTCCATCTGTTCTTCCATATCATTTTAGGGAATAATACCAAAAGTTAGGTGTAACGTCTCAGAAAAATCCGTACAAAGACTCGAGTACCACCTCAGGTAGAAATCACATAAGACCAAATCCTTTAGAAATTAGGCGAGGATTGACTAGTGTTAAACTAAAGTACTTGTGAAATTAGTATTAATCACTTTAAATATGATCTGTAAGACCCAAACCATGCAGTATCATTGACGCTACATTACCCTGAAATGTAGAATCTATCCTTAAACCCGGTTGCTCTTGGGAGCACACCGAAACTCCATATCGGACCTGGACCGCACGTTGAAAGTCTGATAACCGTAAAACTATACAATTATGACCGCATTACTGGACTTGACAACCCCCTCAGAAATCAAGTCTAAATTACGTCTAGAAATGCACAACTTGAGCCCGGAGCAAAGTGTGTGAGAAACGTGAATATCTTTAGAAATGAAATCCGAATTTAAGTAATCTGAGTCGTGTCGCTTGCGGGCCAAATATAAGGATTCAGACCGTCAGAATCTGACCCAAATATACCCTCAGATCAGGAAAAATGTCCCATACATGGCCATGTACTTGTAGTCCTGATCAAGTGACCATGACCGTTGAACTGAAACTGGTCCGCCACGGCTGATCTGTAAACCCAATCGGAACGAAAACTCAGCCTGACCTAGATCCAATGTCAAGGAGCTAAGTCCGACCGCATGTGAAAAATGGGCCACCAGAAGTGCTCCGATGGGCTGAAACAGACACCCTTTGGATATAACATAAGTATATCTTGGCCCTGAGGCCATTCCCATCAGTTCTGGGCCTATATAAGGGCCTTAAACTCTCTTTCTCATATTCCATACGAATTCTAAAACCCTAAGAAAGAGAGTAGAGGAAAAGGAAAGGAAAGAGAGAAAGTGGGAGAGTGAGTTGGAGATTCTTCCTGGGATTCGATCTCATTGCTCCTCGGGTTTAACTACCGCTTCTACATCGCTATTCCGGCGATTCCGACTCCATACTTAGGTAAGAAAACCTAACCCTAACCTGTGATAGGGTTTCAAACGTTGTAAGTGATGGAATAGCTAACCTATTTCATACTATAGGTTGCCAATCCACCGTTGACAAAGGCTAAGTGTCTAAAACGAATTTGTTACGCGTTTACCGGTGAAAGGTGTGGACTATAAATGTTTAGGTTATGGTTTTCAAGGCTTTCAATGTCAGTTAATGATTTATGAATAACTTGAATTGCTATCACATGCTTAGACACGTTGTTTCCGCACTTTACACATATATATGAAATATGTTGAATATAGTATATTCTTGTGTTTGTTGATATGATTGCATGAGTATGGAATTTGGATTCGCGCTTGCCATGATTATCCGTCGTGGATATATGGTTGTTGCATATGTGACAATTCCGTGGTGAAAGGTTTTGTCCTAAACACCTGTCATAACCAACATACATCATGTATGTTAAGGCACGTAGACTAAGTGTTTGTTGAAATGTCTGAATGAATATGAAATTATGATTATTACTTGTTATGATGGATGTTGGTAATATATGATCGTTGTATGTGTTGCAACTCCTATGTGAAAGGCTTTGTTATAATATACCTCTTAAGTAAATTAATCTATGTATATGGTATGTGTAGTGTAAGTGTTTGATAAAATGCCTGTAAGAGGAAATGCTTGTTTAAATGTTTGAAATGAGAGTGTTGAGATAGGATTCTCAATCTCATTCTCTATAACTATAGTTTCCTTTATGTAACCTATCTTCCTACTATGTGATTTATGGAAGTAATGCCTAGGTAAAATAACATGTGTACTATGTGTTTCATGAAATGTTAAATGCTTGAAATGGTTGAACTGTTATGTAATGTTGCTATGCATATCATATGTGATGTATAAACTGCAACTGAGTGTGATTGGGACTATGACTTAGTCCAGGCAATCGGTAACAGATCTCGATTAGGTGGCTGAGGTCGTTTTCGCCACACAAGAAGCGTTCGATGAACCCGAGTCGTACTTTGGTTGTCGGCAGTGGTTAGGCCACACGGAGTGCTTACGCCCTTCATGTCGATTAACTCGAGGTGTGCTCGTACTAGTCGAGCTCGTCAAGTAACCCGATTGACCCGATGTATGTTCACCATGTATGGACGCTACTGCTTAAATCTAAGGTACGAAACTCACTAGTGAAAATCCCTTTAACCTTGGTACCTCGATCCGCCAAGACTCATGAGCTGGGCTTGGTGGTATGGGACACCGTGGTCGAGCTGTCGGCTTACGCTGGGGTGACGAGCCTCCCCGTAGTGTCCAGTGAGTAACACAGCCTCGAGAGCCGAATACGGTGGTATGGGACATTGTATTCAAGCTGTCGGCCTACACTGATAAAGTGATGAGCCCTTTGTAGTGACCTCGAGCGTACGCTAAGACTGCGTAGAGGCGACGAGCCTTTCCGTAGCAACAAGAGTACAAACTAGGCCTACACTAATAAGGTGACGAGCCCTTTATAGAGACCTAAAACTGTATCATCGTATGAGATTTACTAGGACTGATGACCCTAGAATGGATCATTGTTTGGGAATTGATATAAGGGAGGTGCCTTAGCTTCCCAATCCTGCTGTATGAAACGGACTAATAAGAACTTGGTAATCATGTTCATGCATCGCACTGCATGTACCGTTTGGCGTTGGGCAGAGCACTGAGGAAGTGACTGACATGCCGACCGTTAGATGAAGATCGCAGAGGGAGTGCAGGCGAGGGCATGCATCATTTATACATACCATCCTTGTATTAATCAGAGTACTTAGGGATGTTTGATTGTATTGTTTTATCATTACTACTTGACTGAATTGAGAACATGTTAACCTTTGCTTTATTGTTCCACTGAGTTGATCACTCACTCCTACGTTACGGGACGGTGTTTTAAACACCAACCAGACTCTATCTTAGTTACAGATGAAGACCCGACTGATGAGGCAAAGACGGACTTCGCAGACGATGAGGATGCTTTCTCATATATGTAGTATTCAGGCGGGTTCATATAGACCGTTCTGATCGGTGAGGCTTCAGGGTTATACTTGTAGTGGACTATTACATTTTTGTCATTTTGTATTTTGAAACAATACATGTAATTATTGACCTGGTAATGCATACGTACTTTGGGGACCTATATTGATTTATAACGCTATACATATTTGAGTCAGTCTTCTGCTTACGTATTACAACTATCCCTGGATTATGTTTTGCTGATTTGATTTAATCTTATTCATGTTTTATGTACTAATACACACAACATTTAATCATCATTAAATATGTTGCATAAGTGATGCATTGGAATTCGGGAGTTGGACTTCTACTCGACCCCCGATTTTCAGGGCGTTACAATAGGCAGATCTAAGGCTCATGTAGGCAACACTACAGGAAACAGTAAGAATTGGGTACCCACAGTTGAAAACTTCTTAAGGCCACAGAAGGCTCTGATCAAGCTCATTTTTGTGTTTTCTCTTCATCCAGGTCTGTGTGACCTTATGAAGAGGTTAGATAGCAAATAACCTCCTTAGGAAGGTTTTAACTGAAGTTGTTCCATTCCCACTACTTTTTGTAAGGTCGGGGAACTCCCTGTTCGGTCAGGCCGTGACCGTGTCGCCATCTCGATGCCTGTGTTGTATATCCAAGCTGTCCATCTGTTTTTCCAGCTCATTTTAGGGCATGGGCCAAAAAAAAATGCAGGTTCAAATCTTGCGGGCCAGAAAATTTTCCAGGTTGGATGGAAAATAAATATCACAGTAATCAATCACCATTTTTTCCTATGATGTGGTCCACCTGAGATTTGGATCTGCTTCATTTTCGGGCTTATGAACTAAAATGATATGTCAAAACGGATGGACGGTGTGGATATACAACACATTGGAAAGGTTTACTCATTAGGTGGGCCACCCGTGTCTAATAAAAATATACGGGGAATTAAACTGACGAACGGTATATGTGCAAAGTTAATCGTGGCTTAACTGAATCGTGCACCAACCTGATTTTAAGGTCGTGACATTCTAACAGTGATCCGCACGCGATAGCTGGATCAGATCTCACACGATGACAACACGTGGGCACGTGGTCCGACGATCGCATTCTCAATATCTACCGCCGCGAAGCGCTTTCTCAGATGAAACGTTGTATGTTAACTTAACACACAACGTTTTATTTTTCTGCTTACGTGTCACTTCATCGGGACATCGTATCCATTAAAATTATAGAAAATACTATGAACATCATTGAAATTGAAATTTTAATAATCCAATCACCGGGTGGGCCACAAAATTCCATTGGATCAGATCATCGGCTGTGCAGTGATTTCAACGGCGCAGCCGCCTGATGAATGGAATGGAATGTTCTGATTTTTTTTCCAAGGTGATCTTTTTTATGCTCCCAACTTTTTCACGTGTCAGATTTCGTGAAATAATGACACGTCAGCGTGTAACAAAACGATGTGTTTAGTTAAAATACAACATTGTGTATGATCATTTCTTAAAGAGAAATTTCCATTTGTAAATTTTATTTTTAAATGAGCAGTTTTTCTAAACATTTAATAGTTTACTTTTCATTTCTAAATTTGAGTTTTTTTTTTTCAGAAGAAAATATCATTGCTATCTCACAAATCTTCCTTCCTGAAATCGTCTTAAATCGTCTCCTCTCCTTTGTATTTCTTCTTAAAATTCTCCTCTTTGTATTTCTTTCTCAAATAATCTCCATTTTCTTCATGGAATCTCCAATTCATTTTCTTCACTAGTTTAAAATCCAATAAGCCAACTTATATAGATATAATAGGAGAAAATTTCCTTTATAAACTCTAAAATCCTAAGCTATGATGACAAGTACTTCGTCAATTTTCATACAATACTCCGTTAATTTCCACTAGTAGTCAATGATTTTGCACCATGTACTCGGTCATTTTCCAGTGCTTAGTCAATTTTCAAGTAGTTCTTGGTCAACTTTTATCAACCAAATAGATACGGTCAATGGTGAAAATTCACAATTGACCCTATAACGCCCAAAGAATCACACCCAACCTTGGAAGAATTGAGCAGCAGGTCCACATTCGACCATGAAAATGCATGGTTGACCCTGAAATGTCTGGTCACATTTGACAGTGAAAATCCACGTAGTCAGTAAACATGAGGGCAAAAAAGGCTGAATATGTGGTGAAAAGTCACCTGAAATTACGACGGTCGAAAACCGTCTCAACACAGGTAGATTTTCAGGTTCTTGCTGACCTTCCAACATTCGATAACTGTCGAAACATACGCAACTGATATTTCGCTCGATGAATTTACGACGGTCAAAACATTGTAAATTTACGACGGTCTAAAACCATCTCAACAACTATACGTCAAAAAGCTTTCGGCTGCATAATGAATTGCCTAAATCGATAAATTTACGACGGTCAAAACAGTCTCAAGGATTTTTCAATTACTGCCTAGCTGCGTAATCGGTACCTCACTCGATGAAATTACGACGGTCGGTAACCAGCACAACAACGTACATTTAGGACGGTCGAAAGCCGTCTCAACATCTGTACGCCCAAGCTTTCAACATCATAATTGTGCCTTAATCGATAAATTTAAGACGGTCCAAACTGTCTCAACACCTGCACACGCTGACATTTCACATCCAGCTAATTTTCACGTGCACGTTGAATATAAGACGGTCAAAAATCACCTCAACACAGGTAAAATGTGGGTACAAATAAAATCTACGACAGTTGATAGATGTTGAAAAATGCGTAATTGATAATTCGATGAGCATGAAGGTGGAAAACCCTCACAATATCGGAAGTTTATGACTGTCCAAAAACGTCATAACCTGCGTAACTGGTCCTTCAATCGATGAAATTACGACAGTCGGCAATGAACTCAACATAATAAATTAGGACGGTCGGAAACTGTCTCAAAAACTGTACAGTCTTCGGCAGCATATTTATTGCCTGTCGAGAAATTTACGACGGTCGAAACCCGAATAAATGCACCGAGACGGTTTCTGACCGCCATCATATCACCGAGTACATGAAAATTGACCCAATGTAGATGAGAATACACCGAGTTCAGGCCTTAAGACGGTTCTTAGCCGTCTTAAATTCACCGGGTAGTGGCCCTGCGACTAATGGGTTGAATTTACGACGGGGCAGAACCGTCTCTACATTAGTAGACATTTCATCGTTAATTCTACGACTGTCTTAAACCGTCTCAAGATTAACAGTGGGGTTTCAATTGTTGAATTTACGCCAGTTAAGAACCGTCTCAATCACTGTACTCGGTCATTTTCCTGCTAGAACTAGGTAAAATTTACGACGGCCGGTAACCATCTCAATTTCTGCACTTGCTGTATTTCACTTTCATTGTCAATTTCAACGTACTCGGTGAATTTACGACGGTTAAGTGCTGTCTTCAGATCTGCACTTGGTGTATTTTCACCTGCAGTGGGTCAATTTTCATGTACTCTGTGAAATGACGACTGTCAGAAGCCGTCTCAACAACGGAATTTATTATGGTCAAAAATCGTCTAAAAGCCTGTACTCAAAAAAGTGTTTTCACCCACTTGGGGTCAATTTTCAATTACTTGGTTAATTTACGACAGTCGAAAAACCGTCTCAACACCAAATTTTCACATACTTGGTGATTTTATGATGGATGAAAACCGTCTCAACACCTATTAGTGAATTTTCATGCTCTGTGAATTTACGACGGCCGAAAACCATCTCAAAATCTACACTTGTTTCACCTATTTCACTTGGGGCGCATTTATTAAGTCTGAAGTCTAAAGTCTAAAGTCTGAAGCCTGAATCTGAAATCTGAATCTAAAGTTTGAATCTGAAGTTGAAAAATTGAGTATCAAGTCTAGAACAGCCTATTAGTTAACTAATGTCTCAAATGTGTGAAATATGTTAATTTGACACATTAGCCTGTCTTTACAGTAAACGGTCGTGATTGAATCCCGGCCATTAAAAACTTCATGGTTTCCACCAAAATTTTATTTGCCATCCAACCTATTGATAAGGTCAAAGGGACCTAAATGAAGAGACACACAAATATCATCTTAATTCAAAGCTTTTGTGGCCCACAAGAAATTTTTAATTGTCATTTACCGCAATTTCGTTTACTATGGTCCATCTGAGATTTGGATTTGCTTCATTTTTTGGATCATGCCTAAGAATAAGCTTTCGATATGAATGGACAACATGGACGTAGTCACAAACATTACAGTGGGCCCCACGGTCAGGAATCCCGCTCACCTAAGTGGATCCGGAGTATCGACAATGTAAGTAGCCCTTGGCTATTGGATAGTGTTGTGTGGCCCACATCATAATGTATATGTTTTATCCATGCCTCCATCCATTTTTCCATATCATTTTAGGGAATAATCCCAAAAATGAGGAAGGTCCAAAAATCTCGTGTGGAGTGGTGATTGAACGCCCACCATTAAAAGCTTCTTAGGGACCTCAAAAGTTTTGGATGAAGTTGATATTTGTGTTTTCCCTTCATCCAGGTTTGTGTGACCTAATGAACACATTGGATGGTAAATAAACATTACAGTGAGCCCTAAAAAGTTTTTAATGCTTATGGTGTGGTCCACTTTAGATTTGGATATGTCTTAATTTTGGGCTCATGCTATAAAATGATTTGGAAAAATAGAAGGACAACGTGGATAAAACACATACATCATGGTGGGGCCCTGTCCAATAGCTTCTCCCTAGTGCTGCGTCACTGGGCAATCCACTAGGGAGCCAATGAGGTGACCTTATGCTGTGTTGACATCAACAAGTTTAGTGGGCCCCACCATGATGTATGTGCTATATGCAAACTGTCGGTCCATTTGGTGAGAACGGTTTAAGGCCTGGGCCCAAAATTGAGATAGATCCAAAGCTCCAGTGGATCACACCTCATAAAGCAATGGGGACTGAACATCTACCATTGAAACCTTTTTGGGGTCACAAAGTTTTGGACCCATCGGATATTTGGTTTTTCCCTTCATCCAGGTATGTATGACCTTATGAACAAATTGTTGGTTTTTCCCTTCATCCAGGTCTGTATGACCTTGTGAACAATTTGGATGGAAAATAAACGTCACGGTGGACCCTATGAATATTTCAATGGTGGGAATCATTTTCCCCACTGCTTACTCGATGCCAACTGTTTACTCTCGTGTGGCCCACTTGACTGTTGGATGCACCTAATTTTCGGTCTCTCGTCCTAAATTGATCTCTCAAAACCGACGGACGGGGTGGATTTCTCAAAAACATGTCGGTGGGCCCCACCTAACATCCTTGCGCAGGAACTTCCTTTGGCAGGAAATCCGCGTCCGCTTGTGGCACACCACACAATCCGCTTCCCACCGCAAATCCGGGTGGGATTCGGTACTGCCCCGTGGGTAGCTAGAGACGGAGTCCTGTTTAGGGCTATGTGGGGTCCACCGTGATGTATATGTTTTATCTATACCGTCCATCCATTCTTCCATATCATTTTAAGGAATAATACCAAAAGATAGGCAGATCTAACGCTCATGTAGGCAACACTACAGGAAACAAAACAGTAGGAATTGGGTACCTACGGTACAAAACCTCTTAAGGCCACAGAGGGCTCTGATCAAGCTCATTTTTGTGTTTTCTCTTCATCCAGGTCTGTGTAACCTTATGAAGAGCTTAGACGGCAAATAACCTCATTGGTGGACCTTCGGAAGGTTTTAACGGTAGTTGTTCCATTCCCACTACTTTTTGTATTGTGGTTGACTCGAACTTTGGATGTGCATATTTTTTAGGATCATAGTTAAATCATGGTGGGCTAGAAAAGTGCCACGTTAAAATTTGGGTTACTTAATACGTAAACAAGAAAATATTTGTTTACCCATGGCAATATTAGATTAAAAAAATATATTTGCGGAGCACTTCCTTTACCGAAAAAATTCAGCGTAAAATAATGGAGCAATTTCCTTCTACTATATTTACAAACACCGCTTGACATCGATCGCTCTCCGGATTCCGTATTTAGTGAAAGTTTTCAGTGTTAACAAACACGCCCCAAGCGAATTTCAGACAATCGAAAATCATCTCAACACCTGTACCAGGTGAATTTTCACCTACACTCCGTCAATTTTCACATACTTCGTGAATTTATGATGATTGATAACCATCTCAACACCTTTACTAGGTTAAAATTTTCACCTATACTCGGGTGAAATTTCACCCGTACTGGATGGATCCAGGGATCTAGTTTTAAGACTCGAACTACAACCTTAGAAAAATGTGCAGATACTGAAGAATGAAAAGCCCAATAAGTTATATTTGATCTACACTATAGCATATTCAAATAGGGTTTCTAATGACTAGACTAAACTAATAGAAAACTTAGTTTGCTTTAAAATACATCATCTTTACCGTCTTCACAGCTTTCCACAAAAGACGAAACATACCAATGACTATTTCAGGTCCACACTTGGCTAACCAGTATGATATTCAGTACAAGTTTCGTGATTCACAACTAGAAAAAATAAGTATCTAATAAAAGAGTATTAATCTGAAACTTGAGTATTGGATCGATGGGAAATGGATATGGTAAAGAACAAACAACATTATGAGTGCACTTGTAATACTCTGTTTCATTTAAATGGTGGGTTCCACCGTTAACCCACCGTTACATATGATGTGGCCCACATGAGCTTTGGATGGCCCTCATTTTTTGGCTCATACCCTAACCTTATCGGGTAAAACTGATAAACGGTGTGGATTTATCACATCATAACTGTGGGGCCCACTCTTCAAAAAAAAAAAACAAAAACAAGTGATGACGCACCTCACCCTCAAACTAGCCCTCTCCTCCACGTCTCCCTCTCTTTCTCACTTCTCCGCAGTACGGTTGCGAATGTGAACCCATCCACCATGCATGATATCATCATGGTGGGACCCACTAATCAATCAAAACCGTCCAATGGACTCCCAACCCACTAACTCACCTGACATTATTTTTATACCCCATTTTCTTATGCTATTTAGAGAAAACGAGAGAGAAAATCACAAAAGAAAGATTGTGAGTAGAAAAAAGAGAGATCAGGAGAAGGGAGAGTATCCATGAGGGTTCAACATGAGTTCATGACTCATCGAGTCAATCCCCAATGATGCGTTGTCGGTTTTTTCAGTATTCCTTACAACTATTCTAGAGAGAGAGATCCTAAGTGGAAGTAGCGTACATCAAACCGTTCCATCAAATTGACGAATCTAATTAGCATCGCTTCAGATTATTTTTCCATAGCAGATAGGTGATCATTCTCCATTGAAAAATTCATAACTAATTGCCTTATATAATCTAGACATTGAATTTTTTTATTTTTTTTTGAACCAATGCAAATATTATTTTTTTTCCATTTAATATTATATAGTGGTGATAATGAATATTCATTATGTGAATATTGACATTATATCTGTCATATTTTCTTGTAAGTTAAATGCATCTTATGTAAACAATTATTTGTTTTATGCAATGATTTTTACGGATGCTCTGCCCAAGGTCATTCTCGAAATGATCAGCACGATACGGGTGCTCTACCCAGGGTCATTCCCAAAAGGATCGGCATGAGTGCTCTGCCCTGGGTGATTCCCTAAAAGGATCAGTATATACAGATGCACTGCCCTGGGCTTTTGTCCCTAAAAGGTTATATCTGTGCTCTACCGAGAGTCATATCCTGGAAGAATCAACACCGGTGCTCTGTCGTGGGTCATCCCCTAAAAGGATCAGCACACACAAGTATTTTGCCTACTCCAAATCTTAGCATCTTTAGAAAAGCTATGTTAAACAATTTATTCATTCTATATTCATGAATGTCAAATTATTTATTATGATTTTACATCCAATGTTCGTCTTATTTTGATTAATATGTCGAAATTAAATTTGGTAATATTTGTGAGATTTTCAACTCGGGATTGATATGACCCTATTGAGTTGTCAATTCATTATGTTTTAACCGTTTCAGGTTATAAATATTTTGAAGATGCAGGGTACTACTATTAGTAGTGGAGCATGAAATGTGGTTAGATGCACGTGGCATGTCATTCTATATAGAATAAATTTTATTTTATTTTAGAACTCTGAGTGTAGTAATGTTTGGGCTTGATTTTCTTACTTCAAGTTAAGTTAAATAATTATGCATCGATGTAATAACAGATTATGTAATTAAATATTTTAATTTGTGTTTGGATTTTAAAGTGTTGGACTATGGTGTGAAAAAAAGAAAATGAAATGCATATGAAATTGTCATACTTTATTTGTATATATTTTATTTTATTTTATTTAGGTCACGGGTCTGGAATTCGGGTCCTGGACACCTTATTCGGGTACCTGAATTTTGGGGTGTGATAGCACTTATCTAAGTTGCAACATGTGTGGTCCATGAATCACTTGAGTATGTAACCTCACATAAAGACTTACATCCTAACTAAGAGTATGTTTCTTTGTTCATGAAAGATGTTGCCCATAGATAATTGTTCTCAATTTCAATACCAAAGACCAAGTTAAATTACGTTGCTTAACCGGGCATGTACTGGGCCTAGACTATTTGAATACACCTGGTATGTTTAGGCCCAACACTTTTAGCTCAAATTTTGGGCTTGGAACCTCTCCTGGCTCAATAAATGTGAATCATAACATATAAATATAGGTCAAGTAAATGTCCACTACCATGCAATCACAATTTCACATTAGGTTATAACACGCTTGTAGTTATACTCATAATTCATGATTATTTGAATCTTTCTCATGAAACCTAACAAAACTAACCTTCGAATATATATCTTGAGGCTCAAGTGAAACCTACAACCATCATGAGCATGTGATTAATGTTTTTTTTACTAAAATATAAATACAAAAATAAGTAAATAAATAATCTATTTGGAATCAAATTAACCAAGACACCTCAAATACTCACATGAAAAAATAAATAATCCATGGTTGACCATGAAAATCCACGGTTGACCGTGAATTTGACTGAGTATTAGGTGAATTTCATGGAGTGTTCAGTGAATTTGACCAAGTACGGTCAACTGTGATAATGCATGGTCGACCCTGAGGTGTCGAGTGTGAAAATCCAAGGTCGACCATGTAAGCTTATAAGGAAACCAAAATGTCAAGTCCATAGTCGATCATGAAAACCCATGATCGACCATGAAATGGACAGCAAGTCACGATTGAACTAGGTGAATTTGACTGAATGTTAGGTAAGTTTCATTGAATACTAGCCGTTCCAATGAAACACAAGTTCAAGAAGAAGAATGTAGTGAAGTGAAACACAATTTCAAAATACAGCTCTGAAAAAGATTGCAAAAAACCCTTCTGAACAAATTTTGGAAGATTTCAAATTTATCAATGCAACCAGTTTGAAGAAGATGATAGATGTAAAATAATAATAACTGAAGATTCAACTGCAGATTTCAAGAAAAAAAAAAAGAAGAAGAAAATATGGGTTACAGGTATAAGGAAAATAACCCAAAAGCAAGGTATTTTTGCCTTTTAAAAAAAAGTTATTCCGTACCACCCATATTTATAAATGAAAAGTAAAGGGTTGGAAATTTAGAGATACTGATCAGTTAAAATTGAAATTTACTGAGAAAAATTTATACTTCTCAAGGGAGAAATGCCCCAGTGCACTAGAGCACTATCTAAGTTACAGCTCCTGATTGCACTGGGACACTCAAATAGTCCGTTCCATTGATCTAGACTGTTCATTAGGTCAAAAACACATTTATTGGGCTACCAAGATAAAAATTATACCAATCTGAAAAATATTAACTACTTAATCAATGGACTTAAAACTGAACGTTAAAGATCATTGATACAAAATAAGTCCACTAAACAATTTGATCCATCTATTTTTAGGGAACATAAAGTAGTGCTTATGATTCTAAAGAATCACTTTTTAAGTCAATCGTAACCATTCGATCTATAGCTTGGAAAAGGATGGCTAGGGTAATTTGTGAACGGTTCAGACCATTCATCGAGTGTAATTTTTTCATAGTAGATCAATAAAATCGTTATGAAATTAATGGACAGTTCAGATCAATCAATTATATTTTAAAAATGAATGGATCCATCTAGGAGCACTGGTGCATTCCTTTTATCGTAATTTCAGTTTTTTTTTTTTTTTTCTTTTCTTTTCTTTTTAAACGCGCGCCAGTTAAAAGGCGGGAAAAACAGAAATCAGATTTCTTCCCGGCCGCCCTGTCCTTTCATCCCCTCTCTCTCTCACTAGTCTTTTTGCATTTCAAGCGGTTTCAGAGGAGCTCGTGAGATACAGAGATGGCTAGGATCGGGAAACACGAGCCGGGAACGAGTCGAAGACGAGACGACACTGGAGCAGACGCGGAACGAGGCGAGTCGACTCGGCATGGCGCGACGGAGCGGCGAGTTCTCCGATCGCAGTACTCAACCGTGAAGAGTCTGATCTACGGTGAGGATCTGAAATTCCTTGGTTTCAACAGTCTAGATGGAGCTGGTTCCTTTTCCCTCCTTTATATTTTTTCTTTCTTTTTAAAAAATTTTCTGCAGATGAAAGAGAGGATATTTCTCGTTTGGATTCTGATAGATTCGAATTGGTTATCGGCGAAGTGGAAAATCTGCATCAGTTAGGTATGAATCTGGAAAAATCCCAATTTTTGCTTCTTCTTCTTCTTCGTTTCGATTTTCTGCGGATATCCTTTTTTCAGGAATTTGGTAAAATCGGTGATGATGATGATAAATGCATAAAAGTAGGGTTAAAGACCTTAGAAATCTCTTGTTTGTAGGAAAATGACTGTTTTACCCTTCGGACTGCAGTTGCTCTTTTTCTTTTTCTTTTTTCCGGATGGAAGATGAGACGTTTTTCTTCTTTCCAATTCCTTTTTGTTTTCCATCTTTGCACGACATACACGGTTTTTCAGTTCTGACAAGTGGGGCTCGTTTTAGGTAATCCAGACTGTTGGTCTGTTGGGTCCCACCGTGGATGGACTATGCATCAAGAGTCTCCTTGATTGGACAATATTAACCTTTCATTTTTGGCCTACAGCTAGACTGTTGCGAAGGAAATACAACATTAGTCTGCACTCAACTGAAATGTTGCTAATACTGGTTGCTGGGATATTCCAATCTGGAATTTTCCTGGGTCATGATCCGTAGTGGGACCAAACAGGCCAACGGTCTGGAGTACTGAACCATGCCCACTATCCAAAAATGTGGGTAGTGTATCATGTAATTCCTCTAATAACATGTGATTGTCTGTAAATCTGTTTGTTTTATTATTATTATTATTATTATTCTGATTATTATCCATCTTTGTTTTATATTGCCTATGGGAAATGGTTTGATTGGACATGAGTTGCCCAGTGGTCCCAACCATTTATTTTGGTGGGTCTCATTGTGGATTAGCCACAGAAGCTGCTCTGATTAGACAATCCTAACCATATCAGAGTTTTCCCCCCCTCTTATTAGTTGAATATATGCTGCTTTTAAAAAAAATAAAATTAAATCATCCATTTTCAGCCCATAAACTGGATTATTAGGATTATCCAATTGGTGTGTGCTTTTGGGTAATGGTACATTTGGTTGCACCAAATATCATGAAATTTCTTCATTAATCAGTGTAATTTGGTGTCAATTTCATGAGTTTGGTGCAGCCAAACGCCCACTAAGCTAATTCAATTCGAATCCAGATCCTCCGCTTGCCACAAACAGGTTTTTCCTGTTTTCCTGCATTGTGATCGGTCCACATCATCACTGATGCTGTCAGCACTGCTGCTTTAAATGTAGTTTGTGATGATGTAGCCCAATCATATTGCAACAAACAGGTTTTTCCTGTTTGTGGCAAGCAGAGGATCCGGATTCAATTCAGTAGCATTCCACTAGATAAGCACTCAGGGTCATGTCTTGCCCAATGACTGATGCCAATCACTGCCAGTGTCATTTAATTTTAATGAGATTGGTCTCATAACATCATTCACATTAGTCATTTGGGACAGCTCTATACTAGAAACGAAGTGTTTCCTATTGTTTTCAGTTCAGAAGCCTCGAGAACAGGTCGCGGATGCAGAGACTTTACTAGACATTGCAACCACGCTGGTAACATCAGTCCAGTCCCATGGCAATGGAAGAGTAGTGCCTTCTGACTTCATAAGCTCTCTGCTTGCAAACTACGGGCAGCATGATGGAGTGGCAAGCAGGGGGAATGCTCGCAATTCAATGCTGTGGGTGGGAATTGGATTTGCTGTCTCTCATGTCTTCAGGAAGGTCCCTGGATGCTGCACCATGTAAATCAAATACACAATCCCACTTTCAGAAAAAAAGAAAAAAAAAAAAGAAAAGGAATCGTGTTTTGTTTTTGCATGGTTTTTATTTTTGTGTGGTGATATGTTAGGATCGGGCCCGTGAATACTGAAATGAAGAAAAGAAAGGCTGTAGCCCATTGGAAACGTACTAGACCAACTGAAAGCACTCATCCTGAAGAGGTGGTTTGATTCTGTTCTCTTCAACAGCTTGTTTTTTCATCAATTATATTTGTGAAAAAACTGGTTTCTGGTGTGTTTGGTTGCACCAAATTAGATTTATCAATCATGAATTTCATGTTCGGTGCAAGCAAATGCACCCTTATGATAACTACATAATTGTTTATCTGCAATTGCATTGGTTCTGTTCTATAAATGGTGTTAGACGTAGGCCAGTGGGGTCCACCAGTGAGCAATCACTAGTGGGTGGTTTCTTCCAGCCTTTTCCATTCAGTTGAGATTTCAAATTTGAATTTGATATTGGATAGGAGATAGGGAGAAGACCGGATCATCCGGTCTCATCCTATCTCCTTCCTTTCTGCAGCATCCAGCTTGAAAGTCAAGTTGGTTGATGCACGCCCTCTGTGGACAGAGACCTGGGATCAAGTCCCCTGATAGGGGTCTCAGTATGGAAACCCATACAAAATAAATTCGCGTCTTCAAATTGTAAGTAGGATCCAGTCCCATTATCATCATACAAATCAACGAAGGACAGGATAACATTATTCTACTTCTTACGGCCTGTTTGGATCAACAGAATTCAAAAGGTAACTCTGGAAAAGAAATTATTTTCCACAAATATGATGTTTTTCATTGATTGTGACACTAAAGTAGCCTAGGAAAATTTGTTTTCTTAAAAGAGGCATTTTCCTTTTCTTTCGAAAAACTTGATAATCCTTATTTCAATATTTTTTGAAAGATCAAGTTTCACTGTTTGATCATTACTGTTCCACACTTCCTTGGAAATCATGGAAATTAAAGCAAACAATCTTTTTAGATATATTTTCTATGATTTTTCTCAAATGTGACATTTTCCCTTTCCAAATCTACTTTTGTTATTCCACTAATCCAAAATCTTAATTGATCTCCTATAGTGCGTGTATAAAAAAGAGTTAATCTTAAACCCACATTATGGAAGCTGGGAAATTTCATGAGGGTCTTTTGATCCTTTGCTTACTTTTCTCTAGCAAGCACATATTGACTAAATTCATGAGTGTCTTTTGATCCTTTGCACATTGCAATATTACTCATCAAAGATTTGTCAAAACACGTCTGTGGTGCGGTGCTGAAGAATCAGCCCATCTTTATTAACTAAAGAAAATTACTCATCTGTTCCCAAGGATCATTCCAATTTCTCTCTTCAAAATTCAGATGTTCTGTTTTCTTATCTGTATTCTGATATTTCAGAAGGAAATTGATAAATCTATTCCACTCAGACAAATCAACCTGATATATTCTGAAAGTTGATTAGAAAGTTAAAATAAGTTGTTATACATTTTCAAATTTATGCAAAAAAAAAGGGTCCTTGCATTGATGTGTTTATGTGCAGGTTGATGATGCTGGTGCGGAAGAGAAAACAGAGACGGATAAGAACATGTCGACCATGTTCGAGATCTTGAGGAAGAAGAGGTGTGTCAGGCTTGAACACTTGGTGTTGAACAGGTCCTCCTTCGCTCAATCAGTAGAGAACATTTTTGCGTTGTCTTTTTTGGTTAAGGATGGTCGAGCCGCGATAACAGTCAACGAAAATCGGCATCATTTTGTTTGTAAGACTTCAATCTTACATAATTGGGAATTCCGTTTTATTTTGTTTCAAGATTTCACGTTTTTTATTTATTATGACTCTCATCTTGTTTCTTCCCAGTGCCCAGAAATGCTCCTTCTGCGAGTTCAGTGGCCTCTGGAGAAGTTTCTTACAGCCATTTTATTTTCAGATTTGATTTTGAGGATTGGAAGGTATGCAATGGATAGAATACAACTACCTTTTTATGTGATGTGTATATCACATCCAACTCATCCATCAGATGTGTCACCTCAATGAGCCCACAGGATCCAAAAATCAGCTCGATACAAAACTCAGGTGGGCCACAGAACAGAGAATAAGGTGGAAGGGTACGGACACCCTTGATTTTCAAAGGGTAAGCATCCCCTCCCAGCATGTTCCCTTTGCTGTGGCCCACCTGAGTTTTGAATCAGCATGACTTTCGGTCCTGGGAGTATCTTGAGATGGGAAATCTGATGAACAGGTTGGAAGTTGTGAATGTATACATGGCCCCCTACATCTGCCTGGTAGCTGACAGTTGTACCGGTGTCACTGCAGCGACTGCCTTTGTTCTTCAAGAATTTAGAATCAATGAATGTAATAGCATTTGCTTTCTGTTGGTTTCTGTTAAATAGTCACATGTAAACCTTGGAGGAATTACCCTGCACTTTGAGAAAGTGTACAAGAACCAGACTGGTCTCACTGGGTAACCCCGCCATGAACTGGCTGTGTTGTAAAATCAGGCCGATTGGATGGTCATGACCAGCCCGTGGGAACTCATGTTTAAGAAGAATATGCAATAAATTGCATGAATTTAAGTATTCTTTTCCTGTGGTTTGCAATATGCAGTTGATGATCAGTGTTGTTGGGGCTGGGGAGGAGCTGATGCCACATAGGAACATGAGGAATGCATCTGGCAATTCTCCCAAAGTGCCGATGCAATTTGATTCACAGGTGGCCATGCCGACAACACCCATCAGGAAGCTGTCTAGGAACCGCGGCCTCATTGTACGGGGAGAATCTGTTGTTGAAGATGATAGCACAAGAAAAGGACTGACACTGTTAACGTCTGATCCATTGAATTGGGTAGAGAATGCTTGATCATGTCTGTTATTCCTGTTTTGGAAGCCAGGAAATGTTTTGTATAAATAGCTTCAGTATCTGGATGCAGACAGCTTTTTGTATAATTTAGTAGGTAACTAGTTATTTTAATTTAAGTTTCAAACAACGACCATGCATCTCATATTCCACCAATGTCTTTCTTCTACCAATGGTTAGGAATCCCATCGACTTGAGATGGCAAAATACCCTCGAGGAAATTGGATTTTCTATATTTATTCATTGATTAGGCTGTACCGATTTGATTTGTGTGGGCACTTATTCTAATGACCAGGTCAGCAAAGAATTAGAAGAAATTTGCTTGCAGCTTCAGCTCTAGACTATGGCAACCATGGTTTTAAGATGACTCGTGGACCTGAGCTTGGTCAGAACTGATCCACTTTGAGTTGCCTAGACGATTCACCCCCAACTTGAGACTGAATGAATCAGTCCAAGTTGCCAAGTCTGTTATACATGATGGCAACTAGCAGGGGGCATCCATCGTACAGGTTCATTAATGTATGTCAATTGGGGCTGTTGATATTATGGGCTCCTTTGAGGAACTTTCCAACTGGTAATCACATGGTGTAAATGACACTGGTCATGCTCCCCGCTAAGTGAACAATCAGATGGACAAGGCTTTTTATTTCAGGATATGCTCCACTGACTAGGTGGGTGTAGCTCTATTCTCAGATTGTCCCTGCTCATTACACTGAAAATTGATGAAAACACAGTGAGCTGTAAGTATTATTAATGCCCTTGACTAAAATTATGAGGATCTGATGATCCTGACCATCCGGTCAGCAGCAAATGGATTGATAGAAAAGGGATGGGTACCTCCATATTCAATGGGCCAAATCCGAATTATCAGACTGCTGATCTTCTTATCAGTGCAATTTTTGGGCTACAGCCCATCCAACATTTGACACCGTTTTATTGGACTTTGTGAACAGCTGACCATAATTTTACAATAGTCTCACTCCATTGTGTGCATGCAAGTCATTAGAAAATAGCAAACTCGAGTCAGGGGAGGATCCCGGAACAAAATCCCCTATTACAAAATTGTCGCCCAAAAAAGAAAAAGAAAAGAAGAAAACGAAAAAAGAACTACAAAGACATCCATAAGCATGAAAAATTAACATGAAAACCTTAGCTCTTGGGGTCGGACTGAGGAATGTTGAGATCTGCAAATATTGGACTGTCGACTCCCACTCCCATTGCGTGCAGCCCATTGTCCACATAAATAACTGTTCCTGTGATGGCCGAAGCCAATGGCGATGCCAAGAATGCAGCAACATTGCCAACCTCATCTGTTCAAATTTTCTTCAATTTGTAAGAACACAAATCTCTTCCAGAAAAGAGATAAAATTGCAAAACATGGCTTTAAGAAATCAGTCAAATGCAAACCAACCTACACACACACATGGATACGAAAACCATCACCAGCAATAAAACATCTGGTCTCAGAAGAGAATAACAATCCATCAGCAGTGAGTTCCGACCCCATCATTAGCAGAGGAGAAACTTGGTTACAGCACTGGAATTCAAAAGATTTATGCAACTTTCGATCCCATTGAGAGAGGATAAATCCAGTAGGGTTTTAGGACTCAGAGGTGTGCCAGCATGGTTTGATTTTGGCAAGTGTCTTGTTGCTTGGTAGACAAAGAAACCTGCTGCTGCAGGCATGGAAAACCAATTGCCCATACCTTTAATACAATCACAAATGGCCTGTTTGATTTTCATAGTTTCACCGGGAAAAGGTAAATACCCTGAAAATGGGTGATTATTACCGTTTCGCCTGTTTGAAAATTCACGGGGATTTCACTTCTTGGAAACCGGTTCAAAAGTAGTAGTGGCCATTTTAGGACCCCATCTCGATGTATATGATATATCTGTTCCGTCCATCCATTTTATCACAACATTTTGAGATATGAGGAGAAAATTGAGTTAGATCCAACACTCAACTGGCTCATACCAAAAGAAACAATAGCCCCAAGAAGTTTTTAATGGTAAGTATTTAATTCACATTTTTCTATGGCGTGGTCCACTTGAGCATTGGATATGCCTCATTTTTTGGCTTATATCATAAATTTATCTGACATAATGGATGAACGGTGTGGATATATGATATCCACCATGGTGGGACCCACAAATGTTTTACAATATTTGCCACTTTTACCTCCAAAATGTAGGCCGTCAAATCAGTTACGGGGTAGTGTGCGGCAACTACGGAGGGAAATAATTATTACCATTTACCCGGGTATTTCCCATTTCTTTGAAAAACAAACAGGCCAAAAGAGAGAGTGGGTAGGGTTACAAGAAGTGAATGTGTCATGGTTCTGTTGGAGTAAGAAACCCATCAATGGTGACCTTTGATTTGACGTCAAGGGAATACAAACAGCATATGATTTGAGTAATGAGAGGCGAGGCTGTAGGGTTTGAAAGATTCAAGTTCTTGCTGAAGGGAGAAAGGGGAGCCATTGTAGGACTAATACTGATAAATTGCCAGCATTTTTTCAGACAACACTTATTGTAACCAGCAGCTCGAATTTTGTTATGTAATGGCCAACATGTTCGAACTATAAACCAACAGCAGAATTTTAGGGATTCACCTGCCAGCAGTTCTTTCTGCATTGGTGCATTGGCTAACGAGTATTCGATCATGGTGTCAATGAATCCAATTGCTTTTGCTGCACGGCTTCTCAATGGGCCTGTTTTCGTCAAGATGGAATGTGATTATCGCAGACACCTTAGCATTCCTGAGCATCAGAAAAATGATAGTACAAAGACAGTGATCATCGGCATACCAGCAGATATCGTATTAACTCGAATCTTGTGGCGCCTTCCTGCTTCAAAAGCAAGCACCTGAAAAAGCAGAAACAAGGTGAAGAGGTGGTTCACTGGCATTGCAGAGAGAGAGAGAGAGAGAGAGTAGATGGCAAGTCTGTAGAGCTAGAAAAAAAATCTCACTCTGGTATCACTCTCCAAAGCAGCCTTAGCTGAACTCATGCCGCCACCATATCTATGCATTTATATGCAAACAATTAGAAAAAGAACTTTTTCAATGACAAAATGGTTAACACAAACCCAATAATGACAAACTGAATAAACAAAATCATACCCTGGAATGACCCTTTCAGAAGCAATGTATGTGAGAGAAATCGACGCACCACCTGCAATGTTTCATGGACCTTAATTCCTGCAACTACTTGCAGACAATAAAAGGGGAAGGAAAAAACTTTATCAGTTTGTCACAGAGTTGAAGCATGCCTGGATTCATTATCGGAATGAAATGCTTGAGCAAGGACACATAGGAGTAACTTGATGCTGAAATTGCTGCAAGATATCCTCTCCTGGAAGTCTCTAAGAGAGGTTTAATGACCTGTTAAAGGAAGTTAGTACCCTCATTGTGGCATTAACAATAAAGAGAAGCACAAGAAAAGGGGCAAGGATGGTACCTCCGGACCATTCGCAAGAGAGTGCACAAGGATATCGATGCTCCCAAAATCCCGTTTCACAGATTCAGCTGCCTCCTGAGAAAGAGTTAAAACCAATTTTTTGGTAAGGGATCAGTGATAACCTGCATTGGATTCTCAAAGCATCATTATAGAGGCTATTTGCAAGAACAAACTAAGTCTGGATGGAGAACTTTGGTTCATAAAAGACCCTGGACATGGCTTGGTAAAACATATAGAACTGTAACACCCTGATCCATAGCTCAAGTGGTAGACTGAGTGAAAGATACCTCGTTTCAACACTGAGGTCTTGGTATCGATCCCTAGTGGGGGTGGCTAACAGTGAAGTGTGAGCTGACAGTGGGGTGTACTAACAAGCTAACAACAACAAAAAAAAAAAAAAAAAACATATAGAACTGTATGTTTCATCGTTGTCCTCATGTAGAACCACTTTTAATGCATGAGGGCTACTGATCACCATCAAATGGGTCCCGGATGATTCCAACACCTGGTCTATGGAGAATCCAGCTCTCAGATGGCATATTAGGCCCTGATCATGGCCGTACAATCACTTCAATCAAAGATGTAGACGATCCAACTGTCCAGATTGAAGATCCAGAAATTCCAACTGTCCAGATTGTAGTTCTGGACCTTATTGAGGACCCCAAAATGATCTGACAGATGATCAGGGATGTATCTGTGATCTGATTATCGTGTGGGGCCCACATGATCAATCCGATGGTCTTAGATGGCCCTGATTGATGATTGGGTGGAACATAGTACTTGTCTATCCAAGTGGATTCTTCAATATCAGTTGGTTTCTTGTCAAGGATAAACAAGAAACTAATTGATATTGAAGAATCCAATTCTCGCAATCTTTCCTTGTATGCCCTTCAACACACAAGTGCATGGCTTGTGAGCATCACGGTTCACCCAATCATTAATCTAGACTATCTACATCGATTGAATGTTAATCTTGGTCCTCAGCTCAATATCTTCCATACAGACCATTAGATTGTTGATGCAGACCCCACAAGCCAAACAGATCATACCGTTTGTAGGAAGCATCAATCTGAACTGTTGGATTGTCCAGATCTTTGATCAAGATCATCAGATGGGTCTGACAAGGACCTAATAAGCAATCTGAGGGCATGATCCTCAATGTGTCAGATAGTGGTAACTATTAGATTGTTTCATTTAATTTCAGTTTCAGCAGGAAGGCTACTTTGATGTGGACACATGTCAGTAGAAAATGACAGAAAATTTGGAATAAGACATTGATACTTCTCGTCTTTTTGAAATTACTCAGTATTACTATATAATCATACAGATTTTTCTATATTTTGTATGAACTAATATCTACATCATAAAATAAAATAAAATAAGCATCGTCCTATAATTGTATGGATGTGTTGGTATATCAACGCTTTACATTCCATGTCTAACACAAGTGCGCATCCATTTCCAAAATAATAGGACGTGTAACCATTTACAATTACTCACGGCATTTCATAATTTCTAAAATCAGTTTCTCCAACCCATTAACCACCCTAGAGGCATTTCAAACACAGATACCTGATTTTCTCTGTGCAACCAAAACAAACCAAAGAATTACCTGAACTGTCCAATTTGAAGCTCCAGCATACCGTTTGTTTGTTTTGACCTGCACAAGGAAACATCAAAACATGCCAGATAGGGACACAAGACTTCATTTAATCCACTAAATACAGGCCAAGAAAAAAAAAAAAATTCATTCCTTGCTTCTCATATTACATCTTCAGGAACATCCTCAGGACAGTCATAAACAGCATCCAATGCATATACTTTGGTAATCTCCATCAGAGAACCATCTGGCAACCTGCAACATTCAGAACATCAGCTATTCGACCTCAGCAATTTTCAATGTTACCATAGGAATGATTTGTCCTATGCAGCAAAGGCTTAGAGTATGATTGCGAAATTTCAAACTAGAGATCTTACACGCGTGATTCATCGAATTTCCCACGTCTCAAGCTGGTCTCAAAAATGTTCAGTGCCTGTGGACAAAAATAGCTTTTGTCATCTAACTATAAAGATTGCAAATAGATGATTGTTAAGGGCAAATTTACATACTGGCACCCATGTGCCGACAAGGATTTCACAGCCAGCAGCAGCAAGAGATTTGGCAATTGCCCAACCATATCCATTGTCATCAGCTATCCCAGCAATGAATGCCCTTTTACCTGAGAAAAGAATCAGAGATTTTAGAATGAAAGTGGAGTCAGTACCTGCAGGTACACTGTGTGAGTATGTGTACTCAGCAATGTCATCAACTAAAACACAATCAAGCCTCTTCACTGGTGGAATGGAACAAAACAAAAGGAACAGATGAGGGAGAAGGGATCAAGTGGAAATTCAGAAATACTCTTTTTTTTTTTTTGAGAGATAACAGAAACTTTCATTAAAAGAGGAAAGGGAGCAACCAGCCCGCTGAGATAGCGAGTCAGTTAGCTCCGTACAAAAGAACATTACAATCTTTTAGAGGAATAACAATAGAAGCCCATTCGAAAATATAGAACTGAACCCTTTGCAAAATGGACTCCCGCCCTTTAGACTCCCCTCTAAAACATCTCCCATTTCTCTCTTCCCACACCGCCCACCAAATAGCCGCAATAGATAATCTCCAGATAATAGATTTCTGTTTACAAAAGGAAACCCCACGCCAGGCCATAAGCAATTGACCCGTCGATTTGGGGAGGGCCCACGAGAGATTGAACCAGGAAAGGAAGCAAGACCAAATCTGGCCAATGAGAGGGCAGTGAATAAAAAAGTGATTAACTGACTCTTCTTCTGCCATGCAACAAAGACAAATGTTGGGGAGAATCATACCCTTTTTCCTCATATTATCTACCGTCAACACTTAACTACCAGAAATACTTTTATTTGGCATTGCAAACTCAAGGATTTATCACATAAAGCAAGTTTTGACCTTCTTTTTTTTGAAAGATAATGAAAATTTTATTAAAAAGCAAAAACAAAGCTACAACAAGGGGAACGCTAAGGGAGTGACCCGAAAGCTACCTAAGAAACTTAAGATTACAATCCCTTAATTTTGGAACACAAGAAGCCCATTCAATACAAGCGACCTCGCCCTCTGAGAAACTGTATCCACCGATTTGTTGAAATTGTCAAAACATCTGGCATTCCTAATAGCAAACAACTGACCAACATACCAAAAGCTCAGAGCTGATGGAGAAGGACCAATTTATCCCTACATGCACGCCCCCCCAGGCAAACCCAGGTGAGACCTCTCTGTAGGCAACCCCCACTTCGCACGGGTCCCCAAATCACATGGTCCCACAGTGAGCCTCACCTCGTGGCCATTCTGCATCTCATAGACCCAACCTAGTGGGCTACCCCACCCCAACATGGAGATACAGTGCATCCTTAGAATCACACCAAGATGCCCCCGCATCATCCACCCATGCCGTTGAGGAGACTCGAATATCGGGCTGCCCTGATATAATTTCGATAGCGGATAACAGACCAACGCACCAAAAGCTCCAGAGTTGATGGGGAAGGACTGGTTTATCCCTATATGCAGGCCCTCCCAGGCAAACCTAGGTAAGACCTCCCAGTGGGCGACCCCCGCTTCACACAGGTCCTTGAATCGCACGGTCTCATAGTGGGCCCGACCTTGTGGCCATCCTGCATCTCACAGACCCTACCTCGTGGGCTACCCCACCCCAGCATGGAAATATGGTGCATCCTTGGAATCACACCAAGATACCCCCACATCAATTCCTCTCTTCCTACACTGCCCACCAAGAAGCAATCAAAGCCATCCTCCATAACACGGACCTGACTTTTCCAAGCCTCATCCCATGACAAAAATACAAAAAAGGGATAACGGATTCCTGCGAAGGCCACAAGACATGGAATTAGCTCAAGATATCCACCCAAATCAACCCCGCAAAAGGGCGGTGCACAAAGAGGTGATCCATTGTCTCCTCATCATGCATGCATAAGATGCATATATTAGACAACACCATACCCACTTTACGGAGGTTATCAATGGTAAAGACTTTCTTCCCTCCTACTAGCCACACAAAACCGGTCGCCCCGACCTCTGATTGGGAATCGTGATCGCTAATAAGAGAATATAAAGATTTGACCACCCCAAGCTTCCGACCTTCCACATCAACGTATCTTATTCATCATTAGATGGAGCATAGGGGTGAATGCGATCTGGAAGAGTTGTGAACTTAGCAACCTCTTCATCATGAAGAAACCACCTAAAAGGGGGATCCTAAAAAATCGATTCATCGAGGTGAGTGAAGCAATCTGCCACCAAAATGGAAGGCTCCGAAGCCAAGCGAAAAATCCTAGGAAACTTGGATTTCAATGGAGCAGTCCCAGCCCACACATCTTCCCAAAATCGGATTCCGCCACCATTTCCCAAAGAGAAGCCGATGCCTTCCACAAATGTTGACTTTACAAAGGATACCCCATTCCACAAAGCAGAAACTATATACATCAACAATTCCCTAGTCTACCGCTCTCCATCCAAGCATCCATATTTACTTTTGACCACTGTCTTCCAATGCGGATCCTCTTCCTCACCGAATCTCCAAAGCCATTTACCGAGCAAAGCTAAGTCATGTATTGAAGATCCTTTATGCCCGCTCATCCCTCTTCATAAGGTGTGCACGCCTCGTTCCAACTTATCAAGTGAAATTTCGTTTCCTCCTTCACACCTTGCCATAAGAAATCCCATCTCAATTTATCAAGCCTTGAGAGCACCGAAGATGGACATTTTAAGAGTGACATGAAGTACAGAGGAAGGTTTGACAAAGCTGCTTTTATGAGGATGATACTACCTCCTAGCGGAAAGTATCTAGACTTCCATCTTACAGGCTTAAGAAAGCAAGGTTTTGACATTACTTTCAGTTTTTTGTCTTAGAAATTTCGTTTACACGCACACACACAAAGATTTTCTCCTTGGAACTAGTTCTCATTAGATCCCAAGAGAACCCTTTGAGAACTCATTTTGCGTGATGTGCATATGCAATATGGCCCACACAGGCCCTTCATCTAACTTGGATGAAGGGTTGGGCAGAAAATCATGTTGTTTTGCAACTCAAGTGGCAACGGTGAAAGTCGAGGGTTGGAAATCCCTCCAGCTTTGCTATGCCCCACCTATTTTTTTTATTAGGCCGACTTTTGGGCCCTAGGGGTTTCATGAGGTGACTCATCTAGTGGACGGTTCGGATTTTGTGCACACATCACGTGAGATGAGTTCTTAAAGGGTTCTCATAGGTTCTCATAAGAACCGGTTCCTGAGAGAAAATCTCTCTCTCTCTCTCTCTCTCTCTCTCTCTCTCTCTCTGTATGAGTGTGTGTGTGTGTGTGTGTGTGTAGACACAAGTAACAAATGTGAAGACCACAAGTGGAGAGACAAGTGAGTTCCCAATTACTGTAGGCTTACACATGGGATCGGCATTGAGCTCATACCTTTTTGCATTGGTAATGAACAAATCAACAAGGCATTTGTAGGAAGAGATCCCATGGTCTATGTTGTTTTCAAATGACATAGTTTCGATTGACAAGACGATGGAGGGCATAAACACAAAACTAGATTTATGGAGGGGTGCATTAGAATCTAAAGGATTTAAAATTAGTTATACTAAAACAAAGTATATGGAGTGCAATTTAGTAACAATTGGAGTGAAAAAGATGAATTAGTTCAGATGGTTGACCAAGAAGTTTTCCAAAATGACCACGTTCGTTACCTTGGGTCAATAATTCATGAGTGGAGAGATAGATCATAAGTGGAGAGATAGAGAAGGATGTTGCCCATAGAATTGGGTGGAAGAAATGGAGATGTGTCTCTGGAGTTTTATGTGATTGTCGCGTACCACTCAAACTGAAATGGAAATTTAATGGGATCGCTATAAGGCCAGCTGTGCTTTATGGGACAAAATGTTGGCAGTTAAGAAACAACATGTTCATAGGATGAGTGTTGCTGAAATGAGTATGTTGAGATGGATGGTGAGGAAGGATAGAATTAGAAAAGAATGCATTTGAGAGTACTTAGAAGTACCACTGATAGGTAGTACAATGAGAGGAAGTAAACTTAGATGGTTTGGTCATGTGCGATAGAGACCAAGAACTGTGTCAATTAGAAGTGAGTGAGCACAATTTGAAGGCTCTAAAAAGGCAAGGGTAAGACCCAAAAGGATGTGGATGGAGGTAGGCTTGATGACCTATGGTCAAACTGAATCTATAGCCTTTACCTTTCTAAAAAAAAGAACCTGAAAGTGTGGCCCTTAGAGTTGAGTGGAATGGCGGAACAGGATTCATGTAGCCAACCCCAATTAATTGGGATAAGGCTAAGATGATGATGATAATACATACATATATATAGATAGGTTATGCAAGTATGTGTGTGCGCGTGCGCGTGAACAAGCTACAAGAATTGTAATACTAATTCAAACTAAAGGGCCTAAAACAAAATAGGCAAGGGCTCGTTGTGGGTCTGGAATTTGGCCACGTGGTACATGTGAGATTTACGGGCATGCTAGAACCGATTTTGTGGTCTGATTCAAACCGAAGGCCAATGACCCCTGGCGTCGAGATAGAGCGATGTTTGGTCGAATGGTTGGAAGACCAACCATATATTCTGCCAACTGTCAAGTGCATAAATCAGGCGATTTGCGGAGGTTGTGGCTCTTCCTCCAAAGAGTTCTTTTTTACCTTGAGAACCAAGGACTTTCGAAGGTGTATCAATTATATGGTTGAACGAAAATAGAAGATGGAAGCAAAGAAAAGCGTGACTTACCACTAAAACGGGATCACTGACCTAGCTAAGAGCAGCAGGGTGCTTAACCGAACAGCGCGCTGATAAGCGAGGAGTGGGTAATGCCAAAGTTATAAACTACTGTTGACCCAGCATATGAGCGTAGGTGGACGGTTCCTAAGACTACGATCTTCCTTCAAATCTTGCACGCAGGTGCAGATGGAAGGGAATTATAGATGCGGGTTACGAGTGAGTCGGTCTGGCTTAGGTGAGGGACGGACTGAGCTACTCCTAGAAACTAAGGGTTCCATGCTGAGGAGCGGTGGAGATGATAAGTGTCTCAGAGGACTGAATAAGCAGCATTGCGCTGGATTGATTGATTGTTTTCATATGTTGTTAGGTTTTGGATTGATGTTAGGATCCCTTGCTTCGAACTCTCCTTTGTTATTCATAGACTCCAGAACGATGCCGTGGGAATAATTGTTACCTCCATGGCGATGTTGGATATTGCCATGTGTAAAGTGGCAGTTGCTTCAACATGATCATACATTGCCTTTGTTGAACGTGTACTTCTCACGATAATAAGCTACTGAACGTGCCTTAATGTTGATGTAGCCTTAACGGTTACTCGTCCTTATCCAGAGGTTACCCAAGTGCCACGACTCATCGAATATTTACTCATTAATGCGTTGTCTTCCGTATATTCGACGCGCGTCATGAATATATCGTGCTTGCCACATGGCTACATCTGAGCCGTTAATCTGGTGCTGCTAGATCTTGTCCAAACACCCGCATACAACAAGAGCAAGAATACAGTAAAGAGGCAAGAAAATGTTTAACCAGGGACCATTGTGTGATTAAGACAAAAGGTTGCGCAACTCCATCCCAATCTCCAGGATGGATGAATGGTTGAATTTGGGGTATAGAGACACCCACTAACCTATGCTAGTGGTATTTAAAGAATAGTTCACACAAAGATAGGCATTACTTTTTTTTCTTTTTTGAAGGATATAGGGATTACATTTTACGTGTGCCACATGCAATAACAAGAATCAACAATGAAAAGGGTAACCAAGAAGCAGCCATGCGCACAAAAGAAGAGATTTAAAGAATGAAGGTCTCTAACCTCTTAAATCAATAGGCAATCCTGTAGCAGCCTTTTCCTCACTTGTTCCAGACATTGCCTTGGTAATGACCTTATCGAATTTCACTGGAGTGGACGTGAAGCTCCGAGAAAACGGTCGGATGGAGGAGATAGAAGATGAGGTTGTAAGCTTATTCAGTAGTCCTAGTTTCAGATTGGTCCCTAAAATTGGAGCGCTTGCATTGCAAATCCTCCAAGAAGGAATGCAAGGACTTGTTGCCATTTGCAACCCCAAACCCGCCATAGCCGCCATTTTCAAATAAATTAAATTCAAACGGGAATAGGTCGAAATCTGCAAATGGCACCACAATCAGCAGTAGTGAGCAGAAATTACACACATTCTCCTTAGCGATATGCTATCCTTTAAGAACATCACACAAGCCCTATTGACAGGATTTATTTGAGTCGCATTCCAAGTGTCCCACAGGGCACACGTGCCAATATGATACATGCTTGTGAGATCAAAGCCATTCACCTGGTGAGCTCCACCATGCTGAATGCTCTGCCTGAAAAATCAGGCTGGTCCTCAATCAGGTGGGAAACGCTCACGCAAAGAAATGGATGGTTAAAAACTGGCCACTGCTTCATGTTTGACATGCATGTCTATCCCATGGATGGTAGACTGGCCTGATTCTAGAGCCAGGACATCAACAATGTGGGTCCCACCTCATGAGCAGCTCAGATCACATTCACCAGCATTGAGCCCTTGATGCGTGTTAGACATGAGTAGAGGGTATTCCATTTTTATTTCTCATATAAAAACGGAACTCTGAGAAAGTAAGGCCCCAAATAAGCAAATTTTACAGTAAAACTCCTAGTCACATTTCTGTATACCAGGAAAAAAAAAAAGTCTTAAGGACAGCTAAAACTTAAAAATGTAAATCAGCAAATGAAACACAAATTAGCAGTAATTTACATTGAATTTGAATCTCTTCAATTTATTTTATTTTATTTTATTTTATTGAGAAGCCAGTGCTGTAGTCTTTTGAAAAAAAAATACATATCTGAAAATAGCGAAAAGGCATACATATCAGCAGAATTTTGCACAGAAAATTAACTGCAAGTAAATCTGCATAAGAAAAACAAAAAATACAAACTTCTCCTCAGAGAAGAAAAGGCTGCCTAAATTTCAACAAATCAAAGACCGAAATGCACATTAATACGATGAAAACAAAGAACCAAATCAACGACATTTACAGTGAAATCCGCAAGTTCGATTTCCTGAATCCCCTATGACCCCAAGCTCTATGGGGACCAACGTGAGGTCTATGTTATATCCCCTCCTTCCATCCATTTCGCCAGCTCATTTCAGAACATGATCACAAAAATGAGGCAGATCCAAAACTCAAGTGGGCCACACCACAGGAAACAATGGCAACAGAAGCGCCCACCGTTGAAAACTTCCTACGGCCCACCGTGACATTTATATGCCATCCAATCCGTTCATAAGGTGATTCCCACCGGGATGAATGGAAAACACAAACATTAGACTGATCCAAAACTTCTGTGGTCCCAAGAAGGTTTTCAACGGTGGGCAGCTCAATCCCCACTGTTTTCTATGTGCGCCCCACCTGAGTTTTAAATGTCCCTCATTTTCGGGCTTTCATCGTAAAACGAGCTAGCGAAACGGATGGACGGACTGGATATACATCACGGAGGGCCCCAGAGAGCTTAGGGTTACAAGGAATTGAAAATTACTTTCGTATAACCCTCGAAAACTCTCCAAAATTAGCACATTTCTAACACATACGAGAAAAACACCAAAATCAACACCAACACTAGCAGAAATTCTCTCTATTTCCTGCAGAATCTCACCTTTACGAAACGAAAAATGGCGACGACGGAGATTCTTCCGCCAAAAGCTCCGGGATAAATAGAGAAGAGTTCTCTTTCTTATCAGCGCCTTTTGCCGAATGAGAGAGAAACGCTTAAATGGGTTTCTTCGATGGATTCGAGGCGGGGGTTTTGGAAGGTAGGGTTTTGCACCGCGGAATTAATCGTGGTTCGGTATTCCTATGTTAGTTCATTACCGTTTTAAAATGGTGGAGGCTTTTCAACCGTACACATGGTATAGTTATAAGGAAATCCGAACCGCCCAATTTCTTGTCCCAACTTTGGATGAGTTATAGCAGAAAATTAAACTGATAAGATAATAAAAATTTTGAATTTTTCTTTGATTGAACCACTCTCTATTTTACTAACCATCCATTTGATAGCAACTATAAGAAGGGTCAGGATTGCTTAATCAGTATGATTTTAGAGATACGATCCGTCCAAAATGACGTTCTACATCAGGTACACGTTAGGATGATGAACCGCCACCATTTTCGAAATAGTGCTAAACTATCACAGGAGCCTGCACCATTAATTATATGTATGATACAGAACACCGTGGTTTTTCACCGTACACGCTCGTTTTCAGTTTTGACAAGTTGAGGCCGAGATTTCATAATCCAGACTCTTGTTCTTTTTCTCTAAGTCATGGATGGATCATGACCGAAAATATTTACCGATATAAAGATCTTAAGCTTTCTTTTTGGGGCCTAAAATAAACGGTTAAGATGACATATATTTAGCTCAAAAAAGAAGTCTAAAAGGTGGTGGATAGGATCTTCCTATCTACGGTATTTTTGTTGCATGGTCCACTCGTCTCAACATCAACGGTCTGAATTACCGAAGCACGGCACCAGTTATAGGGGTATAAAGCCCGCGTACGCGTCGGATCAAGTATATCTTATGATTTATTTTTGCTAATTGCGTGTTCGCTTGTTGGTTTTCTTTGGTGGTTAGTTTAGGCTTTGAAAGATGGGTAAGTTGAAATGTTGATAGGGCATGGTTATCCATACGCATGCACATTCATTTGTTGAATTTGGACCATTGATACTCTACAATTTCATCACCAATGGGATGGTTGTGACCGTCCATCCCTTATAATTTTCGCATCAGGCCCATTTCACAATGTGGACCAATGTTTGAAAGGCTTGGATTAGGTTCATCTGTGATGCCACGTCCAGGGGCTGTGTGAGAGTGGACGAGTCTTTTAAAATGGACGCCTATTCCTGCAACATGAATCTCTGTGGGGCCTACTATGATGTTCGAGTAAAATCCACTCAGTCCATCAGTTTCTACGGATCATTTTAGATTAAAAGCCAAAAATAAGGCAGATCCAAGACTCGAGTGGGCCACACCACAGGAAACAGTTGAGATGGAAACTTCCCTCATTGAAATCTTCCTATACCTCAGCGTGATATTTATATGCCATATCCAACCCGTTCATAAGGTGATTCTCACCAGGATGAAGGGAAAAGGCAACATCATTCTGATCCAGACTTCTGCGGACTCAATCAGGTTTCAAGGGCAAGAATTCAATTCCCACCTTTTCTTGTGGTGTGGCCCACTTGAGTCTTGGATCAGTTTCATTTTTTGGATTCTCCTCGTCATATGAGCTGGCCAAACTGATGGACAGAGTGGATTTTGCAGGAAATCACGGTGGGTGCCACATGGCATTGTTTTGCAGAAAACTCCGGTCCTGCAAAATCTTTTTGAGTCTCTGACTCGCGTGTGCTAAGTACTGACGAAGAGTTCCTGCTGGCCTTTTGTTGGTGAGGGTAGATACGTAGCAGTTAAGAAGCGCGGTGAGGGTGACTTCTTCATGTGAGATGTGCACATCACAGTGTATTACTATATGATCCGTTGGCACTTTGGTCATTAGATCTGAATCCCATTCAGTGATCCTAACCGTTTATTTGATGGGCCTCACCATGGATGGGATATCGTAAAACCACTAGGTTGAAAACGCTTCAACCCTTTGTTTATTCCACGTTTAAGGATAGTGTCTATATTAAAAGGAAAATATTCAAATAATAGTAGTAGTAAATATTCGAAAAATGATTTTTTTTTATATTTTTATTTTTTTTCCATCTCCGTCCAAAGTAGGGGCACCACAATAACGGTTTGGATCGTTCCAGAACAACCCCACATCCAAAGGCTGAAGTCGCGACATATCCTGTAACAACACTGGAGCTCATCTTGAATATACGCTGAAGTGAGTGTATCAATGCATTAGAATGATAAAATCCCATGCGACGGATGGCCATGGTTCGAATGAATGATCCAGATCATCGGATGTGTTATTTTCTCCAGGATGCGGCGAACGGTCAGGATCATGAATGAGTTGAGCAGCATTTTTTGAACTGTGGGCCATCAACACTCGTGCCCGTTAAACATACAGTTTTGATCACCCATCCCACGGTCACCGCGTATGGGTCCTGTCCAGCATTGCGTGCTGGCTACCCATCATGGATAGTAGGAAGCAGCTACAGATATCTAGGAACCTCTCTTTTGTATGTACAGTGGGGCCCACCTTTGTAAAAATGAAACAGTACACATCGTGGGGTGGCTCCCGGGATATGCAAACGTTGGTGGCAATGGCTGGGATTTTTAGATGGAGAGTTATATGATAATCCACGGCTGTGACACTTGATAAGCAGTACTCTGAATTTCTGGTGTGGTGTACATTAACGCACATTAAAAACCAATAAATTGTGGAACCCACTGTCGCTGAGTCAACGGCCCAGAGAAGATTGGTTGAGCTATCCTAACCTTTGATTCGGGACGCTTGTATGTTCAAATGGGGCCATCGAATTTTTTTAACGTATGACCTTCCAACGAGCGTCCACCAATCCAAAATAATTTATAGGCGTAATTTTTGGGTCATGATGCATTGGAGTTGGTATACATGATTTGGACAGTTAACTTTGAATTACTTATTTAATGCGAGTACAATTTTTAGTAATAATTGAGTGCCTGTTGGGATAAGTAATTTATTTCATAAGAGTTTGGTTTATGATTGGTAATAAGTAACATTTTTACTTTAAAATAATTCAGTTTTTTTTTTTCAACTTTTTAGGTTTCATAGGCTTATGAGTAGAGGTATAAAAGAGACAAGTGAGGAGAAGGCATTTTTTTTTTTTTTTAACTTGTCTTGTAGGTAGAAACTAAAATAAGCTACTTGGGATATAAGTAACTTATACAGAGTGACTTAAGATTCAATAACTAAGTGTATGCTAAGTAAATGTTTTATGTTATATATAAAAAAAAAAACCTATGGATGAAAAACATTGATAATGATTAGAAAAAAAATGAATTAAAAATAAAACTTATATTCATGAGAAAGCTAAAGTATGTGTACCATCCATCACTCTCTATCAGATTATTAAAGGTTTTATTCAAAAATACAATATATGTGATAAAAGAAAAACTTTAACAATAGTTATGAAAATGAACAAAAAGAGGAAACTGCTTTCCCTCACCACCGTATCACGATTGATGAGAAAGCTAAGTTGGTTTAAGAAATGATGAGGGGTGGGGGAGAGATGAACGACTCTAAATCAAGGCATGGAGATAGCACATGATTAGATGGAGTGATGGAAGGGACCTGGGATGATTGCATGGGCTATAATTAAGAGCATGAGGGACAATTGCAGATCCATGGCAACAAAAGATTGTGGAAAAGATTGAAATTGCTTGTTTGGATAATTATATTTGCAATACACTGGACACTAAATAACATGGTAAATGAAATCAACGTGAATTAGAATCATAAGTTGTGTTTGGATGCTTGAAATGAGAATATATTAAAATCTATTTTATATTTGCATGCCTATTGTAACGTCCTGAATTTTCACTATTTTGGATCTCTAAAAATTTTTGAATTTTTTTAATATAATTAACTTATATCATCACTTACTATCCATTAACACTTAATGTTAGTTTATGCACGGGTGGAACCAGTAAAAAACCGCACAAGTCCGATTAATCAATCGTAGGAAACCAACGAATCCGCCCAATCTCTTGAACATCAAGTTTAGCCCCATAATTTACTCATATAGGGCCCAAATCTAACCGACTCATCGCTAACTAATAAAGACATTCATAACTAAATTAAATATCTAACTGAAGCCGAGTCAGATAATGCCTAGATCTTGACTAATAGACCAAATTAACCCCGTCATTCTTTTAGCCTAAAACCGACAGTTTACAGTAATCATGACCAAATCTACACTTTCACTAGTTATAAATGGGCCACACTATAGATATAGTTAATCTAAACCCTAATCATTACCCACAAAAATTTTTAATACTTAATTTATTTTAGAAATGCCCCCATTTTCTGAACAAGTTATGGACCGTAAGTTGGTGGGCCACTTGTTCAAAACTATAGAATAATGTCCGTCTTACTGGGCTTGACGTCCATCGCGGGAGTCGGACCTGGGTACCGTCCAGAACCGCTCAACTTGATCTAAAGGACGGGTGCATAAGAAGTGCAAATACCCTAGAGGAAGAAGCTGGAACTTAAGTGAATTGGGTTATCCATTCTTATGCAAAGTTAAGAATTTCAGACCGTCAATTTACTACCAAACTTCACACGTGGAGTAAGGATATTTCCCTGCTCATATCCGTATAGTCGCGGCCCCGATCGACTATCGGTAACCATTGAACAGACTTCTAATCATATCTATCGATCGGCGTATCCAAATAGCAGGCCGATCATGTCCATACGTAGATCATTATTAGGGCTAACTATCATACGGTGTATATCGACATGTACGCCCCATAGTGGGCTTATGGGCTAGAAAAATCCTCCCATAGGGCTAGTATAGTAAAAACCCAACCCTAGAAGCCATTTACACTAAAGCTGACATTATAAAAGGGCCTCATTTAGGCACCCCCTCTCCCCATACGAATTTGTCCTAAAATAAAGAAAGGGAGAGAGAGAAAGAGGAGAAAAGATGAGAAAGAGAGAGGGAGAACTTGGAAGCATGAGGGTTTGTGCACCATCACCCTCTCGTCTCTTTTATAGCAACATCATTCTTCATTGGTGTCGATTCAGTGATGATTGAAGATAAGTGTGGAGTTATGTTTGTACGTTTAGGTCTTGGGTTAAATTCCTTCCAATTCTTATAAGCTTGTATACTTATTTAGGCATTTCAACAATGATTTCCTAACACCATAACCCTACGGACGCCGTGGATCTAGCTGTTCGTTATAAGGTGCGGACTATTATCCTTAGGTAGCCTAACACTAATTCTACTATGAGTTTAATGATTATGAATGTTAGGATGATGTGCTTAGGTAATCTAGAGAGAGCCTAGACAAAACCCTACATGATAGGTTCTCCTAAATCCCATGAAATTGTTAAGTGTTGGTTATTTGTTCTTTAACATGATTGAGCTTGATTTGGAGTGGCATGTTCATCTCATATGTGATTCTAGTATAACCTTCCTTGTTGTATGTTTGTGCTTGCATAAATCCTTTTTGTATGTTTGTACCATGAATGATGTATAGCTCTTGATCTCTTCGATAACCTAACTCAACACGTACACACATAAAATTTATATTTTTTTTGTTAGTAGTTACATTGTAGAAAATTTGAATTTTTATGTTTGATGTATGAGTGCATGACTTTACTAGTGTTAGAAGGCAAATTCAGAATTGTTGAAATATTATTGAAGGTCATAAACCCTTGGGCTGGTCAGGGAACTGAAGTGGGAGAAGGTGGTCCCATTGGTAGGACCGTCTTGCGGCTAAACCAATGGGTTTAGGCGGATGCGAATGAGCGACAGTAGTTGGACTACATGAGTTACTTGTACTCGATGTCGTCCGTTACATACTCGCCTGAGCTCATACGATTTAGTTCACTTACTGACCAACCATGTTCGTTAACTATGTCTGCTCACACCTGTATAGAATCTGTAATACCCTTCAACCACTGAAGCTTATTGATAACCATTTGAAACCAATTCACTAACTCGAAAAGCTAGGCATGGTGGAATGAGACACTGTGTTCGAGATGTTGGCCTACGCTGGGGTGACGAGCCTTCCTGTAGTGACCGCGAACGATCCTTCTTCTCAGCACTCCCTATGTGCTTGAAATTAGGGATGGGGAACCCGATGGGATCAAGGATCGCGGGGTCCTGGCGTTGCACGTTGAGGGGTTTTGGTCTCGCAACCAGTTGAGGGCAATGGTACGTGGGGTGTACCAATTTTCCTAATCTGCTGAATAAATGGAATTAACTAAATACTCGGCTAATATTATTCACGGATGGGATTAGGTAGAATTTGGCGACTCGGTAGTTGAGGTCACAATGAGGCAGTGTTGGTTATGCGCGATCGTTAGACGAAGTCGCTTGAGGCAGTGTTGTTGCGAGGTCATGTATCATATCATAATACATGCATATGCATTAACAAGATTATTTAGGAATCTGTGAATGTATGTCTTTCATTAAATTCATCATATAATTGCTGCTAGTTGTAACTTAAGACTAATAGTAACCACTGAGTTAGCTACTCACTCCCCACTCTGGGATGGTGTTTTAAAACACCAACCAGACCTTTTACTAGATGTAGGTGAGGCGGAGCTCGAAGAACCGAGCGAGGTGAGCATGAATGAGATTGAGGAGCTTCCGTGCTTCCAGACTTTCGGCAAATCCTTTTAGTTTGAGTTCGGGGTACCACGGGGTATGGGTCAGGGCTCTAGTCGCTTTGGGTCATGAGTGGGTAGGACTAGTTCCCTATTTAGATGACTTGATATTTGTGGTTTAGATACTTTTACATTTAGTGGTACTCGATACTGCTTTATGATTTATTTACGTTGCATGTCTTGCTAAACTCTCCATTGTTTATGAGATCATCCAAATGTAATTAAATTTTGAAGCCCATTAGAGCACCTATGGCACCCGAAAATTTGGGAGCCGAGTCCTTACACGGCCCTTGAAAACCTGGGGTGTTACACCTATAATTAGAATGCATTAAGTCTATTTAAAACCTCAAATTAATATAGATGACATTTAACACAATAATTGTGACAAGCCTATTTAGATATATACTTTGACAAAAAATCAGGAGCATTCTGTAAAAAATTAAAATATTCCTAGCACTTGCATCTGATTCTCAACCGTTGAGAGGATTTTTATTTCATATGATTTGCTGAATTTTGTTTTAAATTGATTCTAATTATCACCATGTACCATCAACCGAACAACCCTTTTCTCGAATGTGTGTCCATTTACCTTCGATTAATACAACCGTATTAACTTTGTTGGACAAATTTCCAAGAAATAAGCCAATTGGTTTTTGGCAAGTCAGCTTTTTAGCACATGTTTGAATGAGTGGACGATCAAACATGGTCTTGAGAGTACAAATGCACTACACACAGAATTTTGGATCAAACCAACGTTTGGGTGTCAAACGCCCACATTTAGGGCATGTCCAAACATGGCCCTGAGGAACCTCCTTTGGAATTTTACCATTTCTTTTTTTTCCCCTTCTTTTCAATTTACTTTCTTTAACGGGTGAAACTTTGAGATTGTTTTCTCTCCTCTCTCCCTCTCTCCAGGCTTGTTAGAATGCACCTAAATGTTTTGCAACATGTTTCTTCGAGACTTTAGCCATTGTGTTGGATCTTTTTCAGCGATAAAAACCATTCATGACATGGGACACGCTATGGATAAAGATAACAAAGAAAACTCCCCTTATAAATATTTCAACCCTTCCATCATTCAGACGTTGAGAAAACTATCCATGTTCAAATGGAAAAAATCAAGTGACAGCTGAGATACGATGATATAACTATCATTTCGTATACTCTATCCAATGTAAGGCCCCAGCGAATAAATAGTTTTTACGTTGAAAGGTGATCTAAATTCAAAGGCCATAGTATTTGTATCTTATACGTCCGGATGTATTCTGACAAACATCTTCATTCTCCCTTACTATAGCCACCGTCATCAACTAAGCCTTATTCCAACTAATTGGTGTCAACCATGCGAATCTAGTCTAAACATTTCACTTTTAACATGGACCATATCCTTAGTTAAACAAAAGATCCAAGAGGTTCTTTCTTACTACTTTTTCCTATGTCCTTTCGAGTTTTCCCTTACCATTTTAGAACCTTAAAGAACTCACTCCCAGGCGTAGTTCTTAGTCTTCATTGCCCACATATGGGCAAACCATGTGTTATTATTGTTGCTCCTAAGTCCTGTAAATGCAATTCATTTCCAATTGTCTTTCTTCATCTTAACTTTTATTCATTTTAGCTTTCTCATTTCAACTACACTTATCCTATAAGCATGTTAGGCCTAATTACCTGAAAATTTTGCCCCATAAAGTATGTATGGTCTTGTACCTGTCCTGAAAATTTCCATTAATTTGATTGATAGACAACAGTTACATTAGCTCTAGAGGTGCATCTCCACTTCTTCTTTTTTTTATTATTTAACAACGCTTGAATTTTATGAGCTCAATCTTTTATGCTCTCGTGAATTGTTGAGACTGGAGATACAAAAATGATCACTCATCATGTTTGTGATGCTTAATACCATGTGTTGAATTCTCTTAAGGGGTATTTGATTTTCATTTTCTTTTGTAAATACATGAAATTAAGTCACTATTACTTACCTGTGTATTTCCTATGGCTAGGGTTGTACATCGAGCCAAGTCCAGTCGAGATGAGCCGAGCTTGGCTTGACTCGTCCATGCTCTTCTCAAACTTGAGCTTATCATTGAAGCTTGGCTTGTTTGCCAAACATTTCGAAGCGAGCTTAATTTGAGTCGAGTCAAGCCTGCTCTAACCCAACCCAACCTCAACCGCACCTGACCCAACTCTTAAGTCAAATATTCAACTAATAGTATATATAATATTAGATATAGCTACAGAGGTACCTTGTTGTTGGTGTTGAGAGAGAGAGAGAGAGAAGCTTGGGCGTGGGGAGTTGAGTAAGGAATGAAAATAGTAAGAAATGGATGGACGGGTTATGATTGAAGTTTTAACTTTTTTATTTTTAAATATAATATAATATATATATATATATTTATTTATATATATATTCGAGTTAAGCCAAGTTCAAGTCGAGTCAAGTCAACATCCACTATGATCGAACTCGGCTCATTTTCAAATGAGACGGGTCATAAGAAGCTTGGCTTAAGTCGTCGTTCAAGTCGAGCTAGATCTAACCACGCTGAGCGAGCTTTTCAAGCCAGCTTAGCTCGTGTACAACCCTACCTTTGGTAACCCGAAATTGAATGTTTACAGGAAGCTTGTTTGGGTGGAAACTAGTGTTAAAATCGACTCATAAATTGAATTCTACACAAAAATGGTGGGGCTCACCATTATATATGTGTATGATCCATGCCATTCATCTTACCTACTCATATTAGGGCATAAACCAAAAATTCTGGCAGATCCAAAGCACAAGTGAACCACATAGTAGGAAACATGGGGAATTGAATGCCTATAGTTGAAAACTTCCTGTGGGCCAGAAAAGTTTTGGATCAAGTTGACATTTGTGCATTCCGATCGTCCATGGTTGTGTGACCTCATGATAACATTGGACGACATATATACACATCGTTGTGGGCCCTATTAAGGTCTTAGATTTCAATGGCAGACATCATTTTTTTTTTTCACCCTTTTCTACTATGTGGTCCACTCAAGCTTATAATCCGTCTCATTTTTATGCTCATGCCTTAAAATAACTTGTTAAAATTGATGGATGGAGTGGGTCCCACAAAGATGGTGCATGCGATTTCATTTCCATTTCTCACATGAAATCACAATTTCTTTGCATCATTTGCGGCCGAAAATGAAAAATCAATTACTCCATTATATTTGCTTAGTTGCCAATAATAACACGTATTCATATAACTCCTTAGATAAAGTGCAAGCAATGTTAGGAAAATTGCTGGATAAAAGCTTTAAATAAATTTATATTGCCTTAGATAGAATGAAGCTATTGAATGGACTGTTGGAATCCGACACAGTAATGGGTGATCGAGGCTGGGACCCGTATGATGGACGGTGTAGATAAGTGATCAGACTGTTTATAGTACGATCAATATGGACCGTCCGTTTCCCTAACCAGTAATGATCATTCAGAAATAGTGATATTTTAAGAAGGATGGGTGGTCAAAGGTGGGACCCACATGCCGGATGGTCTTGATTAATGATCTGGCCGTTTTGTAGTCTAATCAAACGTCACATGTGATATCCAAATTCCAAGTTATACTTGAATGAAAAAGATGAATTGGTATACATGATTTTTGAAATATTTGGTAATCCACGTTCCCCCTAATCTAGAAAGTCCAATAGGGTTCTACCATATGGTCCGGATAGGATGTCCCATCCCGGTCCGTCATCCGGTGCACCTCTAAAATGAGCAAGGTGCAGCGGCGTGCGCTTTACCGGAACCCCGCTGCCGGACGTGGAGCGCTGGGATGCTAAGTGGGGCCCACCCTGATGTTTGTGAGAAATCCACCCCGTCCATCCCGTTTTCCATATCATTTTAGGACACGATGTCAAAAAATCGGATGATCCAAAACTCAAGGCTGTCATACGAGAGGGACAACTGGGAAAGAGTTTCCTACCGATGAAACCTTCCTGGGATCTACCTTGATTTTTATATGCCATCCAAACCGTTTAAAAGGTTAATCCCACTGAGCTGAACTGAAAACGCCACAAACTTAGCCTATTATGAAATTTTGTGACCATACGAATGTTTCAAACGGTAGTCACTGAATCCCCACTGTTTCCTCTCGTGCGGCTCACTTGAGTTTTGTATCCACCTCGATTTTTGTCGAATGTGCTAAAATAAGCTCTCAAAACGGATGAACGGTGTGGATTCCTCACCAACATCGGTATAGGCCCCACCTAGCATCCCTGCACGGGAAGGAAATCCGCTCCACCGCTGCCTCGCCTCTATAACAGCAACAAAACCTTAAAACGCTCTCCCTCCCGTCTACATATATAAAAATCCTAACCCGATCTTAAACCCTCTCTTCCTCCCTCATCCGCCTCTTCCGATCCTGGCAACCACCCTCTTCTTTTTTTCTTTTTTCTAGAAAAAACCCATCTCTGCAGATTACGAAACAGAGGCTCCACAGGCACACCCTTCAGGTATGCACACCCTCCCTTCCTCCCTCATCCCCCTCCGATCCCGGCAACCAGCCTCCTCTTTCTTTCTTTCTTTCTTTCTTTCTTTTTTTTTTTTTTGCTTTTTTCTTTTTAGGAAAAACCCATCTCTGCAAATTCAGAAACAAAGGATCCACAGGCACACCCTTCAGGTATGCACAACCTCCTCGCTCCCCCCCTCATCTCTCAATCCGAATCGGATTCGCATCCGTGCCAACTTAAACCGACTCGGTACTTTTACCGGGTCGGACTCGGTCCGAATTAGTCCAGACTAGACCCGGATTCGGATTGGTTTAGGTATGCTGGACTCGGTACCGAGTCGAGTTCGGGTCAGGCCTATTTCAAAACCAGATCGAGTCGGGTCAGCCCTAACTCGGTCCGACTCGACTCGATGCCCGGCTCTACACACGCGTGCCAACGTGGTGCGAGAGCGCGCCCGTTCATCAGGAAGTCCCACTTTTCATGCTAATGTGGACATTAGCATGTTTTTTCATCAGCTCATTTGTGATTCAGTACAAGTGGCGCACCTGATGAGTGGACGGTCTGATCTTTATGTTGGGGCACTTGCAAGATGGGGCTCAACTGGCGAACGGTTGGAATCTTGTACACGTATGGCAGTTGGCACATATGGACAAGTCCCCGGGAAGTTCAATGGGTGAGGCTGCATTATTCGCCGGGCCCTCTAGATTAGTTGTGCCAATGGGCCACATGTGCCTCATGCTAATATGTTCCAATATTCCTCGTTGTGCCTGATCAGGCCATTCATCAGGCCGACCTCTCCGTGACCGTGAGTTGTCCAACGATCACGCCAGTGGTCGACTGTCCGTATTGGGTCATGCCTGATGAATGGGTTTAACGGCCTATTTTTGGGGCCCACCACTCAAATCAATGGACAGCCGATGGTTTGACTCAGCATGTAGGTGGGACCCACCTAATGTGTGGATCAGCCTGAGGGACATGAATTTCCTGCAAAAGCGAAGTTCCTGCACTGGAAATCTATGTGGGGTCCACCGTGATGTTTGTGAGAAATCCATCCCGTTCATCCGTTTTTTGTTGTCATTCTAGTACAAGGGTCAAAAAATAGCCGGATCCAATACTCAAGTGGGCCAAAAACGTGAGGATTAAATGTCCATACTTGAAATATTCGTGGGGCCACGGAAGTTTTGAATCCAGCTAATATCTGACGTTATGAACGGTATGGATGGCATGTAAGCATCACTGTCGACCCATGGAGGTTTCAACGACAGGAATTTCAACGGTAGGAATTTCCCTACCCACCTTTTCCTTTAGTGCGGCCCACTTGAGTCTTGGATCCCGCTCATTTTTTTTTTTTGGTCTCAAGTCTTAAAACGAGCTCACAAAACGGATGGACGGGGTAGATTTCTCAAAAACATCACAGTGGGCCTACCTAGGTTTCCCACGCCTGCAAAAGGCCTTAGCAGGAAATCCGCGTCCATTCTCGAGAAGGGTGATATTCTGGCGGGCATTGACGGTTCATGGTAATGATGTTCTAAACAGGCACCAGATACCGTGGGCAGTTGCCTTTGGGGGATTTATTCTCTTGTGGGCGAGGGTGTTTTTATCGTGTCCATACGTGTGCCGTGTTGTACGTGTTCCGTGAAGCCCTCCAAGTTAGTAATCAAGCACGTGTATGAAATATGTACAGTTCATCTATTTTCATGGCCTTGGATAGGTCGTACGCAAAAATCACATGGCGAGACGATCCTAGCCATTGATTGGAGTATTTGCCCATTCAACGTACACCGTCCCCGTTTGATGTATTTCCCCTTCCACGTGTGAGGCGAACACGCACCATCCAGCAAGCTCACTTTTCATCGAGCTGTCTAGGGCCTACCGAGATTTGTGAGTCCCATCCAACCCGTCCATTAGATTCACTTCCTAATATTAGGCCTGGCTACCGAATTCCAGCCAGATCCATAACCCAGGTGGGCCACACCAAAGGGAACAACCGGGGACATTGAGGAGGGGAGGGGGCCGCTACCATAGAAACTTCCAATGGAAAGTGGGGTCTACCCTGTTGTATGAATGTCATCGAGACCATTCATTAGATGAGCCCCGTCCAGGATGAAGGAACGCTCAGAAAATCAAGACATCCAAAATGTAGGTGGGCTAAGAAAGCGAATATATATATATATATATTTGAGTGATGTGTCCTACTTGATTTTATTTTATTTTTGATAGGGATGATTTATGGGATGTAAGCTTTCCATGAAGATTCACACCAGATGCATGGTTTAGATTCTAAATAAATACTACGGGTGGGCCCCCGCACAGATCGAACATACGTCCGAATGCATGTATGAGGTGGACCTCCATCATATCAGGCGATATCTAGACACCTCCGATATGCCCGATTTGTTTTATTTCAAATATCGTTTTCTAGATAGGGTTTTGAGTTCCCGAGGTTTTAAGTCTGTTACGACGGAGAATCAAAGCTGCACTCTGTTACTCACATTTTAGAGGGAGAAATCTCCTTCTCTATTTTCTCATTTCCAGGGTTTTTCTTTCTTCTGCTAGGGTTTCTATGGCTTGCATTGCCTACCATGTCCGAACTGGGATGAACTTTCCTCAATATCGATCGGCAAACGCATTCTCCGAGAATCGCCTTCGCTTATTCGAGAACCGGGCAGTCCTTTTCTCTGGCGATCGGAGACAGAGCTTTCTCCAATCCTTCAGCGTTGGAAAATGCCGTCTATCATTGTCTAGTTTGCGTTCATCAGCAGGAGCATTGAAGAGCATCAAGGAGAATTCGGAGCGGTCGGGCTTTGGCCTTGATGAGAGGGTTCCTGGTAAGAAACTCTAACCCTAAATCGTTGGATGGTGTTTTGAAATTCTATATTCTTGCATCAGCCGCTTCATTCGTTTTTCTTAATTGGCTTCTAGTTCATATATGAGGAAATTTAGAAACTTTTCTGTAAAAAAATAATCATTTTATTTGGTAAAATTCTAAAAAAAAATGATTACGGGTGCTAAAACAAGAAGTAAAATTGTTTTTTTTTTTTTGGTTCGTTTGAGGTGGGAAAGAAGTAGATTTATTATCTGTAATATTGTATAAAACATCTATTTTTGGTTCATGGAGTTCCTCTTGTCTTGGGTTGCAAGTGTCTTCATGTAACCTTGTTGGAAAAGAAAAAAGGAAAAATGTTTAGGGTGTGTTTGGATGTACTACTGAACTGAATTGCAATTAAGTCTGATAAAGTGGGATTTGGGAATGCTCAAAAATTGAGATTTCCTTAGAATTGATACTAAGGGTACATGCTCAAAACTGGCATTACATGATTTTAAATTTTGAAGGATTGTTAGTCGTTATGAATGCTTAGAAACATCATTTACTTACTGTTGTTTCCTCTTAATTAACCCGAATGTAGGCAGTGCAATTAACTTGTGCATTCAAAAGCAGCCTGAGCATGAATAAGTGATCGCCATCACCTTGGGTTTGAGCCTGTGGCTCAATGGTAGATAGGTTGTGTTTGAACATTGAGGTCTTGGTTCGTTCCCAACTTACCTAATTTTTTTTTAAAAAGTGATCATCATATCTTTCAAAAATAATAATAATCATTGTCATCGTCATTATAGGCTTGTCCTAGCTATTTCAGGTTGGCTAATACACTCAATTGAAAATCGACATATTTCACATAGAAACCTGCAATGGTAGAAGTTGAAATATCTCTGCAAAAATTAACAAATTGATTGAGTTCTCACTCAACAACTTGATTGAGGTTGGGTTGAGCTAAAGAAGACACTTGGTTTTTGTATAAAAAGAAAGAATTGTTTGAAAATCTCACAGAAATCCATTAAGAAAAAACCCCTGAAAAGCTTAAAAAAAAATCAGATCACAACATAGGATCTTTAAGTTTGAAAGTTCAATCAATAGCTGAGCTAGTTACAAGTAAATTTGACTTGGGATTTTATGAGTCCAACTTTTATGTTTCTAAACCTTGTTTTTATCCTTAACATCTTGCAATGTTTTGTGATTAAAGAAAAATGGATTTATATATCTTTGGCTTTCGCAATGGTGCTCACATTTACACAATGTTAGTATGCATGTGCGGTGTGAAGTGGATTATATGATGGTATGCCTTTGAATTTTCAATAGAGATTAAAAAAATCATAATTAGGCATGTCCAGCTGCTAATTTAGATCTTTGGCCTATTAATTATTACCTGATAATTTGGATAATTAGTTATAGTTTTGGGTAAACGTCTATTTAATTCCGGTGTTTCATTTACAGAAGAGAGGGTGGTAGTGTTGGTCATTGGCGGCGGGGGAAGGGAACACGCACTTTGCTATGCGTTACAACGTTCTCATTCCTGTGATGCAGTATTTTGTGCTCCAGGTAATGCTGGGATTGCTAATTCAGGGAATGCCACTTGCATATCAGATCTTGACATTTTAGACAGTTCAGCTGTCATCTCATTTTGTCGGCAGTGGGGAGTTGGGTTGGTTGTGGTAGGTCCAGAAGCTCCTTTGGTTGCTGGTCTTTCAAATGACCTTGTCCAGGCTGGGATCCCAACTTTCGGCCCTTCATCAGAGGCTGCGGCATTGGAGGGGTCAAAGGATTTTATGAAGAAGTTATGTGACAAATATGGAGTTCCCACTGCAAAGGTTTATCTAGCCCTCATTTATGCCATACCCTTATCTAATTGACTAGTATTGTTTCTCATTGCTTTATCAGCCCCGCATTTTGATAAATGTTATATTGACAGATAGTTTCACTTTTTTGGTGGTCGAATCGAGAGAAAAGCTTTCCATGGTAGCGACAGCAACCAGCAAGTTTGGCAGTAAACATATATGTTGTTGTGTCTCTATGAAGTCTCGTCCATGCTTCTAATTCTATCAAACAACCTCTTTATTGTTTCTACTTCTAATGCCGGCAACTAATGACTTTGGTGCTGGTTCTGTTTGCTTCTTGTTCTTGGTTAGGCTTCTTTGTGAATGTTGATATCTATATTTTATGATTTTAACTTTTATCTGGTATTGCCATTTATCTTGTCATATAGCTGCACAAATCTTTCACTTTGGGGCCTGTCCCTACTTCAGATTTTTTTGAGATGTTTCAGGGGATTAAAAAGAAGAAGAAGAAGCTTATATTGAAGTTCTTTTGCCACTTCTGACCTTACACTCACTCCCACGTTCTGCATGCTTGCCTTCTGTCTGTCAAGATGCTGATCTGTGTGGCTTGTTTAATTTTACTCACATGCAGAAAATATTACATAATTCTCAGAAGCAATGCATGTTCCCATTTGTCCTTTAATCATCATTCAATAATATCAATCGGGTTTTGTCACCCATTTTCCATGTTTGAGAGATTTACTGATCCCCATTATTATATCGTTTTGGAGAAATAGTTTTCAGATACAATATGGCATGTGATGCCTATTTACAAAATCGTATATCCCCAGCTCTTAATGTTTGTAGCCGGTCTTGTAATTAATTACCTTTTCCTATGTTCCTCCATAACATCTGGTCCGAAGGCAATTTAGTAGAATCCTTTAAGACCGATGATCAGTCAAGAGCAGTTTCTGAATCATAGTGAAACCAAAATATTATTGATTATTGACTGGTAAAACTTGAAGTCAATCTCTCATTGGTTCAAGTTTGTGCATTGTTCATATCCTATCTTGTGTGCAACCTCAGAACATTTTACTTCTTGTATGCAAGTCTTTCTTCTTCGAATTTAAGGATCCCAAAATATTTTGGAAGATTTCTTCGAACTGTTCAAGACTGTGTTGGTAATGCCTGGATTGTCGGAACAACTCCTCCAAGCTTGGGATTGGGGTTGGAGGTGCAGGGCCCGTATTGCCTTGTGAAGGTTGCCCCTCAGTTCAGGAGCAGAACAATTGGAGTTTTCATCATAACTTGCAGTCATTGAAACAAGTGTTCTTAGGAGCAAAGAGGACATTGTCAGTTTGGGCAAAGGAATGTTTAAAGCTTGTCCAAGGAATGTGATTATGAAACTTGGAAGTGCTAGCATAAGGGGGTTGTTTTCTGTATTTGGGATTTGGTTGATGGCTTATCGTCCAGTCTTCTCTTATCTTTTTCCCCCTTTCTTTTTTGTTTTTCATGGCATATTTTGCCTTTTTAATGAAGTTACCATTCTCGGAAAAAGTTGAAGGGAGGTGTGAAATGTTTCGTCTTTTGTCCTTCCTCAATGAACATTCTTCAGGGAGTGAAGCTTTCTCATTCTCTAGCTTTCATTTTTGTTTGAGGCTGACTTTTGAAAGCTGTTGTTTTTTGTTTCTTCTCTGGATTGGATTCTCAGTTCCATAACTGGAACAGACCCAGGTTGTCTAAAATTCTGCTATATTGAGGACTCACTACTAGCCCCTTTGAAAAGACTGTTTTCGCCTTATGTCAAGTCTTTCATAAATAGTTTCTTACAAACAAGTTGTTGCAGGGAAGTCCCTAGGAAGTGCACACAGTTCATATAATGTGTGGTTCTTATTAGTGACCTATTTGAACTCAATGTCTTGACCTAACCATTTTCCTCTTGTCCAATTGTCCAATTGTATACAAGTCTTTGCATGAGAGTTGTTTTATTTTCTTTTAGTAAGACTTGAAAAGGAAACACAACTTTACACTATTGTGCTTGGATCGTTGTGAAAGTGTAACTCTCTTAGGTTGCTAATGCACAGTTGTCTTGCCACTAGTGATTTTATTCATGGAAAATGTGTTCCCCTTGAATTTTGCACGTCCAAGGTTTTCTTCAGAAAATGCACGTGGCTGTTGGTGCTTTTTTTAATCAGTAGTGACTAGTGATGATACTGTTAGTTTTCGTGTTTTTTCTCTGCCATGCTTGATTGCCCTTTTAGTTGCTTGCATTATAAATGAATCTCTGTATTTGTTGGCTATTGTTTCATTCCCGGAGTTTGTCTTTAAGGGTTTTGTTGTTTTGTTTGAATATAAAAATTACGGTAGCATAGTTGTATTCTGCTTGTGCTGCCTCCTCTATCTCTTGCATTCCTATCATGATATTTGCATTTATTAGTGTAGTTTTGGGATTCTTTTCTGGTAGCAATTGCACCTAATGGCAGAATTTGCATCCACTGATCCCCAGCCAAGGTAAAAGAGGGTTTGATACCTGGTAGGCAGCTGGTCATCAAACTTCAACCAAGGCTACTATGAGAGTCGATCCAACTTCAAATGATTGCCAAAACATGATTCATAAAGCTGACCCCAAATATCTTGGTAAAGGCTATGCTGATGTATGTTGCAAATCTTTCTTCTTCTAATGAATACCTTATTTTGCATGAGAAGAAAGACTTATTGGTTTATGAGTCACTGTAGTTTCTCATCCTTCCACATTAGAAGGTAGCTAAACAATCTATTATAAGAGAATGACATGAATTCCTGCAACCTCAAGTTTTTGCAGGGCATATAGTGTAGAATAGCAATTATGGCACCACATTTCTAGTCTCCTAGCTACTGTAAACCATGGAATGGAATGAGTTGTTCTAGATGTCACTTATTTAAAACTGCAGCAGTGCCAATTTTTACGAATAAAAAATTCAAGTGCATCATTAGTAAATATTTCAGCTATAATAATTTTGTGTTTGTTCTTCCCTCCTTCCCCCTGCCCTCCCTTTATGAGAATTAGATTTATTGAATGTTACATGGGAAGCACTACTAGGCAACGTTCATGGGACACAGATTGACTAATGCAGAATTAAGTTATAGGCTTCTTTTTCTTTCTTTCTTCTTCTTCTTCTTCTTCCTTTTCTTTCTTTTTTTTTTTTTTTTTTTTTGTTGGCAATACCATTTTATTAAAAAAGAATAAGAACAACAAAAGACTCCTCACCAAGGCGGATAGGAATACCCCACCCACAAAACCTGCCTACAAGATATAGGTTTCCAAGCTACCCTCTCTCGGTTATTGGATACTCAGTTATAAGCTCATGAGTACATGGTTAACATTGATAACTAGAGAGCTATGCATATTCCAAATGTAATTAAGATGCATGCTGATCTTTTATGTCCTGGGTTTCTCTCTGATTGTAAGACCAACCACAAGTTACCTCTTGAACAACTCCATCAATAGCTTTAAATGCTGTAGAAGGGTTCTAGCCTATAGCTCATTTGAGTCCTTGATGCTGATCAGACCAGAGTCAGCAATCTTAACAGTCCCTTGTCATCTCTACAAATGCTCACTGTTCAACCCTTTTGTTCTTTTTGTTTGTGAGAGGTTTTTATTTCTGAAATGTTCATTGATGATGATTCTATCCTGTTTTATCATTGATTACCTTGACAACTGGAAGAAACCACCAGTTCTTTACCATGTATAATAGATTTTATATTCACGAGTATTCGCCTATTGCTGATACCTGCCAAAAGGAGGAACTTGGTATTGATTAATCAGTAGACTGCCAACACAATCTGTTTGCTGAAGCATGTGGTTGCTTGTTGATCACTTGTCTTCACCTTCTTTTAGCAGAGATCGGTGTGATCAACTTTCTAGATATTTATTACAATTGTTTTTGGTACTTGCAGTATCGAACATTTACAAATCCTGCAGATGCAAAGCAATACATTCAAGACCAAGGTGCGCCTATTGTTGTCAAGGCAGATGGGTTGGCTGCGGGAAAAGGAGTTGTTGTTGCTATGACTTTAGAAGAGGCATATGAAGCTGTTGATTTAATGCTGGTGAAGGGGCTTTTTGGGTCTGCTGGTTGCAGAGTCATAATTGAGGAATTCCTTGAAGGAGAAGAAGCTTCATTTTTTGCTCTGGTGGATGGTCAGAATGCATTACCTCTCGAATCTGCTCAGGACCATAAACGAGTCGGTGATGGTGATACGGGACCAAATACAGGTGGGATGGGGGCATATTCCCCTGCACCCATATTAACGAGAGAGCTTCAATCGGTCGTCATGAAAACAATAATCCTCCCAACAGTGAAGGGAATGGCTGCAGAAGGTTGCAAGTTTGTTGGTGTCTTGTATGCAGGGCTTATGATTGAGAAAAAATCCGGTCTACCTAAGCTTATCGAGTACAACGTTCGCTTTGGTGATCCAGAATGCCAGGTTAGTAACCAGTCCCATATTTCTGTTCTTCCCAAGAAAACTCAATTTGAAGCAATATGGATGCAGCAATATGTGTTTTTTTCTAAAATTAGATGATTATAATATCTTTATATGATGAGTGCCGTAACCTTTTTTTGCAAACTGGCCTCAAATCACCAGAAGATATGGATATTTGCTTCTTCTAAATGATTCTCATGTCATGCATGCACTTGTGCCTTCTATATGGGAAAAAGGTTAAGCTGGTTGCTATTCCTTTTCTTGATTTAGTGGGAAGGCATTTTGGGCCCTCAGATTGGTTTTTAGCTCCCCGTACCATCTACTCTTTATTTTTTCTTTCTCGGACAATTTTCGGAATACTGTTCGGGATGCCAATGAGGACCTGGCTGGGTCATGGTCAGCCTGAGCCCAACTGGATTATGGAAGCCCTAAACCCAAGCCTGACCGGGTTAAGTTTTTCCAGTCCAAGTGTGGCCAGTTATTCAATTCCTGCATCTATAGTGGTGATATTGAATGCAGATTTCAGACTAATAAAAATTATTATAATCATGGCCCCAACCTGGCCCATACTGACTGGGCCTGATAGACCATGTCTTAACCCAAGGCCTGCTTGCCTGATTACTAATCAGGAGTCAGGACTGAATTTTAGACCAGCCCAATCCGACGTGCCTAGGATCTAGGTCTAATCCTGCACCCTTACAGACCAGGGCTCATGTTGACACTCATAAAACATGAGCTACTATGCTAGACAAACTCCTCTTTTATTCTTTTTTCTTTTTTCTGCTATAGATATAGTTCTTACACTAGGAAAAATATAATTCTGTTTTGGTACAACATTGGGAGGCCAATTACGTATGCAACTTCATGTTCTTTGGAGGAGAGACATTGCATCATGGTCACAAATGCATGAGTACATGTCAATCGGTTGATTTTCTTCTTCTGTCAATGTGTTTGGGTGCACAATTTTACTGAATTTCGAAAACGGGTTTAGTAAAGGGGAAATGACCAAATTGTAATTACCTAGTATTGATGTGGAGGAATTAGTGTCCATATTGCAACCATGTTACTTTCTAGTTGAACTTGAAGGGAAAATGATTGCAATTTGAGGCAACTTCTGTATTGTAAATGCTAGGAAATATCACCATTGTTTGGCTTTTTTTTTTTTTTTTTTGGGAACACTGACCATTGGATAGCCTTTTCCTTTTGATTGAACTAAAATTCTGTGATTTGATTTGGCAAAGCATCCAAACACAAAGAGCATGTTATGTCAATCATAAAATGCCACCTTACATCAAGGGGCAACAAGAAAGATGTTGCTAACTTGCTACTCCATTTAAATGTGATGTTTATTTATATTTCACATCTCATATCTTTCATGATTTGATTTTATTTCGCATGTTCTTGGAGAAACCATCACAAAATCATGAAACCACATGGGACTCAACCTGTAAACTGTAATGTTTCATGATTTTCTTGATGTTACATTGTATAGCATGCACACATGCATATGTGTGAACATACTTTCTCATGCATGCTTATGCTAATGCACATTCTATGGATTACTGAGAGATGCTCCAGTGCTCTCGGAGCACTATAAGTTATAATGCTCCTAGTTGCATTTGTGCACTCTAGTAGATTGATCTAAACTTTCCATTAGTTCCGACACATTCAATCTGCTCCCATGCAAATATCACACCGATCTGATGATCTTAACCATCTGATCAAAGCCTCCAATATAGATGTCAAGATCGTTTGTACAAAAATAGGTCTAACCAACAATTCGATCCATGTATTTGACAGTTCCCATCATGGGTTGCTTATGATTCTCAAGAATCTCTTCTGTTAGGCAATCCTAACCATCCCATCCATGGGTTGCAAAAGGGATGGCTACAAAAAAAGGGCCAAATCTTAGGATGGATTGATCATTCGCTCAGTCTTATTTTTGAATGGTAACCCTTGCAATGTGTTTTATATTCAATGAACAGTTTAGATCAATCCATTGGACTGTCCAAGTCACCTAATATAACTAGGAGCACTATAACTTAGTCCTCTGAGAGCATTGGAGCATTTCTCTAATTTACCATGGGGTTACTTTCTGGCCACTAAACTTTGGACACTGGTCGGTTTTCACCCTCGGAAATTATACATGCAGGTTCTGATGGTTCGGTTGGAATCCGATTTGGCACAAGTTCTGCTTGCAGCTTGCAGAGGAGAATTGGGTCAGGTGTCATTGAATTGGTCACCAGGATCGGCCATGGTAGTGGTGATGGCTAGTCAAGGTTACCCTGGGGCGTACAAGAAGGGGTCTGTGATCAGAAACCTTGAAGAAGCGGAGCTTGTCGCTCCAACTGTAAAGATATTTCATGCCGGAACTGCACTTGATTCCGATGGTAACTTCATTGCAGTCGGGGGTCGTGTGATTGGGATCACGGCCAAAGGGAAGGATATCGAAGAGGCCAGAGATAGAGCTTACCAAGCAGTCGAAGAAATAAACTGGCCGGAAGGGTTCTTCCGGCAAGATATTGGTTGGAGAGCACTTCCCCACCAGCCTTTCGCGAAGAAAGGGTAATTCTGTCCTGTTTGTGAGGTTATTATGGATTTCTAACTTATGACGATGTCTATCACAGTAGAATCATCCAAATAGGAAGATGGGCCTTGAAAGCCCATGAGAGGATCAGGCAAAAGAAAATGGGAAGAGAGGTTGGTGTATACTTTTTAGAAGTTGATCTTACAAAAATGTCTATCTTTTTGAATGAAGAACTCAAAATCATAGCTGTTTGTTTTGTTTTGCAGTGTACAACTGATTGACCTCTGATTGCTTCCAGAGATCTGGCACTGGCTGTTGCCGATATGATACATCGAATTATTATTTTCATTGTCGTATATTTCATTGCTGTATTGCGACTACGTGGATGGAATGATCATGTACAACCATAGCATGGTAAGCCTATCATCCTACACAGTTTTCCCGTGAGTGGTTTGTTTGCCAGGTGGATCACACCTGTATGTTGGGTCATATTTTGTTTGCCCATTGATTTTGATTGTGTGACCAACTGATGAGTGGATCGGCGTGATTTCGGCTGTGGCTCCGATCTTTTGCACGGGTTCAGATGTACTATGCATAAGATGTTGGCAGGAGAAAACTGGGTAGCATGGTTAGCTTACCGCACTATGGTTGCATGTGATTGATCCTATTCCCTTACAATTTATTATGATATTCTGCTCACCAATTTCTGCAGGGAGGATTATAACCTCACATCTTTACCTTGTGGTCCACCATTAATGGCCGAACTTTGATGCTTCTGCTCAGCAATTTCTGCAGGCCCCTGGTTCTGTTATGAGGGAGTGGATTAGGTGCGGTCCTTACTGTGGGGCTGACCTTGATGAATGTATTTTTATATTCACACCGTCTGTCCATTTTTTCAGATCATTTTATGGCATGAGCCCAAAAATGAAGCAGATCCAATTCTTAGGTGGACCATACCATAGTAAACAGCGGTGATTGACCATTAATGGGGCCACAAGTTTAGGATCAAACCAATGTTTTTTTAAACCCTTCATCCAGGTCTATTGACCTTATCAACAGCTTGGTTGTCCAACAAAACATTACAGTGGCCCTAGGAAGTTTTTAATGGTAGGGTGTTCAATCACCACTGTCCCTATAGTATGGTCCACCTGAGATTTGGATCTTCATTTATGGGCTCATGCCCTCAAATGATTCGGTAAAATGGATGACTGAGTGGATATGGAATGCATACCTAAGGTGAGCCCTACAGTAAGGGCTGCACAATCTTGGGAGAGGCTGGGGCTGCACCTAATCAGCTCCCCCGTTATGAAGCAGTCTTAGAGGCTGTTTGATTTTTTTACTTATTACCGATGCAATTTGTGGTAAATAAGCCATGATTATTTACGCATGTAATTATGGCATCCTTCCCAATGTAGGTGTTGACAGGTAGCTTGTTTGCAAAGCTTCTTAGTCTTTGGTTTACATTCGTGGGATTTGGACATGTTAAAACCGTGGGGCTCACTGTATTGTATTCTGCCAGCTAATTTTAGGGCATGAGCTCAAAAATGACGATGATCCAATGCTAAGCGGACCACACCACAGGAAACAGTGGGATTTGAACACGGAACAATGAAAACGTGGGGCTGCAATTAATCATGTCTGTATGACCTTATGAAACAGGGTGGGAGACATAAAAATCATGTCTTTCAGCTTTCAGCCTTGACGTCATTACATCTAATTTTTCCTGTGTTGTGGTCCATTTTAGCTTTGGATCTTTAGCTCAAATTTGGGCAGCGACTGTGGATAAGACACATCATTGTGGGACCCACAGATTTTCCTCCTGTATGTTTCACTGCATTTACTACATCATATTGGCACCCCACAGAAAGACACCTCATTTACTACTCTTTGGTGGTAAATAATCGATTATTTACCCGTCTTTGTTTTTAGTAGCGTGTAAACTGATGTTGGATCCTACTCTTTGGTGAATTCAAATTGGTAAAAATTCATCTGCACCTATCTAACTTGGTTCCTCCTTAGTGAAGGATTAATGGATAAATACATGGGCTGCCAGTGTCTATTTGGAATTAACTACATTGGGAGTCTTAACACCACCAACTGCTGTTACAGCTAATCTAGTCTTTATTTTTCAAGGGAGCTCTTAGCTACTCTGGCAGTGTGGTCTAAATCATGGTCCCACTTGTGTGGATTTTAAATAGGGACTGCTCTTCATTTTAACCGTCCATCAGAATGTCCAATGATCTGTTGTTTTGGTAGTGTGATTGTTGGTTTTATGATAACTAAGTCACCAGTTTGAAGATGAGTTCTTCCTACTTGTTTTCTACCATTGATCTGAAGTGGTCCCAACTATTTGGACGGCTTATTGAGTTACATTATGCCCCGTCCATGATTTATTTCTGTGTGCATGCGTATGAACAATAGCATCCCCCACCTTATTTGATCTCCAAAACAATTACTTGGAAATCATGAATCAAGAGTTTGTTGCCCTCCATGAAAGGGAAAACGCTTTCATACCTTACTTAGGTACACGAAACCAGGTTACATTCCCCACCGTTTAGGAGTACAACACTCTACTCCCTTGTTTGGCCCACCTGAGTTTTGGAATGCTTCAACTTTTGGGCAATTCCTTCATCGTGGTGAGGAACATCAGATGAATGGCTCTGATCGCATATAAACACTAGTGGGCCGTACACAATACTAATGCTGGGCGTCCCATCCCAACAGTGGCCCACCTGAGTGTTGAATCATGATTTTTTGGGTTCGAAGCATACCTTACGTACAGGGTGGATCTTATGAAAGTTCCACTGGATCTCAGTTAGCAAAAGTAACATAGCACTTAGGCAAAAGCCAAACTAAACCATCCTATTAATCAGCCTGCTCTGATTGAGCAGTCAAAAAGATCACACGGAGATTTATGTCATGACCAAACTGGCGTACTTATCAAATAGGCAGCTACAGTCCAAATACAACAGTGGCATGAAATCCCATTGACATGCGGTCCATGATCAGCGCAACTTTCGGGCCAAAAAGGATTTGGACAGCCTGACTGCACATGGTTTGGAATTCATTCATTTTACAAATGATAGCTAACACATGCCAGTGCGAGCCCATTTTAAAATTAAATGGTTTTTATCATAAACGTGACCAATCTTCTATGTTACCTCTCAAAAAAAAAAAAAAAAAGAAGAAAGAAGAAGAAAAGAAATCAATCTTCATCATGTGCACAGACCTAACTTGCTTGGGAGGGGAGCCATCTCGTATGGTGGACCCGTGAAAAAGCACACTTGCTTTTTGAATGATAAACGTCTGCCCCATCCCCCCGTCTCAGCCCGGATCCAACAGCCTGGTAAGTGGTAAGCATGCAATCCAAGCAAAGCATACGCAATAAAGAAATAAGAAAAAAAGAAGTAAAAAACCACATCTTTCTATTATTCCAAACAGAACTTTATGCCTTCTTAATATACTCCCAAGTCCTGTTTGACTACCACTAATCACTAGAGGTGGGCATCGAGTCAGACCGTATTGGGTTTAGCTCGACTCCATCCGATTTTTCAAGAACCTGACCCGAACTCGATCCGATCCGGGACAGTCTAGCAGGGCTAACTCGATTCGATCCAAATCCTTGCTAGCTTGACCCAAACCGAGTCCGACTCGGTCTGGGAAACTGAATCGAGGGAAATCGGGAGAGAAAGAGGGAGAGAAAGGAGGAGATATGGGTGGGTGTGGCGCCTCCTTCGGGTAGAGAAAGAGAGGTTAGGGTTTGTTCGGATTTCGGATCGGATCGGATCGGTCTTGATTGACCACGATGCGAACTCGATCCGATGTATGGTCGGATCTGAGTGGTCCTACTCAATTCGCACCGATCCAGGCCTTCGGTTCGGTTCAGATCGGGTCGGATTCTGCCCAGCTCTACTAATCACAATCCTATCCTCTCCTAGGAAAAAACACTACACTAGCACTTCAAACAAATATTTTTCATTTCACCATTTACAGCCACTAACTGATACATTGCTGAAACCTCAATCAACAACAGCCACAAATCCATATCTTCTAAAAAATTCATTGCCTACTCAAATGTCACTCTACCATCTCTCCCTTTTTCTTTTTTGGTTTGGAAATACTTCATCAGATAGGTGACAGAAAGAAAACCCATCAGTGGGCACTGTAGGGCCCGCCTCGTGATGCAAATAATGAAAACCCAGCTACTGGTATACAAGATGACCTCTACTCAATAAAGAGTACCATGCCGGTATTAAAGTGATGGGTGTTGTCTTAAACCTCTGTTTCTTTGTGGCTGATGTGAGACTTCACCATAGCCATTCTGGTCCTAACAGTTCTAAGTGAGCCTTTATGGGTACTCCAATTATCAGAAGAAACAATTTACCCTGAACAGTCATCAATGAAGTGACACAAAATTCAAGCATGTAAGAACACACTTACCAGAATTCAATCCTTCAGTTAATGTCAACTGATTAAAAAAAGAGGCTATTCCTTCCCAAAATTCCTAGCACAATGCTCATGGAAGAAGACACCAAAACATCTTTAGTCTTTTTTGAAAAAAGTCTCTTCCCCAAGCTAGTAAAAGACACCAGCATCTGAAAGAACGGCCTGTGAAGGTTGAAGGATTGCCATCTTGGTCTTGCCACTGGACAGTGAAGGAAAAGATGATGAACAGTTTGCTCTTCTTTCTACAAAATTTTTGCCAACCACCCCAGACAACATGAACACCACAATTCTGGAAGGCACAACTGAGTCACAAACACTAGCCCGGGGCAAAGAGGAACCTTCACAAGGGCATTGAATTAAGTCATTGCAGAGAATATTCCCAAGGCATTCCACTTCTAGATTCTAGAATTTTCACAAGGGCATTGAATTAAGTCATTGCAGAGAATATTCCCAAGGCATTCCACTTCTAGATTCTAGAATTTTCCCAGAAGAATGGGAAAAATACTACTTGAAGGCTTATCCATTAAAAGGCTCTTGAAACGCTTCCTATTTGTCGTCCAATAGATTCCTCCTTAACCATTCAAGCTAAACATCCAACTAGAACTCACGGCAATACTTCAAGTGAATTTTTGTTTGAAGCCACTTTATAAAGGTTTGTGAATGATGCAGACAATGAATATTGAACCACCTACCCTTCCTCCCAGAAGAAAACTGTCCCCGAAACCCACGGTGGACCCCAGTCATCCTGTCACCCTCAGATTGTTCCCCATGTTTTACTCCACCCAGGGTCCCACCCGTGTCCCATCTCAACAAAATTTGCAAGCATGTGCCTATTAGACATTATCCTTGCTCCTTCCAGCTTCTCATGAGCAATCCCAAAAACATGCCAAGTGACATACCTTGTCATTGTCCACTGCATTCCCTACCATTGTAGTTTATCTTAGATGGACCCTTAGGCCAGATACCACTTTGAAATATCAAATATCACAATTGAGATTAGAATTTTGCTCCCACAAGGCCTCCAGAGAATCCTCTCAAAAGCCTCCGCCTTTCTGCAACGATTCTGTACAAGTTCCTGACTTGTCTTATCGGCCAGAAATCTTTCTTTTAACTTGTTGACTATAATCAACATATTTTAATAGTCTATTACACTGCACCTGTGGGAGTTTTGTGTTCTCATTCCCGGTCCCGTGCCCAAATAAAGCAGGATGGATGTGTCAGGTTGGTAGCTGGTGTCAAATTCATGCTTGGGTGTTGTTATAACACTTGACAGAGGTGAGTGGCAGAACAGGATTCATGTAGCTGATCCCTATTCGTTGGGATAAGGCTTAGATGATGATGATGATTATGATTAAGTTTCTCTCTTTTGATTAAATTCATTTAAGACATGCATCAAGTTCTTGATCATGGCCTGCCCCTAGTTGTATGAATGAATTGACAGTTCAAATTGACATTTGGTTATTTCATGTGTCATTTAAGAGCTTTTTGGGTCATTGTTAACATCCCCATGAAGGTGGGGATGTTAGCATTTTCCATGCGCGTTTGCCTGCAGGGGACACGTACATATGCGCATGCACACTCAAAATTGGCTCTTTTTAGAATCAATACGTATTTATTTATTGACACTCATAGTTAGTTCCTCTCAAAAATACAGTATGTGTGCATGGAACCTATAAGAAGAATCTGGAATCAATCTTGCAATCCGGTCTCAAACGTATGAAAAGGTTACACGTTCACTTCTCAAGTGGGTTGCCATCAGATGGGGAAGTAATTAGTGGCATGCACTTTTGAAATCTCTTTTCTTGTATCGACTAGTGAGGAATCATCAGCTAATGATGCGTTAAGACTAACAACGTCCTGATAGGCTCATTCCATGGTGTGCCATAAAGGCCATTATGTAAAGGAAATGGTGGCAACCATTACACGTTACGGGGTCGTACAGGCCGTAACGGCCGTTACGGAAAAAATGGCCCGTAAATGTTATTATAGCCCCCGTAACAGCCTGTTATGCCTCCCATAAAAGCTGTAACAGTCCCGTAATGGTCCATTATGGGGCGAATACAGGTTTTTCGGTTTTTTTTTTTTTCAATAAAAAAAAAACAGAGAGACTGTAATGGTCGTTACACCCCGTATCATAAAGGTCACGGTGGTGGCCTTTATGGCCACCATTACCGTTACAGAATACCTTTCATTATGTACAAGTGTGGCCCATGGTTTAGTGATCCAGAATATTGATCTGTTCAAATGAGGTGAATGCTCTGAGAATCCTAAATGAGACATCCTAGTCATCCAATGTCTGGCCCTAAGATTGTTCTGTATTTATTTTCGTAGCTTTCCATTTATAGGCCATTTGTTGCCAACTCAGGAAGATCTTCCATGCAGGGGGATTTTTGGGGCATGCCCCATCCATCGATGGATCCTGCCCTGGATAGGGAATCTTATCATTGGTCTAGATTCACCTCTGCGGACTTGTTGCACAGGGATGTCATTTAGATTCTCAGCACGCCGATGCTGATAATTCACCCACCATTGTAAGTTGGTCAGCATCGGGATGTTGCTTTAGAAAAATGTTTCGCATGATTCCTATCAAACCGAGCTTAAAGCATACTTTCGCTTCCCAGGCATGCAGCGGGATGTTAATGTATTGCTCTTCTTAGATGTCATAAAGGCATTAGAAGGTAACTTTTCTGTACTTATTAGACTTTCAAGTAGAAGAAAATTCTCTTCTGGATTGTTTTTCCGATTTTATATGACACATCAGATAAGTGTGTTTAGTTTTTTTTTTTTTTTTCAAAAGAGGGAATGAAGCTTTACATTTCGGATAACAAAGTGATCTTGACGGAAGGTTTCGATGGCATCGTTCCCAGCAAATACTTCGAAAAGATAGAAACATGGCACGACAGACAACCCATTCCCTATTAAATAGCTGTGGTCGACAGGGTTGAGGATGATTTTAGAGCACTCATTGGAACTCTCTCTCTCTCTCTCTCTCTCTCTTTTGTTTCTGTTTCTGTTTTTTTTTTTTTTTTTTTTTGGGCAAAAATGTATGTATAATCACAACGACTATAATAATTAAAGCTAATGTTACCCAGTATTGAAGAAATCAATCTAAAGACCGAAAGGCTGGAGAGAAGGTTCTGTAATTTTTCAGTTTTTAGTGATGCATGCCTCTGGCTCACTTTTTGAAGGCATTTGGTGAATGGGTATATCCTTGATGGGACAATCTTAACCTCACATCTTGTTTTGTGGCCTGGAAATAGACGGCTGGTAAGAGAAATTCCGAGACTGTCAACATCGAAGAGAAAGAAGGTCCAAGGTGGTTAAGATCTTCTAGTCTGGGAGATTTGTAAGACATTGTACATCATGGTGGCTCTTATTAGAGTGTTGGAATTGCTGAACAATGGTTAAATCCTCATTTTCAATTTTCTTTTAATAGCAGGAAGTCGGGGTTCACAGAGCTCGGCTTTGGACTATGAAAGGTAAGGAGTGGGTGAATTGCGAGGAATTCTGCTTGGACTCATCCCAGCAAATGGTGGAAGAGGTAATTTGTGGTGCTTGCCAATGTGCCACGTGTGTTAGATCCAAGCCAATCATTAGGTGGGGCCAACCATGAGCATCCTCTGTCCCGTAAATCATGGCTCTGCTCATTACTCGGGTTATGAGATGATAACCAAGACCCTGGACTAGCAATAGCATATGCTTGTTTGGCTTACCTTGTGAGTGTATTAGCCTAACTCTCACATGTTAATGTTCAAGCCCATTGGCATACACGGCCTGGTTATCTGCCAATTTGGCAGGTGTGGCTGCTCTTGTGAATCCCACAGCTCTGATGAGCAGTGGACTCATCTTAAGGGAGTGTTTAGATAGTTAGTTACTTAATATAAGCTACTTATGCCTCAAGTAACTCATCTTAATTTCTACTTGTTAAGCAGACAAGTATGTTTGGCAAACAACATACTCATCAGCTTCTCCTTTTCTTTTGCCGCTAATGACGCTTCTCTTCGGCAACTTATGATAAGTAGAAAACATTTTAGTTTTTAATTTTTAATTTTTATTTACTGAAGTGATTAAGTAATTTTAAGTAAAAAATGTTACTTGTAATTGATCAAAAACCAAACTAATATGAAATAGGTTACTTATCTACTGCTGTAAGTAGAAAAAGTAACTTATTTGGTGGTATCCACACGGGCCTTAAATGTGCTGGTTATTGGGCATTAATTCAGTGGGCCCATCCTTGCATATCAAAGAAATCACGGTGGCTCCTTCTCTGGGTGGGTTTCATCCATACATGGGGAACGCAGATCATAGGAGGATGAATTTTACAATTTATTTCCACAAACACGTGGTCTGCTTGATTCCGGAATGGCATGTACTTTGGATCAAGGAACATGTGAGGCTGTTTGGAGGTTGTTTGATTCCCTGTAACACATAAATGGCACTCTAAGAGGGATGGCTTAAGTTGAAAAACAAGGGATGGTTAGGGTCACCTGGCAAGTGTTTTCTGAGAGGGATGGGCAATCGAAGGCGCAGCTCATGTAATGGTTGCACCATTTTTAGTGTGGTCAGTATAAACCATCCATTTCCTGTGCCATTGATGGCTGGCTAGGATCGCCTGAGCAGGTGATCTTTTGAAAAGGATGGGCAATCAAAGACGAGACCCACAAGATGGATGGTTTAGAGAAATTGAACTGTCAGCATGGGTTATGCATTTTCCTCTGTGTTGATTGGATAGTACAGAAAAAACCCAACCAAAGTGATTTTTTAAAGAGAGGAGACCTCAAGAGTGGGCCCACAAGGTGAGTGCTCTAGATCAATGAATGGATCATCCATCTCCCTATGCGTTGATTGGAAGATTATGATCATCCCAATATAGTGATTTTTTAAGAGGGATGGGGCGATTAGGGCAGGACCCAAGTGATATATGGTCTAAATCAATGATCAGTCCTTTTTGTAGTATGATCAATATGGTCAATGCATTTTCCTAGGGATTGAATGGATAGTTAGGATCATCTGACGGAAAGTATTTTTTACAAGGATGGTAATCAAGGGTGGGACACACATGATGGATGGTCTAGATCAATGATGAGACCATCAATTGCAGTATGATCAATATAGACTATCCATCTCCCTAACCATTCAATGGACGGTGGACATCATCTGACAAAAGTGTTTTCAAGTAATGTGGGCATCATCTGACAAAAGTGTTTTCATGTAATGATAGGCAAAATGGGAGGAGCCCAAATGATGGATGGTCCAAATCAATTATTGGACTGTTTGTAGGATGATCAAAATGGACAGTCTATGCCTCCAACGATTGAATGGACAGTTAGGATCATCCATCATGTGGTCTAGATTAGAGGCCCTTCTTGACATTGCAAGTGAGAGTAGTTGGATAAGAAACCTATATGTATTATTATCGCATTAGATAAAGTTTAAATTAAAAAGTTAGAAAAAATGTCTTATATATATTTGTATTTGTTTGATTAAAAAGTCAAAATTATAATTATTTTTCTTTTATAAGTAGTTGGATAATTAGTAAATAAAAAAACTTTAAGCCACCATTTACAATAGTAAATAGAAAAATAAACAAACGCCATAGTCCGTATATAGTGCATTCACCATTTTGGGTTTGGGTTAGATTTACATGTCCATGTACGGCAAGAAAAGCACCCGAGACCAATGACCAACAAGCGCCTCGCCATTCCCCTCATTAGGTATAAACATATATTGGGTACTATCGTTTCTTCGAGATAGGAACGTGTGAGGGTAGGAAGGGGCCACGACAGTGTATGGGTTCTATCTACATAGTCCATCCGTTTTTCTATTTCCATAGGACTCTAGGGTAAAAACATACAAATAAAGCAGATATAAGGCTAAAATGGATAACATAGTTGGGATTACAATTGAAAACTCATGGTCAAGCTTAAATTTGTGTTTTCACTTCATCTAGGTCCATTTGACCATATTAATAGATTGGATGTCAATTAATTATCGCATCTCCTAGTAAGGTTTCAACATTGGGTGTCGTTATCACTAAATTATGATTTTCTTGTATGACAAACTGAATGGATAGTGTAGATAGAATCATAAATAACGGTTGCCCCTCATATCCGCTACCTGCTCCTGTGTTCGGTATAGGTGGGATATGCCAAACCTGCTTTCGCCAGGCACACTCACCTTTTGAATTATGTCATCCTGCTTAATGAGGCCAAAATTTGGGCATAAGTGATAGTAGGAAGCCTGTTGCGTCTTGTCCCAAGCCTTTAGTACACGCCCCCCACTGGCAGCATACACTCCACTGTTAGCCCCCTGCTAAGAATGGATACCAAGACCTCAATGTTAAAACGAGGTATCTTCACTCAGTTTACCACCCGAGTTATGGATTAGGGTGCCGTCTTGTCCCGGCCTCCCAACACTGTTACGTATTTGTCTATCTACTCCACCCCTTTTCTCATGTCATTTTGAAGCCAGAGGTAAAGAAAAAACAAAAAAATGAAGTAGATCTAATGCTTAAGTAGATCACAAATGACACAATGATGATTAGTGCTTCCAAATGATACGAGAAAAATGATGGTGGCGTAGATAAACAGATTCATTACTGTGCCCCCAGCATATCTAGCCCTTCTTGGCTTGAGACGGAATTGCGACCGTAATCCGAATCCTTCCACGTACTTTCCGTGCCATCTTGGTAGACGAGATCATCCTCTCGGTTTGTTCCTTACAGATGATGGAGAGACACAATAAGGGTCCAGGTTCAATTGGAAAAAGATACGAGAAACAGAACAACGGTCCACGTTCAACTGGAAAAAGATCTGAGAATGGTTTCTGGGATCTATAATCTATGATACTTTTTAGACCCTCCATCCACCATGGGACTCAATGATCCAACGGTCTGGATTACCAATCCAAGGACCCAGTTATTAGAACTGAAAACTCGTGTACACCGTGAAAATATGCGCGTGACGTATCCTATAATTACTCTTCAATCTCTCCTTATTAACTGCGCACCCCGCTCGATACTTTTCTTCGATCGATTTAGGGTTTTTGTTTTTTTTCCTTCTCGCCTCCCTTCGGCCCTCCGCTTATTTGTTCTAGGGTTTTGGTTTTTCTAGGGTTTTCTTAATTTTCTTATTTTCTACCTTTCGATATCTTCGTTCGTATATCTATTCGTCAGCTCGATGGATCCAGCACGCAAGAGGGTAAGGCCAGATGCTTTCAATGGAAATGGCGTCGGTTCGAAGCGGATGAAGCAAGGTTTTTCTCTCTCATTCTCTCCTTTTCCAGGGTTTTGATATCTTCTTTCTCTTTGGCTCCTGCATTCATGTGCTTCGTTTGTCTGTACTCTGTTTTGGATATGTATGGATTTGGCTTTAGGGTTTGTGGATATGAAAACGAGACTGAGTGGAAGTAGTTAGGGTTTGTTTGGTTTCTTGGGATTTGCTATTGTAGCAGGCCCTTGCGTAAGTTAGGGTTTTGTGGCCGTTATGAACGGGTGGGGTTTTTTAACGGTTTGGAGACTCAGTGGTAATGTCGAAAGTGTCAATCTTTATGTTCAGGTGAAGTTGTTGAGATTCGTGTAAGGAGCCGTCTGGATCGTCTGTGTGTGAATGCCCATCTCGCCCTTTGTTTCTGATGTTTGCTGCTTAGTTCTGTTATTCGCATCCGATCCTAGATTGTGATTTTCGTTTTTAGTTTTTTATTTTATTTTATTTTATTTTTTGTCTCCTTTTCAGGGTAATGTAGGTTGTTCCTTTTCCTCGTGGTTGGTGTGGTCATGGTTTTGTTCGAAATCCTCAAGCTAAAATGGAGCTAGTACAATTGTCTTAAACCCTATCCACCCAAACCCCCGTTAATGTGAGCTAGCTCAATTACATTGAGCCCTAAACCCCTGATTGGAGCTTCTAGGTTGTCTTCAAAGGCCTGTTTAGGCGTTTCTGTCTCTGGGGCTGATGTGAAGTGCTCTGCTCAGTTTGCCGTCCGGTTTGGATGTCAACCAAGATATCTTGAACTAATGGTTATGGAAAACTAGGCAGAGCACTCCCATGAGATGCCCATTTGCCATTGCAAATGTGTGTTTGAGCAGATGTCAACCAAGATATCTCTATTTAATGGTGATTTTGAGTATATCCAGTTGGGCCCAAATTATATTGCTGGTTTTCACTTAGGCATGTTTGGAAACTCATGCTTCAGGCTTAGCCATTACGGAGAACTTGAGTTTTTTTATGTTTATTTTTGAGAAAGAGAATCAAGAACTTGAGTTTACCGACCAGCTTCATTCATTCTCTCTGCCCATATCACTTACCTTCTCTCTTTATGTTTGGTGTTAGTGCCACTGTTTGGGGAATGCTTTGAAGTTATCAACAGATTACCATGATAATACTACTTTTGAAAGAAAGATAATGTAACATTCACTATGTTATGATTTTACTGGATACTTTTTTGTTTTCTTATAAGCCAGGAGCAGTTATCTCTGCATTTTTGTATGACCAAAATTTCTTTCAACATTATACCAATGGGGGCATTTCATTAAATGAAAGGGTGCAAATTTAAGGGGTCATTTGGATGTAGGTAAAATCTCACTCGTGCAAACTCTTTATGCCGATATAGAATTTCATAGGTGAACTGTTTCATTCTGTCATATTTGGGAACTGGTAAAGTCTTTATTAGGTAATCAGTTTCTTATGTCTGGGTACTGGTAACTGTTGGGGAGACCGATTTAAAAAATAAAAACTATTGGGGAGACACTGATAAAAAAAAGTGTCGGCTAGAGTGAGGGGGTCCAGTGTTTCTGCGTGTTTCTTTTTTCTTTTGTTCTTTCTTTATTTTTTTCGAAGGGCTGAGGTAGTGTTACCCGGCCTCAGCCTCAGCCTCCCAAGTGGAATCAGACAATCAGTTGCTTGCTTGTGTGCGTAAAGGCCATACGTAGTGAAAAGAGTTTTAATGCTGTTTACAGGTATACAGTTTACATAAGCAGGATTTCACCCACATCCAAACGACCCCTAATAGCTTGAATTGTTAATGTACATTTTTGGATATTTTTGAAGTATCAAGATTAAGAATCCACAGAAGTATTAACTGAGAAGACATAATTAATGTCATGCAACAGAAACGGAGTCTTTTACAACTGGTATAGGAAGCAAATCGAAGCCATGCACCAAGTTTTTCAGGTTCTAATCTTAACTTATCCAAGATAAATAGTCTAAATGTAACTCTTATCTTTTGCCAGCTGTTTTAACTTCTAATAACAATTTGTTTTACAATTTTTTATACGCGAAGATAAATATTATCAAGGCTAATGAATTGGGCATCTAAGTTTTTGTACAGGTTCCTACCTCTACTTGATCTAATCAAGTTAACAAAGAATATTGAACCCGAGATAATGGTTGGTTTACAGGAGTACTTTGCTTAAACACTTCAAGAGATATCCACAACTCGAAAGCAGTTGTTGCGAGACATGAAAGATAGCTTATACGTAATTGTTATATATCATCTAGTTCATATAGTTTATTTAGAATATTTACACAATTGATTTAATATCGTTGCATATAGTTGCCACTTTATTATTATTATTATTATTGTTATTTTGTTTTGTTTTGTTTTGTTTTGTTTTTTATTTTTTTTGTTTTTTTGTTTTTTTTAAAAAATAAATTCTACGTGATGATGACTTTTTAGTTAATCGGTTAGCATTGTCTTTTAGCTGACCCCAATTAGTTGGCATAAGGCTTGGATGATGATGATGACGAATTTAGCATCGTCTTGGAGGGATTTATATTGGAAGCCATCCTGCCCGTTAAAGAATCCCTTCCTTTTATACTTATGGTAAGAAATATTGCAGTTTTGTACTATTATATTACCAAAACTAGAATAATGGCTACCTTCATAAAAACCTTCTGCCATTGGTTCGAGTCAGGGCCCACTATGAATATTGCAGTTTTGTACTATTATATTACCAAAAGTAGAATAATGGCTACCTTCGTAAAAACCTTCTGCCATTGGTTCGAGTCAGGGCCCACTATGAATTTGCTTGCATCTTAGAAAGAAAAATAATGTTTTCATTGAGTTCTCTTTTATTTTTTGACTATTGCAAATATCGATGATGGGCATTTCAGGGCATACCATCGGAATGTGACAATTTTCAGTCCGAAAATTTAAATTATTTTGGTTGATTTAGCTATTTTCTATTTTATGGATATTTATTTGTTTATTTTTTTTAGCAGTAATAAACTATTATTAAAAAAGGAGGCAAAAGCCTCACAAATTACAAAGCCGTTCAAGAAGAAGATGACAATGCACAATCCCCCCAAGAGCCTTTATATTAGAGGTTTCACTCTATTACATCAAATTTAGCCTTGCCAAGAAGGCCTGCATGCTCCGATTATGAAAACACCTGTTGTTTCTCTCACCCCACAGTTCCCATATTCCAGCTAAAAAGGCTAAATCTCCATAGCATCCTACCTCTCCTCCCGTTCCCGCCCTCGTGCCGAGCGAGAAATGAGACTTTAAATCAAGTGCGGCATGACCCAAATCATAAAGAAGATAAGCAGAAACCTGGACCACATCTCGCTAGCAAACGGGCAACAAATGAAAGGATGGTCGGCTGTCGCATCATTTTGCATACAAAGGATACAAACAGATTTATTTTTGTTATGTCAAAATAAAAGAACAGACTGCTTGGAATGCTTTTAGTATACATTTTGAAATTTTAGTACATTGAACTGCAAATAAACTTGAATCTTAACTGGAGATGATCTGCACTTATTTGCAATTGGATTAGTGGAACTCTCTCTCTCTCTCTCTCTCTCAACTGTGGAAGGAATTGTTTTCCATAGGTTTGATGTTTTCTGCCGTTTGAGAAAATAAAGTCAGCTGTGGTAATCAATTTCCATTCCGTAGTTTTCCTAGAAGAAGGGTTATTTCCATTTCCTTGAGAAAAAATTACATGAAGATTTCCATGTTTTTGACAGATAACTCACCTTTTGACCCATGACCACTCCACATCAATAATCACGGCCACGACTGTTATTGTTACAATACAGGCTGTGACAGTCGTTACGGCCTTTCAAAAAAACCCATTTCGGCCTTGTAACGAACCGTTATGGGCCATTTTTCCGTTGCGAGTGTTATTTTTAACTGTTTTTGAATACCCTGCTCCACATTTCCATGGAAATCACATTTGCTAAAACAAACAAGGTTTTTTGGATTCTTTTCCATGGATTTCTATTTCTGCAGATTTCCTCAGATGTGGCATTTTCCTTTCCAAATCCACCTTTTGGATTCCAATGATCCAAACAGGCGAACTTAGATATTTGCTAAGGGGAGTATCTGGTGTTATCAATATTATTAAAATGAAGCATCAGTATCTGTACATGCTAAAACATGCTCAAGACCTGGACCTCACATTTGTTGTGCCCTACTGTGGACGGGGTATTCCTTTTAATCACACTGGTTTGTTGATCATGCCACTTTGTGAGGACTCTTCAGGATTTCAAATGGGCTTTTAGGAAACTGTCCAACAATGGTTGGCGTTCAGTTTGCAAAAATTGTCCCATTGATGGTTAAGATAACACAGGCCTGTTTGGGAGCATGGATTTGGAATCACCTGGATAAATCCTCCTGTTGTGTTTGGCACCCTGGATTCAAAATCCCCTGTAATCCAAAAGTAGCTATGCATAACATATTTACAGGGGTTTGAATTTAATTACTAAATCAACTATAATATCTCTAATTAGTGTACATATGTAATGTTTGACACAATGGTTGTAATAGGCCTATTGAAATATATACTTTGCCCGAAATTGATGAAATTCCAAGCCTCGGATGGGCCACAAGCACACGATCACATCCGAGTCACTAACCAACGATTTTTTAATTGTTGATTTACATGGACAATTGATAATCTGATTGTTTTGGGATATCATCAGTGAGCCATGTGCCCACTAGATTAATAACCTAGTGACACATGTTACACATGCAACTCTTGGAAGGATTTTAGATGTAATCCAATCTTTCACCTTGGATTTGAAACCCCAGTTACTTTGTACTTTTTTCCACGTGGTCTTTAGTGCTAAGCCACATCATGGATGGACAGTCTGGATTATGGACGTGCATTCTTTCTACATGTTCAGATATTGAGTACTTGATAACTAAGATATTAGCATTTTGAACTGGATGCTTTGTCTTTGGCTAATCGAATATGCATGCAAATGTATAAATTCACTCAGAAACATGCAGGAATTGCATATAGTTTTATTCATAATTGTTTTACTGATAATGTATCATGTAATTGTGGACTCCATTTATATGGGAACAGATATCATTTAAGTGCTTATATTTGGTTTTCTGTTACTTTTATAACTTCTCAAATTTTGGTATTAATTAATCATTAGTTGCATCCTGTCACCAGTGTGTTACCAATAGTTCATTTGTATCCCTGTGGTATGGTTGGTTGGGATCGTAATTCATTCTTCATTTTTAGTATTGGTCATCTGCATATGTCAATCTTTAGAGATGCGGTTGTGTTTACTTTTAGGCATTTTTGTGTATCTTTGTAGATGTAACCAGTAGATCGATCATGACACCATTCTCTCCTTCAAGGATTTGTGTGATTCTATGTGGCTTAGTTAGCAGTCTCGCAGATTTTAAGTCGTGCCTTAATTCCTGTACAGTTATTTTTCTCAATCCCTTTTGGTCCTATAGAATGACAATGCATCTCTTCAGTGCACCTTCTCGAGTTCTTTTATGCAGTGTAATGTTTCCCAGGTTGTTGTAGAAAAAAGACTTGTAAATGTTTTTTTGAAAGATGAATCAATTTATTAGGCAAAGCCAAAACAGAAAACAAATCTTCTAAATGTTGATGGGTAGCCAGTGGTCTTTTCCTTGTAAGAGGTAAGATCACGTGGAAAATGGTTCTAGTTGTGATTATGTGGTGGAGTTGGAAAGAAACAAGAAATCTATGGTAATAAGATCACTCATGATTTAGTACTCTGCAAATTATTTCGACTTGAATTCATAGACGAGTATTCTGTTTGCGCTATTAAAAAAAGTTATTTTTTACAGCATGCATGCTCATCTTTACCAATACATTGTGTTAGTTTGGCATGACACTAATGAACGAAGCAATCAACAGAACACAAAGAATGTTCACAATTACTCGTAACCACACAGTGCACAGATGTGCAAGCACCATGTTTATTCTGCGCCCAAAATCAGAATCATCTGATGTTGGCCTCACTTTTATGAACCAGAATGCTAACAGTATATATTCATGTGAGATGAAGGGAGCATTTCACACACTCACTCACCTCACAATGTCGCTAATTTACAGGACACGTGAGGAGGCCACTCATGAGGTGGCTGTGGATCTCACATGCATACCATTTTGGCACTTGTGGTACCTCATGTTAGAATTTATTTCTTGATTAGTCCACGGCAGCATGAAAAGAAACTTTATGCATCCCAAGCTATTACTGACATATTCAGGTAGATATCTAAGAAAGATTTATGCAGTTATTACTAAATTTGGAAGAGGGAAAAAGAAACTAGAAGAAATACAGTGGAGAAAGACTAGAAGAGGCTTCCCACATCACCAGCTTGTTATCTGAATTTCAGATGATTTTTGGGTTTATTAGATTATTAATTTTCTTCAATTTTCTATTCTCATTGATTTTTATATATTTGTAGCTTTCGAAATGAAAGTTCATTGCATCAAATACACTCACCTGGTTCAGGATCTTGGCTTTGATGACTTTGTTTTCAATTTCTGATATTTTAAATCATGCAAATGAGAAGCTTATAGGGTTCTGTCATGAATTTTCTTGTATACGGTGCTTTACGGAATGAAGAGATTCAAGGATTAACTTTTTCTGAATGGTAATAGATTAGAAGACACTGATAGGATGGGCCGTCCAATGAGTCAAAGACATCTTGCATGTCCCATAGCCCAAAGATTACATCATTGTAAATTCGTTACCATCTGAATATATGATAGATGGCTTTCCTGTTCTGTATGCCCATGTTAGGCTAGCCATTATTGCGTACGTTGCATGTGTTATTATTATTATTTTTTCTTTGGGTATTGCTATTGCCAGTTCTGATTTTCCTGACTTTGAGATGCAGTACTGCTGGATGTCCATTTGGCGAGAGCTGCCACTTCCTGCATTATGTTCCTGGTGGGATCACTGCAGTGGCTCAGATGACCAATCTGGGCAATCCAGCTCTCCCTCCAGCATCAAGGAACCCGATGGTCCCATCCGCCATTCCTGATGGTTCAGGCCCTCCGACTGTGAAGACCCGCATGTGCAATAAATACAATACTGCAGAAGGCTGCAAGTTTGGGGACAAGTGCCATTTTGCCCATGGTGAGAGGGAGATCGGCAAGCCCATAATTCCATCGCATGATGACCGCCCAATGGCTCCGATGATGGGCCGGATGGCAGGCCGCATTGAGCCTCCACCCCCCGGCCTGGCAGCCGCCGCAAGCTTTGGTGCCTCAGCTACTGCCAAGATCAGCGTTGATGCCTCCCTTGCTGGTGCTATCATTGGAAAAGGAGGGGTGAATTCAAAGCAGATAGTTCGCCTCACAGGTGCCAAACTTGCCATACGGGAGCATGAGACAGACCCCAACCTGAGGAACATCGAGCTTGAGGGAACCTTTGATCAGATCAAGCAGGCAAGTGCCATGGTCCGTGAGCTTATTGTCAACATCAGCTCTGCTGCTGGTGCCCCAGTGAAGAACCAGGCTGCAGCTCCAGCTGCCCCAGCTAGTAATTACAAGACGAAGCTGTGTGAGAACTTTGCAAAGGGATCGTGCACGTTTGGGGAACGGTGCCACTTTGCACATGGTGCAAGTGATTTGCGCAAGTCCTCGATGTAAGCTCTATCAACCTTCTTTTTTGTCCTGCCTTTGTTTTAGTTTCTTTGAGACGATTTTGAACAGTCTTTGTAGGGTGTGCGAGTTATGTTTGCTGACATAATAGGAAGCAACTTTTTGGAAGGAAAAAAGAAGAAGAGAGAAGGATTTGTGATGTTGGAGGTTTTTAGGATTTGTTTCATTTAACCTGATTTGTGATGTTGGAGGTGTCTAGGATTTGGTTTTTACCTGATTTGAGTGTGTTCCACCTGTGGCTTGCGGCAGGCCAAGATATATGGTTGGATGACCATCTGATCTTTGACTTGATGGATTGGAGTAAAGACATGTCGCTGCTGAACTTAAATGTTGGAAATTTTGAATGCGGGGCAGCAGGTGAATGGCCTGTTCCTCTGCTGAGATTGGCTTCTCCCTTCGCTGGGTGGGGTTGGATCAACGTGTGAACAGGAGATTGGTATCTCCCATGCAGCTTCAAAAGAAGGCAGCTGAGGCCTGCCTTGACTACCATCCCAGATGTTGCATAACATCATGTTGTCATGTGTGGTTCAGTGTTCGCTACATGAAGATTGGCCCATATGGATTAAAGTTCGTGTGTATACAGTACATAGAAGAGCAACAGCATTCATGATCAATGGTTGGCTTTTACTGAACACACTGCAACACGTTGTATACAGCACTGGCATCAATTAAGCTTCTCAACAGCACGCCCTTCTGTTTTAGGTCTGCTGCCAAAATTAACCTGAATTGACAACTTACATGGTCCATAACTTGGTATTTATTTATATTTACTGTAAAAATGATGGTGGTGTATGTGTGGATGTCACAAGCAGATGCTAGGCCCCATGATACTGTTTTACCAGCTGCTAGAGTCTTGGGTGCCGGTCTAATCAGCCATTTTGCCGCATTCATTCTTGAGATGTGCTTCAATTGAACATTGATATTTTGCGATTGTCTTGGATCATATGTATATATAATGAATGGGCTTGAATTGAACATTGACATGCGCTTACTGAAGCGTTCCCACATGCTCCAAATTTCCTAGGCTACGTGTGGAGCAGCAGATCCATTCGTCAGGTGGGCCATACGCTGCCATCCTTCGTAAGATATCCGGGTGGCATGCTCATCTATGCTGTACAAAACAATGAACGGGCTAATGAATACTTGGTTCAGCCCCCAATTTTGTTTCCTGTTATCTACCCTTCACGGTGAGCAAACATGCTTGCTACGTAGGCAGCACATCTGTCGTGGGGTCTCACGGTCATGTGTTGATCTTATGAACTTTAGTTTCCCAATTCATGACTCGTACTATCCAGAAATGGACATGTGCTGAGGCTACTCGGGCTCGTTTGGGAACTTATACATGGGAAATGAATTTGGAGGTAAATGTCTTACACAGTTGTGTTTGTACGAGAGAATGAAATGCATTTGAAATATTCCGAATTAGGTTTAATATCCCAACTTAGTTTAAGTATGCAATATTTAATTGAAATATATACTTTAGCAAAATATGAGGAAATGCGAGCCTCAGGTAGGCCACAAATGCAAGGAACACAAACAAGCAAATTGCCAACATTTTTTACCTGTCCGTTTAGATGATCATCCTTTGGTGAGTTTTGATCATTCTTGTGGTATGATTTTAGTGATGTAGCCGAGGTTTGGATTATTTTAAAGTATCATTAGCGCGACATGTGTACAATAGATGTGCATAGCAGCACCTTTGTTTACATGTGTGACTCTCACAGGGAGCTCGAGAGAATTTCATTTACAGGCACATTTACTCCCATTTCATTTCATTTGCTTTCCATCCAAACATACTTGAAATACCTCATTTACCTCCATTTACTCCCATCCGAACGGCAGAGTAGAATATAAGGCCTTAGCCCCATCATGATCTGATGCATGCCAAATCCAGGCCATTCATATAAGGTGAAGGTCCACGTGTATGGGACTCCCACAAATCGAGCTGACTGGCCATGTCTGCAAAAAACACAGCCTGTTTAGATCGATTGATCAACAGTCCAGTCTGCCCGCTATCTGGACTGGCCTGATCTTCAGACCCCAGAGTCGATCTGAATCTGGATCTAAGGGGTCCGATCTATGTCCAAAACACTGCCCCGATTGTGAAGTGGTTCAGGCCTATCCTTTACATTCCTAAAACATTTTTGATTTTCTTTTGAGTACAACTACAAAGCATTTTTAAAAAAGGGGGTTAGATGCTTGATACGAAGTCCCACAAGAACATGCAAAAGTGAGCTAGATCGGCACTTCTTGTTGAACCATCAACCACGTTGATTTTAATGGACCACCTGATTTTGCACATTGACCTTCATAGTGTGCACCACCATTTTCATGGCTTGAATTTTCTGCTGAAGTGACACATCATGGATCACTTGAAATCATTAACACATGGCATGGTTTGTGGCAACAAATCATGTATGTTTCCATTTTACAAACTACAATAGTGAACTTCTGTAATTCTTTGACTCGCAAAAGGAAGAATGTGTGCATGCGAAATGCATATTCAGTTCGCTGGAAGATGGATGTTTCACTCTCAGAAATCACATTTGACACCTTGTCGCATTACTCGCACCTTATCCACTGTCCATCAGTGATCCTTTGGAAGATGCGATTTCTACCTGGAGGAAAAGTTTCCCTCCAATTGGGATGTTTTATCAGATATTCAAAGACCCTGCAAATAATTAAAAAGCTTACAAACGGAAATGATTCTAAGAAGATCCAATTCCAATGGGCTATGGACTTGGGCATAAATACAGACATTCTAAGAAGTTACATGTTCAATACAAAAATTCATTGAACAAATAACAAGGGACTTCAAATTTATGATCGTGGTGAGTAGAGACCCTTAATCAAAGCATCCGAGTCAAAGAAAATATATGGGCAGGGGCGGCTTTGAACATATCAAACAAGAACACCCCTTCAATTCCATTTTGGGTGGGAAACAAAAGCAAAGGAATTGAAAGAGGTGATCTTTTAATACGATCTTAATAATGGCAAGATGTCCTTGCCTCGGTGGTAGACTCTTAGGAGTTTCAACATGAGGTCTTGGGTTCGAGTTCCCATAGGTAGTGAAATCCCACTATGGCGTGAGCACGTAGGTTTTAAAGGTTCACTCTCAGAATAAGAAACCTCACTTGTTGGATATGTGAATATTAAATACAAGAAATGCTCCAGTTCTCTTCGAGAAATACAAGTTTAGTGCTCCTAAGTAAATCAGTTCACTTGGAGGGTCCAATTGATTGATTTGAACTATCTATTGAGTCCAGAAGAAATTTCATGGACTACTGTGCAAAAAATAAAAACACTAACCCAAAAGAAATTTCATGGACTGCCATGCAAAAAAAACACACTAACCCAAAAGAAATTTCATGGACCACCATGCAAAAAACACACTAATTGTAAGATCCAATCTGTCCTTGATTTGGCCTTATTTTCTCTAGCCATCCTTTCCCAACTCAAGCCATGAATGGGATGACTATGATTGCCTAACAAAAGTGATTCTTTAGAATCACAAGCAATCCATAATGGGCCCTAACAAATAGATGGATCAAATTGTTGTTTGGACCTATTTTTCCATAAACAATCTCGACTTCAATATTAAAGACTGTAAATATTTGTCAGATTGGTGTGATGTTTGTATTGTAGCCCATGAAATGTGCATTGGACCTGATGAACAGTCTGGACCAATGGACTAATGAGAGCACCGGAGCATTTCCCATTGAATATTAATTGTAAAAGTTTTTGTTTTTTTAACTCACCCAAATGGTGCTTTAGTAAATAAGCCTAGAAATAAGATGCATGAAAACACAAGCAATCAACTTTTTAATGGGTGTTAACTGAAGATTTTCCTGTATTTTGTGCATACCTTTTTTCATTGTCAACAAAATCAGGGCCCTCAGCAGAAGGCGAGGTGGAACACTCCAGGAGGATTTCTGAATCAGAACATTGCTGCAGCCAGGAAGCTATGTATTTCCAATTCGGCGACCTATATCAGCGGGAAAGATAATCATCATCATCAAAGCCTTATCCCAACTAATTAGGGTCAGCTTATCCCAAATAATTTGGCAACTTATATCAGTGGAAAGAATGTGTTACTAAAACTCAAAAAAAATAAAAAATGAACAGACTAGATAGACTAAACAGTGTAACAATAATGCACAAACAATGTATGAGGCGATAGTGGAAAATATCCTTCCGCCATGTGCATCAGGTGGGCCCTACTGTACAAGATGAGAGAGCCCAAAATTAGGCCACTAGACTCATCAGGTGCAGCCCATATACAAGTGGACTTGCCTGATTTTTGACCAGGTCATCTATGCAGTGGCCTTAACTGACACATAGGTTGGGTGATCCACCCACATGACAAGTCAGCACATTGACATAAACTACCATGTATCAATGGAAAAAAAAAAAGAAAAAAAAAGAAAAGGCAGAATTCTGCAATGGAGATTTATTGTGTGAACACAATTATACAAGCTGAAAGTCTACCATAGTAAATTTACCAAGAGCAAGGGGCAATATGGAATCTGTCATGGTGAGTATCATATGTCTCTAATAACCTGCCATTCCATGTGGGATCCAAAGAAGATACAGTGACTCGGAGTCTCCTAACGATTTCATCTGGACACCTCGAACTTTTGTCAAAGCTAGCAGGTCTGAGTGATCCTGTTGAAGTTTCCACCTAAGAAAATCAAAAGCAAGGAGCCAACTTTTCAGCATCCACATAAATCTCACATTCCTGCAAAAGTGATTTTGAACCAAATATCCACAAATTTGTACATAACAGACAATGGGCATCCACACCCACAGGAACTCAATGGACCCAACCTGATTTTAATGAGTCCCAGTCCCATTTTTGAACTGTTAAGAAAACTGGGTCGGGTTCGGGTCTCACCTTTTTGCCATCATCATCTAAAACTCATCCCAACTAATTGGAGCTGGCTACACAAATCCTGTTTCGCCACATATCATATTGCCGGGATGCATGATAAAAGTTGTGGTAAAAAGTTCACGCTGGCTGCCAACCTGATGCAACCCTTCTTTATTTGGGCTTGAGGTCAACAGTGAGAGCACAAAGCCCCCATATAAAATGAGGTTTTGTAAGCTACACGCGTGATGCATGTAAAAGAGCCTGTTTTCATACAATGCATGTGTCAAAGTGGCACATGCAAATCTAATCCATCCATTGGGTGGATTTGACTATGTAAATGCTCTTTTCTGTCTCAAACCCGAATCAAAACCTAGATTACCGATCGGATCGGGGTCCAGGTCTTCAAGAATGAGGCCTGGACCTGAAAAGGCCCGAACTCAGGTAGGCCGGGTATAAGTACCAGAGGACACAACCTGAACTAGCCTGTTGACACCCCCTATTTGTACAATTATTTGCTAGACATATGTACCTTATGCGATTTGGACACATGGCTGTTGTATCATTCTTAAAAAAGGTGATCCCATTGAAGACATAGGACACGTTTCATAAAATTAATTGATGAAGTTACAATACATAATATACGTAAATGTTAGCTTACAATAATATTATATGATAAGGTGTCCTAATAGTCAAGTCTGCATTGAAGATATTCAAATAGTCAACAAAATAACATGAAAATAGAAAAACGATGCATTTTTTTTAAATATCATTTTAGAATTGATGATTTTACTGATAATAAATAGAAGTACATAAAAGGTATACATCCCTACGCCAGTGACCATTTCGGCACTTAGGGATGGATCATAACTAAGACAAGAATGGTACAAAGTTATCATTATAAGCCTTTGCTATCTGTCAGGAGCATGGTATGCAAAAACAGTTACGTAACGGTTGTTATGTAACAATAATGGTGGGCATCATTACATGTTACATGGTTGTAAGGCCGCTCCGGAAAAATGACCCGTTACAGACCAATATAGTTTTTTTTCAAAAGAAAAGAAAAGAAAAGGAGGGCTATAATGGCCATCACAGGGGTGGTAACTGTTACCACCCATATCGTCCATTACAGGATTGTTACTGTTATGGCCCATATCGTAATGGTAACGACGATTTGGAGAGAAACTACAAATTCTCCCAATTTCCCAATAATAATTGTAAATCCTGTCTTGAGAGTGCCCGATAAACAATCATGTATAGGCTTCTTCTTCTTCTTCTTCTTCTTCTTCTTCTTCTTCTTTTAACCATCTTATGATCTAACCATGTTCTCAAAAGCTTTCTGCTCCCTCCACAGACCCAAGAGGACCCTAAAAAGCACATCCTCCAAAGTACCTCTTTATGGTTTTTTAATTGGATGCCTATCCATGGGCTTATTGAAAGAAAGAGCAAGCAATCCCAAATCAAGAGAGGAAGAAAGACCAAACCTCCTCAGCCACTGGACAATGGAGGAGTACATGGTGTGAAAAGAGAAAGAAGAAGAAAAGAGGAATGATGAGCAATAGGTTAATTACCTTTATCTGAAGGTATAGACAAGGACTCAGAAGAATGATGATCTTCTAATGGATCAGGATGATTGATAAAAGTCACGTCCATATGTACTCCATCTCCACATTTAGAATGTATGGAGTAAACCTGCAAAGGTTGACTTGCAAGTTGCACATGCATCTCTCAAATTCCAGTAGTAATATTGGGTACAACAGGAAGAACAGTTATGGAGCTCTCTTCAAACTTTAAAGACTTTCCTTCCTCAAAGGAATATGGAATTTTTCAAAGAATGTGACATCAGCCGACGCATAACATCTCTGGGAGACATGATTATAACATTTGTATCCCTGCTGGGTACAAGAATACCAAAGAAAAATACAATTGATAGCCCTTCGTTCAAAATTGTCATGAACATAATCAAGCTTATGAATGAAACAAACATAATCAAACGCCTTTAGATAAGTAGGAAGGAATTTGAGGACACAAGATAGAGAAGGGTGACTTTCCATCTAAAGCCGACAAAGGCATCCAATTTATTAGGTAGCTTGTAGTTAAAATTGCATCACTCCAAAATATTTTTGGAACCTTCATATTCAACAATAAAGCTCTAGCAACCTCAAGTAAATGATGGTTTTTACGTTCAACTACCCCATTTTTTTGTAGTTTATGTGCACACGAAGTTTCGTGAATGATGCCATGAGATGAAAGACATGAGACAAGTATTCCCTAGCATTATTTGAACATAAATTTGTGCTTCCAAAGAAAATTCTTTTTTTTAAAAAATGACAGTTCTTTCATCAAATATAGCTATTTCATACAAGAATAATCATCTACAAAATAACAAAGTACTTAAAAGTAGATAAACCATGTCATACGAGAATAATACTCTTCGGCACTCCTATCTCTCTGTTGAAGAGCGAAGATATTTTGCAGTAACTCGTAGATTGGAGTTACATTCTTTACGCTTGAATACATCTCTCTCAAATTATCCTAGACTTTCTTTACTATCTTAAAAAAGATAACATTCACACTAATTTGAGGATCCATACAACAACACTCTAATTTGAGCATCCTCTACCACCCAATCTTTTGTATTCTATTGAACTTTTTTCAGGTTTGGGAGAAGTCAAGTTCTTTAATTTCCCTTTTCCCACGAGAAAAACATTTACTCAAGAGGCCCATTGCAAGTAATTTGCTCCATTGAGTTTAGCAGATGTAATATGAAAGTCCATCCACTCATATGGATGCAAAAGACTAGTTTTTGCTTTATTCTTGACATCCATTGATGTATGCCAAATCAAATACACAAGGAAAGAATGTATGACTTTAACTTACCCCACATGTATTCCAACAAAAAAAAAAAAAACCACATATATCAACGGACGAGATCAGTTGATAGCATTGCTTAATCTAAAACTTCACATGCATGCTTGTTCTCTAATCCTTGCCAAACATGACTTTTACAGACACTTTCAATCTCAGATCCGCACAAATCTGACTGCATGCACGATGGCCCACTTTTGCCCATCACAATGGTGTTATAAGAAAGTGGGCCTCACATGCATTCACGATACATGATTACACAACCCACCATTGGTGGTTGGAAGAGAATTTGTGTAAATTATCCCCCAATGACTTTTAAAAATTCACCTCAAGTAAATTGAAGGAGGAATAGCGAGGGAAAGAGGAAGTTGATGGAAGAGATCAATACCCGAATACATTTCACTTTGATACAATGTGGTGTGATTGATAAAGGAGAACCAAAAAGAAGGAAAGAGGGGAAAGAATGGAAGGAGGAAGAGGAAGGGAGAGATTAGGTTCACAACTATGGTTTTCAATAATTACAATAATGCCATTAGTATTATATCAGATGGGCTGTAGATGGGCCATTGAACAACCTATATCTGTTAATGGAATAGATGATCAACCACTTCCTCATTCTCCTTGCACATGATATTATACATGTTTGGGAATGCCATCTTCCTCTTTTTTAAGTTGTCTAATGTAAGTATCTTCTTGGCTATAACAGCCCAAGTAAAAGCTTTGATCCTTGGGGGGACTACAACGCTTCATGTTTTGGCACATGATGGGTGTGTCAAATCATGCGTCAATAACGTTGAGAAGAAAGACTTTGATGAGAATTTCTAATTAGCCGACCATCTCCACACTTTCCTGTCATCCTCTGTTTGGTTAACATTCATCCCACTCAACCTATATCACAAATTGGTGAAGATCACATATTCCTCATTGGATAAGTCTCTTGACATTCTAACATTCCACACCAGTATTCCCCCTACCAATTCATTACAATCTTTCACCTTAGTGTCCTTGTCAGTAGCTAGTCCATATAGTTCTAGATGAGATAGCTCTAAAGGGATGTCCGTAACTATGCATCTTTCCAAAACCGAACTCTATCTCCTCACCCTACCACAAATCTAATGCCTTTCAAAAATTCCCTGCCAACCAGACTTTGAGATGTCTCTCCCTTGATCCACATTCTTATTTCCCAATTTACTAATATCCTTCCATATTTGTGATCCCCTTGATCTATTCCCCATGCTCAGAAAACATTCCGCCTACGATGAGCTATATTTTCCCACTACTATCTTCTTCTGCAGCGCATTCGGTTCTTTTCCAAATCTCCACCACCACTTGCTCAACAATGCCCAGTTTTTTGCTTTTACATTGCCTATTCCAAGGCCTCCTTCCCTAGCTAGCTTTTGCAAATCCTTCCGATTTACAAGGTGATACTTTCTTACTTCTCTTTCCCTTCCCATTTAAAAAAATTTTCTTTGAAGCCACTTAATCTTGGAAGCCACCTATACAAGACCCTTAAAGAGGGACATGAACCTTAAAGATGCATTGAGAATTAATACTGATCAATTTGTTGACATGTACGAGAGAAAATTTTACCAGCTATGCTAAATAGGGCAGCTTGTTGGGCAAGTGGGAAGCAACACGAGTAGAGGATCTGCATTGTAGAGATGAGGATGTTGAGGTGGATTTGTGGGAAGACTAGGAAGGATAAAATCAAGAAAGAGGACATCAAAGGCAATGTAAGAGTAACCCCAACAAGGTATACAAAAACAGTTATGTTATGGCCGTTACGTAATGGTAATGGCCATAATCGTTATGGGGCCGAAATGGCTGTTACAGGAAAAACTGTCTGTAACGGACCCGTAACGGTCACGAAACATGTTTTTTCAAAAAAAAATTTAAAAAAATGCCGTAACGGCCATTACGGTCACTGTTACCTTACCGTTATTGAACATCTGGAACCCCAACAAGAGAAAATGATGCAAAGGCAATTGAGATGGTTCAACCATGCACTACAAAAGCCTGTGATGGCCTTGCTAAAGATGAGAGCTTTGATTACAGTTGAAGGGCCTGAAAGGAGGGAACAACCCAAAAGGACTTAGCTCGAGGTAGCGAGGAGGGATATGACAGCTTGTACACTTGCTGAGGATAAGGCCCTGAGAATGATTGGCCAACCAGGATAAGCCACATGATGATCATGTGGCTAATCCTGCTGCCTGCAATGACAACAGTATTGATTACAAATTTTTTAACATGCATTCGACATGCATGTCCAACATGTAAATTGTTAGCGTTATCTACCCTGAAAAGTAAATGCTGATCGTGATCGTATATCATGACGACAATGGTCTTATGTAGACATGTTATTAATCTCATAGTTAATATGTAGGTTTTACCTTAACCGTGTATGGATTCATGGGTTAAAGGAGAGGGCTTCCTTTGTTGTCCATGGGAACTTTGTAGGCTTTAGAACGAACTTGTGGTTATCTTGTGTGGGAGGACCAATGACAATTCGAGATGGAAAGTCTTCACCATTGGGCTAAAAAACAAGTTGATGCCTTGAATCTACCCCACACAGGAGAGTGTTCATGGACATGAGATCTTGTTATTAGACCCTTGGACACTTGCATTGGAGGATCGCTTTAAGTATTTGGATCAGGAGACAGACACATAATGTCCAGTCCAGTTTGACTTGTGTATGTACCAGCTTTGACTAAATCCTTAGACTTGAGGATGTGGGGAGTTCAAGTTCTTAGTGCAATGTGCTTTTGTGCTCCTCACAAAGTCAATGGCTCTTATGAGGGTGTAGTTGGGTGGATGCAATGGTTTTAATAAATGTTTTCAACGGTTGATCTTTTGTTTTAACTTTTAACTATTGAAAAAGTTTTAATTGCACTTAATGGATATATGATGGTTAAGATCTTGTGGTCCACCAATTGATTTTTATGGGTATTGGATCAATGGTGGATGGCCATGGTTAGTGAAGGGCAATGTTTTAAATATTGATGATATTGGCCGATATATCCCACGATATATCTTGTATCCCACCTGTGCGATACGAAACACACAAGTAGTGGGATATATCTCACATGTGTTCGATCTGGTGAACATTTTTTTTTTTTCGATTTTTTTTTCTTCTTCTATAAATCGTGTTAAATCAGTGTCAAATTCTTATAAATCCATGATCTTTCATGTTTTGCATGGCATGAAAAATCATGGATTGGGAACTTCGATTTTAAGATTTGGAGGAGAAGGACTGAATTGCGGAAAATTGGGAAAAAAATTAAATCAAAATCAAACATGTATGTAACCTAATATAGTGATTATTCTTTTGCTTTTGAATGTATTGCTTGTGTTTCCACATGTCTTCTTACATTTATAAATTATATTAATAGACTTTGAATATACTTGCATCAATTCAGTTAGACAACGCATAGATTAGGACCCCATACAAAGAAAACCTATTATGTGCACCTGTTTTTTGTAATGTTTTGATTTATAAGTGTGTATTGATGTCTTTTTTAACAATCACCGAAATTTCGTTGAAAAATTCGACTAATTTCTAATGTTTCCAACAATAATGATACATTACGCGATACAACCGATATATCCCATGCGATAACCAATACGTATCTATATCCCAAGGGTGCGATACGTAACGCCATACCGATATTTCGAACATTGGTGAAGGGATTGGGTCAATTTGGGTGCATGAATAGGCATGATCATATACTTTTGATGTAATAGCACATATAAAAGTCTGTAGGGATGAGGTACACCATAACTGGTGCATCTCTGATACCACAACTCCTATATAGATTCCATCACAAAAAGTAGAGAGATAGAGAGTATCATCATCTCCCTCCCTCATCATCCACACGTGTGGGGTCCACTAGTTTGGACAGCTCTCGTGAGCACGCCCTAGGCCTTGTTGCAAGGGTGATGTATGTGGCTTCTCGCTTGGCTGTTGGCTCTTATCTGGGATAGATCAGGGAAAGACCTAGTTTGGAAGATCAACATCAACACTTCATAGGCTATTTGGCGCCATTGATTAGAGTAATCCTAACATGGGGTTTTAGTTTTTCATATTAGATACTTGATAACATATAGATTGGGATCCATAGATTAGGGCGTTATGAAAATCTGAATTTTTGAAAACTTTTAATTAAGTTGCGTTTCGAAAATCCTCCAACACAAATATTTTAGAAAATAACATATCCTTGTTAAGAAGTGCCCAATTAGATACCACAAAATATAATTTTCTGCATAGAAGGAAGTTCTTAGCCACCATGGCTAGATTTCAGTGCTTCTTTTTTATATTAATGGAGTTCTATGATGAGGGAAGGAAGGATCCACAAATAAGACCTATCATAGGATAAGAATCAAACAACAAGAGGGAGCTGCAAGTAGCCCCTTCCTAGGGGATTCCAAGCATTGTCTTGACCAGTGTTCAAAGTATCAGCATTGCTACAAGTTTCATTGGCCCAGGATACAGAAACAATGTCGATATCGCTGATAACCGAAAATGCAGGGAAAACATGGGGAAACGGTGGAATTTTTCAGTGAAATTTTAGGAGATGCTAAAATACACATATTTGCATATTTAGGAATAAAAAAAATTGTAAAAAAGAATGCATACATAATAAGTTTCCATTTAATGGGAGTCCTAAAAGCATGTGTTGTTATAAAAAATTAATCCAACCATCCAACTATCCATCCAAACATCCATTGATATTTTGCCGAGAAATTGTCAACAACTGAAAAGGAAATGAAAGATTGTGGTCTTCATATCGCCCATGTTACAATAACAATAATATCGCGATATTATCACCGACAAATTAAACATTGTATGCAACCATGAGTCCATAAAAATTTTTGAAAAGGATTTTTTTTTTTTTTTTTAATAAACAGATTTTTGGCGATGTCGATACATTGGCGATATTATCGAAATATCGTTGATAAATTGGCGATACAAGTGACATTTGGAATTTACATAGTCGAAAATATTGGCGATACATTGGTGACATCAATAGATTGGCAATACAAGTGACACTTGAAATTTACAAAGTCGAAAATATTGGCGATACATTGGCGATATCAATACATTAGCGATACTTAGTGATACATTGCCGATACTTGAAATTTCTGATACTACCAATGTTATTAGTATTGCTACCAGTGTTATCAGTGTAGCCGAGCTAGAGATACAAATAATATCGGGCATACTTCGAACAATGGTCCTAACATGATGCCCAGGTTACATTTGTTTAAGCTACTTATTATTAAGGTTGTTAGAAAGAAAGGGTGGAGATAAAAACGAAGAACAATTGCATAATCTTTCGTACATGGATTAAAATAAAAATGCAAAATGTTTGTGTATGTAATACTTGTAATTTTAGTGGTGTTGTTAGGAAGAAGAAAGAAAGGAATGGGAAAAGAAAAGAAGGGGGGGGGGGGGCTAGCATCAATGAAACCCTAACTTTGATGGCATGTTGTGAATGAGAGGGAAAATTGATAGTTAGGTAGACTAACCCTCTCAACTTAGAAACCTTATTTACATGAAATGTATGGTGTCCTAATGGAGCACTGAATTACAATTTATGGTGTCTTGAGGGAGCACTAAAATTACAAGAAGCATTATATACGTTAACACAAAAAAGAACTTAAAACAAGTAAATGAATAAAATTAGCACAAGCCATGCAGTGTCTAGAGCATTGTTGTGGTACAACACAATCTAAGGTCCGTGGCTATCGAAAGATGGCATGTGTGGTCGCCATGTCCTTAAATTGTGCTTGAGTAAAGTGCATAGTCCTATAAATAAGGCACCAAATGTCATTCTGACTTCTCAATAAGGCACTACTAATTGCAAATGGAAGTTTGCAAACTCTCATCAAATGCTATATAACTATATGGGGAAAAAAATCAAGATGTTGAAACATGAACTGACCAGAAATCCATTGACGAGGGGACATGCATTTCCATCAGAATCTCTTTTAGTATTATGCCCAAGGACAAAGAGAGTTTGGATTTGAAACTTTTCCCGACGACTTTGCAAAGCTTCAATTATTTTGGAACATAATGGTAAAGAATGGCCACTCTGTTCCTCATCGCTCCCTGCCCCAGTGGTAGCAATGACATCCTGCACAAAATCAATTAATCATTCAACCTTAGTTACTCTTCCTCTTTAAGAGGGTGGCCACTGGCCAAAGCTGTGAACTATCAAAGAAAGTGGATAGGATCGTGGCCAAACTTCATCTGGTGTGTCATCGAAGCCACCAATCAGATGTACCTGCAATTTATATTAAATTGAGCACTTGTTCCATGTAAAAAATACTCAAATAAAAGCGGAAAGATCAATCAAAAGGGCTATTCATGTTTAACAAGGGGTGTGCTCTGGTGGTACCAGTACCATAGTAAGCTCCAGTGCTACCAGGTCGAAGTGGGGCTCACTTGATGTATTCACAACATCCTACCTGTCCATCAAATGCGTCAACTCGTGTTACCATCAAGGCCCAAAAATCAGCCCAAACAAAAACTCAAGCAAGCCACAAAACAGGGGACACCCACCCTGATTTCCATGGGCCCCCCCATCATGTTGTGTATTCAGAATCCATGCTGTTCAAACACTTCATCTGCCATGGATGAAGGGTCAGGACAAGGGTGAGAACCAAGGGTGAGCTTCCCCTCCAACCCTGTTCCTTGTGCCATATGGGTCACCAGAATTGGATTGAGCTGATTTTCAGCACTTGGGCATAACATAAGGGGATGCATCCGATGGATGGGTTAGATCTGACACATACACCACATGGGCCCACATCTGCCTAGTACCACTGTAAACTTATGATGGTACCACACCGGTACCACTGTGGTGCACCTTGTTTAACAAATACGAACATCCAACTCATCATCCATCTCATGATCAATGACTGAAGTTAGCATTTGGATGAGGCCCAAATCCACAGTCTTTTGTGAATCCATATGTGCAACACTGGTCCTGTGATCATGGTACAAAGAAAAATGGTCATTAATAACAATATCATCATACAGCCAAATGTTGAATTTCTTCCAGATTCATTAAGGTATTGACCTTACATTCCGCTCTTCTGATTGCGAATAACAAGGCCTATGCATGTAGTTGCTTCATCCGTGCCTACTAACTTTCAGAGTTGGAAACACAAAAATTTGTCAGCACAGGAGATCAACCAAATAAATGATGTGCAAGAAGCAACAATAGTAAGATAAATGTGAAGTTCTACATGAAAACACTTTTTAAAAGTGAATACAGTCAACTATAGTAAAACTCAGACAAGTTTCATACTACAGTCGAAGTGTTTTTTTTTTTTGTAAAATGAGTCAGGGGTAACTTCTATTAAAAGAACCAACAGAATATAGAACAAACATGTTTGAGGCCTGTGTGGATCAGTGGAATCCAAAAAGTAACTGTTGAAAAGAAAACGGGTTCCGTAGATGTGATGTTTTCTGTCGATAGTGACAATACAAGTAACATGTGCAAAACTGTTTTCATTTCCATGGTTTTCCTCAAAAAAGGTTTTTCCTTTTCCATCTTGGAACTTGCTAATCCTCATTTCCATACTTTTTGAGAAACAAATTTCAATGTTTGACTGTTGATCATGGTACTTCTCCCTGGAAATTACCAAAACTAAACAAACAACCTTTTCTTGAATTCTTTTTCATTGATGATGTAATCCATGGTTTTCTGCATGTGACCTTTTTCCTTTCCAAACCAACCTCTTGGATTCCACCAACCCAAACAGGTCCTCAACCAAAACATGTCAAACAGCAGTCCAAAATAAACCACAGCAGGCAAAAACAGGCCCTGCATCAGAAAGAAAAAGCATAGCGCGATGACCAAAGGCAAGATGAGAACTCAATTAAAGCTGAGGAACTTTGGAAAGCCAATGTGCTACACAACTCCATCCAGATATGGATGGCCAAGCTCCATAAAGTGCCACTGAAATGGGTTTAGGTGATGCGGCATTTACACTTCGACAAGACAGATTAAACAGTCGGGCTTGGTGGCCATGTCAAGCATCTATTTGCGCATCAATCGCTAATGCCTAAATCCACTGCTTCACTAGAAGAAGGAGAATTTCTGACCAACATATATGACATGCAAGATTTAAAAAAGAAATTAAAAAAATGAAACAACCATTAACTAAAAGGCCATGAATATCTAGCAGTAACACTATAGGTGAACTAGAGAGACCAAAGATAATCAACCTGCTATAATCTAACATTTCCCATGAAGAGGAATGCTATGATGCACACTCTTTATTTGAGTTCCATGGAGTGTAAATCAAAACATCTCTATTGTATACTTGATGCTTGTCTATGGGGATCAGGATCCTTGATTTAGCGTGCCAACATGTAGATGTGACACATACAAAGCAAGCCTGTCAGACTATAGCAGTCATCTGATAAGGGCTTGAAAGGGACGGTCAACATGGAAAACAACTGTCCACACTCAACGGGGAAACTCACAATAATCGGATAGGCAGGCTTGCTCAACCATCACAATTTTTGGACAATACCCATCAATGCGGTGGCTCACCAGATCCACCGCCCGCCCACCATGCATGTTTGCCACATGTATGCTGGAGACAACATTTCATAGAGCTTCTATGCAGATGTGTCTCTATAGCATCTCTTTCCATGAAGCCACATAGCCGTCTAAATGCTTGTTTGGGAAACTACTGACAGAACTAGCATACCTCAACAAGTGAAGGGTCAACCGTCGCATATTCTCTTTGGAACACATAAACATGCTTGGCCTGTGGTGAATTCTCCAAACCGAATTCTTTGGGAACCGAGAACTTCCTCTCTGGTATAGTTTTGAATATATTTGCAGCAGATACAATTAACGGGTGTTCCAACAAAGTGGCCAAGATTTCATTTCCCTGCTTAGAAATAACAAGTTCCCAAGGGTATGAAAGACATGCTCACAATACCAATGCAATAAAATTCGTTTGACAGAGCTATTTGTATTCAGAGAAGAACCTAGGATCCTGCTGATCAGCAAGCTGACAATTCACTGACATGAAAGTTTAGTAAATGCGGGACTGTGGTTTGGTGATTATGTTCAGGTGGTACCCAACGCAGATGGGGGCTGCCCTCAGAATCTCCTAGATTGAAAGCTCCCAGCCCCTTCATTGTGGGATTATTTTTGGTTGAACGTGGAAAATTGATTTATTTTCTCCTTGACCTACCTGTTTTAAGGGTCCTGCAGGCAGGTTAGGATCTTCCAATCTGAAAGAATTGAGGCAGCCCCATCCGCTGTAGGTCCCACAAGCTCAACAGTTAGCACAGCTGAAACATGGGTCTACACATAAACTTGCCGATAGCAGGAACCTAAAATTCTTCTTCTAAGAGAAATCATTGTGCAAAAATAAACAAATCAACAACATATGCAAAGTTAAGTGCTACATTCAAGATTCTAGCATCCCTGGCTTCCTCATGATAGTATAAATATAAGAGGCATCTGAATAGGAAGTAGAACAAACACTATAACTACAAGATGATACAAAGTTCTAGAAATCTATAGCATTGACCTGTTCTGGCCAATGATGTATTATTCATCAACTTGCAATATGGTCAAGTGGTAATCCCCCTTCCAGTTGAATTACGAACTCAGAACAATGACTGACGAGTTAAAAGGGCTGGAGAATGCTGCACTTTGCTAATGCATGGGAAAACTGTTTAAAATCTAGATGACATGACAAATAATTTTAGGGAGGTATAGTATAGTCTTTGAAAATCTTGAATGTGTATGACATTGACAAATAATCTGTTCACTTCAATATACCCCGAGTCCCTTACTCAAATGACACTTCCACTTCATATGTCATGATTCCTAGATGCTTCAGGTCTTTTGCACAAAGCGGGAATGGGAAGAGCAGGTTTGGATGGATAAAAAAGTTGGATACTCTAGGAGGTGCTATAAATTTAACTAAAATGCATCTTTCGCATGCACTCCTCCTGTTAGCAATGCACACACCGATCCCAGCATAGGTAAAGGACGGTTGATGTCAGGAAGGTAGCTGGTCATTGCATTTTCCCCCAAGCAATCATGAGTTCCTTTTTTCAATTTTATGGTTGCGGAACGGGATTTGTAAACCTGATCCTAAATAGCTGCAACAAGGCTATGTTTATGATCTCACTAGAATAAAGAAGTAGACTTATTAAGTAGTCATCTATCCACAAGATAGAAGCTCTATGTTAGAAAAGAGCACAAATACAAAAATTGAATGTAATCTTGGTAGAAGTAGTTGATGGTAGGAGCAATGGTAGGATTGGAAGCGGGAACTGGATTTTGCTGCAAGATTTAAGAGGATTGCTTATCTCACATGTGCAGTAAGATAAAGGTGCCAGCATACGTACTTTGATTGGTCATCTACGCCATCGGCTTGAGTGGAAAAAGCATGCCATGGTCAGATGCGTGGGTCCTGATGACCACTTGAAACAATCAATGTGCATCTAGGCTATGGATTTTAAGTACTGGTTTCGGAGTGATGGGCCTGGGGTCTGAAACCATTATGACTCAATCTGACACAGTCCCATATCAGTGTGGTGAATCGTTTTGTTTTGGACCAAAACTGATACGACTTGACAATACCAAGTCATATTGGATGACTTTTCAAAACATGATCTGGCCTCCCTTTTTTTTTTTTTTGGATGTGTGTGGACAACTAGCATCTTTTGAAACCATTTGCCTGTGAAAACCAAGTACAGCTCTCCCATGCACGATTCTGAACTCTCAAGAGCATCAGAATGAAAACATAAATCATCATGATAAAACAAGTGGTGCCTGGTGAGAAAGGCAATTGCGATGAATCATGGCAATAGCGGCAGTGATGGATGATTTCAATCCTCTGATAATTGACAAGCTAATGCATGGGCATTTTCACACCGGGTTCGAGTGGAGTGGCCTGTGTGAAGTGGGGGCACACTCTGGGTGGGCGATCTGTGTGAGGCGAGACCCATATGAAGTGGGGTCCATGAGGGGGTTCAGTCGAGTGCCTGACTTGGGCTATGAGATAAAGGGATTGATTCGCCATGCTTTATCAGTTTGAGCTTTCAGAGCAACTGGTTAGTTGTCCCGTGTCAAAAGTGGTATCAGGGCAGGACTTTTATGAGGCGAGAGCTATGTGAAGTGGGGCCCAAGAGGCTATGATGCGGCGAGCTTTGATCGAGGCTACTCACCGAATCCCCTCCCATTAATCAGGTGGGCATCACAGGCTATGCACTGGGACCCGATAGGTGGCTGCACAAGCAGTCAACTATGGACCACTGGTCAATTCCTCTTCACCATCCATTCTTCTCATCACACATGCACGGCCCATAGTTCCCAAGTAGCTGAAATCTGGCTTGTGTTTCGATCTTATTTCGGTCAATCGCAGGATCAAAATTCTCACTTAATTCAGAGAATAATCTGCTTGATTTTGGATCTGAACAGTCCGATTATTTTTACTTCCTATAAATAATTGAAATATAAATATTTATATGAATATAAAAAACTGGACTGAGCTCAAAATGGGAAAGGGAATCAATTCCAAGCAAGGTTGGAGAGAAAAAAAAAAGGGTCACCTGAGATGAAGATGAAGCGCTGGAGAAAGGGACCCCATCAATGAAGATCATTGCTTCTTTTTCAGCTGTCCAGATTTCTCGATAGATAAGAGGGTTTCGAGGCGATGCCCGATTAGAAGCAGCGGAGGCTCTTCTCTTCTTCTTCCAGACGCAGTTCTTTTCCTCAGCTGATCACTTACACCCAAGGTACCACAACTTGTGGTACACGGCAATCTATCCGTGATGATGGGACTCAACCCTCCAGTAGCGAGCTCGGTACTGGTCAAAGCTTTGTGGGCCCAACCATGATGTATGTATTTTATCCACGCTGTCCATTCATTTTTCCAGCTCATTTCAGGTCATCATCCTAAAAATGAGGCAGATCCAAAGGTCAAGTGGAGCACACCAGCGGAAAAAAAAAAGTGGGGATTGAATTCCTACCGTTGAAAACTTCTCATGGGTCACGTAAGTTTTGGATCAAGCTGATTTTTATGTTAACCATGTGACTTTATTAACAGGTTGGATGGCAAATATACCTCGTGGTGGCCCTAGGAAGGTTTTAATGGTGGGCGTCACTATCCCCACAGCTTCTTGTGGTGTGGTCCACTTGAGCTTTGGCTCGCAGCATGAATGGACGACGTGGATAAAATACATATATTATATCATGGTGGGCCACAGAGCTTTATAAGCACCGACCAGTACCGGCTATGGAGGCGTCACTACCGAATCCGAGTGAGAAATGAGTCCGTGAACATCCCACTTTTGTAGGGCATCGGTGCTAAGAAAACAATACGTCCCACCAAGAAGATTTCCTCGCGCAAAACAGCTCTCTCTGATCATTAGATGGGCCATGCTGTTGAAATTAATAAACCATCGACAGTCTGACTCAGCAGACAGGTTTGGTCTGCCTGGGAAGCCGATCAGCCTGATTTTTTTATTATGGTGATATTTATGATGGGACCTATCGTATTAATGGTTCGGATTGACTAGAAACGTGGCATGATATTGGGAAATATGGAACGGTACCACAAGTGGCGGTACCATTTCCTGTAGGTGATCGGTTTCTTTAGGTAGATATATTTGTGCTCTGCCCGAGGATTGCGGGTGTCGATGGCCGGGCTTGGGCCTGAAAATTAGATTTTTGAATAGGCTTGGCCCAGAGAAGTTCACAATGTGGATCAAATCCTACCCAGGCCCGGATCATTGACCACCCTACAGAGGATGTATGAGTAGCTGGTAGGGGCGTACATCGAGCCAAACCAAGTCGAGCTAGCTCAACTTAGCTTGGCCACTAGCTGACCTTGGCTCGAACATGACTTGGCTCGGTCCTCAAGCTTTATAGGCCAGGTTGGCTCACTTTAGTCAGCAACTCGGGTCAGTTTAGGTTGAGATCGAGCCAAGATTGAACCGAGTTTTCCTATATGGCATTTTCATAAACACCTAGATTGCACTTTCAAAATATCGTTGTTTGTAAAATAACAGTAAAGGATTTTTAGGTATTTTATCAAATACCTTCCAAGCAACATAAAAATTCATTAAAAAAAAGGGTTTTTGTTTCATATACATACATTCCTTGCCACCAATCACACTTTGTTGAGTCATTTCGTCAAGCAGTTGGTGAGCAACATCAATATCAAAGTAATTGAGTCACCGAACTGGTCCGATCCGAGTTTGATTTGAGCTAGATTTGATCTGAATCGAGTCAAGCTGGGGCTGGCACGAACTCATTTTCGAGCTCAAAAAATCAACTTGACTCGGTTCGAACTCAGCTTCGAACTGAGTCGAATTGAACTTTTTCAAGTCGAGCCGAGTGAGCTAATCGAGCTAGCTCAGTTCGTGTACACCCCTAGTCGCTGGTCCACGCCATTCAACTTTTGGGTCCGCCATGGATAAACCCTTTTGAAAATATGGCAGGTGGAAAGATCCCAAACTCATTATATAACTTGCAAGTAGACAATTCACAAGAGATGCAACAACGGTCCACATAGATTGATAAATGGACACGATTGGTGAGTCTTGGAAGTATTTATGGCATTGTCCAAGGGATCAATGGCCTCAATTAGTGCAACATGGGCATCCCGTGTCCAAACTAAAACCCTATGTATACTACCACTACGTTTGACATTTTGGATTTGATGATAAATGAGTGTATTTCAAATGAAATAGCTGCTTTTTTGAGCCTCTAGGCTATTAATTCATTAAACACATGGCATGCCGATAATACCCTAGAATAATTTAATTATCAGTTACAATGCTAACATCACATCAAAGGAATGATTTGAAACAAATGTTAGAAATTTTAACTGATAGTTAAAAACATCGATGAGTTGCCTGTTTGTAATCCTTGCATTTGTGGCCCAACCAAGGTTCAAAATTTTCTCTTTTCTGGCCAAGCATATATTTTAATGAGCTTAATACTATCAGTCTATCAAATATTAGGTATATATATACATACTAATTTGGATTACTAAATCTAATTTAGTGCATTTAATTTAACTCCTCTAATTATATCAAATAATTATAATGCACTCCAAATACAAGCTCTCAAAAGAGTATTTAAATCACAATACATTTCAACCAAACTTTTTGTCTTTGGGCTCCTAATTCATTAAACACATGGTATGCCGATAATACCCTAAAATAATTTAATTATCTATTAAAACGCTAACATCACATCAATAGAATGATCCGAAATTATCCAAAACATCCAAACGTTAGACAAGCATATATTTTAATGAGCTTATTAATATCATTATATCAAATATCACGTATATATACTAATTTAACTCATATGAAAGCTAATTTAATTGATCTAATTTAACTCAAATGAAAGCTAATTTATTCAATCTAATTTAAATCCTCTAACTATACCCAATGCACTCCAAATACAAGCTCTCAAAGAGTATTTAAATCACAATACATTTTAACCAAATGAAGATTCAAAATCACCTTGATTTCAAGGTAATTGTAATTTAGATTTCAAAATCACCTTGATTTCAAGGTAATTGTAATTTAAGATCTTTACTCCTAATTGTAATTTAGGATCTTTACTCTTGCTCCAGTGGTAGACTCTTAGGAGTTTCAAGACCCGGTAAAAGGTTCAAGCATCCATAGGTGGTGAAATCCCACTGGCGTGAGTGTGTGGGGGTGTGTGCGTGAGTTAAAAAAATTAATAATAATTGTAATTTAGATTTCATAGGTGCCCCAAGATTGGTGGATCCCTATGGGGCTCACCCTAAAGTATGTGCCTTACATCTACACTGTTCAGCCATTTTGAAAATCATTTTTATGGTACAAAGCCAAAAAATGAAGTAGCTTCAAATCTCAAATAGACCACACCATAGAAACATTCGTGATTGAATACCCACCGCTGGAAACTTTTTAGTGCTTACTGGACTGTTTATTTGCCATCCAACCTGTTGATAAAGTCACAAAGACCCAGATGAGATGACCCCATAAATATTAGCTTCATCCAAAAGACTCGTGTGGTCCACTATAAGTATTTAATGGTCAACCATTACTTTTTCTTGTGTATAGTCCACGGAGAGTTAGATCTGCTTCATTTTCTGAATCATGTCCTAAAATAAGCTTTTCAAGTGATGATCGAAGGCTATGTGCCCCCAAGCAGTAAAATTGTGATTGTTACAATCTAATTGGACCGTGTGATTGTATAATTGCGTTGGTGATTGAGATGGACCAATCACTATTCAGTGGACGAGGAAAAAAACAGCAGAGAAGTCGTGTTTTTGACAAACAGAGGATCGGGGACTGTCGGAAATTCAAAATCAGATTTGTTGAAACTATCCTAAACTCTGATTTTTGGAGACTATTTTTTTTGAAACAGGACCATTGGATAATTTTTAATTATAAACCGTCGAACACATGCCCACTAATCTGATGGTCAGATAATCAGATAGGCCCTTTTTTCTTTTTTTTCATGATACACAAAATAATTTGATCTACTCGAATCCCAAGGATGCATTTTCTAAGTGCCTGCGTATCATCCATCACACTCCGCCAGAGCATCGAAGTTTTTCCCTTAATTGATACTCCTGCAGAGTGTGGTGGTTTATACACAGGAATCCACAAATTGTACACGGAGCATAGTCTAGCTGAAACTAAACCGACCAAATTGTAGGACCATCATAGATAACGAGATCAAATTAGACTGAGCGGGAGTAAACTCTGGTCAGTGGAACCTTGCTTGTTGAATTGGGGTCGTTGAGTAGTTTCCATCTCGACCGTACATCACATGTCGAATAATAATCTTATTAGGGGGACGACCGTGGACTGGGCTATGGCTAGGCCGCCCCCCTCCTTGCGCTGGGCCATACCTCCAAATGGCCCACCCAAATAATGTTATTTGATCGAAGGATTCGAAACAGTCCAGTCTTATGGCCCGCCCTGTGGACCACCGTTCCATCATCATGCTGCTCCCTACGCTCTCAAGGGCTGGGATTCTCCCCGAGAGGGGGTGGGGGGCATTGTTGGGCGAACGCTCGGCCCCCGCTCGGACCCCATCAGATCCAACGGTCATGATGAACGAGACGCCCCCAATCGAGTTCCAAAATAAAAAAAATAAATTAGAAGGAACATCAATATCATCATTTTCAAGTGGCCCTCGCCACATTATTGAAATATATCTACTGCAAAACACGTGGTAGCAATAGTCCATGAAACCACTGTAGAGACGCTAACATACGCTGCCTGAAAACACATAACATACATGACAGACTACAGAATTACCACGAGTCGCATAACGAAAACAGACCTACCAACAACAACACCTTTCACGTCTTGCCCCGTTCAGCTGTGACCGCCACCTGTCCCGTACCCTGTCTGGTCGGTGCCGCCCGCGAGAGGGTTACGGGCAGTGGTGGTGCCGGTGCCAGTGTTCGTCGCAGTAGGGTGGGACCCAACAACCCCGCTAGTCACCTGCCCATGGGGCTGCCCCGTCCCATGCCCGGGCAGTGCTGCCGTTGGGTGAAGGGTTACAGTGCCAGTCTGACCGGCACGTGCCGACTCTTTGGCCGCCGCGTTCTGCTCTTTCGCCTGCAGTTTGTTGATCTCAGCTTGGGTTATCTTCTCTTCCTTCCTTTCTTCCGCCATTTGCTTTTCCAACGGGTCGTGGGATGTCGTCTTCTCTGCCTGCCCAAACACAAGCACAAAAATACGGTCAGCTCCATGCAAAAAAAAAAAAAGGTCCCAAATAATCACCAAAGCATTTAAAAAAATAAAATAAAAAAATCAGAGAGAGCACCAAATGACATAAATGACGACCACCAGTACCATCCACCACACCGTATGGTTCTACAATTGTAGAAGCTGTGATATTTGTATCTATTTACGCGGCATCAGCCGAGTCCGGTGCCACCAACGTGTATATCGTTCATCAAACCTGTTAATTAGTGGTAATTCACCGGATGGAGTGAAGATCCAACCTGCATGAACAGACCCTCATTTTTACATCGTTCGCATTGACGTGGCCCATTGGAGTTTTCTAGCAGGCTGATCTTATGTGTGTACGGTTAAAGTTAGGTTTATCATCTGATGGATAGGATGGATTTACACAAAAATCATGGTGGGTACCACATTTTTACGCAGCTGCATAAAACAGTGGTAGACGATTCCAGTTCGAAAACATTACAGTGAGCACCAACTTCATTAATGGCTATACTGGACCGTGGACCAGCACGTGGGCCTCTACTCGGTCCAACAGGCCCAAAAAGTGCCCACGTAGGTAGGAGTGGCAATGGGCCGGGTCAGGCAAGGCCTCGCCCAAGCCGACACAAGACCCCAGGCCTAGCCGAGCATGGGCTACATGGCAGCCCAGCGCCGCCCAAAAAATATTTGTTTGGGCCCAGAAATTGATTAAATCTCTACTTCCCTCTCCGTTTATCAAGTGGGCCACACATGCAAAACCTAATAATAATAATAATAAAATACAAAAAATTGGGTCAGGTCAGACTAAAATCATTTGAGCCCAAGTCCAAAAAATAAAAATAAAATTGATAAGTCAAGCATGCGAGGTCTAGCCCGAACCATGGGCCACTAACTCCAGGCCCGGCCCAAATCTGGGTTTGGCGGGCCACTGGGGCTATTGCCACCTTTTAACGTGGCAGTAAGTGATCTTAAAAAGATCCAGGCCCATAGCGACAGTAGTAGTACGGCAGTAGCCAAGGTGTACAAGCATCTCATTGGCCCATGGTGTGTAACACACCCATGTTTCCATAGCCCGGGTTACGCACCAGGCGTACGTTAGATTGGGCCACTAACCTTTCCTTGGACAGTTGCCTTGGTCTTGTCCATCCCGGCCTTGGCCGATGTAGCGATGTTGCCTGCCGTCTCCTTCATCGAAGCCGCTGCGTTCTTTCCCGCCTGCATTTTCTCTTCCAAAGTTAAAAAAACGACTATGAGAGGAATTTGCACGAAAGGATGTGATTTCAGAGACGTGAACTACAAAATCATGGGGAGGAAGTGGATGTGACCGTCCGTTTAAATAGTTGCAGCAGTGGGCCTCTTGCCTCGACACGCATTTTGTGGAATGACTACGTGGGGGTCTGTGGAGCGTCGAGTCCTGAATTGTGCCTCGACACGCATTTTGTGGAATGACTACGTGGGGGTCTGTGGAGCGTCGAGTCCTGAATTGCCGACACGTGCATTCTGACGCGTCTCTTCCTTCCTCGAAATGATACGGTAGAGTAGGATGAACCGGAGTACGGTAGACCGTCCCCCCCCACAGGACACGTGGCAGAGTGATGCATCGATCGGGTCCACCTAAATACTGGATTAGGATAGAAGGATGAACAATAAGGCACTTCTTTATTACTTTTCTGTACTTCGTCTGCTGAATCTTTTGACCGTTAAAATTTTTTGTTTTCCAACCTCACGTTAATGGTCATAGATCAGATGGATATATTTGTCAAATAGACGTGATTACTTATATATAAACTATCCATGATAGGGCCCAGTATATGGACGGATACGATTTACACGTAACTCTGCCACCTGTACTGTAGATAGATGTACCTACCTATTCACCGTTTATACCGCCTCCGCTTTGCTTTATACCGTCTCACCGCCCACCGGGGATGTATTTGTCCTATGGAAGCGGATTGGCTGGTGTACTACACACCAGGTGTATAGCTGCTGTAGGTACGTGTCGTGCGAAGACGAGCACTGACACGGAACACTCCTCGAGCTCCGAGTACGATCGGTTCCCAAGAGATCAAAGTTACATGGGCGCTCCGGAGATGTATTTATTATATTTATACCGTTCATCTATTTTTATAGACGTATTATTCAAAGAGTAAGGATCCTCTGTTATCAGGTCAACAGAGAATTCCTGTTACCCTAATGGTTTGGGGTCGAAGCTATTTTTTATATTTTTTAGTGAGCAGTGACGTGGACCAATGAGAATTAGGGTATCAGGATTTCTCTGTTGACCTGATAACAAAGGATCCCGACTCTCTTATCCAAAAAAATGAATCATGTTCAAAGATCATTTGTACTATACCACGAATAACAGTGGAGATAATGATTTTCACCGTTAAATAATTTGCAATGCCCTTTGCTTATAGGCTTGGATGAAGAGTAAAAACAAATTTCATATAAAGGATTTCAATAATAGACGTTCATTCTCTCACTAGTTTTTTCAATGTGGTTTATTTGATAGTTAGATTTGTCTTACTTATTTTGTTTTGTCTCAAGTCTTGAGGCGAGCTGGCGAAATAAATGGGCAGTTTGGATATAACAAATACCTCGTGATAGGACCCACAAAACTTGCTGAGGAGCTATATAGCTGGTGTGAGGTACACCGGTAAATCCGCTTCCGTGTCTTATCCGGAAACGGATTGGCTACTCCCCTGCCACCGGCCAATCGGTGCTCTGTGAGCCTCACTATGATGTATGCATTTTATTTATGCTGTCCATTTATTTTTATAAATCATTTTATATTATGAAATAAAAATTGAGGTATACTGAAATCTCAAGTGGACCACATTATAGGAAGGAGTGTTAAATGAACGTTGACCATTAAAAACGTTTTTGAGGCCATAAAAGTTTTGGATCAAGATATGTTTATTTTTTTCCTTCATCTAGGTCTTTACAACCTAATCAACAGATTGGATGTCAAATAAACAGTAGAGTGGGCCCTAGGAGGATTTTAATGGTGGATATCCAATTATTATTGTTTTCCCGTGGTGTGGTCCACTTGAGATTTATATCCCTATCAATTTTTGTACCAATCCATAAATGATATGTAAAAATGGATTAACGGAATGAATGAAACAAATACATCATGGCGCGCCCACAGAGCCCCCACCACCAGCCACGGGATGGTGTAAGGGGGAGTAGCCAATCCGTCTCCGTCTTATCCACGCCGTACATCCATTTTTAATATAATTTTAGGGCATTAGCAAAAAATTGAATAATATCCAAAGCTCAAGTGTACCACACCACGTGAAAAGGTGGGAATAATGACGTCGTCGACCGTTGAAACATTCTTGGGGTGCACAGTTATGTTTTTTTGCTATCTAAGCTGTTCATACGATCAAACAGACCGAGATGAAGGGGAAGCACAAATATCAGCTTATCCCAAACATCTGTGGTCCCTAAAAATAATGTAGATCCAATTATCAAATAAACCATACCAATACAAATTGTGGTGATTGGCCATTAATGAGCCACAAAAGTTTTGGATCAAGATTTTTTTCCTTCATGCAATCTTACGTGACCTTATTAACAGGGGCTTACGTGACTTTATTAACAGATGGATGGTACTACACAAAATATTGAGTTGTGTTCTAAGAAGTTTTTAACCATAGTATGGTCAATTACCACTTTTTCTTATTGTATGATCCACTTGATAATTGTACCTGCTTCATTTTTAGAATAATGACATTAAAATGATATGAAAAAACGGATGTACGGCATGGATAGATAATACATACATCCACGGTAAGAGCTGCACCCGTCTTGGTGAAGCCGGGTCTCACTTAATCCACTCTCGGATCTTGAGATGGATTCTCATAAGAGAAGAAAAAAAATGATACTCGATGGAGTATGATAGATTATACACGGTCACTAGTAAAGTATTTATAAATTGAATACCACCAGTAACTCATTTAAATAAACCTTCAAACTTATAAAGCCCAATTTAGGCCTATCATGAAACCAATAGTGTGGTTATTTACTTATCTTACCACAGGATTTCTGAACATTTTATTGAGCATTAGAAATGAAAAATATCAAGTCTTATTTTTAATAAACAAGTGTCCACGAATTAGAGGTTATGATTGTTCGTAGAGTTGTACATGAGTCGAACTGAGTCTAGTTTGGCACAGCACGACTCGACCCAACTAGTAGCTAACCTCATCTTGAGCTCGGCTCAGCTTAGTCCTGAGCTTGATTGACCAGCACGGCTTAGTTCGGTTAAGAGCTCGTGTCAGTTCGAGCCAAATTCAAGCCTGTGCGATATTTTCTCAAATACAAAGAGTGTATCTTTAATTTCTTAATGCAAAACAATAATAACATGTTATAGGTGTTTCATCAAACACTTGGCGAGCCGCATCAAAATCAAGATATGAGGATAATTTTACTACATAATTTTTTTTAATAGTGATTTGTTTTGTATCTATTCCTTCCTCACTGCCAGCTGATCACGCGGAGAATATATGCACCCGAAACAAAACTTAATTAGGTTATTTCATCAAGCACTCGATGAGCAGTATTAATATCAAAATAGCCAAGTTATCGAGTCAATTCGAGTTGAGGTTCGATCCAAGTCAAGTCAAGCTCGAGCAAGCTTGAACTCGGCTCAAAAGTTTTTTGAGCTCTAAAAGCCAACTTGACTCGGTCTAAATTCAATTTGGAGTTGAGGTGAGTGGAGCTTCTTCAAGCTGAGTCGAGCGAGCTGATTGAGCTAACTTGACTCGTGTACAACTCTAATTGTTCGACCAATCTGATTATAAAGATTTACACAATTTTCTTTTAATTTGAGTTAATGAATACACATAGCTCTCCCAAATAGGGTTGTCAACGGGCCAAGGCTGGGGTTGGTCTGGCCCGGATTTTAAATTATTTCGATTTTTTGGGCCCATGCCGGGCGCACCGACACCCCTGCTCCTGCGTCTTGTTTTAATAAACAAGTGTTGTCTTTTGCATGAGATGGGGAGCGAGCGTCGTGGCACGTGTGGAAATGTCACACATATCAGAGATCCGGAAGATTGGTTAGGCAGGGTGCACAGAGAGCATTCTATGGAGTCACGAATCAGTACAATCTACTCGTTAAATAGGCTACATATTTCCGTTGAATTTGGACCGTTGATCATTTGCATCATATGGTCCTATCTCACGTCCAAGTTTGGCCCGCCTAATGAGTGGACCAGCTTGATATTTCGTGTAAGGCATGATGGTGGTACGCTTGGTAAGATAGATGCCACTTTCTATAACACGTGAAATTGTTGGCACGTGTGAAATGGTGGTGGCCTGTCCACCGTACGCTGTGCCATACATGCATGGCCACCTATGTCGGAAGTGGATTGCATGGTGGGACGTGGATTGCGTGCTACCCCGGCCCGTCCCTAGCTCCGAACGGGCAGTTCTGTGGGCGGGCCCACCGTGATGTATCTGTACATCCAAGCCGTCTATCCCTTTTCTCAGATTATTTTAAGGCATGACCATAAAAATGAAGCAGATCCAACGCTCAAATGGACCACACCAAATAATAAGCTTGGTTGCATTAAAATACACAAAGCATTAAATGTCAGTTGCATTAAATGCAAGAGTCATCTGTGGTGTGGTCCATTTGACCGTTGGATCTGCTTCATTTTTGTTTTGATGCCTTAAAATAATCTGAGAAAAGGGATAGACGGCTTGGATGTACAGATACATCACGGTGGGCCCGCCCACAGAACTGCCCGTTCGGAGCTAGGGACGGGCGGGGGTGGAACGCAATCCGCGTCCGCGTGGTGAACCCAACACTACGTAGCTACGCGGTGGAATGACTCCGTGGGACCAACGTGGTGTATGCGTTTTATCCATCCCGTCCTTTTTCTCCAATCAGGTCTATGTGACCTTATGAACAGGTTGGATGACAAATAAACATCACCGTCGCCGCGAGAAGATTTCAACGGTAGAAATCATTATCCACACTGTTTCCTGTGGTGTGGTCCACCTGAGCTTTGAATATGCTTTAATTTTGGATTCGCATACTAAAATGATCTTCCAAAACGGACGGACGGCATGGATAAAAAACATAAACTACGTTGTACGGATTCCTTAAACCACGTAGCTACTTGGTGCTGGGATCACCACGCAACCTGCATGCACCTCATCCTAACCACGCACTGTTCATTGCAGGCTTAAACCTAGTCTGGGCCCGTCAAGGGCTAAAAGAGTTCAGCCCGACCCAAAGCTCAGATTCTTGGGCAAGGCCCATTATAAAGTCCAGTCCAAGACCAAGCCCAATTCTAAATTGATACCTAAAACAGGCAAGTAGAAAAAAAGCACACCACTCTATCCCTAGCCTCGGCGTTGAAACAGAGTCTGTCAACCACTGTGCCATGGAGGGATTTTTCCACCACTAAATCAATGGCAGCAAGGGCATATGCCGGGATAGAGGCATGGATGCATCTAGGCTGGTGGGATAGAGGAGAGAGAGAGAGAGTAGTTTGGAGGAATGGAGAAGGAGAGAAGAATAATAATAATAATAAAGAACGTTCTATAGGAAAGCCCAACCAGTTGGGTTGCTGCCTCAGGTGGGCTCCACTTTGATTTTCCTGTGAAATCCACATGGTTCATCCCACATTAGTCACAGGGCAAACCACACGATTGGAAACAATGTACAAGGTAGCAGTTACTTTACAAACAGTTTGCCTTCATGTAGCTCAACTGAATAATTGATGGGCCTGATTTTTTAGTACCAGGCCTAGCTATTGTGTGGCATCCAAAGGTTGGAGTGGATTTTATATAACCATCAAGAACCTCTCTCCCAAACTCTTTCCCTTGTGTGGTTCACCTGAATCAGGGGCCATTCTTATTTTTTTTCTTTTTCCAAAAACTTAAAATAACACATCTAATGATCAGAGTAGATTCTACCTACCCTTTATGGTGGGCCTCATGAAAAATCAAGGGTGGGCATAGCTCTCCTGCATGTTAAAGACTTTCCAAAATAAAATAAAAAATTACATCAAGCTGGCCCTTAATGTTTTTTCCGTTTACTATGATGCATATTTGAATTTTATTTTGATCATTAGATGTGTAATTCCAAGTTAAGCCACATATTAAAACCTTAAGTTAATCTGTAATTTTAGTGAACCACACCAAAGGAAATAGTTGTAAGAGAGACGTCCATCCTTAATTATTACAAAGACCATCGTAATCATTATATAAAATCTCCTCTACGCATATCCAATACATACACATAAGGTCCAAAACTCAAGTTTATTCATGTTTCAAGTGACCACATCAAGAAAAACAATTTGAAAGATTAGCATTATCTACGTACTGTTTCCAATCTTGTGGTGTACTTAAATTACCAATGGTGCAGCTTTTTGGATAATAGGTTTAACATAGTTGGACACTGGGTACACCTTCACTTGCATCAAATACTATGAAATTTCATGAAATCTGTGCAAACTAAAGGATGGTAAATAAATTATCATTTTATCCTTCGTGCTAAAGCAAGATGTCCCACTTAAAATAGGTAAAGCCTAACCTCAATTTTAATAGGTGGTAGGCCTCCATGTTTCTGTCTAAGATTGACCACCCAAGAGTGGCGCTTTCCTCAGAGTAAATGCAATTAATTAAGTTTTGGAGAAAAAGGTTGACAATCGGCTTGTGGCATTAGGTAGAGGAAAGCACCAATTTAATGCAGTGAGTCCGATGAAAGGGCATGGGTCCACCAAAATTGGGTACTTAATTCTAATTTATCATACGCAGATTGTGTAACAATGCTCTGTGGGCCCGCATGATGTAAGCTGTTTATATATTTTTACACAATGCTCTGTGGGTCCACATGATATAAGCTGTTCATATATTTTTCAAGCGGACAACACCACAAGAAAATAGTGGATTAAAAACTTCTTAAGGCTCAATGTTATGTTTATTTGCCATCCACCTTGTTGATTAAGTCACGCGCACCTGAATGAAGAGAACGCAAATATCAATTTAATCCAAAGCTTTTGTCCACCCTAGAAGTTTTTAAAGGTGAGTGTTCAATCACCACTCTGTCATTTGGTGTGGCCCATATGAGATTTGGATATGCATTAATTTTGGGCCCACGTCATAAAATAGTCGATAAAAATGGATGAATAGCATGAATAGGACATATACATTATGATGGGGCTCACAAAGCACTGTCAGTACCTACCTTGCTACTAAGGCAGTTAGTATGCGGTCCACATCCCTCTTTATTTAGGATCCCCCCTATTTGTGGGGACCACCTTAATGAATGTATTATATATCCACTTGACCATCTTGTTTGCAAAATCATTTTATGAAATGAGCTCTAAAATTAAAAAGATCCAAATCTAAAGGGAGCCCTGTAATAGTAAATAATAGAGATGGAATTCCAATCATGAGAAACTTCTTAAGGCTCACCATAATATTTCTGTAATGCTTATAGTCATGAAAATGCTTAACCATTAAAACCTTCCTAGGACCATCATAATATTTCTGTAATGTTTATTTACTATATCTTAGTTGTTGATAAGGTCACAAGGGTTAGGGGTCGTTTGGCACCTTGGATTGGAGGGGATTGGAGAGGATTAGAGGGGGTTGCAAACCCCCATGGTTGTTTGGCAGCATAAAGCAACTGGGGATTGCCAATCCAGGGGGTTTCCAATCCCCTCTTTGAGGGGGTTTGTAATCCAAGGTGAGAGCTTGGATTACACCTAAAATCATTTGAATAGTTGCGGGTATAAATGTATGTCACTGTACACTATCATTCTACTGGGCACATGGCCCACTAACGATGATCAGCACCGTCCAAACATTGTTCATGTAGATCAGCACCGTCCAAATATTGTCCAGCACCGTCCAAACATTGTCCATATCAATCAACGATTAAAAATCGTTGGTTAGTCACTCAGACATGATCTTGTGCTTGCGGTCCATCTGAGACTTGGAATTTCATCACTTTTAGGCAAAACACATATTTTAGCGGGCTTATCACAACCATAGTGTCAAAAATTATATATCTCACTAATTAGGGATATTAAAGTTGATTTAGTAATTAAATTCAAACCCCCGTGAATATACCATGTATAGGTATTTTTGAATTAAAGTTGATTCACACTCAAGGGTACCAAACACACCGAGAGGATTGCCAATCCAGGGGGTTTCCAATCCTGGGGGTTGCGAATCCAGGGGGTTCCAAATCCACGCTCCCAAACAGGCCCTTATAGTTCTTGCCTTAGTGGCAGACTCTTGGGAGTTTCAACACGAGGTCTTGGGTTCAAAACCCATAGGTGGTGAAATTCCACTACGGTGTGTGTTGGGTGCGTGTGTTACAAAACTTTGGCATGGACGCGTGATATATCATACATACATTAAGGTGGTAGACTAGCTTTATTATTTCATTGGTAGACTATCATATATTTATTGGACAGTTGAGATGAAGGAGGCAACAATCCAAATTCAGTAAATAAGTGACCCTTAATTTGAGGTTAAGGTTATTTAACGAACTTGATTTTGGAATGATGAGCAATTAACGGTAGATCCTACAATTTGCACGATATTATTTGAGCTGATCCATGCCCCTATGACTGTTTTTCTCTCCCATGGTGAATTTCAAGGCCACAATTTAAATGCCGGGGATCATCACTTTATGTTATCTTCAATCCATTTCCATTCTCAGTGGGTACCACTAAATGGACAATCCTGATTTATCAATGACCTTGCCACATGTAACTTAGTAATATTTCTCTTAGATACAGGGTTTTTCTGGCTGTATGGTATCATCCGCCTCTAATGTGTGACGCATTATCTTGGGAAAGAATATTCCCGTGTCACTTTCGTTAATTTTGATATACCGTGGTATATCAATTTCTAACTGTTTGACTTTTCAGAGTAAGTACTGATTTTTAACATGATATTAGAATAGAAAATTCTATTCGAATTTTAAAATGTGTTCATAAAAATGTGCAATCAGTATTCAAATTTTATGATATGTATGTGCTCACAAAAATAAGCAAATTCCACTAATTAAAAAAGTATAATTTATGAGATGGCAACCCCACCATAGGAAGCATTGGTGATTGAATGCACATTATTAAAACTTTTTGGAGAGCTACAAATTTTTTTGATCAAGTTGATATTTGTGTCTTTTTAAAAAAAAAAAATTATATTTATGTAACCTAATATTAATGGGTTGGTTAGTTGGACAACAAATAAATATTACAGTTGGCTTTTGTAAGTTTTTAACTGTTCTTAACAGTAAGCATTCAATTAACACTATTTTCCAGTGGTGTGGTCTACGGGAGATTCAAATAAGTTTTATTTTTGGACTCATATTCTAAAATGAGTTTGTGAAATAAATAAACAGCTATGATAAAACACATATAATATTTGGGTTGATAAAGCTTTTTCCACAAGGAGCATCATCTTCCTCAAAGGGATAGCTATTCGAATTCTTCACAAATAAACTGTATATCCATGAGGAAGAGAAAAATGAAAATAATTCTAAAAATTTGAAATGGTTTAATTGATTATGAAAAATGAGTTTGCAATAAAACAGAAATATGACTGTTGACATGAAGGAATCTCACAAGTTTGGCGTGGGTAGTCGGTCATAGCACACTTGGGTAGCTAAACTAGATCATCCTACCTAAAATTTCATTCCAAATATATCCATTTTCAGTTCTGACAGACCGGGCATTTTCCCATCCATATTGGCCATGAAAGCGTCCGCGACCCCTATGCATCAACAGCCAAATGCTATAAAGATGTCGTAATCCTCGAAAATATTGAAGAAAGATTAAAGATTTGTGTTCTTACGGTGGGCGACAGATGTACGGTCAAAAGACAAATACATAAACAGTCCGCATTCCGATGAAAAAGATGTAATACTCTTCGGCAGATTATTTTAATATGAAAGATTTAAGGTCATTAGATATTGACGTTCTCCTAAAAATACAAATGGTCTGATTTACATGTGCCATTTGGCAGAATTGAAAACGCAGGAACGGAATCGTCGACAATACCTGTGCAGCTGCCTAAAACATCTCAGTTCTTTGGATATCACCTTGTTGTATATGTAAATCCACTCCGTCCAACAGGTGGGGATCCTTATTTTAACTGTACAGAAAAAAGATCAAACTGATAAAACTTCTTATGGGCCTTAATAATTAAAAAAGTTAAAATTACTAGCAAAACCTGTTAATTCATGCGGCGTCGTCTTCCTGAGTTTTAAACAGGTTGTTTTTGGTCTCTGATTTCATCCTGGTGAGTTACACCGATTAACGAGTTTCGATGAAATATACTCACGACGGTGATCCCACATGCGAATTTCCCGTTGGCATCAAAATTCCCATTGTTCTCCTTGGTATGGAATATCTGAATTGTGGATTGGCCTTTTTTATCAATGATATCTATAGTTGCCGATTGGGTAATTTTTTAGTATACACGCTAACTTCTACTCACCTTTCTTTTTTTGACCATAATAAAACCTACCTTACCAACCTAAATTACTTGAAAATTAGTATATTTTTATCCAAAACCCTTTTTTCATACCTAAAAAATTTACTTTTGTAACATTAGTTTCGGCCGTTTTTTCCTTAAAAAAAAAAAAGCATAAAAGGTAAGCGTATACAGTGATAATTTTGTCCCGACAGAACCTGGTGGACTTATACAACTGGTGTGGGGCCCACGTGTTTTAGGCGTTGCGTAGAACTTTGGAGAGGATTCCGGTCCAAAATGCGTGGGCAAAAGATGCCGGTTCCGTGTGATATAATTCCTTTCCAATCACGGTCAATTCCACGAACGCACGAAGGAAAAGCTTTGATACTCTAGCTACATGTGACGCTTGATGCACAAGCATTTCAAAATGATACACGTAGGACAAATGGCTCAAACTAAACCTGCTAAACTGCAGAGGAAGCGGATTCCCTGATGGCAGGCGTTGTGGGGCCACGGTGATGAACGTGTTTTATGTTTTATATACACTTGGTTCATCAGTTTTACTAGTAAAAAAAATCCAAAGCTTAAGTGGGCCACATCACGCGAAACAGTGAGGACATTGATACCCACCGTTGAAACCTTTCCAGGGCCAACATGATTTTTATTTTTATTTTTGTCATCTCAAGGAGATATGAACTTGGATGAAGGGAAAATACAAATATTAAATTTTATTTTTTTTGTGTATTTTTACACACGCACACCCCCACACACACGCACACACACCCCACACACGCACGCCTTGGATTTTACCAACGGTGGGTATTCGAACCCTTGACCCGGTGTTGAAACTCCTAAGAGTCTGCCACCCGGGTAATACAAATATTAGCTTGATGTGAAACTTTTAAGACCCAAACAAATTTCAATGGGTCACCTTGAGTACAAAAATTTACCTGATGGGTTTAACAATCCTATCTGATTTGTTGACGCTTATTTGTAGAAAGAAGTCGAATGAATATGTTTCATTTTCAATTTTGACCGTCCAATAAATGTCCAGTAATTTGATGGTCAGGTAATCAAATGAACTTAATTAATGGTTCATGATACATATAAGCTGATATACATAATTCGGACGGTTTAGCTTCAATTTACTGATGTGCCACGTATGCAAGTTCTATGTAATTTTTATGTGGCTGTATACAATCCATAATCCTCTCCCAAAGTATCAATTTTTTCTTAAAAGAAAATCTGGTGACGTTCCTGTTGAGCTGGCTGCATGCTAAATTAGCAGCAGCCCACGTGTCACATGTGTACGATATCTGAACCGTGGAAATGGTCCGGCCCCAATATTCAAAATCACCTGTCCTGATAATCAGGCCAATGTACTCATTCGGTGGGCCACATTTATATGTTGATGAGACATCCATTGACTTAGACAATGTGGTTCGTCCATGATTGGACCACCTGATTTTCAGGCACGGTGGGGCCACTGTTTCCATGCCTCCAATGTCCTGCCCAAGTGATCTGGATGAAGCCGGCTGTACGTGATCAGTTATCTAGCGATTGTCTTTGCGGCGAACGTGTCATGCTGATGCTATAGGATATGTTACTGTTCCAGAGGCGGTGGGCACGTGGCAGACGCTCTACGGACGCGGATAAGCTACAGACAGGTTGCGTAGCGAGACTCGTTACTGAAGTGACGTGACTAGGTTACGTGGGCCTCACCATGATGTATGTTTTGTATCCACACCGTTCATACAAATACATTTGTAGAGATCATTTTAGGGTACGAACCAAAGAATGATACAGATCAAAGTCTGGAGTGGACCCTACCACAGAAAACAGTGGAGAGAGAGTGACGCCCACCGTTGAAACCTTCCAAAGGTCCACCGTGATGTTTTTTTGAGATCCAACCTGTTCATGTGTTAAAGCAGACATCAAATGAGGGAAGACACAAATATCAACTTGATTGGTAACTTTTGTAGGGCTTAGAACTTTTTAATGGTGGGTGTCACTCTCCCCACTGTTTTCTGTGATGAGGTCCACTTGAGACTTCGATCTGATTCATTCTTTGGATCCTGCCTTAATATGATCTCTCGAAATAGATGAATGGTGTGAATACAAAACATACATCATAGTTTAGCCCACATAACTTGGTGGCTAATCAAGGGTCCTTACTCTTGCTCGGATGGTAGACTCTCAGGAGTTGATTCGAGTACCCATAGGTGGTGAAATTCCACTAGCGTGAGTGTGTGGGGTGTGTTTGCGTGTGTTTAAAAAAAAAAGAAAAAAAAAAAAATCCGGCTAATCAACCTCTACGAACCGGAGTTTTTCATCAGGTGGGCCAGATGGTTGAATGGACAACCACATCAGAATTGTACAGAGCGATGCTACTCCCTCAATCAGTTCTCAAACTTGACTTGTGGGTTATATCATACAATGGCTGAGATTTGCCTTTGATAACCAACATGTGGTGCACCCATGTTGGTTATCAAAGGCAGTGGTGGGGATCCGCATTATTTGTTGTGTTTTTCTGAAATAATTTTTTTTTAAAAATCCACTTGTAGCTCTTAGTATTTCTCTGTGATTATTGTCTGAAATTTTGGGCACTCTAGTAAAATGGAGCAACTTTGAATATGAATTGGACGCGGATTAACCATGACAGTTTGAGTGGCGAGACTTGTTATTGAAATGACGTCATCAGGTTTTGTGAAGCCCATCATGATGCATGTTTTGTATCCATATCCTCCGTCCATTTGGAGAGATCATGTTGAGGAACTATTCAAAGAATGAGTCATATCCAAAGCTCAAGTACTGGACCCCACCAGAGAAAGCTGTAGGTAGAGTGACGCATGTGGTAAGGAAGTTTCAGGGGTTGCAAAAGTTCTCAATCAAGCTGATATTTGTGTTTTCACTTCTTTCGTGTCTGCATTAACACATTAGTTGGTTGGATTTCAAATAAACATCATGGTGGACCTTCGGAAGGCTTCAACAGTGGGTGTCACTCTCCCCACTGTTTTCTGTGGTGGGGTCCACCCCAGCCTTGGATCTGCCTCATTCTTTGGACCATGCCCTAAAATGACCTCTCCAAATGTATGGACGGTGTGGATACAACACATACATCAATATCCAATCAGTGTCCATATAAATTATGGTGAGTAGTTTTAATTAACGAAAAACACTATAAAAGGGCCTGCGTGGTTTTATGTGTGAGATTCAAAGTCTCTTTTATTTTTATAAATTTCAACTTTTGGAAATATCTCTGTAATTTAATTATTTTGAGTCATTTTCTAGAAATATGCAAAAATTATAGAATTAAAATATGTAAAATTCCAATTTCAAGCAATTCAGCTCCAAATCGGGCAGACTAAGTGATTTAATGCATATGCCATCACCTATATGAATGGTAGATGGATGAAATATGGAAGCCTGTGCTAGCATGCTAGATGGTTGAAATATCGAATCCATTCATCACATGGACTTTGATCTCTTTGATTTCGCCTGTCCAAAGATGAAGGTGGTTCATTCAATTGGTGAGCCATGATATTAGAAATACCTTGACAAAATAGAAAACTTTTGCTAAATTTTCACAACCAGCATTTACTCAATTTAAGCAAATTTAGCTACGGTATAAAATAACGAAAGAGAAGAAATATATGTAATAGGTCAAGTTAAAATAAAATTAAAAATAGGTTTAAAGTCATTATAGTGTCGTCATTTTCTTTAAAACAATATTCATACATTCTCAATATTTAAATCAATTTATAACAGAGTTTCAATAAATCTGCTTTGCTTTTAGGATACAGTAAACCTCATTATCTGAAATACTAAAATATGAGCTTACGCCTACAAACCAAAGACTACACCTAGGGGTGCACAATGAACCGATAGAACCGTGGAACCGGACCGGAACCGATCCAACGGTCCGGTTTGGTCCGGTTCTAGACTGCACCGGTTCCGGTTCCAAAAATTCAAGAACCGTTGGATACGGTTCAGTTCCGGTTTATGAGCTTGTAGAACCGATCCAAATCGTGGATCCGAACCATTGTGATTAAAACATTAAAAAAAAAAAAAAAAAAAAAAACAAAACAAAACAAAAACCCTATATGTGAGAGATGGCGTTATGTTTATGAAAATGGGCTTGGATGAAGGGCCTATGGTTTGTCTCGTTTAAAAGCCTGATAGAGTGAGGTTTTAGCCATTGTACAAGTGCAAACAAAGACAATAAGTAGGCCTAGTAAAGGAGAGTGAGATCAAGTAGAAATGGATAATGGTGTTGAGGGTCAAATATTGCATATTAGACCCCAGTTATTATCTGGATCTACAAGCATAATACCGTTTAATGGCTGATTTAATCGTGTTTATGATGCAGAGTATACGTAGGAGCTTAGACTGAAAAAAGGATGATAAAGCATAGATTTAATGCTCTGAAGTCACCAAGGCAAGCGACGGACTCCAGGGGACCAAGATCAATAGATTTACATGCCAGAGATCCGCGAAAATTGAGAAACTGAAGCTCAAACGGGCCTAAAAGTCAGCCCGGATGCAAGATCACAGGGTTTCCACCATCTGTTCAGCTCGAAACTTCGTATATAGCCTGAGGACCACAAGTTAACCGTACACATCGAAATTCAGCCGTTGGATCCTTATGGAAGTGTCCCAACGGACATATCAGCCCCTTAAATCCTTAAGTGGGGCCCACCCGATCTTTGTATATGCTTCAATTTTGGTCTCAACCCATTAAATTATAAGAGAAACAAGATGAATGGTGTGAATTTCTCATATACATCACCATGAGACCCACCTGTACATTGCACGTGCACAGCGTATATACTCCAGCCGCGCACTACAACTCAAGAAATCGGTCAGAAGGTGCTGACCGATACTTCTTTAAAAGGAAATTCAAAATCAGCCAGCGTCTTCCACACCGACCGTCGGTTGATCCTTGTGGGCCCCACTCATCATCGTTTAGATGATCTGAACCGTTAAATTATCGTAGGAGACGACCAAGACCAATGCCTAGGTTTCCTTTTTCCACAATGCAAGCGTATGCATATTCCCAACCGTCAATTGCAGAATGGATGGCGGAATAGAAAACGACGTGGGCCACACCGATTCTAATAAAAAAACTAGCCATTTCCAATTAGTTTTTCGAGTAGAGTTCAATGATCGGTGTGTCTTTTTTACCTGTTATCAGTTGTGGGTGCACCGACTATTACAGCAATAAAACGCGGCTCTGTTTCTCACCTGAGCTTGCGGACGATTCTTGTGGGCCACCTCCGTACTTCATCGGTTAGATCTGGACTGTCCATTAAGAGCCCAAGGTCTCTATTTCCCTAACCTAGGTAACACATTTAGGAAACCACAGAAGATCAGTCCTCGATCATCCAAATAGACGACTGACGGTGAATTAAGATTATTCGTGAACCACCACGAATCGGATCCAAAATCGATCAGGTCCAGCTGGTTTTCCGTGCACAATCCAATGAACGGACTGGATTTGTTAAGTAACACCAAGCATGGCCCCACCAAATAACCAGCGTAAGCTCTATTACGCACTTTCTGTTACAGTGCGTAAAACTCCGCTCCTTTTTCTTCCGTGTGTTTCTGTGCGTAAAGGCTACGCACGCAAGTTGCCCCAGACATGTATAAAATACAAGAGAGAAGAGAGAGGGAGGGGAGGAGGAGAGCAGCAGAGGAATTGGAGCTGGGACGTGGAGCAGAGAAAGTAAGTGTAATTTTATATTATTATTTTAATTTTTATTTTACTCTGTTTTGTTTAAGGGATCCACCCCATTCATGTTGGGCTGAACCTCTTAGCTAGGGCTAAGAGGTGAAGCTTGTAGTGAGATGGGAGACTCTATTTGTTGATTTAACTATTTAATTGTGAATTGAACTTGATTATGGTTTGATTATTAAAGGAATGTTTTCAGTTTTTAATGGCCTGTTATGACTGAAATTACAATGGGTTTACAATGGCTTTGAGTATTTCTTTTTTCTTATTTTGATTATGACGTCAGGAAGCCTTGTTGTTCACCATCGTCTCCTGGGCATGGTTGGATGGCGGTACCCTTCTTAACCTTCATAATCATCTGATTGGTTGGTAATTAGTTTAATTCTTTTGTTGACTTTGTCTCCTGGGCATGGTTTGGTGATGTAATCCATTTTAATTCATATACCTTTTATTTCTTTAAAACTAGTTCAAGTGAGTTCAGTTTAATTTTCATGATTCTTGATGTAGGCATAAGATCTCCCTGATCTCTACAAGTGGATCTTCTGAATCCTTAGTTTCCTATCTCTGATTTTTCTTAAGTCTTAGATTAATCTCTCACCATTATTCATCACTTTATATTGGATTTAGATTTCATCTTAAGCTAGTTCTATTTCTACCTAGTTTCAGATAACGTATAAGTATCAGTCCCTTAGGATTCGACCTCGGTCTCACCAAGTTTGTTACTACATCGCAACCCTATACTTGGGGAGTGAACAAATGGACCGGGTTTTTAGGCCTCTTTAGGCTAAATGGGCTTGCATGAATATATCCATTTTACAAAGTTTTTGGGCTGGATTTACAAAACCCGGAACCATGGAACCGATTCAGAACCGAACCGGTTTTCACGTTACGGTTCCGATTCGGTTCTAGGGTGCTAACTGTCCGGTTCTAGTTCTGAAAATTCTAAAACCGTTAGGAACGGTTCGATTCCAGTTTCACCCCAGAACCGGATCGAACCGACCCATGTGCACCCCTAACTACACCCTTATGTGATGCAGACTTTTGCAACTTTTCTAACACCTCTGATTTATTCATTTCTCATGGGCACAAAAGTTTTATGTCAAGCTAAGTATTTTGTGTTTTCAGTTCATGCAATGTAAATGACCCTATAAATAGTTTGGATGGCATATAAACATCAAGGTGGAACCTAAGAATGTTTCAATTATAGACATTTCTTTACCTACTGTTTTGGTTTGCGTCGCTCACTTGAGTCTTGGATTTGGCCAATTTTTTATGGCATATATTAAAATAAGCTCTCAAAACAAATGGATGGATTGGATTTCTCACAAACATCCTCATAACCCCTGCCTATGCTCCCATCACAAAAGCATTATGCTCAAGGCTTTTGCAGGGAATCCAAGTACCCTTCAAGCATGTTTTATGTGGGCCCATCTTTGAGTGCACCACATGGCAATCAAATTCCAAAGACGGAAAATCATAATGTATATTTGAACATCATGTTTGAGGGGATTTCAGTACATATTTACTCTCACTCAGGGAAAAAAATGCCTACTGATGTGTACCATATGGCTGAATATAGATAGCACAGATCAGATGGCCGTACACGTACGACACAGAAATCAGAGGCCCATGTCCTAAGGTTTATTTATTTATTTATCATTATTTTTTTAATGATCTTGATTGCGGGTCCCACCTAATAAGTCATGCGAAAATAATGTGGTCGGCATAAATTGGTCGGTTAGGCAGGTGCGTGTGGAATACAAAAGCACGTGAGCCTATTACAGGAATAGTCATTATTTTTAAGCAACAGATAGCGTCTGAGTCCACGAATTTAGGTGCACACCTAACATGCGGTATTTTATGCAATGCTTAGGCTAGGAAGATTGTACAATGTGCTTAGGCTTTTATTTTGTACTAGTGGGACCAGCTGCTTGGCAATCCAAACCGTTGGTATCATGGGCCCTTGGATTGGACGACCTGTGAACCAAAATTACTCTTGTTAAGATCCAGCTATAGAATACTTGGATTTTAATGATTGATTATAAACCATAGCCGTGATTTCTTTCCCAAAGATGTCTTAGTTGACCATTTGTGCGAAGGCTTAAGATTTTTTTTATTTTTTTTTGGGGGGGTGATTTTTAGTGCATAAATAATATAAATCAGGGTCATAAAAACAACGGTCTCAATGACTTAAAAATTAGCCCCACTTACCGCACTGTACAATCTCTCGCAGGAGCATTGTATAATAGCTGCTAATGGCTGAGATACTATCACAGGAAAGGGCTAAGGAAACCTATGGTCTATATTTAAAATAGCTGCCATCGTTGTCACGCTCCAAAATTCTTTATTTAAGTATAAGAATTGCGTTTGGTCCGCAATGACTTGTATAGGAATTGATTTTTTTGGGTTCTCGTTACCTACCACATCTAAGTTCAAAGCACTTAAGTTATTAAATTGGACATTATTTTAAATAAAAATGATGCAATGCTCAGGTGGCACTACAAGTTATAGTGAAGCAGCATTGGGACAATTGGACAGTCCAGTTGACTGATCAGGACCGTCTATTATGTCCATCACAAATTTTATGGTTTACCCTGTAAAAACCACACAAATACAGAACCTTGCCATCTTTATGCATACAACACGGTTAGCGTTTGGCCAATTTTACTGCTGCAATTAGAGGTGGGTGACATATTAATATTGAGTTTTAGAATGGACCTGCCTATCGAGTGAGGGTATTTTCATCTTTAACTTCTATGGTACGACTTTTCTTCTTTGTAATACAAGTCGTCTGCTCCTAATATTCTTCATGCATAGCCCATATGTTGTTTACACCTATATTTAGTGCCCCCACGTGGGCTAATCACAGGCTACCACATGTCAATGTCATGTAATTGCAACTGATGTAAGACATGCTCTCGACTAAGAGTTGTCGTTCACTCTTCCTTCGGCAATACGCATTTTATTAATAGAGGTGTGAAAACATGAGCACCGAGGCTTGCTTCTGGGGGAGTGAATCATGATTACTATGTCTGTTAATGATGCAATGTGCCTACCACATCTATACAAGACTTGCTGAAAATAACAAATCTTATCACAAATTTAGTAATAATTTTTTTGAAAGTCATCTTTTATGATCCTTTCAAAATAGGATATCTTTCTAGAGTCGTTTAGAAGGATTATAACATTTCATAAGATTCCAAAAAATGGATCAATATCCAAGTGAATCTAACTACAACTAGGACCAAAATCGGAAGAGATAAATGTATTGGTACAGTCAGAACTTTCTCCCCATACTTTAATTAGAATCAAGAGAATAAAAAGAACTAGATTCAAAATTTAGTTCGACCAATCACCAATCAAAGGCCTTTGAGATTTTGATGTGATGGATCTTGTCCATCTATTTCTTCCAACACTCTACATCATCAAGGCAATGAGATCCTTCAAATCAGTAACTTAAATTTCTTAAAGGGGTTCCTTCTGGATCAGCCCGTGAGGTTACTGGAACCTAAACTGGTGGCCCTAAAATGTTTGAAGACTTCTTAGACATCTCTCCTTCTCACTCTGCATAGCCTGCGTGTTATCGTTTACACCCTTTTCCTTCGTCTCTCTCTCCTTTTCTAATTTTCTCTCTATAATTGTGTATACTTGTTAAATCCCCTGGTTAAAATAAGACATGAAAAACTAGGTCAAGCCAACGATTTTCACGATCCACTTCTTAGGGCCATCACGAATATTGCTTAAAGATAACAAGTACACTTTAATACACTTTAAACCTATATTTCTGTTTCTGTCTCTTCCATATGCTTCTTCTTTTTCATCATTTTTTTCCACGGACTAAGTTGGCTTTGAATGACTGTTGTGAAAAATCATATGAAAATTTTCTGAACTGTCAAATTATATCTAACGTCGTGTCTCACCTACTGGATAGATCATCTTTAACCTACCAGATGGACCATCTTTATCTTTGGGCAGTCATATTCAGAGGGCAAAGCCCATGTGATGATGGATGGCTTTGATATTACACCCATCTGTCATGCTGGTACTTGTGGTGGCACATGCATTAGATCACTTGTCTGCCCCGTTTGATCTTTGTCAAAGACTCAGATTAGTATCCTATTAAATTCATACGGAAGTAAACTACCACTGTGTAGTTGAACCAACCAAACTACTTTTCCTAATTATGGGCCACATCATGCTATGTACTTGTTATGGTCCGCTCCCAGTGGGGCTGACAATACGTGCATGTATTATAGATCACATAAAAGGCACAGAGTCTGATTGATAACGATGCTATGAGTATGACCTGTTGATGTGACGGGATAAACAGTTCAAGAACAGTACCATTCTCATATAAATAATACAATGATGTGTGCCAAATGCACTCAAATGAAATTAATTTCTTCTATCCCCACAAGCATCTCTACATATGGGTACAAGTGCCAACATAACATGCTTGTATCGCTCGGCATATCAGGCTAAGGGAGAATGACCAATCTCTTCCTGAGGTATAAGCAATGGGTTAGACAATCCTCTGAAGTTGTGTATATACAGGAAATGCTCACACACTCATGTTTCCAGTCCCCTGATCCCTTGAGCCAAGGATGGGACTGATTTTCGGTTTTAGAATGGGTAGGATGCATTTCTGTGTTCTAACAACTTTCAAACACACAAGGCATGGGCTTATCTTTGACAACAGCACATGGCCCCATCAAATCGAGCCATATACTGTGAACAGGACTGTAGAACTTAGGTGGATTCATTATTGTGAGCCTATCATTATGTTTGGGTTCTATACTTAAGTCATCCATCCAATTTTTCAGATCATTTAAAAATAAAAAATAAAAAAAATCATGAACTGAAAAAGCAGATCCAAATCTAAGGTGGAACACACCATAGGAAACAATAATTGAACACTTATTTATTTATTTATTTTACTTACACACACACCCCCACACACTCACGCTAGATGAATTTCACGACCTATGGGTACTCGAACTCTTGACCAGGCGTTGAAACTCCTTAAAGTCTACCACCACAGCCAGTGTAAGGACCCAGTAATTGAACACTTACCATTAAAACTTTTTAAGGATACTATAATGCTTTTTGGGCATCCAATCTATTGATAAGATCACACGGACTTAAATGAAGGTAAAATACAATATGTTTGATCCGAAACTTTTGTAGCCTTAAGACGTTTTTAATGGTGGGAGTTCAATCACCACTGTTTCCTGTGGTGTGGTCCATTCTAGATTTGGATCATCTTCACTTTTAGGATCATGCCCTAAAATGATCTGACAAAATGGATGGACGGGGTGGTGTAAGAAACATAAATCACAGTGGGCTACACGTTCCAGGATTGATAATCCAAACCGTTGGTATCATGGGCGTCGGATTGGATGGCCTGTGAACCAAAATTCCTCCTGTTTTGAAGATCCTAGCCATAGAATAATTGGATTTTATTGGTTGATTATAAACCATAGCCTTGCTTTCTTGGCAATGGATGTCTTAGTTGACCACCTGTGGGAAGGCCTGAGAATCTTTTTTTCCCCTATTCGGGTGATTTTTAGTGCATAAATAATACAAATCAAGGTCTAATATCAACAGTCGCGATGACTTAAAAATAGACCCCACTTGTACAGGCTTTCGGTACCACTCTCTTTCGAAGGTGCTGCTTGAGGTAAGGTCTCTTATCTTTATCGTCTTAAGTGGATTCCCTTTTGTCTCGGCGACTTAGTTCTGACCTCAAGTTTTCTTTTTGCAGTTTGTCCCTTGCATTCTTAGGGCAAGCTCGGAGTTTGCTGATGCTGAGAAATGAGTTGCGGAGTTGGAAACGCAGCTCGAAGGCGCTCTGACTTGGGTCGGCATACTGTTGGGCGACCTGGGTCTTACCAGAAAAGCTGCCGAGAATGCCAAGGCCGAGTGTGCCCACGTAGTCTTGCTACTGAAAGAGGCTCAGGAGGAGAGTCGGCGACTTTGTATGGCTCATGCTCCTTGCGAAGATAGGCTAAAGCGGGTCAAGGTTCAGGTTGAGGCAGCCATTGAGCAGGCCAAAGATCAGGCCTAGCAGGCCAAGGACCAAGCCGTAATGGCTTTCCTCGAGTCCAAAGAGTTTGAAGAAGAGAGGGATCGCTTGTATCAGAGTGGATATATAGCTTGTATTCACCCGATGAAGCGGTCTTTTCCCGACTTTGATCTTTTGGGATTTGATAAAGGTGCATTTGGATCCGAGGGGCCGGAGGCCAAGGTTTTCGGGTTTGCTAATGCTTTGGCTGGTACCGAGGTCAAATCCAAGGTGGCTCTAGAGGTTGCTCCAAGTGGTGGCAGTAGCTGAATATCGACCACCTGCTGAGTTAACTCCATTTTTTGCACTCACACCAGTACTTAGTTTTAACACTCACACCAGCACTTGGTTTTGACACTCACACCAGCGCTTCAAGCACAGCAATCTTCAGGGATGACTCAAGAGCATCTACAAACGAGAGAAGATTTCTTATGTTGAAGTCGACAGTCTCTACCTGTATTTTTGTTACTTCCTCAATGTAATGCTGCAGTAGAGCTTGATGTAACCCAATGTAAAACACTTGGAGTGATAAATGAATATACTTAGTTTTATTCAACTGACTCAGTTTACACGTTTTTCTATTATTTACTCTTTTTAACATTTCCTAACACTCGACTAGCCGACCTAAGGGTAATAGATTTTGAGATGCTCGGCATTCCAGGGATGAGGCAGTAACTGTCCATTTCGGTTTTCCAGCCGATACGTTCCAAGTCGGATGGTGGTTGAAATGACATAGGGTCCTTCCCAATTGGGTCCCAGTGTGCCTGCACCAACTTCCTTGGTATTTAGGAACATTTTTCGGAGATCATGTCCTCGACTCGAAAACGCTTGACCTTGACTCAGGCATTGTAGAACCAAGTTACTTGTTGCTGTCGAGCCTCCATTCATAGTTGAGCTCTTTCTTTTTATTCTTCGACAAGATCGAGTCCAAGGGCTAAGAGTTCTTCATTATCCTCCTCATTAAACAAACTGATTTAGGCTGAAGGCAATCCGATCTCGACTGGGGTGACGGCTTCAAAGCCATAAGCAAGGGAGAAGGGAGTCTCTCCCATAGCAGTTCGAGCCGTGGTTCGGTATGCCCACAAGATCTTCGAGAGCTCTTTAGCCCATGTTCCTTTGGCTCGGTCGAGCTTAGTTCGGAGATGCTGCTTGATGATCTTATTGACCGCCTTAACCTGTCCGTTGGTCTGAGGATGATGGGGCGATGAGTATACATTTCTAATCTCAAGATTATCGCACATCTCTCGATAGCTCTTATTGTCGAACTGCTTCCCATTGTCAGTAATAATAGTTCGGGGTATCCCAAACTGACAAATAATGTTTTTCCATGCAAAGTTCGTGATCTTTTGTTCAGTTATCTTCGCCAATGGCTCTGCCTCGGCTCACTTTGTGAAGTAGTCCACTGCCACAACAACAAACTTGGTCTGACCTTTTCCCATAGGGAGTGGTCCAATGATGTGATTCTCCATTGCGCAAAGGGTTAGGGACCAGTCATAGGAGTTAGCTCCTCTGGGGTTTGCCTCGGAATGGCCGTGAACCGTTGGCATTTATCGCATCTCTGGACGAGCTTATGAGCGTCGTGCTGGATGGTCAACAAGTAGTATCCCTGACGTAAGACCTTGTGCGTGAGTGATCGTCTTCCTGAGTGATTTCCGCAAATACCTTTGTGGATCTCCCGTAATACATAATCAGCTTCATTGGGATTCAGGCATCATAGCAGAGGAGCGAAAAATCCTTTTTTATACAATACTCCATTGAGTATGGTATAACGAGATGTTCGGATCTTCAACAGACGGGCTTCGGCGCGATCGTCGGGCAACTCTCCACTGCCGAGATACAGAATGATCGGGTCAAGCCAAGTAGGTTCCGAATTGATTGCATGTATGATCGAGCAAACTGACTTCTTGATACTTAGTTGCACAACGTACTCGATCGGGACGAACCTGGGTATGTCGTCCTCGTCGGTAGAGGCAAGCTTTGCTAGTAGATCGGTTTTGACGTTTTCTATCTGACGTATCCGAGTAACCACACACTATTGAAATCTACCGATTAATTCTTTGGCTTTCTCCATGTAAGCTTTCAATTGCTCTTTACGTGTCTGATATATATCGGTAACTTGATTGACGACCAATTGTGAATCGTTGAAAATACTAAGATGAGTAACACCCAAACTGGCTGCGAGTCGAAGGCCGAGCAATAAAGCTTCATATTCCGTTATTGTTCACTCCCCAAGTATAGGGTTGTGATGTAATAATAAACTCGGTGAGACTGAAGTCGAATTCCAAGGGACTGAAACTTGTACGTAATCTAAAACTAAGTAGAACTAGAACTAACTAAGATGAAATCTAACTCGACTGTAATTTGAGAAATAATGATGAAATAATTATCTAAAACTTAAAGAATTCAGCGAAAGGAAACTAGGGATTCAGAAGATCCACTTGTAGAGATCAGAGAGATCTTATGCCTGCTTCAAGAACTTAACTGGACTTAGAGTCCCATTTTCATCCAGTTGGAAGATATACCATGAAAATCAAATCTGAACTTCTTTTGATATAGTTTTCAAGAGATGAAAGGTGTATGAATTAGAATGGATTCCATCACCAAACCATGCCGAAAGATAAAGTAAATAATAGAATTAAATTAATTACCAACCACTCAACAATGTATGAAGGTTAGGAAGGGTATTGTCATCTGACCATGCCCAGGAGACGATGGTGAACAACAGGGCTTCCTGACATCATAAACATAAAAAGGAAAGGAGCATGCTCAAAGCTATCGTAGACCCATTGTAATTTTAGTAACAACATACCATTAAAAACTAAAAACATTCCCTTAATTAAACCAAAATCAACATCACTTCAATCTAAACAAAAGGCATAAGCAAAAAGTCTCCCATCACGCTATAAGCTTCACTTCTTAGCCTTAGTTAAGAGTTTTAGCCCGACATGATTAGACTAATTCCCTTGAAAACATAAAAAAAATTAAATCATCTCTTACCACTGCACCTATCATGTGTCCACCAGATTATACACTTCCTTTTGAACTAATGTGTGATGCAAGTAATTATGCCATAGGGGCTGTTTTGAGCTAAAGGAAAGATAAACGGCCTTACGTTATTCACTATGCGAGTAAAACTCTAAACTTGGCTCAAGTGAACTACTCAACAACTGAAAAAGAGTTACTTGCAGTAGTTTTTACTTTGGATAAGTTTAAGTCCTATTTGCTGGGATCCAAAGTGGTTATTTTCACGGACCACTCGGCTTTGAAATATTTGTTATCTAAGAAGGATGCAAAGCCGAGACTTTTGAGATGGATCCTCCTACTCCAAGAATTTGACTTAGAGATAAAAGATAAGAAATGAGTAAAAAACGTAGTGGCCGATCACCTTTCTAGATTGGTGTTAGATGATTCCACTGAGGAGATGCATATCCAGGACACTTTTCCTGATGAACAATTATTTGCGATCTCCAAATTGCCTTGGTATGCGGATATAGTGAACCATCTTATAATGGAAAAAATATCATATCATTGGAAGTTACAAGATAGGAAGCGTTTTGAAATCGAGGTTAGAAACTTCTTCTGGGATGACCCGTATTTATATAAATATGGGACTGATCAAATTTTTAGACGTTGTGTCCCAGATGATGAAGTTCAGAGTGTTATTTCTTTTTGCCATATGGAAGCATGTGGTGGCCATTTTTCTGCTAAGAAAATCACTGCAAAAATCCTACAGTGTGATTTTTACTGGCCCACCATGTTTAAAGACACTCATGCTTTCTGTGTTGCTTGTGATAAATGTCAAAGGTTGGGAAGAGTGTCCCGACGCAACATGATGCCTTTATCCTCAATTTTACCATTGGAGATTTTTGATTGTTGGGGTATTGATTTTATGGGCCAATTTCCATTATCTTTTGGATTTCTTTATATATTGGTTGGTGTGGACTATGTTTCCAAGTAGATTGGGGCAGTTCTGAGTAGGACCAATGACAACAAAGTGGTTATACGATTCCTTAAGGAAAATATTTTTTCTAGATTTGGAACTCCAAAAGCCATCATTAGTGATGGCGGGTCTCACTTTTGTAATAGGACATTTAAGACTTTGATAAAGAAATATGACATCAAACATAAAGTGAGCACCCTATACCACCCACAAACGAGTGGGCAAGCTGAGATCTCTAATTGGAAAATCAAACACATTTTAGAGAAAATATAAGGTCAGATAGGAAGAATTGGTCCCTCAGACTATTCGATGCTTTATGGGCTTATAAGACTGCTTATAAGACCCCAATTGGAATGTCTCCATATAGATTGGTATATGGGAAGGCTTGCCACTTGCTTGTGGAATTAGAACATAGAGCCTACTGGGTAATAAAGAAATTAAACTTTGATATGGATCAAGCAAGTGAACAAAAGAAATTAGAGTTTAATGAATTAGAGGAGCTGAGGAGAGACTCCTATGAAAATTCTAAAATCTATAACGAGATGACCAAAGTTTTTCATGAAAAAAATATCTTGAGGAAAAATTTTGAACCTCAGCAAAAGGTCTTATTGTACAATTCTCGTCTTCAGTTCTTTCCGGAAAAGTTAAGATCAAGATGGACAAGCCCCTTCAATGTGAAGAATGTTTATACTCATGGGGCTGTTGAAATTGAGAATCCACGTAATGACAATGTGTACAAGGTTAATGGTCAGATATTGAACCCTTATGTGGAAAACTTTCATTTAGGAGAGGAGTCTTTCCCTCTTCATGAGCCAGAATATTCAGATTGCTGCTCCTAGTCTGACGGAACATTTGTGTAGGATTTGTATCATATTCAATTTTTTTAGTGTCACATAACAGGTAAGTTTTTCATGGTAGGTACTATCCACCATTTCTTTTATTTTTATTGTTCTCTGCATTACATTATCATTACATTGGGGATAATGTAGATTTTAGGTTGGGGGTGTAGATAGTCATCCATGTAAAGGTTTTTTTTATTATTATTATTTTTTTATTTTTTTTTAGGTTTCAGTTTTTTTTAAGGTTTATGGGAAATTTTTTTTCAACATTTTCAAAATAATATGTTTATATACAAGAATGTAAACATGATATTATGCGAATTCCAAACGCAAAGTTAATATTTATTCTAGGTTGATAGTAGTCAGAATTCTGACAACTAAAAATTATAAACTTGAATTCAATTATCTAATCACTAGTTTAAAGTGAGTTATAATTTGATGTACTAAATTCACAATACACCCTAGCTAACTAAGTGAAGAATATAATATGTGAACTAGAATAACAAATTTTAATTCAAACAAGGTTGAATGAACTAGTACCATTGATATATGCTTAAAAAAGAGAAGATTGAAGGAAAAAATAATGGAAAAAGAAAATTTTATTATAGAGCATGAATGCAATGACTATAACAATCGTGTCAGTAATCCGGAGTAAGGATACCTAAGCATCCATTGCTGTTACCATTACAAGTACGATACCTTATGTTGTGAAGAAAACCCGGTGGGAATCTTCATTTAAGGGTGGTCTATAATAATGAGGATATGATGATAAAAGAAGAAATGACATGAAGAAAATAAGATAACTAGAGATTTCATATTTTTGAGATGATTGAAAGGAGTTAGGATATGGAACATGCATATTTCTCAAAGTTAGACTAGTGTCACGGAGCACCTAAGGATATTGGATCATAACTATTCTAAATTTTGATTAGGTCTCTGAACTCAAGGATGTAATGGACTAGAAAATTGAGATTCTAACTAACTTCAGACTTAGGTTAAGTATTGTTTTGTTTTGGAATTCATATGATGAATGAAGGCATAATTGTATAAATTTTTTAGTGTTGAAATATTTTTCTTGTTTTCAATGTTTGTGGGTAACATTTCTGAAAACCCTCACGAGTCTATAACTTGTCCACTAAGGGAAACCTAGGGGTTTAAAGGCTTGTTGCAAATGCCAAATGCAATCGAGATTACCTGTGAAAGTGATGTAGTTAGAATTTTTTTCATTTTAATTTTATTTTTAAAATTTATTTTTATTTTTATTTTTATTTTTCTTCACTTATTTTGTTCGGGACTAGCAAAATGCTGGTTGGGGGGTGTGTTGAGACTCAAATATTGCATAATTTTTTCCATTTATATCTTGATTTTATGAACATAAATCATCTTAATATTTTATTTTACTCATATATGTGTTGCAAGGTGAATTTAAGAGCTTGGATTGAAAAATGGTACTAAAAAGTATAGATTTGATGTTCAAGAATTACCAAGGCAAGAGATGGATCTTAGGAGACCAAGATTGAAGAATTCACATACCAAAGATCCAAGAAAACCAAGTGAGAAAAAAAAAGAATCGAAGATTTGAAGTGAAGAATTCTGAAATCGTCCTGAAAAAGTGTATTCTAAAACTGTGAAGTTTATTTTGAAAAACTGCGCAGCAGGAAGTCTGTTTTAAACGAACCATGCAGTGAGAAGTCTATTTTGAAAAAATACGTATATTTGAGGCGGTTTTTAGGATTTTTCAACTTTGTATGAAAATTGGAGTTCTCTACTTATAAATAAGGCTTCCTAGGGCATTCCTAAACATTATTCAAAGCATTCAAGAGCAATATTTAGGGTTTTTAATGGGTTTTCAATTTTATTTAAGTTTTATAATTTATTTTTTTCTTTTAGATCTTTTCTATTTGCATTTATTCTTTCTTATTTCTTTTTTCCTCTATTCTAGTTATGTTTTTTTAAATTCTTTCTAGCCCAAGATAGAAGGGAAGCACATGGGTTTCATAATTCTTTAAGATTATGATGATTGATTGTTTTAATGATGAGAAAAATGGTGTATGCATGGTATCTATTATTTAGGTTTTGTTTTTTATCTTCTTGTGAGATCCATATGTTTCCATCATATGAGATCCACGTTAATGGATAGACTTACTCTAGATCAATCAGATATCCTAGATAGGAGAGGTTCTTAACCTGTTATATTTCTTTGATATTCATTATCGTATAGATATTGAATACTTCAAATCACTGACGCTTGAGAATATATATATCAATGGTGCAAATTCATGATTTTCTAATATTTTATATCACTTATTAAAATATTTAAACTGTTTTATTTTCCGATTAGGCTGACCATAATGCTCAGATCCTAGTTGTGTTATCCAAGTCATCATGATTTTGGAACATTAACCTATATGTGGAACTTTGAAGCTTGGGTGTTATTTTATTTAGTTGAATTACATCCATTCAAAAATCCCAAAATCAAATAATCAGTTTAGTTTTTATTACTTAGTTTGTTTTGCATTTGATTTTTTTCTTCTCGCAATTCATCTCCCTATGGGATCGACCCTGTATTCAATGATACTACTTACGAACCTCTGCACTTGGAGGCAAGCAATCAGGTACAAATAGGCAGCAATGCCGATCGTTCAACACCCATTTTATCGAATGCCTGAGTGAACAGCACGTCAGCAGACGATCCTATGTCGACAAGTATGCGGAATACCCTACGGTTTGCGATGGTAAGAGTGATGACTAACGCATCATCATGGGAATGGTGAATGCCTCGAGCATCTTCATCGGTGAACGAGATACAATACTTTTCTCTCTTTTTTTCTTTCTAAGGCCGAGCTATGATCAGGATCTCGAACTCGGGTCGACTGATGCTCCAGGCGTGACTTTTTTTAAGCGTTATTTAAGTTGCCTCCGCCTCAGGGACCACCGACAATAGTCCGAATATTCTCCGTGGATCGGTTGTCACCCGAGCATTCTTCCGCTGTCCCGGTTCTTTCGACGTGTTCTCTGAGTCAGCCTTCTCGGATAAGCCTTTCGATCTCTTCCTTCAAGTGATAACAATCACTCGTATTGTGGCCATGATCGCGATGGTAGTGACAATATTTATCCTTATTCTGTCGGTTCGGATTACTTTAAAGCTTATTCGGCCAACTGACAAATCCTTCACCCTTGATCTCCATCAACACCTGCTCTTGTGATTTATTGAGCTGAGTGTATACCGAGAACTTCCGGTCAGGTCGTTTTCCCGGCTTACGTTCATCATGCGTTTGATCGTCCTTGCGCTTCTTCCCTCCAACCGAGTCAACTTCCTTTTTAGCTGATTCTTAGGCCAAGGTTTTTGCATTCTAGACGGCTTCACGCAAGTTCCGTGTTTCCTCGGCGTCCGCGTACTTATCCGACTGAGTCATGAACTCAGCCAGAGTCATAGGCAGATTCTTGTCTGGGGATGCCAGAAATGGCTCGTCCTTAACGCCTTGCATGATTGAATTGAGTGATGTCTCCTCTGAATGTTTCTAAACCTGGAGCGACTCAAAATTGAAACGCTTGATGTAGTCTTTCAATAGCTCTCTCTCCTTCTCAACTATGTTGTTCAGATGCGCAGGGGGTTTCAACTTCTTCTCCCTCCAATGAAATTGGTGAGAAATGCATCACTGAGCTCTGTAAACAAGCTAAGTGACTTTGGTTTTAGCTGTTTGAACCAAAGTCGAGGTACGTCGACTAAGGTGAGAAAAAAGCTCGACACACAATTCTATGTATGTTCGAAAGCATTCGATGTGTTCAGTTGGGTTGGTTTTACCGGTGAAAGGTGTGATTTGTGGAAGACGAAACCATTCTGGTAGCCGAGCCTGCATTACTTCCTCCACAAACGGGGATGCCTTTATTTTGAGCCTGTTTATTTTGATGTACATCCTGACTCTGCTTCATATCCGCAATCTCTTCCCGTACTTCTTTCCTGAAGTCCTGGAGGTCGGCTTTCCAGGTCTCGTCGCTTTCTATCATCCCCTCAACCGGAGGCCAGTTGCGCCTCCGTCGATCTATCTCGTGTCGAAGATCAGTGGGGGGCAGCATGGCAGTCGTGGAATGAGCGTGCGCTAGATCGGACGAACCGTGGGGCAGACTTCGCTGAGGGACAGATCGCGGAGCGATAGGCTCAGGGCCGGCTACTTGTTGTGGGACGTTCATTGTCTGACCATAGGGCTGAACTTGCTGCCGATGTATCTGCTCCAACATTTGTTTCATGACGTTTATGTCGGATCTGAGTTCCTGGACCTCTTTATCTAATCGTCCATTGTCTCGGTTCCGCTGGGTATTTCTTATCGCAGTAAAGGTCGCTGGACGAGCAGCGGAATCTCGACAGTTGTCGGGTTGATTCTGAGTTCCTTGGGTTATGCTCGCACCCAGCGGTCCAGTGACAAAGGCCTCATTTAACTCTTCTTGGACTGTTCTTCTAGTTATCACCATTATAACGCGTTCACAACTTCTGGGTAGAGCGTGAAAAATGACTTTTTGTACATATTCCTACAGACGATGCTAAACTGTTGATACAAAAATCTGGTCGACCCTCCTTAGACCTTCGAGTACCTGCACAAAAAGAAGACAAATGAGACCTTGGCTAAAACCGGGGACCCTCTGATGCTAAAGTCAGTGACTGGACGATGTAGGAAGGGTTTTTAGAAGATTTTTTCTACGTACCTTTGATCTTAGAGACGTCCTTCTTTTATAGGAGTGAAAGGTCCTGCTGTGCAGGGATTCTCTCCCCAATCTTAGGAGATTTGATTTGATAGCAATCTGCTTATGGATGTTTTCCGATCCCAAGATTATCGGGCTTAGGAATTCTTTCACAAGATTTTCGGGATGGTATTCATGCTTACACCGTCTCTTCCTTGCTCGGTTCGGCCTTGACCGACTCTAGTAATAGACGAGTCTTGGCTGGCTGCAAGGACATGTCTTCTTATCTTCTATCGGATGAAACAGAGTCGGCTCATAACCGATACTCATTCTTATTCCGATAACCAACACTACAACTGACTTAATATGAGTTGGTTTTCTGATCGATCGAGCGACTTTTAGCCTTTGGACCTTAGTTGATCCCCTTTAGATGTTGCTGGCTCGTTGTCCGAAACAACTTTATGTGTCTTATAAATCCGGCCTATGGTCTTGACTCTTTATCTCTCGGTCGGAATTTATTTTTTGCAATCCGAGCTAAGTCTCTCCTTTAAGCTTTACTGTCTTGCCTCGGTCGGACCCGTTACCTCGAATCCTCGGGTTGTATCAGTAGAGTTGGTCCATTCCATAACTAGATTTCCGGACTTGTTCCCCAACAGGTTTAAAGTCATTATAGTGTCATTCTCTTTAAAACAATATTCATACATTCTCAATATTTAAATCAATTTATAACAGAGTTTCAATAAATCTGTTTTGCTTTCAGGATACATTAAACCTCATTATCTGAAATACTAAAATATGAGCTTACACCTACAGACCAAAGACTACACCCTTATGTAATTTAGACTTTTGCAACTTTTCTAACACCTTTGATTTATTCATTTCTTATGGGCACAAAAGTTTTGTATTTGTTTTTAGTTCATGCAATGTAAATGACCTTATAAACAGTTTGGATGACATATAAACATTAAGGGGGTTTCAATGATAGACATTTCTTTCCCTACTGTTTTGTCCTACGTCGGCCACTTGAGTCCTGGATTTAGCTAATTTTATCCTAAAATAAGCTCTCAAAACAAATGGATGGATTGGATTTCTCACAAACATCCTCATAACCCCTGCCTATGCTCCCATCACAAAAGCATTATGCTCAAGGCTTTTGCAGGGAATCCAAGTACCCTTCAAGCATGTTTTATGTGGGCCCATCTTTGAGTGCACCACATGGCAAACAAATTCCAAAGACGGAATATCATGATATATATTTGAACATCATGTCTGAGGGGATTTCAGTATATATTTATTCTCACTCAGGGTAAAAAAGGCCTACTGATGTGTACCATATGGCTGAATATAGATAGCACAGATCAGCTGGCCGTACACGTACGACACAGAAATCCGAGGCCCATGTCCTAAGGTTTATTTATTTATTATTATTTTTTTAATGATCTTGATTGCGGGTCCCACCTAATAAGTCATGCAAAAATAATATGGTCAGCATGCATTGGTCAGTTAGGCAGGTGCGTGTGAAATACAAAAGCACGTGAGGCTATTACAGGAATAGTAATTATTTTTAAGCAACAGATAGCGTTTGAGTCCACGTATTTAGGTGTACCCCTAACATCCGGTATTTTATACAATGCTTAGGCTAGGAAGATTGTACAATGTGCTTAGGCTTTTATTTTGTGCTAGCGGGACTAGCTACTTGGCGATCCAAACCGTTGGTATCATGGACCCTTGGATTGGACGGCGTGTGAACCAAAATTACTCTTGTTAAGATCCTAGCTATAGAATACTTGGATTTTAATGATTGATTATAAACCATAGCCGTGATTTCTTTCCCAAAGATGTCTTAGTTGACCATTTGTGCAAAGGCTTAAGATTTTTATTTTTATTTTTTGGGTGATTTTTAGTGCATAAATAATAGAAATCAGGGTCATAAAAACAACGGTCTCAATGACTTAAAAATTGGCCCCACTTACCGCACTGTACAATCTCTCGCAGGAGCATTGTATAATAGCTGCTAATGGCTGAGATATTATCACAGGAAAGGGCTGAGGAAATCTATGGTCTATCTTTAAAATAGCTGCTATCGTTGTCAGGCTCAAAATTCTTTATTTACGTGTATGAATTGCGTTTGGTCCACAATGACTTGTATAGGAATAGATTTTTTTGGGGTTCTCGTTACCTACCACATCTAAGTTCAAAGCACTTGGGTTATTAAATTGGACATTATTTTAAATAGAAATGATGCAGTGCTCAGGTGGCACTACTAGTTATAGTGAAGCAGCATTGGGACAATTGGACAGTCCAGTTGACTGATCTGGACCGTCTATTATGTCCATCACAAATTTTATGGTTTACCCTGTAAAAACCACACAAATACAGAACCTTGCCATCTTTATGCATACAACACGGTTAGCGTTTGGCCAATTTTACTGCTGCAATTAGAGGTGGGTGACATATTAATATTGAGTTTTAGCCCTTCGAGTGAGGGTATTTTTGTCTTTGGCTTCTGCGATACCGCTTTTCTTCTCTGTAATGCAAGTCGACTTCTACTACTAATATTCTTTATGCATAGCCCATATGTTGTTTACACCTATATTTAGTGCCCCCACGTGGGATAATCACCGGCTACCACATGTCAACGTCATGTAATCGCAACTGATGTAAGACATACTCTCGACTAAGAGGTGTCGTTCACTCTTCCTTCGACAATATGCATTTTATTAATAGAAGTGTGAAAACATGAGCACCGAGGCTTGCTTCTAGGGGAGTGAATCATGACATGCTTAGTAACTACAATTACTATGTCTGTTAATGAGGCAATGTGCCTACCACATCTATATGAGACTTGCTGAAAATAACAATTCTTAACACAAATCTAGTAATAATTTTCTCGAAAGTTGTCTTTTACAGTCCTTCCAAAATAAGATATCTTTCTAGAGACGGTGAGAGGTATTATAGCATTCCAGAAGATTCCAAAAAATGGATCAACGTCCAAGTGAATCTAACTACAACTTGGATCAAAATCGGAAGATATAAATGTATTGGTACAATCAGAACTTTCTCCCCATGCTTTAATTGGAATCAAGAGAACAAAAAGAACTAGATTCAAAATTTAGTTCGACCAATCACCAATCAAAGGCCTTTCAGATTTTGATGTGATGGATCTTGTCCATCTATTTCTTCCAACACTCTACATCATCAAGGCAATGAGATCCTTCAAATCAGTAACTTAAATTTCTTAAAGGGGTTCCTTCTGGATCAGCCCGTGAGGTTACTGGAACCGAAACTGGTGGCCCTAAAATGTTTGAAGACTTCTTAGACATCTCTCCTTCTCACTCTACATAGCCTGCGTGTTATCTTTTACACCCTTTTCCTTGGTCTCTCTCCTTTTCTAATTTTCTCTCTCTATAATTGTGTATACTTGTTAAAGCCCCTGGTTAAAATAACACATGAAAACTAGGTCAAGCCAACGATTTCCACGATCCACTTCTTAAGGCCATCACGAATATTGCTTAAAGATAACAAGTACACTTTAATACACTTTAAACCTACATTTCTGTTTGTCTCTTCCATATCCTACTTCTTTTTCATCATTTTTTTCCACGGACTAAGTTCGCTTTGAATGACTGCTGTGAAAAATCATCTGAATTTTTTCTGACCTGTCAAATTATATCTAACGTCGTGTCTCACCTACTGGATAGATCATCTTTAACCTACCAGATGGACCATCTTTATCTTTGGGCAGTCATATTCAGAGGGCAAAGCCCATGTGATGATGGATGGCTTTGATATTACACCCTTCTGTCATGCTGGTACTTGTGGTGGCACATGCATTAGATCACTTGTCTGCCCCGTTTGATCTTTGTCAAAAACTCAGATTAGTATCCTATTAAATTCATACGGAAGTAAACTACCACTGTGTAGTTGAACCAACCCAACTACTTTTCCTAATGATGGGCCACATCATGCTATGTACTTGTTATAGTCCACTCCCAGTGGGGCTGACAATACGTGCATGTATTATAGATCACATAAAAGGCACAGAGTCTGATTGATAACTATGCGAGTATGACCTGTTAATGTGACGGAATAAACAATTCAAGAACACTACCATTCTCATATAAATAATACAATGATGTGTGCCCAATGTACTCGAATGAAATTAATTTCTTCTATCCCCACAAGGCGACTCTACATGTAGATACAAGTGTTAGTTTATCTAGATGCGGAAATCTTTGAGATCGAGCCGTGCATCTACATGTAGATACAAGTGTTAGTTTATCTAGATGCCAGATCGAACCGTGTATAGGACAGAGATCTAGGGTTTGGATGGCTTACCTAACTGAGACGTCATGTATAAAGTATCAGAACACCAGGTAAACAAAGCTAGGATCTTCCTCTCCTTCACACCCTTTTGTAGAACAATAGATGGACTTAAACTTCTACTGTAGTGTAGGATTGAGACCCAGCTATCTTATATATGTAAATTATATGAAGATGAGAGTTTGAAACCCATCACAACTCTCCCTCACGGCTTTACACTGTTTTAATCCTAGTCAAACAACCCTGCGTATTGAGCTATAGCATTCTAACCCCTTACGCATTCATATATAAATTATCTGCGTAAATCACACTGAAGTGGGGTCCACTGGTTTACCCAATCACATATAGACTGTTGATCAATAAAGTCCACCTTATAGAGTTCTTAACATGCTTGTATTGCACGGTATATCAAGCTAGGGGAGAATGACCAATCTCTTCCTGGCGTATAAGCAATGGGTCAGAAATACATCTGAACTTGTATATACAAGAAATGCTAACACACTCATGTTTCCAATCCTCTAATCCCTTGGGCCAAGGATGGGATTGATTTTCGGAATTAAAACGGGTAGGATGCATTCTTGTGTTCTAACAACTTTCAAACATACAAGTGGGTTTATCTTTGACAACAACACATGACCCAATCAAATCCAGCCATATAATGTGAACAAGATGATAGAACTTATGTGGATTCATTATTGTGAGCCTATCATTATGTTTGGGTTCTATACTCAAGTCATCTATCCAATTTTTCAGATCATTTAAAAAATAAATAAAAATAAATCATGAACCAAAAAAGCAGATCCAAATCTAAGGTGGAACACACCATAGGAAACAATAATTGAACACGTACCATTAAAACTTCTTAAGGATACTATAATGCTTTTTTGGTATCCAATCTATTGATAAGATCACACGAACTTAAATGAAGGTAAAATACAATATCAGTTTGATCCAAAACTTTTGTAGCCTTAAGATGTTTTTAACGGTGGGAGTTCAATTATCACTGTTTCCTGTGGTGTGGTCCATTGTAGATAGGGCTGGACATCGAGCCAAGCCGAGTCGAGGTGGGCCAAGCTTGGCTTGGCTTGTCCGTGCCCTTCTTAAGTTCGAGTTCGAGCTCGAGCTCAGCCTCGAGCTTACTATTGAAGCTTGGCTTGTTTACCAAAACTTTTGAATCAAGCTTGAGGTGAGATAGTTGAACGAGTCGAGTCGAGTTTGCTCTCAACCTAACCTAACCCCCCAACTTGCACCTGATTTAACCTAGCAACCCGACCCAACTGACCCAACCCTCAAATCAAATACTTATATATATGTGTGTGTGTGTGTGTGTGTGTGTGTATTAGATAGAGCCATAGATGGTACCTTATTGTTGGTGCTGAGAGAGACATACGGGTTAGGTAAGAAAGGAAAATGGTAAGAGAGGAACAGACGGGTAGAATTTATGTTTTAATTTTTAAAATTTTTAAATATAATATAATATATATACATATATAATAATAATAATATATGTTCGAGTCAAGCCGAGCTTGAGCTTTGAGCTAAGCCGAATTCGAGTTGAGTCGAGTCAAACTGCACTATGTTTGAACTTGGTTTGTTTTCAAAACGAGCTAGGTCATAAAGAGCTTGTCTCGCCATGAGTTATCATTCGAGTCGAGTCAAGTCGAGCTAGATCGAGCCAACTCGAGTAAGCTTTTCAAGCTAGCTTATCTTGTGTACAACCCTGATTGTAGATTTGGATCATCTTCACTTTTAGGCTCATGCCCTATAATGATTGGGCAAAATGGATAGATCGAGGTGGTGTAAGAAACATAAATCACAATGGGCTACACGTTCGAGGATTGATAATCCAAACCGTTGGGTATCATGGGAGTCGGATTGGATGGCCTGTGAACCAAAATTCCTCCTGTTTTGAAGATCCTAGCCATAGAATAATTGGATTTTATTGGTTGATTATAAACCGTAGCCGTGCTTTCTCGGCAATGGATGTCTTAGTTGACCACCTGTGGGAAGGCCTAAGAATCTTTTTTTCCCCTATTCGGGTGATTTTCAGTGCATAAATAATACAAATCAAGGTCTAATATCAACAGTCTCGATGACTTAAAAATGGACCCCACTTGTACAGGCTTTCGGTACCACCTCTCTTCGAGCATTGTATAATGGCTGAGATACTATTAAAAGAATTAAAGGGTCAGGAGATCTATGGGCCATGTTTAAAATAGCTATGGTGGTTGCCAAGTACTGAAATTCTCTATTTTAGTTCATGTACATGGATTGCGTTGGTCTGCAATGACACATAGAAGGGTAGATTTTCTTTTTTTTTCTTTTTTAATTTTGGCCTCGTGAGTCGTGACCTTCCACACATGGCTTAGTTGGAAGCACTTAAATTGGACATTCTTTAAAGAGAAAATTATCACTGTAAACGCTACCTTTTATCAAGCGTCTTTTACAAAGAGTTTAAAACTTACCTTCCCAACTTAGACCTTGCATGTAAGGACAGACATTTCAGTACGAAAATACCCCTGCTTTTCACTTAGCATTGCACGTACAGACAGGGGTATTTTCGTCCTCAAATGTTCTGTCAGTACATACAAGGTCTATGTTGGGAAGGTAAGTTTTGCACTGTTTATAAAAGATGCTGGATAAAAGGTGGCGTCTACTGTGATAATTTTCTCTTATTTAAATAGAAATGATCCAGTACCCTACTGCACTACTAATAGTTTTAGTGCTTCTATCTGCAATGGGACATTTGGACAGTCCAGTTGACCATCTGAGCTGTCTGTTAGGTCCATCACAAATTTCATGGTTTACCATATAAAAATCAAATCAATCCAAAACCATGTTATCCATACTTAGGGTTGTACATGAACCGAGTTAGCACGGTTAGCTCGCTGGACTCGACTTGAAAAGGCTTGATTTGACTCGGTTTGAAACTGAGTTCGAGTCAAGTTAAGCTGATTTTTTTAGCTCAAAAAAATTTCAAACCAAGTTTGAGTTCGACTTGACTCGAATTGAACCCAGCTCGAATCGAACTTGGATTGAACCATTTCGGTGACTCGGTTACTTTGATATTGATGTTGCTCACCACGTGTTTGATGAAATGACTCAACAAAGTGTGGCTGGTAGTAAGGAAGTTATATATATGAAACAAATACTTTTTTTTCTTCTTGATTTTATATGTTGCTTAGAAGGTATTTGATGAAATACCTGTAAAACCACCGTTGTTGTTTTAGATACAGTGAGATTTTGAAAGTGCAATACATGTGTTTATGAAAATGCTACACAGGCAAACTCAGCTAGGACTGGCCCGAGCTGCTGACCGAACTGAGCCGAGCTGGCCAGACAGGCTCAAGGATCGAGCCAAGCCGAGTTCGAGCTAGGGTTAGCAAGTGGGCAAGTGGCCAAGCCGAGTCGAGCTTTACCCAGCTTGACTCGGTTCGACTCATGTACACCTCTATCTATACTGCATATAGGGTGAGAGGTATTTGGCCAATTTTGCCCGTGATGGACATGAGGTGAAGCATCAATATAGAGGTTTGTAGTTAGCCCTTAAATGAAGTTATTTTTGTCATATAACTTTGTAGTAATGTTAATTGGATGCTTTCACTTCTTTTTATATGTAGCCTGTATACATGAGTGAAACATTAAAGAGAGCATTGGATATTTAGGGCCAACCATGATAACCCCCTGACATTTAAGCTGAATATTGGTAGTACCCCCCTTTAAAAAAAAAAAGAAAAAAGAAGCAAATATAAAGCTTTAATGAGCTACAATATTGGAAATTGTTTGGCTAGTGTTCTCTCTCTCTTCTTAGTTGTAGCGCACCTTTTCCCTCATTCTCTCTCCTTTTTTTTTTCCCTCCCTATGCCTATGTACTTGTCAAAGCACCTACTTAAAATAACAGATGGAGAACTAGGCCAAGTTGATGATTTTTAGCAATCTATTTCTGTGAATTTAGGTATGGACTGGATGATTCAATCGTTGTGATGGCCATGTTACAACACACAAAATGTACTCTGAACAAAATAGACGGTGTAAGATCAATCGAATGGGCTGTCCAAAGTATCATGATGCAACTAAAAAAACCATATCTTATAGTTCTCTGAGAGAACTGGATTATTACTCAATTTGAAAATTCTCGTGGCGCACGCTGTTATTGGCAGGTGTGGTGCACGTGGAGAGAGAAATGCAGAGGAAGGAGAGAGAATGGGTCTCATGTGGCAGATCTGAACCTTTAATCTATTTGGCTCTATCTTAGATAGAGCGTACACCGATAATCACACCGATCTAGTGATCCTAGCCGCTCATCTCAGGATCTTTGTGTAATACAGAAAGGGTGGCTACAAAAGGACCAATCAAGAGTCGATGTTTTACGGGCGAAAACCTCCAATCAATGGCTAAGCATAATGGAATGGTGAGATTTTTGGAGTCCACCTTTCATGTGGAGCCCACCTTTGATGTGGATGGTCCACCATGTGGATCCCACCTTCAAAGTTGGCTCTGTCATGAAGAGCCCGCCTTACCTTTGATGTGGACCATCCATTTTGTTGGGCCACCATAACATGGGTCATCCATCATATGGGGCTCACCTTTGATGTTCATTAATCATTGCCCATCATGTGGAGTCCAACTTTGATGTGGACCGTGCATCGTGTGGGCACCACCTTCAAAGTGGGCTAGCCGCCTTAGATGTTGGTATTCATTATTAGTATTGAACTTTGGATGTGGAATGTTCATTTTGCGACGCCCATATCTTAATATGGGTCATTCATAATTTGAAGCCCTTCATTAATTTTAATTAAGCTTCAACTATCAAGCTTTGGTATATTATAAAAGAGCTTTGGTATATTATAAAAGGGGTAAGATAGGAATTACTAAAATGGTTTAGGGACGAGCTTATTCCATGATAGTGCAAAACAGGTTTTAATTATGAGGAAATGCATCTAGCCCTTTTTCTACATGTAAGGAAATGCATCTTGCTCTTATTCCACATTTAGCTCTTAATGGATAAGTCAGACGTCTAAAAATTAAACCCATCATCACATCATTGGAAATTATTTGGAAGATGAGAGTTACCATGTTCACTATTTATAAATGTGTGTTTCAACACAAAACTTCTTTTTTGAAGTTCTTTTGAGTCTACAATTGAGCCATAAGTAGAGACCTTAATCGAATGCGGGGCTTGTTATTTATTCATGTGTTTAAAATGAGGTGACTCATGTTGAGTGTCAAAAATTGTATATTTCTTCCTTGTTGCTAATTGGTTTTGGGAACATGAATATGTTTAATTGATCTAATTTCAAAAATTCTCTTATGATGTGATTTTGAGAGCTAAGAAGAAAAAAACGTTTAAAAAGAAAATTTATACTCAAAAAATTACTAAACGTAAATTTAAAGATTTGAAAGTCACTAATGAAAAATTCAACTCATCCAGTGGTTAGTGTTAATTTTACGTGAACACCAAAATAGTGCCCACCTAAGCAATGGACTCCTTTTCTCCTAAAGCTTAGGAGAACCATAGTTAAGAAATGAAATGGAAGGTATGTAATGATAATTAGTTAAATTAATGTTATAGATTATTAGAAACCTTTTTGAACAGAGCATTAGAATGTAAATTCTATAATGTGAATCCAGCCCAATGTAAGGTCAACCATGACATGTGTAGTCAATCCAGCCCACCCATCAAGTGAGTGCTACCATGGTGATGGGATCCTCTGAAAAGCATGAGTAGACAATCATTTGGTGGACCACATGATTAGATGGATAACCATATGGAATTGGACAGAGTGATGCTACTACCTCAATCTCTTCCCAAATGTCCATTTATAGGCAATTGGTTAGACTAGTTATGCCATACAATCGCTGAGATTTTCCTTTAATGACCAACATGTGGTGGAATCCACTTGGTGAATGGTCAGGATCTAGTATAAAATTCTAGTGGTGACTCTTAGGGCCCTTATGAATAACATGAAATAAGTTAGCAGCAGATAAGTAATTTATTTCAGATATGTAAGTTTGGTTTATGATTAGTCATGAGTAACTTATTTACTTAAAAGTATATAATTGTTTCAGTTATTTTTTAGAACTTTTTTTTTCTTTCATAAGCTGCTGAAGAAAGAGATAGGAGAGATGAAAGAGAGGAGAAGCTAATAAGTATGTGGTTCACCGAACCCACTTATATTCTTAATATGTAGAAACTAAGATAAGTTACTTGTGTCATAAGTAACTTATCTTAAGCGACTTACCATCCAAATGCCCCCTTGGGGCGTTTGAATACCACCAAATAAGTTACTTTTTGTAGTTACAGCAATAGATAAGTTTGGTTTAACATCAATTATAAATAATTTTTTTTTATGTAAAGTTATTTAATCACTTTAACTTAACAAGTAGAACCAACATGAGTCATAAGCAACTTATCTTAAGTAACTTATGATCCAAGCACCCCCTCAGCGATTGCTGGTGGCATCAGTTGTTCCTGGATCTTGGTGGTTTTTTATAACATGTAACAACATTAAATTTATATTATGGTGAAAAATGACAGTTGGTGAAATGACACCATAAAATGACATTTACTTTTTCCCTGAAAAAGATTAAATTATGTCTTTAAATTCAACCCATGAGTCATTTCTTTGCAGTAGGAATCGTCTTGAAAATTTTGTAGAAACTACAAAAGGTATATATTATAAAAAGCCAATTAATCATGGGTGTAAGTTATTGAAGGTAAGGTGGTCAATGGCGTGTAGTTTTCAATTTTGTACAGGAAAGTATTACCTTTATTTGGTTCATGAGAGGAGGCTTATTGTACTTTAGAGGTATATTTTTTACAAGCATATTGTAAGATAATTTAAAAATTGATAGGGTGAGAATGTCGCTTCAAAGATAGTGACATTTAAAACATTTTAAACTTATTTCAATGCATGGAGTCATTTACGCCTCTTCATGTATCTTGTCTTTCATCATTTGGCCACCTAACCAATGAATAACGGTTGTAAAACGTCAGCCAAAGTTTTTAACCTTGGAACGGATTTCTAATATTGTCATGGCTCACCTACTAGACGGACCACTATTATCTTTGTGTAGTGACATTTGATATTTCACTTGTCTGCCCTGCTGACACATGTAGTGGCGTGTGCATTAAATAACTTATAGGCCCCCTATGGACTTTGATAAAAGCTCAGCCATTTTCAGTGTATCTTCAATCCAGTCTAACAGGGGGCCCACAATATGAGGGTTACAGATCACATACATTTAAAGCATGGGTGTGGTTGATAACTTTGCTATGACCATTACCTATTCTATCCTCACACGCATCCCACCAGATATGGAAATGGATTGGCTACTCCCTATGCCACCAGCCAATGGCTGATGTCAGTACTCTGTGGGCCCCACCATGATGTATGTGTTTCATCCATGCTGTCCATCTATTTTTCTAGATCATTTTATGGTATGAGACCAAAAATGAATTATATATCAATCTCAACTGGAACACATTACAGGAAACATGGTTGAGTGAATTTAGACCATTAAAAACTTTTTGGGGGCCATAAAAGTTTTGGATCAAAATGATCTTTGTTTTTTCCCTTCATCTGTGTCTGTATGAGCTAATCAACAGATTGGATGTCAAATAAACAATACAGTGGGCCTTAGGAGAATTTTAATGTTGGATATCCAATCACTATTGTTTTCCTATGGTGTGGTCCGCCTGAGATTTAAATCTCTCTAAATTTTGGGATGATATCATAAAATGATCTGTAAAAATGGATGAACGGAATGGATGAAACACATACATCATGGTGGGGCCCACAGATCACCGACCATCAGCCCCGGGCTGGTGGCAGGGGAGTAGCCGATCCGTTTACACCTTATATACGTTTGTTGCACCCTATGTCATGATAAGGGGAATAGCCCGAGGAGGATTAGCTGCGACCGCAGGTGGGTGCAACCATGACGGTAAGGCCAGCCTTGATGCATGTGTTGTATATCCATGCCCTCCATTCATTCGGACAGCTTTTTTTCTCTCTTTTTATTATTATTATTATTTTTATTATTTTTACTTTTAAACTTAGGGCATGGTCCAAAAAGAAGCAGATAAAAATCTGAGGTGCACCATACTTCATTGAACACCCACTATTAAAAACTAGGGTCCACCTTAATATTTATATGTGGTACACCTGTTGATAAGGTCACACAGATCTGGATGAAGGGAAAACACAGAGTATATTGATAAAAAAACACTTTTATACTTCGTCCACCTGTTGATAAGGTCACACAGATCTGGATGAAGGGAAAACACAGAGTATATTAATAAAAAAACATTTTTGTGGCCCCAAAAAGCTTTTAATGGTGGGAATTCAATTCTTATTATGTGGTCCACTTGACATTTGTATCTGCTTAATTTTTGGTAACATGCCCTAAAATAAGCTGTCAAAATGGATGAATGACATGGATATACAATGCATACATCAAGGTGGGCCCTATATTCAGGATCGCACCCACCTGGCTGGATCCGTGGTCACAGCTAATCCACGTCCAGAGTAACTGAAGAAATCTCCCGCACATAAAGCATCGGATCAGTAACAAAAACAAAAAAACAAAAAACAAAACCGTCTTAACTTGCATATACGAACCCTCTGCAATCCTCTTTGGTTGCTCAAGTTACATATTTGCCCTTGCGCCCTAGCAAGTGTCATTACATTGGACAATTGAATCCCATCGTCACCTCTGAGAAATCTGAATCCTACGTGTTAGACTTGAGAGGTTCATGCGATGGTGTCCATCGTTTATGTGATGTGGATTGAAAATCTAGTCCGTTGGTTTATCATAAGGACATATCATCCCGTGTGGAGCCATCATCACAATAACCAACCGTAGCTGCAAGTCCTATTAATCTGGCAACATAGTCAACTAACTGCCATTAACCATTCTCCTCATAGCTAAAGGAATAATGCCGACCAATCATAGCCGTTTTTTACTATTTGTCCCTTGTGCATAGCCGATTTTTTAAGGCTGTTCCATCTCTATCTTCAATCTTTGTTTGGGGGCCCTTTGAGTCCCGACAAGACATTGGTGATCTTATCATCTCATATGGCTCCTTTATATTCCATTCAAAATAGCTATTGGACATGCGTGAGGTCAGCTACACTTCATGTAGAACTGATCATGTCAAAGCAGCTTCCCATCGCCCTTGCGATGCGGTACCAGTGCATGTTACCCCAGTTATCTTAGGAATGAGATGTGTTGGAGTTAGAAGTTGGCCCAGCTCAAGCAGTCCTTAAGGGCTTGTTTGGGAGCATGGATTTGGAACCTCCTGGATTCGGAGCCCCCTAGATTGGAAACCCCTTGGATTGGAAATCCTCCCAGTGTGTTTGGGACTCGGAGTGTAAATCAACTTTAATTCAAAAATACCTATGCATGGTATACTTATAAGGATTTGAATTTAATTACTAAATCAATTTTAATATCCCTAATTAGTGAGATGTATAATTTTTGACACCATGGTTGGGAAAAGCCCGCTGAAATATATGCTTTACTTGAAAATGATGAAATTCTAAGTCTCGAATGAACCGCAAGAGCAAGATCATGTTTGAGTGACTAACCAATGATTTTTAATCGTTGATTAATGTGGACAATGTTTAAATGGTGCTGATTTACGTGGATAATGTTTGGACGGTGCTAATCATCATTAGTGGGCCATGTGCCCAATAGAATGATAATATACAGTAACATACATGTTACACCTGCAACTACTGAAATGATTTTAGGTGTAATCCAAGCTCTCACTGCGGATTACGAACCCCCTCAAATTAGAGGGGATTGGAAACCCCCTGGATTGGCAATCCCCATTTACTTTATGTTGCCAAACAACTTAAGGGGATTTGAAACCCCCTCGAATCTCCTCCCATCTACGGTGCCAAACGACCCCTTAGTGAAAGAGACAAATCTTAGGGCTTGTTTGGCCGGGCAGATTGGATGGGATTGGATGGTATTAGAGTGGATTGTACGGATTTCAAGGTAATGGTAGCTGCATCAGTGGATTGGTGCAAGATCTATGGGATTGCTATATCCCGGGATTGTTATATTCAGTCTGTATGGCGCGCCCGGCCAATCCCGGGATTAAACCTTCCAATTCCTTTCAATCCCTCGAACCAAACATGTCCAACGCAATTTTGAAGGGATTAGGATGGATTGGATGGGATTTAAAGGTAATGATGGGGATGTCAGTGGATTGTCTTAAGATCCATGGGATTGCTATATCCCGGGATCACGATCCCGTGTCTGTTTGGCATGCCTGGCCAATCTCGGGATCTATTTTCCAATCCCTTTCATTCCCTTCCAATCCCATCCAATCTGCCTGGCCAAACAGGCCCTTAGTTTGTTTGTGAACTGGCCAAGGATTAGGTTCCAAACCAACCCCAGGGATGAGTTGGTTTTGTTGAATAGGTGGAGTGTAACATCTCTTAATAAGAGACGTAATCCACTCATATTATATTACGTTTTAATTTTCTTGTGGAGACATGCTTCCTCATTTAGATACATAGTGACCTACCAGGCAAGTGAAACTTATTATCTTTGGCTTTGTGATATCTACTCTTATGTAATTTATGTGACGAAGGCTGTAGGTAAATAGTGAGCCAATTTAGTTTTTTTATCTTTAAAAAAAAAAAAATAGTGAGGAATTCTTTACACATGTGAAAAAGATGTAAGCTTTGTATTTTTATTTTTGTTGTTTTTAGTATTGAAGAAAATTTTTCGTTATTATTTCATAAAGTAAGTATATTGTCAAACTAAGTAAATCTTTATATTCATTTTTTTAATTTTGTTTAATATTTTCAATTTTTTTTTAATTTTTAATATTTAATTTTTATTTAATTTTTATTTTTTTAAATTTTTTTTTTTTGCGCATTAGCTTTACTTATATTAAGTAACGCGGGGTGTTTTTCTGCACTAAGTTTTCCTCATTCAGCTATCTATTTTACTTTCTATCATGTGCTATAGCTTTAGTACCTTCAATATCAATTTATTATATTGTGGATTGTGCATTGAATATTTAAAATTGGTGACCACATCGGGAACTTGTTTGTCGAAATGTGGAATGACATTACAAAAGTCATGACAGGCAGTGGAGGCTCTTTATTACTCAACTTTATAAGGAAGCAGCATTCTTGGTACATTAAAGAGAGTTGATGATCTTTGGTCCGAGTGCATATACATGACAGAATTTGACTGAGACGGTTACTTGTGCATTTAAGCTTCGTTTTCTGTAGACCCATCAACTTTCAAACCTACTTTGCGTGGGACTTATCACGGACCATAACACATGGCCCTTTGAGGCCGACCAAGATATATGTGTTTCATCCATGATGTCATCCATCTTGCCAGCTCATTTTAAGCAATGAGCCTATAATTGAAGTATATCAAAAGCTCAAGTGGACCACATCATAGAAAAGAGTAGAGATTAAATGCCTACGGTTGGAAACATCTCGGAGGCCACGGAAGTTTTGGATCAAGTTACCTTATGAACAGAGTGGATGACATGTTTCGTCTGATGTGGTCCAGCTCTGAACATGCTTTAATTTCGGGCCATTGGCCTAAAATGAGCAGGCAAGAGTCCTATCACCTCAGAAGTCGCTGGTAGCAGAGTCACAATGCAATCGGCATCCTATATAGACTGGGGGTGTTTGGTCATTCTTTGTTAGGTTAACCCTCGGTTCACATCATCTGACCAGAAAATGTTCACCTCACCTCCTAAGTTTTTTATTATTATCAGATGATCGTGATTATGGGTAGCAACTGATAGACGGGTGTTATACAAAAGTGAGCATGGTTGGCAGGCAGGTGTTGGATACAAATCACGTGAGGCTACTAGAGAAATCATCATTATTATTTATAAGCAACAGCTAGCGTTTGGAACTGAGTCCACGTGTTTAGGTGCACATCTAACCTTATTCAATTGGTTGAGGTATTATATAATGCTCGGGCTAGAAAGATTGTACGGTATGCTTATGCTTTTATTTTGTACTAGTTGGGCCAACTACTAGGTGATCCAAACCGTTGGTATCATGGGCCTCTGATTCAACAGCCTATGTACCAAAATTCTTCCTGTTTGAAGATCCTACTCATAAAAGACTAGTAATTTATTGGTTGATCATAAACCATAGCGGTGATTTTTTTCCGGTTGATCATAAACCATAGCGGTGATTTTTTTCCCTAACCATATCTTAGTTGGCCACTTGTGGGAAGGTGATGTAGAGTGGGTCGCGGACAATTTCATGGCTATGATTTTGAATAGAATGAACTACTTCAACCACCTAACCCTGCTACGCAAAATGTGCTTAGAATAATTAGGAGAACAACATGATGATTGGTGAAGCCAAATAGGACACTTACTATTTTTGGCCAAAAACCTTGCACACCAGTGGACATCATGACCATTTATAAATATTAAGTTTACTATTTATAGTAAGAGGGGCATACCATGATTGGTAGCAATAACTTAAAAATTAGTCCACCTGTACAACTGAAAGCCGGAACCATGAGGTACAATCTCATGCCCGAGCATTTTATAATAGCTGCTAATGGCTGAGATACTATTCGAGGAATGGGGGCCAGGAAATCTATTTTCTGTATTTAAAATAGCTATGGTACTTGTAAAATAATAATAATAATAATAATGGTAGTTGTCACCGACAGAAATTCGCTATTTTAGTCCATGCACATGTATTGTATTGGTACGCAATGAGCCATAAGGCATTGTGACTCGGTGCAAAGCACTTGAGTTAGGCATTATTTTAAATAGAAATGATTCAGTGCTCTCGTTGCACTGAGAGTTATAGTGCTTCTAGCTGCAATGGGACATTTAGACAGTCCAGTGGCTGATCTGAGCCGTCTATTAGGCCCATCACAACTTTGATTCTTTTTAGTGTAAAAATCATACCAATCCAAAACCACGATATCTATATTATATATAAGGGGGTTAGCATTTAGCCAATTTTACGGCTGCAATTAGACGTGGGGTGAGGGTTGATAACCTGTTCTGAAGTGTCGGTAGCCTTCAAGTGAGGGCATTTTTGTCATTTGACTTCACAATAATGCTAATGGGATCCTTCGAGCCTACCATGGTGATTGTGAGACATCTGCACCGTATATTTATTGCGCGTCTCATGTTCGGGAGATCGGATTAGGTGAGACCCCGGCCTCACACAATAGGGTGCCGCCCTTACCGTGGGGCCCACCTTGATATATGTATTATGTATCTATGTGGTCCATCCGTTTTCCTATATTATTTTAGAGCATTATCCTAAAAATGAACCAGATCCAATTATCAGGTGGACCATACCCTAAGAAACAGTGGTGATTGACCATCCTACCATTAAAAACCTCTTAGGGAGCACCTTATTATTTCCGCAGTGTCTACTTACCATCTAATCTGTTGATAAGGTCGTAGTAAGCCTGGATGAAGGGAAAAAATAAATATCAGCTTGATCAAAAACTTTGTGGCCCATTAATGGTCAATTACCACTGTTTCTTATGGTATGGTCCACTTGATAATTGGATCTTCTTTATTTTGGAATAATGAGCTAAAATGATCTCAAAAAACAGTTGGATGGCATGGATACATAATACATACATCAAGATGGACCACGGTAACCTACATTGGGTGAGGCGGGGTCTCACCTAATCCACTCTGCATACAATTGGATCTATCTTGTTTTTGGCCTTATATGCTAAAATGGTCTGATGAAACAGATGAACGGTATGGATTTCTTATAAGCATCGCAATAGGCCTTACCTAACTTTCATACAAGTTCTTGCTAATGGCCAATTGCTGTCTATGTGAAACTTGAGTGAGGCATAACATCATAAAATGTGTGATGGTTAGGGATGTTCATGAACTGAGTTAATTAGCTCAGTTAGCTCGCTCAACTTGACTCGAAAAATCTTGATTTGACTCAATTCAAAGCTATGTTCGAGCTAAGTCAAGCTGATTTTTTTAGCTCGAAAAAATTTCAAGCCGAGTTCAGGCTTGCTTGAGCTTGACTTGAGTCGGATCAAATCTTTACTCAAATCAAACTCGGATCGAACTAATTCAATGACTTGGTTACTTTAATATTGATGTTGCTCACCAAGTGTTTGATGAAATGACTTAACGAAGTGTTGGCTAGTGATAAAAAAGGTATGTATATGAAACAAATAATATTTTTCCTTGATTTTAATGTTGCCTGAAAATTGTTTGATGAAATACTTGTAAACATATGCTGTTTTACATGCAGTGAGAAATTGAAAATGCACTGCATGTGAAAATGCTGCAGAAGCTCGATTTTGGCTCAAACTTGGCTTGAACTGACCCAAGTTGCTGACCAAACCAGGCCGTTCTGGCCAGTTAGGCTCGAGGACCGAGCCGAAGTGTGTGCACTTCTTAAAGCCCCCGGTTAAAATAACGGTGGAAACTAAGCCAAGCCAACGGATTTTAGCAATCGATCTGATAGCTGTGAATTTAGGAACGGACTGAATGATTCAATCGTTGAGATTGCCATGTTACCCTACCCACAATATATGATAAACAAAATAGATGGTGTAGATCAATTAAATGGACTGTCCAAACTATCATGATGCAACTAAATTAATAATATCTTATGTGCTCTGACGGCACTGGATTATTTCTCTATTTCATAATTCTCCTTCCGCGCACTGTTAGTTAGCAGGTGCAGTGCACGCGTTTAAAGAGAAAGGTATATACACAACGAGAAGAGTGGGTCTCGTGCCGAAGATCTGAACCTTTCATCTAATTGGCTCTATCTTAGATAGCACGTGCACCAATAATTGTACCAATCGAGCAACCCTAGCCCATGAACCCAGGACTCCTTGTGTAACACAGAAAGGGCAGTTACAAAAAAGTCTGATCAACGGTCCACGTTTGATGGGCAAAAACCTCCAATCAACGGCCAAATTTATCTTAATGGTGATATTTTTGGGGTATTACCTATCCACATTACGGTACATTAAATCTACTGAGCACGTGGAACATGTGCATGAACGGAGTACTCGAGTGGAGATCCTACAAACGTTTGTACAAAAAACAGCTTTTCCTACAACTCTTTTTCACCTTAGTATAAAGATTGTTAACGTGCCTCTAAAAGTCAATTAACATGTGAGAAACTTATCTACCCACGTGTAAATGTTATTCATCTTTTATGAGGTGGACCATAACATGTCCACGTCATCCAACCTGTCCATCAAGTGATGGCACCGTGGCGATGGGATGCTCCAAAAAGGGAATCGGATTGGCCGGTTTACCACACACCAGCTGTATAGCTGATGTATCGACTTCAGCAAGTTTTGTGCGTCCCATCATGAGGTCTGTGTTATATCCAAAGGTCCATCCATTTTGCGGGCTCGTCTTAAGTCTTGATACAAAAAATAAGGCTTGATACAAAAAAATAAGAATGATATAATGATCAAGTGGACGCCACTGCAAAAAGCAGTGGGAGATACCATTGAAACCTTTTTAGGGGTTTATAGAAGTTTTGGATCAATATTAAATTTGTTTTTCAGGTCTTCTTTACCTTATGAACAAATTGGATGGAAAATAAATGTTATGGTGGGCCCTACATAATTTTTAATAGTGAAAATCATTATCTCCATTGCTATTTGTGTTGTGGTCCATTTGATCTTTGGATATGATTCATTTTTAAGATGATATTCTAAAATAATCTCAAAAAATGGATGAATGGTGTGGATATAATAAATACATCTTTGTGGGGCCATGTAACTTTGATCTCCTTTGAACCGTCCGTACAACTTGGAGCTTGTCTTCGAGAGGCCATGTAACTTTGATCTCCTTTGAACCGTCCGTACAACTTGAAGCTTGTCTTCGAGAGACACGTGCCTACACCAGCTAATCCGCTTCCCCAAAAAACTGGTCTAGACAATCCCATTAGGTGGGCCACACTATCAAAAAAAAATATTTCCACCTAAAAGCATTTAAATTCACATGGTGATACATCATACATGTGATGTGGGTCACCCTTATTTTTTGGGCATTCCACCTTTCCCAGTGGTGCCAGCTATTTGGACCGGTAGGAATAAATACACAAACCACAGTGTGACCCCACAAGCAGATTTGTTTCTAAAACCTTGTAGGATCCAGCCTCAATATTATTTTACTCAGTTATCATTTACTCTGTTTAACAGGGTCTGAGCCCCCCATAATAGCTGAGTGGGTGAGTCCCTGATCGTGGGGTCCACCTTGACGTATGTGTTATATATCTACTCTATATCCATCAGTTTTTCATACCGATTTTAGGGCATCGTCTCGAATATGAAGTTGATCTATATCTCAAGTGAATCATACCAATCTTTGGATGAGCTGATATTTGTATTTACCCTTCATCAAGGTTGTTCTAACCTTATCAACAAGTTAGGTGGTCAATAAATATTTTGTTTTGAGAGTGGACATACAACACATATATCAATATGTGGCCCAAGATGTCATTAAGGCATGTTCCAATTCCACCTTCATTTTTTTTACACACATCTTCCTCACATAGCCTACATGGGCAGTCGAACCATGACATTAGTATTGAAATGCAGTGCCACTACATCTAAGGCATGTACTGGGACTCCACCCAATTTCTTATTTGTTCTCATTCAGGCAAAAAACGTCGCTGGGAACTAAAATGAGGCATTGAGGAGTGTTCTAGAGAATGATCCTAGGAAGACTATGATTTTCAATCTCTACATGATCCAGACCGTCCAGTTGAAGTGCCATGACATTCATTTTCCTCACCTGGCCTGTTGCATCCATCTAATGTTCAGGTGAACCGTAACAATGAGTTGAACTTGAAATTTAGAGAGATTTTTCGGCAAGTGTACAGAGCTGGAACTATGCTGCATATGCCCTAAAACGTCACAGAGTTCATCTATCCATCTATATCTATTTATATCGATAATTCTGCCCTTGCTATTAGTTTCCCGGAGTCTTGACGTATTGGGTTTTATGGGGATGTGAAGCGGATTTTCAGATAGATGAGGGTATTGAGATAATAGCTGTGGCGGCTTAACCTTCTAAATTTTTTAGGAAAAAATGTAAAAACGGGAGGGCATGCAACTTCTCCTCAGTTTAACTTGCACTGACACAAGCCTAAACTCTTTGGAGCCATTGCAGCCTATTTGTTGTACCGGCTCATGTTATGAAAAGCCATTTCCAATCAAAACCATTTAAATTATTAAAATAAAATTTATAAAACAGTTTTCAAATACTAAGCCTAAGAAAAAAAATACATGACAAATATATAATCTTTAAGATCCAAGTCATGAGAGAGTTCTTAGTAAACTAATGGATCCCTTATTAGCCCATGTGAGTCCCAACGGATCATAAATTCATAATAGGTGTATCCAAGTACACTTACTTTTGTTGGCCACATAATGACCGAGTAAAGCAAGCCAAAATACATTGTAATTAATACATTTTTCTTACACATTATCAGGTCTAAGGATTAATCAGACTTTGTACATAATCAAATCAATCATAGTTCAAGCATGATGAGTATTCTAAACTAGACATTTGACCTCAATCCACCAACACAAGTGCCCAATGGGTCTAAAATCAGAAGACTATTCTTATACCAGACACTCCTATGTTTAATAGGGTAAAGGCATCTTACTCATCTTCATATCTGATGGTGAAAACATTCCTTCCTGACTCATCATAAGTCCCCTCATACGGATGACCACATAACAGTAACTGCTAGCCTGTTCTACAACATACTAGGTGATCATGGCACAACATGGTATTAAGATCCATGGTCCACAATTATGTCTTAGTCAGTAATTATTTTGTCCAGTTTCAAGAACAACCGGAATCCCCCTCCTTTAGGCAATATCATGTATATTTTAAGTGCTTTCACATATTAACTGTGGCATAATCATAGGAACTTAATGGTCATCAAAATATATGATGAGCACGAGTTATGCAACTAATGGTCCGAGTGGATGTCACATGAATATCACAATGGGCCCTACAAAAATTCAATCTCGCCATGGGCATTTGGTGAGGCAACAAGCCTTGAGGTACTCGCCCACTACGCTAGAGTTGTAGTTTTTGACGGTTTGCTGCAAAATTAAAAAAAAAAGGCTGGGTTTAACGACGGACTTGGTCTGTCGCTAATGCAAAATGTCTGGCATTATGGCAATTAAAGTGGCGAGATTCAGCGAGGGACCAAAATTCGTTGCTAAAATGAGATTCACGATGTATTTGGTCCGTTGAAACTTAAGATTTTGCGATAGATCATGGTCCATAGTAAATTGACTTTTGCCCCTATCGCATATGTTTTTTTTTTTTTTTTTTGTAGAATATGGTAGAAAATTTTGTTTTATTATAGTTTAAGAAGAGTTTTTTAATATAATTTTAATGGTTTAATTGTATTTGTTTGTATCTAAAATTATTTTTTGCCAATTGATTGAATGCATCGATTTTTTTTATTTCAATTAAGTGGAAATTATTATTAAATTTTTTTGCTTTAAAATTGATATTTAAATGCTTTGCAAGATCACATGAAAATTTTCACTTTATAAGTAATATGGTCAGCGAAATCACTTAGCATGTAGTAAGAAAACTCTGCAACCTTCTGTTCAAAAATCGAACAATCTTCCTTTTGATCCAGCGGGATGTCATGAATGATGAGTAAAAATGTAGACGGAATAAAAACTAAGGCCCCATGCAACAAGTAATAATGAGAGAGTAAACTAAAATAAAGTGAAGAGATAGGTATCCATAGTGAACAAATAGAAAAGACAGCATAAAAGTAATTTTGGCTGTGTTTACCCCCCATCACCTCCGTGAAGTATTGTTTATGTAGGTTTTCAGGACATAGGGGGCCTCCATCATGAAAATTTTGAATGATCAACCGTGTAAATCTTTTTTCTTCTCCACTCAAGCGTAGCCTATCACGTATGATGATGTGTAGAAGAGATAGACTCACTTATTCAGGTCATGCGTAGGCCCGTTAGGTAGCACAGCATAACCCAGTAGGCACAACATGGCACGACACGTTATCCGGCACGGCACGAGGTAAGTCGGCCCAAACTATTCAAGCCCAGCATGGCACGACACTACCGGTTTATACACCTACTCACACTATAGTGGGATTTCACCACAATAGATAGTTGAACCAATGAGCTCGTGTTGAAACTCTTGCAAATCTACCGCTAAGGCATCGGTCAGGACCCAATCCTAGCCAGTGATTCACGTGGGCACTTGTTTGTTAAAAACTACCAGTGGATATTCTCATTTTTAGCCATCCAAAAATGCCCATCAATCTCATATTCGAATTATGGAATTAGCGTAACTTTCTCTTCATCATCCATCTAAACGTGTGATGATAAGTTAGACAATTTCAAAGTGCATGCGTATAATCCATCATTCTCTGGCAGAGTATCAAAGTTTTCTCTGTTTATATATATATATATATATATAAATTTTAATTATTATTATTATTATGCGAATCCACGCTGTATATTCCATCTCAACCGTCTAGCTATCGAGGGCTTAGGATTCTCCAACCTAGGAATGCTCAGAACAAGACTATTCCGCCATTTATAATTAGGAGTACATGGACTATTATATGAGTGGTTTGGATGGCTGAACTATGGTCCCACTTATAGAAGCTGAAATACCAATCGGTACCGTTCATTCTACGAATTTTCCACGGAATGACAGGAATGTTCACAACCATCTCGATGGACAACAACCTAACTGTCTACTTAGTGGATACGTCCAATGTACAAGCAATCTGTGCCGTTGAATAGGTGGATCCTACCTTGAATATGACCGAACACAAAAATCATGCCGATCTGAAGGTGGGCCAAACTTGTAGGACCCATTTGACACGCGTCGTATACGCAATTAGTGCTTCACACGCTATGCTCGGAGCTAGTTACCGAAAAATCGCTATTTCGCGGCATATTTTTTCTAGTGTTAATTGCATTAAGCGGATTAGACGGTTACCCGGTGGGGCCCACCATGATGAATGTTTATTGGCCATGCGACTTGTTGATAAAAACGAAGGGAAAACACAAATATATATCAGCTTATCCAAAACTTTTGTGGCTGCTAGGAGATTTTTAACGGTGGGCGTTCGATCGCCACGGTTTCATGCGGTGCAGGCCGCTGGAGCTTTTCAGCTGTTTCATTTTAGGTTATGCCCGAACTGGCAAATCAGATGGCCTTAAAATGAGCTGGAAAAATGGATGGATGACGTGGATAAGACACATATATCCACGATGGGTCACACATTTTATATCCGAACTCCGGTAAGAGAATAAGCTCATGTGGGGTCTACCGTTATGTATCTGTTTATCCCACCGTTTATCCATTTTCACGTATCATTTTAAGGTATGAGCCCAAAAATAAAGTAAATCGAATGCTTAAATGGACCATAACAGAGATGACTCTTGCATATAATGCATCTTGTATTTATAATGCTTCGTACATTTAAAGCAATTCAAGCTCATTATTTGGTGTGGTACATTTGAGAAAATGGATGGATGGCGTATACATAGCGGTGGACCCCATAAAAGCTATGGTCGGACGGCTTATTGTCCGACCGGGATTCGGACGCAATCCACTTCCGTACGCCGTACGCAATCCTCTGCCCCGTTGCTTGCCCGAATTATCGGTACGGGTAGGTTTCCGAGAACGAATCAAAGTACGTCTCTTAAAAAAGAGGAGCTTCCTCCGTTACGCCCGTACAATAGTATTTGTACAACAGGGTATGTGAGGCCCGCCTTGATGAATGAAATACATCCAATCCGTTCATCAGGTGTGACTTCTAAATATCACTCTGTAGGCGAAGAATCATGTGAATCAAAACCAAGGTGTGATCACACCACGGAACTTATGAGATGGAGACATTCACCATTAAAACCTTCCAACCTTCCAGATTTTCTGTCATGCCACCCATTTTTAGTGTACATAAAATCTTGTTTGTTAGGAACAGGGGCACCGCTGGGATGAAGGGATACCCTAAATTTTAGGCCAATTCAAAACTAAAGTGGCACATACGGCCTACACCAAGTGATTTTTAGAGGATTTTGGAATGATTTACGTGATGAGTCCCACCTGAGATTTGAGTGGGCCTGAGTTTAGGGATCCACAGAGAAAATGTGTGGGGAATTTTAGAGGATTTTGGAATTATTTACGAGATGTGTCCCACCCGAGATATGAATGGACCTGATTTTTAAGGATCCAAAAGGAAATTGAGTGAAGAATGTGATGTACCGATTGGATATCACGCATACAACAGGGTAGCCCTCCCACCCTATAGAATCCTGCGGGAAGCGGATTGGCTAGTGCACCACACACCGCCACGGCCGTTAAGCTCCGAATTGTACAAACGTTTTAAAGGAGATCAAAGTTATATGGACCTACGATGATGTATTTATTATATCCACACCGTTCATCCATTTTCTGAGATTATTTTAGAATATCATACTAAAAATGAATCATATCCACGGATCAAGTGGACCACAACACAAATATTAGTGGGAGAATGATTCTAACCATTAAAACATTTGTAGGGTCTACAGTAACATTTATTTCCCATCTAATCCAAACTATTCATAAGGTCACAAAGACCTAGATGAAGAGAAAAACAAATATCATTTTGATCCAAAAACTTCATTTAACCCCAAAAGGATTTGAGTGGTTTAAGTTCAATTTCCCACTACTTTTTGCAGTTTGGTCGACTTGATTTTTGAATTTATCTTATTTTTAGGCTCAAGCCTTCCGATTAGCAAACCAAATGGTCGGACGGTTTAGATATAACACATACCTCATGATAGGACCCACAAAACTTAATGAAATCAACATACCAGCAATGTCGGTGGTTTGTGGTACACCAGCCAATCCGCTTCAAATCCTACAAACGTTGCAGAGAGCTGATTGTGGGCCCACATGGTAATGCACGTGGTCTATTTTTTTTAAGGTGGAAAATGAGCCCGCATGATATTTTTATAACATCTACTCCGTCCAATAAATGCGATCACGACAGAATATAAAGTTTTATTTTAAATATTTGTGGTCCTTGTGATTTTATAGTTGGGTGTGTACGTTTGACAGGTCGAAAGTCACATACGTACAAATTTACTCCAACACGTTTTAACTTCATCACTTTTTAAAGACCTGCAACAATCGGTGGTACTCTATAATTTCCCTTTTCAAGGAGAGTTAGGTATTTTGAAATCCTCTTGGCAAATTTGAGATTTATGAGAATTTTTCTGTAGAAAATTCAAGCTCAACCATGCTCTGTAATTTGTCTGTGTGAAATCCACTCCTTCAATCACATAAAAACCATTATTTAATGTATATACGTAGGATAAGGTCAAATAGAAAATCCTATGGACACCACCAATTACAATAATGTAAAACCATTCCCAACATTGCTAAATTCACTTTCTCGCCCACCTTAGTTTTTAATCAGCTTGATTTTTGTATATTCAAGTTTACAACTTATTAACGGATTTGATGAAATATATATAGAGAAAGAGAGTTGTACACAAACCAAGCTAGCTCACTCAAATCAACTCGAAAAGCTTGACACTACTAAGGTCGAAACTATGTTCGAGCTGAGTTGAGCCAGTTTTATTGAGCTCAAAAAATTTTGAGTTGAGTCCGAGCTAGACCGAGCTTGACTTGACTTGACTCGGTCTTAAGCTCGAACTCGGCTCAGTTCGACTCGACTTGGTTTTTTGACTGGGTATATATATTTTAAAACATTTAAAATTTAAAGAAAAAAAAAAAAAACCCTAAACCACTCTAGTCTTAGCCGTTCTCCAGCACCCGACCCTAGAAACCCTAACCTACTCTAGCTGTCCAGCGGCAGCGCCCAACCCATACCCTATCAATGTCTCTCGTCTCATCTCTCTCTCAACGTTCTCTAGTGTAAGAACGCCGACTGGCGACCACTCTCCTATCCTCTCTTTCTCACCGTTCTCCAGTGACCGAGGACCACTCTCCTATACTCTCTTTCTCTATTCTCCAGCATCCGCTTGTACGACCAGCAACTAAAAGGTACTCCCCCCTACTCCTCTCCTCATCTCTCTTTTCTCCAACGTTCGTTCGATTAGCAAACCTCACCCAACCACTGGCCTAGTGGCTATGGCCTAATCAAACAATCAGACCCCACCCGCAAACTTGAACTCGAACTCGAACTTGGCTCGAACTCAACTCAAACTGGACTGAGTTGCTACCTGAGTTGCTAATCCAGGCTCGATGACCGAGCCGAGCCGAGCCGAGTTCGAGCTGAGGTATATTGCTGTTGAGTCAAGCTGAGCGGGGCAAAGCTCGACTTGGATCAACTTGTGTACACCCAATATATATATATAAAAGGGTGACCCACAGACCCATGGCCAGCATTCCATCTCATTGTTACTTGCTTCGTAGGCCCACCAACTTGGCTGTTTAAGGAATTGCACATGTGTTGTGGATGATTTTGGTCCACAAAAGGAACCAGGAGTTCTGATTATCAAGATCCCCTAGAGTGAGAGGTGGATGCCCGAAAGATGCCTAAAAGTTCAGGGCAATCCAAGTGGGCCACCATGTGATTTTGGAATTTTTTTTATAATTTTTTATTGGATGACGCATGTACAACAGGGCGAGTCTCAGATGGATCCTGGGATCTAGTGAAGTAGGTGGGACCTGCAACTATGGGTCCACTGTGATGTATGTGACTTACATCCATACCGTCCATCTATATTGAAAACTCATTTTAGGACATGATTCAAAAATTGAAGTAGATCTAAATCATTGAAAATAGTAGTAATTGACCATTAAAAACTTTTTGTGAGCCACAAAAGCTTTGGATTAAGATGTCATTTGTGTGATCTCTTCGTCCAGGTCTTCGTGACCTCATTAACATGTTGGACGATGAATAAGCATTTTGGTGAACCCATGAAGTTTTTAGTGGTTGAGATTCAATCACTACTTTTTTCTGTGGTGTGGTCCACATAAGTTTTGGATCTACTTCATTTTTGGTTTCATGCCCTAAAATAATCTATCAAAAGGGTTGGACAGTGTGGATTTGAGGCAAATGCATCATGCTAGGCCCCACTGTCAATGGTCCCACCCACCTCGGTGGATCCCTGGAATACAACACAGTGGGCACAATACAATTAGAGGTGTACACGAACCGAGCTAACTCGGTTAACTCACTTGACTCGACTCAAAAATGCTCGATTCAACTCGGTTCGAAGCTGAGTTCGAGCCGAGTCAAGCTAATTTTTTGAGCTCGAAAATGAGTTCAAGCTGAGTTCGAGCTGATCCCATCTTGACTCAACTCGGATCGAACCCAACTCGAATCGAACTAGGATCGAACCAGTTCGGTGACTCAGTTACTTTGATATTGATGTTGCTCACTAAGTATCCGATGAAATGACTCAAAGAAGTATGGCCGGTGGTGAGGAAGGTATGTATATGAAACCAACACCCTTTTTTTCTTGATTTTTATGTTGCTTAGAAGGTGTTTGATAAAATACTTATAAAACCATTGCTGCTGTCTCAAATATAATGAGATTTTAAAGGTGCACCGAAGGTGTTTGTGAAAATGCTGCAATGTCGAACTTGGCTCGATCTTGGCTTGAACTCGGCTCGAATTGGCCCGAGCTGCTGATTGAACCGAGCCGAGCTAGCCAATCAAGCTCGAGGACTGAGTTGAGCCGGTTTCAAGCTGAGGCCAGGTAGTTGCCGAGCCTAGTAGAGCTGAGGCTTGAATCCATGTACACCCCGAAGTATTGGCAATATTACTTAGAAGCACGTGCCATACATGCGGGAAAATACTTGAAAAAAAACCAACTCAGAATTCCGAGTTTGGATGACATATAAACATCAAGGTAAAGCCCAGGAAGCTTTCAACATTAAGAAACTTTTTCCTCAATTTTTGCTACCGTGTGGCACACTTAAGTTTTAAATTCATGAAATTTTTTATTAAAAATATTAAAATAAGCTCCCAAATAGATGTATAGAGTAGATTTCTCACAAACATCATTATGTGCCCCCACCTAACATGGCAGTGCAGGAACCAGCTTTTGCAGAAATCCGTGTACAGAAAAACGGGCTTATCGTGCAGTTCTGCATTTATTTGGTTGATGGTGAAATCTCATCTGCACGGTCACTATCGTTAGGTGATACTCGGAATATAGGGCCACCTCTATGGATGCATTCTATATCTACGCTAAAATGAAGCTGATACAAGCTTTATGTTGACCACGCGACAGTGGTCATTAAACTTACATTAATAAAATCTACCTACTGTTTCTCTCCGGTAGAATTTTGGATCTGCACGGGTGGATTCTTCTAGATCACCGGCAAAGAGATCCGTGCTGAAGATGGTCTCCGTAATCTTTGGCGCGAATCGTTGGTCGACTGTGAGTCAGTTAGGTCGAGCTCGACCTAATGTTAGTCATGAGCTCGGTCGATCGTGCTAGTTGAGGCCTTGGCGCGTCGAGGTATGGCACGGCCTACTTACTGAGGTCGGGCTCGGCCTATCTGATGAGGTCTGGTTCGGCCTATCTACGGTCTGGCTCGGTCTTTCCACTGAGGTTGAGCTCGGCCTTGGGTTGATGTGGAGCATCTCCTCTGGTTGGTTTGGAGGTGAGGGCTGGACCACTAGGTCGCGCCTATAGCTTGTTAGGATGCTTGACCTAGCCTGTTGACAGTAGGTGGGCACATTTTCCCCGTAACAAAATCAATGGATAAAGCCTTACACTGAGATTTGGATCTGCTTAAATTTTGGTACCGCATTTTAAAATGGGCTGAAAAATGGATGAATGGTGCGGATATACAACATGTCATCAAGGTGGGCCCCACAGTGAGGGTAACACTCAGTAAGGTGTTGCTCAGGTAAGCAATGGGGATTGATCGCTTGTAATAGGATGAAGATTGTGCCTAAAGTTTATCTTAGTGTTAACAACCCTATGAATGGTTTGGATGGCATGTAAACATCATGGTCAGCTCCAAGAAGGTTTCAACGGTGGATGTTTATGTTCCAAGTGTTTCGTTGGTGTGACCCACCTGAGTTTTGGCTATGCCTGAATTTTAGATTCATGTCCTATTGTAATCTTTCAAAACATATGGGCAGAGTGGATCTGTCAAGGACATCTCTGTGGGCCCCACACAACCCCAGCCTAAGTATATCTCTATGCCCGGGTCTGCGCAATACACTTCCAACGACTATTGGATAAGTGGTACTCATGGTCTTACAGTCAAATGGGCGTGGCTTGACTTCTAGTGCCACCAGGACCTTCTGGAAGCCCTGTCAAGAAATCTATAAGATCTATTATTAATCATATGTTTTTATCTTCCATACATTTTGACAAATCATTTTAGGAAGGCCGATTAAAAGATAAGTGATCAACTACAGGAAGCAGTGGGGATTGAATTCCTTCCCTTGAAAACTTTCTAAGGCCCACCGGGATGTTTATTTCCCATACAACTTGTTTATAAGATAAGGCAGTCCTTTACAAAGGGAAAACAAAAATATCAGCTTTATCCAAAACTTATGTGTCTCCGTGACTTTTGAATAATAACCTTTCAATCCCCACTGCTTCCTATGGATGGTTTTGAGCCTTCAACTTCAATTTACTTCATTTTTAGGCTCATGACCATCAAAATGATGGACAACATGGATAAAATATATACATCACGGTCAACCCCGTAGAGCCCCCGAAGGACTGTCCATATGTAGCTCAGTTTTGGCGGGGTAGTACCCAATCTGACCCATTCAAATTCCTCTTTATTTATTTTTCCAAAATAAAATACAAATTTAAAGATTTTTGTGAAAAAAAAATAAAAAATCATCACTAATTTGGATTCTACCTGATAATGCCCTGACGATTGCAAATTACCAAGTTGAGCTTTTGTAGGGTGTAAAATTATTAAGGGCCTGTTTGATTTTCTAGCTCAATTGTAATTATCATGTAAATGGATAATAATTATTTTCCTAGTTAATTCCACATCTTTCCCATGCAACAACTTACTTTTTTAACACTTAAACAGAGAAATTTACAAAATCAATGTGGGGCACATTGTGATGTATATGACTTATCCACACCGCTCATTTGTTATGCCAGCTTAATTTAGGGCATGACCATAAAAATAAGGCAGATCTAAAGCTCAAGTGGACCACACCACAGGAAATAGTGGGAATCGAATGCCTACCATTAAAAACTTTTTGGGGCCCTTAAAAGTTTAGAATCAAGTTGATATTTGTGTTTTCACCTTATCCATGTTTGTGTGACCCTATGAACGGGTTAGATTACGAAAGAACCTCAATGTGGGCCCAGTGAAGGAAACAACTTTCAATGGTGGACGAATTAAGGCCATTGTTTCCTTTCATGTGGGCTATTTGAGTGTTGGATCTACCTCATTTTTCAGCTCATGCCTCAAAATGTTCTAATAAAATGGATGGACAATGCGGATATATGATATACATTACGGTGGGTCCATAAATTTAAGTCAACACTTTTGTATCGATTTTCAAGCTGGAATTGCTCTCACATTTTCAAACAAGGTGGAAACATAATAATTACTTATTTACCTGGATTTACGCGGATCATGAAAAATCAAACAGACCCTAAAATGCATCATTTTTTTTCCAAAAGTGTTGAGGTCAATAATCGTGGTGTATAACATCCAACGCATCCGACCAATACACCCTACCATGATAGTCAAACAAATAGAAAATTTGGTGGATCCAATCATTGGGTGGACCACGCTTGAAAATAATTTCAACACCCAAAAGGATTAAAATTCACTTGTAACTCATTCAATTATAGATTTTTCATGTGCTTGATTACTATATATAGTTGCATGTGTTAGATAGTTTGGATGCCATGCATGGACCACATGGGCTCTACAATTCTCAACTTTATTGTTTTAAAAAAAAATTGTTAAGGGCATTTTAGTAATTCTCTCTATGAGAAGCACCTAGGAGGCACTATTATGTAAAATACTTGAAATGATTTTTTATAAAGAATTTTTATTTTCATGGTAGAATGGTCATATTCAATGATTTTGTCCACAAAATATTACGAGATGTGCCCAACAAGCTCTTAAGTCCAATGTTATAAATCTATAGGTTTTTCATATTTTGCATGAAAAATCATGGAGTTTAAGCTTTGATTTCGATATATATGTATTGATTCTTCATACTCTTCGTGTTTTTTTTTTTCAAAATTTTTCTTCAACCAGTTGTTAATTGAGACTAATTTCAAAGTATTTAGAAGCATTTGATATGATGATAATCACATACACTTTAATTTCAAATTTTGGGGCGTGGATTAGATACTGATAAGGTTAGTAGCCAAATCGCTACTGAAGTGACGTCACCAAGCTCTGTGGACCCCACCATGATGCATGTGTTGTATCCATACCGTCCAACCATTTGTAGATATCGTTTTATGGCATGAGAAAAAGAATGAGATAGATCTAAAGTTCAAGTGGACCCACCACAGAAAACTATGGGATCAGTCACACCCACCATTGAAACATTTATAGGGCCCGCCATAATGTATTTTTTAGATCCAACCTATAAATAAGTTAACATAGAGATAGATGAGGTGATATATATATATATATATATATATATATATATATATATATATATATATATATATATATATATATATATATATATATATATATATATATATATAAGCTTGATTGGAAACTTCCGTGGCCCCTAAGAAGTTTTGAACGGTGGATGTCAGTGTCCCCACTGTTTTCTATGGTGGGATCTACTTGAACTTTAGATCTATCTCATTATTTTTCTCATGCCATAAAACGATCACTCCAAGTGAATGGACAGCATGGATACAACTCATGCATCATGGTGGGGTCCATAGAGCTTGGTGACGTCACTTTAGTAGCGTTTTGGCTACTGACCTTGTCAGTATCTAAGCTGTGCTCAAATTTTGAGTGTGGGTGGTTCAATTTGGGAAAAGTTAGGGGAAATTCAATTTTTTCCCAATTTCATCTAAAATGCTTGCAATATTGCACTCCAATATAAAATCAAGTATGTATGAGGATTAATCTATTAATTTATTAAGTTTTTGTTAATTTTTAAAAAATTAAAAATTATTTTAAAAATATATTTTGTTAAAATTTTCCTTCAACCAACTGTCAAAAGAAACTAATTTTGAAGTATTTAATAGTGGTTGATGAAAAGATAATCACATATACTCTAAATGTTTTACAGTCAATTTGAATATAGTTGCATTAGTTTGGTTAGATAACGTATGACTTATGACCTTATACAAATGAAATCTATCATGTGCACTTCTTCTTGATATGTTATGATTTAAAAGTGTGCATTATAGTCTTTTTTTAACAATTCCTGAAGTGCCATTGAAAATTTTAATTATTTTCCTAGTGTTTCCAATGCCTTCCAAAAGGTGCAATAAAAATTATTCAATACAAACGATACATATCATGTGATAACTGATATATAACGTGGTATGGATATTTCAAAAACCATTTTAGTCAAGTAAAATGAAATGGCCCTACATTGTATCCATTCGTCATCTATTATGTCGCAGCTGAAATGATGAAGAAATGAGTGTGCCTGATGATCTATTTGATAAAGCTTACCTTTGCAACGGCTTGGATGACTGAATGATTGTTTGGGAGCATGTATTTGGTTGTAATTGTTGTGAATTAGTAAAGTTAGTGAGTTTGGGTGAGTGTACAACAAAAGCCTCGGTGTTTTGGAAACATACGAAGATCATGTGATTCTAATTCACATTGATTCCAATTTGAATGGGATTTTTCTTCTTTTTTTTTCTTTTTTTTGGTTAGCTTGTTAGTACACCCCACTGTCAAATCACACTTCATTGTTAGTGTCACACTCCGAACTCGGAAACTAGGCTCACAAAATTTCCGTTCGCCGAATCCGGCGCTGACAGCCTCCACAGAACCCCATTCTCGGCTCCCGGCACCTATTTACTAGGTTCCGATCCTGGGATACTAGAAGGAGGATTTATAATCATCAGTCTGATTCATAATGAGCATAACCCACGAACAATAACCACAAGAACACCATCACAAAATCCACTATGATCAAAAACTTTTGAATACAGTGCGTATGAAAGGAAAATACAATATAACAAAAGTAACAAAACTCCAGAAGCTCGGCTGCACGCTCCAACTGCGGTGAGACTATGGCTGCGACTGCGTCCTGGCGTCACCTGCACGCATCGATCGTGCATAAGCTTATAGAAAGCTTAGAGGGTGGTGAAAGTGTGTGCGCAATATAAGCGTGCTCAAAATATAAGGTTAGAGTAATGCGGAATCATGGTGATGAGTACATGAATGCAATCAATCGTACCAAGGCAATGCGGTGCAAGTTATGAATACTATCGGCCATAACACGGCCATATGATGCGAGATGCAACTCAAGCATGTCAATCCTCATCATGTATCAGTACAGTTCTCATTCTTGATAATCATTGCGGTTTAGTACACTCCAAGAGGCACTACCGCTCTCCAAGCCGCACAGTCCAAGTGAGCGTAAGAAACCTCACTATCCGCCTGGCCAATAGTCTTCTAATACCTATCCGGCATGACGATAGCGGACCCATTCACGAGCTGGTCAAACTCAGCCTAGTATTGCCCCTACCCTCGGGTGAGTAAGGCCACACCCATTTCCAACCGACCACGATACAGTGGGAGACGCGGGCTCCTGATATTCGGCCCTCATGCGCTCATATATCCACTCGGTTTCGACGTTGGAGTCATCCTCTGGTACCATCGGGTTTAGAGATTTTCACCCAGGGACATCTATGACGCCCGTATGCTAGAACCAAACATTTTCAGTATCCAATCCAACCACCCACGATGTGTCTGTGGAGGCTTTGGTCCTGATGTCGCTAGGGCATACAATAATCATGATCACACAAATGCAAGTGCATGAATCACCCTACTAAACATGTAACAATCCTGCGCGCCGCGTGCTTATGTAGGGTAACTCCGCCTATCAGGGAGCTCATAAACAATCCACCCGAAGGCATATGCTATGATCGGTTATTCGTCATATCAGACATACATATGATGCGTATGATCATGAATCATGAATTTATACTAAACATGTCATATATATGGTGATGGGCTCTGATCAAAACGAAGATGGGCCTAGACGGCCTATATGCTACGGGTATGGGTCCATTAATGGGCCTTAGGGAGAGTGATAATGCGGACATTTAACCAACATTGTACTTGCAATGTGGAAGTCAAACCATCATTGCTCCCAAGGCACGGCCTGCCATGAATCACACATTGCAATGGGCCTTGTATACGTCCTATTGGGCCTTGACCCATGGGCCTCCAGTACATCAAATGGGCCTCATACATGGGTCTCGTGTATATATATATCAAGGTGGGCCTCAACAACGGGCCACAAATGCATCAAGATGGGCCTAGTCACATGGGCCTTGCATACATCACAATGGGCCTCATAATATGGGCCTTATACAAATCAAGGTGGGCCTTGTATGTATCAAGGTGGGCCTCAACAGACGGCCCACAAACATACCAAGATGGGCCTTATCACATGGCATTAAAATATTTTCCAAATGATTGGACGATTTGGATGAAACACATGCATCATGGTGGGGCCCACACTAATGGAGGGTGTGGATTACAATACATACTTAAGTGGGTCCCAAGTGGGCCTACCATAATGTTTATTTTCCATCCATCCCATTAACAAGGTCACTCAGACCTGGGGCACACAGTAATGTTTATTTTCCACCCAACCTGGGCCCATTGTAATGTTTATTTTCCACTCAACTTGGGCCCACTGTAATGTTTATTTTCCATACAACCTATTGATAGGGTCATGTGGACAAGGGGGCCCACCATACTATTCATTTTCCATCCAACCTGTTGATAGGGTCACGTGGACCACGGTAGGGCCCACTAGACCAGGGCCCACTGGAATGTTCATTTGCCACCCAACTGTTTATAAGGTCACACGGTCAAGGGGGGCCCACGGTGATGTTTATTTGCATCCAACCTATTGATAGGGTCATGGAGACCTGGGGCCCACCGACTGTTTTATTTGACATCCAACCTATTAAAAGGTCACGTGGACCTGGGAAAATTGGGGCCCACCAACTGTTTTATTTGACATCCAACCTATTAAAAGGTCACGTGGACCTGGAAAAACTGGGGCCCATCGAATGTGGTTCCCAAATCCAGCCCAACAATTATGTGTGTCCCACTTAGCTGAGGGTTCAGACCAAGTTTCAGCGGCATCCAAATTTCAAGTGGGCCTCACCAAGTGATTTTATATGTTTTGGCATGTCTTCACATGATTTTAAATGGTGTGGTCCACGGCTGGGCCGTGAGGGCCAGCCCAAAACGCCCGTCCGCCAGGGCGCAAGCGACGCCTTTCCCTTTTTTTTAAAAAAAAACACCAGATTTTCTATGGTTTTTTAGTGGTGGGGCCCGCATCCGATGAATCTGCTCCAACCATTGGATCATACGACTCAAGACCGACCAAATGAGTCTAATATGCGGCCTGTTTTTGGCGAGAAAAAGGATCCAGGTAGTTTTCAACGGTAAACACCACTAATTCCTATGGTATGGCCCGCTCAAGAATTGGATTGGTCCCAAAATTTGGTTCAACGCCTAAAATGATCTAAGGAGAAGGATGAACGGCTTGGATTGTATACATACATCAAGGTGGGGCCTACATGAGCGGCCCACCCTAAAAACAACTTTTCCCTCTCTTTTTTCTTTTTTTTTTTGGTAGCTTGAAGTACACACCCTGCTAGTGCACATACTCCACACTAGCCTCGCCCGTCCAGCGTTCAGGGATGCTGGATGGCATGGATAAATATGCATCATGGTAGGTCCCACATGCACATGGCCCACCTACATATATATATATACACATATAATATATATCTTATATTATATATATGCAATATATATTATATTATATATAAAATATAAAATATAATATATAGAAAGAATAATGTATTGGGTCCATCCAAACAGTGGATGGTGTGGATCATCACCCGCAATAGGGTGGGCCACACCGTCTGATGTATATGGACGGGGTAGATATAACACATATTGGTGGGATCCACACCATCACAGAGAGAGAGAGAGAGAGAGAGAGAGAAATATACGATGAGATAGAGGGACCCCGCCACTATGGGCCCCTCTTGATTAAATCACATACATCAAAATGGGTCCAACCAACAAGTGAGCCCTAAAATCAAAAATAACGGTAAATCACCCACCTTACTAGCCTCTTTCTTGATCACTTAGCCTCCTTAGCTCCAATGCTCAACGTTTAACAGTGGATGATGGAACTTTGATGGTGAGGATGAGAGATGAGAGGGTAGGAAAATGGGCCACACTTGTTGCTCTTGGAATTGCTTGGGAAGGTTGGACGTATGGAGCTTGGAAGAGTAGAGATAGAATGAAGGAAAAAGAGAAAAAAATATATTAAAGGGGATGAGTGATGTGGTGGTTGTAAGGAGAGGTATGGGTTGAGTTGAAATGTTGGTAAATGAGGAATGGTGAGGGGAGAGAGAGAGTTGACTTATGGAAAAGGATGGATGCGTGTTGTACTTGGGGTATGGTTATACTTGACATTGATTGATTGATTGATTGATGGAACATATCGTAGAGATTTTCTCGATATTCACAACGCGCGACGTTTCCTTCGAAACAAACGCCGGGCTACATCTCGTGGCCTGGGTATCGGTTCAGTGCGCGAGTCGTGGCGTTGGAACCGCAGCGACGACGCGGTCGCTAAGATACAAGTTTCGGTTCGAACCAACTTCGGTATGCGGGACTTAGTTTAGGATCATGCGCAAACTTCGGATATGGTGCGAAGGTTGCCGAAATTCGACCGGAAGAACCGCAGAAGCATACGGAACGGTACGGACTAGGGTACAGGTCTTACAGTTAGCCACCCCCACTAGGGATGGATACCAAGACCTCAGTGTTGAAACGAGGTATCTTTCACTCAGTCTACCTCTGGAGCTATGGATCAGGGTGTAATTTGCATGGGATTCTAATGCATACTAAATACACACACTCAAATTTAAACAACTTGTATTTTGAATGTATTGGATGCCAAAGTGAGTTGAGTGCCCTTTTGTTTTCAATTGGAATGCATTTGAATCTAAAATTAACATGATGTTGAAATTCTATAATATATTTATAAGAATTTAAATTTTATTACTAAATCAACATTAATATCGCTACTTAGGGCCTGTTTGTTAACACTAAATTTTTGCACTTAACACGGATTTGGGAAATGTTCCGTGTTTAGTGGTGTTTGTTAATGCGTAGTTACCGCGGAAGAAGGAAAGCACTAAGTGGTTTTTCACTGAATTCTTTCAATGAAAGGAATCTAGCTTAATGGTGAATGCGAAATGCGCTCAGCGAATTTTTCATTAAACAAAAAATTTTGCTTCCAAAATTACTCATTTTCTTGTTATTACGGCAATTTTTTTCTCTTTAAACTGTCTGAGCAATATAAAATCAACTTTTAACTTGTGAAACTTCTTTATGCCCCACTATGATGTATGTGTTTCATCCATTTTTAAAGATCATTTTAGGAGTTAATACAAAAAATGAGAGGAATATAAATCTCAGGTGGACCATACCACAGGACAACAATAGTGATTGGATATCCACCATTAAAATTCTCCTAAGGCCTAATGTACTGTTTATTTGACATCCAATCTGTTGATTAGGTCATATAGACCTAGATGAATGGAAAAAACAAAGATCAGCTTGATCCAAAACTTTTATGGCCCCCATAAAGTTTTTAATAGTCGACATTCATTCAATATTGTTTTCATGTAATGTGGTCCACTTGAGATTGGGATATATCTCATTTTTGGTCTCATACCATAAAATGATCTAGAAACATGGATAGACGGCATGGATGAAACACATACATCATGGTGGGGCCCACATAGCACTGACCATCAGCCATTGGCTGGTGGCAGGGGAGTAGCCAATCTATTTCCGTGGACGCAGATTGGATACTGAAAGATTGAGTAGCAAGACTTGCTACTAAAGTTAAGTCACCAAGTTATGTGGGGCCCATCATGATTTATGTTTTGTATCCATGCCGTCCATCCATTTGGAAATATAATTTTAGGTAAAGATCCAAAGAATGAGTCAAATCCAAAGCTCCAGTGGACCTCACCATAAAAAATAGTAGGGAGAGTGACGCCCACCATTAAAAACTTAAATAGGCTTTTTTTATTAAGCTGATATTTGTTTTCTCCCTTCTTTCATGTTTGTGTTAACTTGTGAATAGGTTGAATTTCAAATAAAAATCACGGTGAGCCTTGGGAAGGTTTCAACGGTAGGCATCAATCTCGCCACTGTTTTTTGTGGTGGGGTAAACTACATATTTGGATCTGCCTCATTCTTTAACTCATGCTCTAAAATTAAATCTCCAAATAAATGGACGGGCCCACATGCATCATAGTGGGCCCATGGAACTTGATGACGTCACTTCGGTAGCGAATCTCGCTATTCAACTTGTCATTAGCTAATCTGCATCCAAGTAGGATGCGGATTGGTTAGTGTACCTCACACCAACTATATAGCTGCTGTATTGACGTTAGCAAGTTCTGTGGGTCCCATCATGAGGTATGTGTTATATCCAAACCATCCATCCATTTAGCGAGCTCTTATTAAAGCTTGAGATGAAAAATAAGCTGCAAAAAGTAACAGGGGATTGAACATCTACCATTGAAACCTTTTTGGGGTCACAGAAGTTTTTGATCGATATGCTTTTTTTTTTCCTCTTCATACAGGTATTTGTGACCTTGTGAACATATTGGATGGAAAATAAACTTATATAGGCTACGGAAGTTTTGGATCAATATGTTTTCAGTTCATACATTTGGGAATGACCTTATAAATGGTTTCGATAGCATATAAATATAAGGTGGGCCTTATTTAAAGGTTTTATTGCTACTGGTGTTCAATCTTATACAACAGATAATGACAATCTTCCCGCTAAGAGGAATTGAGGGCCTTAATGATGATATTTTAGTTTTTTTTTAATTAAGTATTTTAGTTTATTTGAATTAAATATGTTGATTTTATTTTTATTTAATAAAAAATAATTTCTTTATAATGTAAAACATTTCCAAAGGAGAGATAGAGACAAATGTGTCAAATTAACATGTTTTAGACATTTAAGATGCTTGTTAATAAACAGTTTGTTTCAGATTCAATACTTAATTTTTAGACTTCATCCATAATTATCAAACAAGTTTTTTTTACTTCAGATTTCATATTCAAGCTTTAGATTTTAGATTCAGGCCCCAGATTTCAAATCCAGTCTTTAGACTTCAAATTTAACAAATGGGACCTTAGTGTATACAAGGAATATTTGACAGAATAATTGTAATAAGTCTATTGAAATACATACTTTGGTAAAAGAAAAAATGACAAAATTTCAAAGTCTTGAGTGGGGCTACAAGCATAAGATTACAAACGAGCCACTTGCCTACATATTTTAACTCTTGATTACATGGCCAATGTCTAAAATGCTTTTTAACTCTTGATTCCATTGATGTAATTTTACTAATGTAATTGATAATTTGATTTTCTTTATTTTTTTAATCATTAGCACGATATATGTATAATAAATTCGTAGCTCAGTGAGGCCTTTACTCCACGGGCGATTATCCTACCTTTAAAAAAGAGTTTAAAAGCAAAGATTTCAAAAAACAACAAAACTCTTTAACAGTAAGTATTGTGTGCTCTGGTAAAGTTCTATGAGCCCCACCATTATGTAATTTAGTTGATGCAATTGATAATTTGATTTTCTTTCCTTCATCTCTTTTTCTTCCTCCTGTTTTTTTAATCATTAGCATAGCATACGTATAGTAAACTAGTAGTTAAGCAGGACCTTTATCCTACATGCCATTGTCTGCCTTCAAGAAAAAAAAAGGTTTCAAAGTACAACAAAAGTACATGACCGTAGATATTGAGTGCTACTGGAAAAGCTCTGTGAAGCCCATCGTAACGCATGTGTTTTACTCTAGCCGTATATTCATTTTACCAACTCATTTTAGTGCATCAATGGAATCTCAGGTGGACCACACTATAGAAAACATTGGTGATTTAACCCACACCATTAAAAACTTTTTGGGGCTACTAACATTTTTGCAACTACATGGATGTCAAATAAACATTAATGCGGGCCATAAGAAGTTTTTAATGGGCGGCGTTTAATAACTAAGTTTCTTGTGGAGTGGTTACTCTATAAAATGAGCCACGTAGTTAAAAGTATATACATCGTGGTCGGGCCACCTAGAAGCACTTTTTCAGTACCGACGTTGAAGCCCTGTGTCCTTCAAATGTCTCCAATTCTAAGTAATTTGGAATCGATGCTACCGAAAGACTTTCGGAGTCCAACTGCACGCAAATGCACTAAAATGGCCGCTGTCAACGGTGAAATCAGTACTTTTAATAGTCAAATTCGATGGCGTATTATAATGGCTTGGATGTAGCTACGCCACGTATGCCATCAATCTCGACAAGTTAGATGGTGGGAGTTGGACGCGGATTGCGTCCTACCTCACCCGTCTCCAGCTGGGAACGGACAGGAGTTTTGAGCAGCCGCCGTGATCTATGGTTCTTATCCACACCGTCCATCCATTTTTTTTCCTAATCATTTTAGTGTATAAGCTCAAAAATGAGGCAGATCTAAGACTAAAGTGGACCACATAATTGAAAGCAGCGGTGATAATGATTCTCACCGTTGAAACTTTTCTAGGGCCCACCGTAATTTTTATTTTTCACACAACCTATTAATAAAGTTACATATACCTGAATGAAGATAAAACACAAATATCAGCTTCCCCCATGAATTATTCAACCGTATGAATTTAATCCCCATTTTGTAGCTTGCTTGAGCCTTGGATCTGCCTTATTTTTGGGCTTATTTTTTAAAATGATAGGGAGATAAAAAAAATGAATGGACGGCATACATCACGGTGGCCACTCAAATCTCCTGCCTGTTCCCAGCGGAGACGGGCCGGGTTAGGACGCATTCCACGTTCGTGCGAGTTGGACAGCTTGTTGAAAAAAAACAAAAAACAGCAGCGCAGGGGAGAAAGTGTTGCGGGCCATGCTACCTGACAGGTGGCAACCGTGAGATGGATCCAGACCGTTAATATTGTACATCCTATATGCTGATGGCTGATTACTGAAAATAAAGGTGACAGCAGTATCATAGCCGTACAATGAGTGCGCCTCAGTTGGACGGTGGGTATTCAACGATGCATAGTGGATGGTATTATGGTAGGGATGCAATACATCATTGCCACGTGTCACGGTGGGATCCGAAGCGGTCTCTTGGCCCGTAAGTCCATAACGAGAGTTCAGACAGCATTTATTGAGGTAACAGGACCGCTGATCAGGAAGATTACCATTGGGACCACAACAACGCGGAAATCCAAACGGTGCATCTGACGATCCACTCTCTGGATGAGGGTCGTTCCAAAAATCCCCACATTGGAAGGCCCTATGCTAAAATTTTGGCTTTTTCCAATATCGATGGTGAATGTGAGGAGTGTATTTTGTCGTAAGAGGCTACTTTTAGGCCATCATCTTGAAGAATTCAGATCTTCCAATATCAAAGGTTACGATGCATCTCCAAATCACAATAGAGAAAATCAGATCAGCGGTTTGGATCAACCTAGCCACAGGAGAGATTTAAAGTACCCAAAGTTACTGTTCAGTTCAAATATCAGGACCGTCTAGGTCAGATAGGGCTGCCAAAGAGCCGAGCCTGGGGTTGGATTTCAACAGTTTGGCCTTGCTTTTGGTGCGACCCGGCATCACCCAACACGGCCTGGCCCTGACCGTGGGGCCCACTCTGATGTATGTGTAGTATATCCACACTATCCATCCGTTTTTACAGCTCATCCTAGGGCACGATCCCAAAAATGAACCAGATGCATATCTCAGGTGGACCACACTGCAGGAAACAGTGGCGATTGAACACCCTCCATTAAAAATTTCCTGGGCCCACCGTAACGTTTATTTGTTAGCCTAACCTGTTGATAAGCTCGCACAGACCTTGATGAAGGGAGAAAACAAATATCAGCTGGATCGAAAGCTTTCGTGATCCACAAGAAGCTATTTCTAATAGAAGCTTTTAATGGTCAATCACCACTGTTTCTTCCACTACCCATACATCAATATGTGCTCGTAAGTTTGATAGAAAAGTTTTAAACGATCATTCACCGTTGTTTCTTATAGTATAATCCATTTATGATTTGGATCTGTTTCGTTTTTTAGGCTTATAAAATAAAATGAGCTGGCAGAACATATGATGACGTGGTACACTACATTACATCAATGTGGGCTCCACAATTAGGGCCGCACTATTTTGGGTGAGCCCAGGGCTGTGCCTACCCGCAACCATCCGAAAGGCATTTTTTTGCCAGCCGACCATAGCAGTGACCTCTCCTGTGCTATAGATCTGGGTACTGGCCGGCACTATAGGCCCACCCAAATATGTGTTTTATCTACTTTGTTCATCATATTTTATCCCCCTATTTTAGGGGTTGAGCTAAAAAAAATATACAGACCTACATCTCGAGTGGACCACGCTATAAGAAATAATAGAGATTGAATGCCCCACATTAAGAACTTCTTACGGCTTATTGTAATGTTTATTTTCCATCCAACTATGGACGTTGGGATATGTATGGAAGTGGATTGTGCTCACACGACACTTTGGGTTAATGTTTGAATGTGATTAGAAATTATTATATCTGATTGGAGTTACCATTAACCAATTAATTGGATTCCACAGTTCAATAGACTTTTTATAAATGTTAGGATAAAGAATTCGAGGATTCCTTATCATAAAATAACTCATATAGATTTGTGACAAAAGATTTGTTGGGAAGTGTGAAAGTGTGAGCCCTCAAGGTCTGATAGTCTACACGATATGAAACCCTCACAAAGCAGAAGATTAACACTCCAATGGCCCGCTTATCTACTACTGGAGCAGATAGATCTATTCACACCTCTAATCCTACAATATAGATGGCCCCGGACAACGATCTATGAATTAGATCGTTTCAAGGACAAGCCAAAAAGGACAGATTAGCATACTATATCTCTCTGTATACTCTTAATATTTCTGATGATTAATGGTTTTTTACGAGAGAAAAGCTCATCCCTTTTTATAAGAAAAGAATGAGATGGGATGAGACCAGATTATCCGATCTTCTCCCTGTCTCCTATCAAAACCAAATTCAAATTTGAATTTGAAATCTCAACAAAAAAGGATGGAAGAAGCCAAAACTTATGGGACCCACCCACTAGTGATTGCTCACCAGTGGGCCCCACTGGCCTACGTCCAACAAGATTCTTAGTAAGGAAGTACAGTTACAAAGAATGAATGGGTTAGGCACCCACTCTACTTGTACAAATGTACAATCTTTACTTTGTAAGATCTCACAAACTATTGAAAATTAAGGTTAGTTCTTGCACATTAATGATGTAAACTATGTGTGATGCTTTGTTAAATGCAATGTTTATAACAAGCTCTAGTCTACGTCAGATAGATCGCCTCGAATCTCCCACTGCCAAAGCAACAACCAACCAGTCTAAATTTTTGATGGACAACATCCGATTAACTCATCCAGTCGCAAATCATAAATTGAATTGATCAAATGTTGAGTGTTATGTATGCAATATAGTTATGTGTAAAAATGCGCATATGGTGTGGGGTTGAATGCAGAGCCAATGACAAGCCATGGTTTTGGCTAGATAAATTTGCCTCGACTCTTGCACTTAACAAAACGATAACTAATTGATTAAAGTTTCTAATGAGCAAGATCCAATTATATCTACAAGCCGTAGAATATATGTTCATGATCGACTAGTTACATGATGCTATGTAATGCAATACTCTGGATAGGATAAGGAGTGAGGTTCAGAAGGGAATATATGTTGCAATGTAAACATGAGCGGAGTTGATTAAAAGTTAGACGGTAGTGTTGCAAAGATTAGGTCGAGTGGCTTGAATTAAGACTTTGGTTGTTCAAGTAGCTACACTTTTGGTCTAAACTAGGCTGACATAGGCTGAACTCTCTCCTATGACTCTCTTCCTCTCCTTAGTGGAGGGATTGAATGACTAAGTTAACTAAGGGGTATGCGAGGCTTATGAGTTTTGGTGAGTGAAGATGTGTGTTGAAATGAGAAAGAGAGTGGGTTATTTATAACACTTAAGATTAGTTTTCCGATAATTCTTAGCAAGTGCATGGTCAAGAATGTTGGGGATTTGTACTGCGGAATCATACAGATATAGATCTAGGATAGTAATTCAATAGTAACAAGCAATTACAGAAGAACACAAGATTTAACATGGAAAACCCTTGCGGAAAAAAACCACAGCACAAAGCGACAGAAATCCACTATGAAATAGAAATTACAAGAGAGAAGACTTATCCGATTTAAACAACCTCGAATCTCATCCTTGCTACACCCTTTGATAACCCTAGAACCTTTTAGAAAACTTTTGAATACCTTATAATAGCCCTATGAACCCCTATTTATAGTTTAGGAAACTTCCCTTTCGCACCCTAGTGAAAGGCGACACAGAATCCGCAGTCCACATCAGATTCGGAAAGTTGAGGCCTCGACTGGTCGAGGGACCCCCTCGACCGGTCATCACAACCCCTAGATCTGTGTGATTCTGTAGCATAAATCCCTAATAAAAAAAGGTTTGAAAGGCCTAAATTTGAAGCTGTTACATGGCACGATCTCAATAGTTAAATTGAAAAATATGAGTTGTAATTTGGCTAAGAAAATGAGCACCGAGGTCAATTCTCGTGATCACACGTTTAGGCATCGCAAAAGGCAAAACACCACATGTATTGCACCTCTGCCCAGACAAGGAAAGTGCCACATGGAGTTCCCTGCTGTAGTAGGTGGGCTCCCTTGTACGTGTGGAGGCTCCACCTCTATTAGTGCCGCAATGTTGATGCTTACGATATTTAAATGGACCTCGGTTACGTAGGCTTGAATATAGGTTGGTTTAGGCTTGATTTGACTAAGTGAGTTAATAGGATGGGTTGACGTAGCTGAGGTCAGCTTGATAAATTGACTAGGTCCAGTTTAGCAATGTTTTACTAAGATTCTAGAGCTAGGGTTTAAAATTAAGTTTAAGATTTGGTGGAGTTAGATCTGGTCCAACTTAATTAGCTTGTCAGTTTGGGTTAGAGCATCTATACCAACCCGTTGAGTAAGTCATACATGATAAATGGAAAACATAATTTCAATTTCTTGTGGTGTGGCTCACTTAAGATTTGGTTGCCATAAATTCTGGTTCATGCCCTAATATGATGGGATGGATAGCGGCATGGATAAAACATGTACATGATGGCGGGGATCCGGAGCTTTACAGCCCCGACCATACCGGCCTGTTCTTAGAAGAGTCACAGCTGAATTAGAAACCGGCTTTTCAACGGGAAACCACTAGCTTGACAGGTGGGTGCCTACCCCTGCTAATATTCTCTGACGTGGGAACCGATTTTAAAGTGAATGAAATCCTAGCCGGCCATGAAGTGGTTCTTTTTCTTATTTTGTTTTGATACCAGAAATCAGGTTGACTCAACCGTCCCTCACCTAATTTCAAATTTTACAAAAGCCTTAAAGTCTCTGGTTGTGGTCCACCTGCGTTTTGAAATTCCTGTAAAAAAAAAAAAAAATTCCGAATCCTTTCACCCTGATGAGGCACATCAGACGAATGGACTGGATGGCATGTAAGCACAATGGTAGGCCCTAGATAAATCTAATGGTGGACGTCTCATACAAGCTGTTTTCTATGGGGTGGCCTACCCGAGTTTGAGATCACCATGATTTTTGGCTTGCGAGTGAACATGAGGCATGATACGTGATGAACGGAGTGGATCTTATTAAAGATCCACCCACGTGGCACTCATTTAGCGGTACCTAACGTCAGGTACACACGTGAAGTACGCTAGCGCAATTCTTTTCAACGGTTGATGAAGCCTTTGGCTTTTGGAAAACACGAATTGCCACTCCCGTGAAGTACCGAATCTTTTTTATGCTCGACACGGTGTGGTACGAGTCGTATGACCCGAATTGCGTACTACCCCCGCCCGTCCCAGCTCCGAACGGGCAGTTCTGTGGGCAGGCCCACCGTGATGTATCTGTACATCCAAGCCGTCTATCACTTTTCTCAAATGAAGCTCAAATGGACACACCACAGATGACTCTTGTATTTAATGCAGCCGATATTTAATGCTTTGTGCATTTTAATGCAACCAAACTTATTATTTGGTGTGGTCCATTTGAATGTTGGATCTGCTTTGTTTTTGTGCCTATACCTTAAAATAATCTGAGAAAAGGGATAGACGGCTTGGATGTACAGATACATCACGGTGGTCCCGCACACAGAACTGCCCGTTCGGAGCTAGGGACGGGCGGGGGTAGTACGCAATCCGCGTCCGAATTGCGTAGCTTACAACACAACTCTAAGGTCGGTACTCGGTTGACGTGGCGCTGTTCTGCAGGCCCCACCATGATGTATGTGTTATATCCACACCGTCCATCCATTGTTTCCCGATCAATTTAATGCATGCATCCTGAAACGAGGAAGATACATAATTCAAGTGGACCACAACCCAGAAAGAAGTGTAGACAATGACGCACACCGTTAAAACTTTTTTAGGCCCCACCATGATGTTTATTTGCCATCAAACATGCTCATAAGGTCACACAAACCTGGACGATGGGAAGACAAAAATATCATCTTCATCCAGAACTTATGTGCCCCCTAATAAGATTTTAATGTAACCGTTCAATCCCCAATGTTTCCCACTGTTATGGACTTATGGTTCACTTGAGCTTTGAATCTGACTCATTTTTTGTCTCATGCCCTAAAATGATCTGAAAAAATGGATGGACAGTGTGAATATATCACACGCATCATGGTGGGGCCCACAGAGCTTTGCTACGTCGATACGGTGCTGTGTTCTCCGAGACCCAATCCGAGTCCGGTGTGGACACTGTTGGACCAGCCACTTGCCCCACTTGCGACCCCGACGAGGTTGGTCTGACGGCTGTATCTCCGTCCTTTACGGAAGCGGATTGCGTAGTCAGTTACACACTACGCTTCCATCGTACTGAGTAAACTTTGTCAGGTCTATCATGGTTTATATATTTTATCCTCTCCGTCCATCCATTTTATCAGATAAATTTAGAACTTGATTCAAAAAACGAAGTATATACACAAAAAAGTTGAAATCAACGTCTAGCGTTGAAAATTTTTTAAGAGCCAAAGAAGTTTTGTATAAGCTTGTATTTGTATTTTTCCTTCATTCATGTCTTTATAATCCCATGAAGAGGTTGGATGACAAATAAACAACATTATGGGGCCTAGAAATGTTTTAACGGTGGAAACCAATATTTTCTCGTGGAATGGTACACTTGATATTTTTACATGCTTTAATTTTGAGCTCAACCCTTTAAATTAGATGGAAAAAACGGATGGATAGTGTGGATAGACCACATACATTCAAGGTAGCCCAACTGAGTTTACACGGTACTAATAGTGTACTTAGTAACTCCGTATGCAATCTGATTTCGTCTTTTTGGATGAATTGTAGGGCTGTTTTCGTCATTTCATGTTTACACAGATATTTACTTATTATGCGATCTGAACCGTCCAGTGCTGCCACCGATGAAGCAGCCGGCTAAGATCGTACGGATGCATGGCAAAGAGGTACGGTAGAGCGAGAAGAACCGGAATAATGTCATAACCATCTCTATAATCTACTCATGGTAGTGTAATGCCCGAATCTAGTCCGTCCAAATACCCCTCATTAGTATTGATAGATCTCATCTAAAAACTCACACCTTTTGGAAAATTCGTTTATCTAATCGGTGGCTATCAAAGCAACGGTAGAAACATAAAATTAGTAGATGTTATTGAAAAATAAGTCTGATCAGTCTTATTTTTTTAATATAAGCCATCATTGCTGGTTCATGTGAGGTGGATGGAACCGATTGATAGTAAACCCCTCCACGTTTTCCGTAGAGGGATGACTCGACGATATTCCGGTGGTTGCTGCTCAACCTTACCATATCCCTGCCCCTCAAGAAATTGACCACTGTAGAAGCCACCTTTTACCAGAGTCTTTTCACGGTGCTCCCAAACCTTACTTTTCGAAACTAGGCCATTATGTACGGACACACTCTTACCGAGCAAAATACACGTTGACTACTATAGCTACGGATTATAACCGCAGTGATTGGTGATTGCAAGGGTACTTTCGTCTTCAAATAGTGTGTCCGTACATGAGATTTACTTTGGTAAAGTAAAGTTTGGGAGTGCTTTGAAAAGGCACCGGGTAAAAGGTGGCATCTACAGTAGTCAATTTCTCCTGCCCCTACGAGGTATGGTGGTTCATCGTTTCATCCGCTAACGTGTCAGATGATCAATGAAATGCGGCCACGTGGCGATGCGGCACGGATCGCAAAGTGTTCGCGACATGTAAATCATGCGGGCCCCGACTAGGGCATCTGGAGGAGGGAAATAAAGCTTAAATAGGAGTCCTGGGGGAGAGAGAGGAGAGAGAGATAGAGAGAGCAGAGGCGCGACGAGACGGCGGAGGAAAGTGAGGAATCTGCCTGGGGTTTCTTTTCCTCCTTCAGGTGCGCTCTCTCTCTCTCTCTCTCTCTCTCTCTCTCTCTCTCTCTCTCTCGATTTTCATCTGTAGAGATTGCTTTATTCCGCTATTCGTAATTCTGTAATTTTCTGCTGTTTTCCTTGACATTGTGCCGTTGGATTCGAGCTATGTGGAGATCCGTGCATTTTAGTGGCATTCCATTCGTAAGATGCGTTCGTAGCTAGATCCAGGGATTTTGGATCCTGTTCTCGATCTGGATATTTTCTGGCTAATTGGGTTTTCCTCTTTCTTCTAGCTCCGATTAGAGTATTCGTTCCTTGTAGATGCATTTGCAGAGGAAGGGATCCTTTAATGGAGCTCGTAGAATTCTTTTGGGTTGGATTCCGGGTTTTCTACATATGTTGTTGTTTTACAGGGATTATCTAGCTTCGGTTTGAGTATTTCTGAGGATTTATGTTTCTTTTGTTCGGATGTTTTGTATTTTCTCTCTCTTTCTCGGAATCTGCGTCTTGGTTTGGGATTCCTTCGATCTCGTTGAAGCCTTTTTTCTTTCACGTTTCTCTTCTTCTTTTCCGAAGATCTTGGTAGAGGGCGTTCGGTCTTTCCGGTTATTTTGGAAAAAAAAAAAGCAGATATTTGGAATAGCATTCTGCAATTTTTGCAGAAATAGAATGGCTTTCTGCTGATTTTCCTTGGTCAGATTTACCACCTGCGAGATTTTTTGCATGATCCGCTCGGACCTCTCCCACTTCATCTCACAAAAAAGACCAAATTACCCTTATGTGAATGAATGAAGTCTGAAGTTTTATGGCCGTTTTTGTCTTTTTCCACGCACATGCGCACGATAAGGTATTCTGCAACCACAAGCAAAAGCAGCCGTCGTGGTCTGCTTTCTTCTTTTCCGTAGAAAAATCGAGTTCTCATAACTCCCCCGATTTTTAAATGGAGCTGATATTTACACCCTACCCTTTTATGAGTTACCCACTTTTTCTACTTTCTGTTTAAGAATAATGTGATGTGCGTGAAAAAAAAAACAGGGTGATTTTACACGAGCATAGGGTGCTCATAAATAACCGGATTTGTGCGTGAGATCTGAACCGCTCATCAGGCAACGAACACATGGAGTCGCATTCAAGGATCGGATCCGGTGGTCAGTTGATTTACTTGGCAGGTTCCGTATCTTAAAAATTAGATGATCATCAAGTGGGTCACATGCCTACAAAATCAATGAACGGTTAAGATCCACACGCAACTACGCGTTAGTGGCATCTGTCGTACACACCTGGCCATTCGCTCCATGTGTGGTCAACTTCACTGTTTTTAAGTGGACTGCGTCCTGCTCCTCGGTTTAGGCTGGGGGACGCGGATTTCTAAACCCTTTCACGCGAAGTTCCTGCGCTGGGATGCTAGGTGGCGCCCACCGTAATGTTTGTGAGAAATCCACACCGTCCATCCGTTTTTCCATATCATTTTGGGACATGAGACTAAACATCAAGAAACTAAAGGCGGCCATACCAGAGGGAAAGCTGGGAAAGGAGTTTCCTACCGTTGAAACCTTCCTGGGATCTACCTTGACGTTTATATGCCATCCAAACGATGCAGCGAAAGCATCAAAAACTTAGCCTGATAGGAAACTTTGTGGCCACACGAATGTTTCAAATGAATCCCCACTGTTTCCTCTCGTGCGGCTCACTCGAGCTTTGTCTCATGTCCTTAAATGATCTGGAAAACGAATGTGCGGTGCGGATTTCTCACAAACATGGCAGTTTTCGGTCTCATGTCCTCAATTTCCACTGTGTGGTCCATTTGAGCCTTGGATCTGCTTCATTACCCTTTAGACGAGAGGGCAAAATGGGCGGACGGCGTGGATATACCGTACATCGCGGTGGGCCCCATAGAGCCCTGCCTCTGCTGAGTCCGTGGGCAAGACGCAATCCGCTTCCGTCGGCACTCTTCGCAAAGCTGTAGACGGCGTCGTCGAGTTTTCGTAACACGTCAACCCGGGCTTCTTTCGAGCTACCTACTTCGTATCCCGAATCTCCGAAAGATCGCATCCTCGCGCATTTGAGCATCCTGATTGGGATGTGAATTTCGTCATCGAAATACTTCCATGCTCGGACAGAGTGTGATGCATGATACGCAGGCGGTTAGAAATTACAGACAATTTGCGCAATTAATTAAAACTAACTGTCCAAATTATGGGCATTATTTAGATGGATAACCAACAAAATATTACCATCATATAGTTATCTAACTATTAGATTGCTGAACATTTTTCATTGGCTTTAAATGAAAAATATCCAATGGTCGGGAATCATCGGTTAGGAATCATCGGTTAGGATTGATCAACCAATCTAATTTTTAGACTGTAGCTGAGCTATAGTGGCTTCCACAATTTAGTCTGTTTAAGTTGAGTTAGTATACACCACTTGTACCATTTCTATCTGCTTGCATGTCAACATACAAGGACAGAGTATCAAATAATTCCCCTTCATTCCCTTTCCTAATAAAATAGGTAAACGCTTGCCTCTGTTTTTATGATTATTGCGAACACCTCCCCTCCCTGTACTCGTACCTCCCCTGTTTTTTTACAGGGTCGCTGTAGATTCCTCCTGTCTATTGATCGTTTGACCCTCGCATCACATAGGCACCTAGCTGTTTTAACTTTTACCCCTACACATAGACAGCTAGCTGAAGACATGTGGGCCCACCTTAGTGCATTGATCATCCAAGCCATTCAGCGCGGTCACACAATGGAACTGTGACACCCAAAAAATCAGGCTGATCCAGCTATCAAGTGGCCTACCGTTGAAGTTGGAGTTTTTTTTTTTTTTTTTAATGGCTGTCCATTGTTTTATAGAGTGTGGCCCACTAGATGATTGGATCGGCCTATTTTTGGGCCTCAAATATATACGTAGTGACCCTGCTGAGCCAATTGGATTACCATTTATGCATGCTGGTGAGCCCTACATTGCAAAAACGAACTCAGACGAAGGATTGTTGTAATTTGGTTAATATCCTCTAGCCTCCAACAGGGGATTTTTAAGGGGTATCTCTAATAATCTAAAATAGAGGAGAGATTGTTTACATTCCATGTTAACAGAGGAGAGAGGTGTTTACAATTAACCCTGAACACACACACACAGAGATCCCCTTTGGTTGTGATTCTCTTCAGATTGTTGTTGGTGATCATGCGGGTGGATCGACCAGACCAATTTGGTCTGCTAATCAAGTAGTCAAACTTATATTAAAAGAAGGGAAATTTTACAAAATTCTACCATTTTTTATTACAAAGCCCACAACCATATGGTATTTACATTGTGGTACCTTTTACAAAACGCCATCTCACTAATTGCTATCTTTCGTAATGAATTGATGTCTGTCTTGGGTGGTGGGCCCCACCATGATGTTTTATGTAAAATCCACCCCTACAACCAGTTGTGTCACCCATGTTAGGCCAAGGCTCAAAAATCAGCTCCATCAATGATTTAAGCGAACCATATGATTGGAAACAGTGTACACCATTACAGGTATGTTTTTTTTGGCCAAAACCCTAAATTTTCTGTGGAATCTAATGGTCAGAGTGGATTTCATATAATTATCACCACGGATCTAGTAAACAGCAAGGGTGGACACCTCTATCCCAAACGTTTCTTTTGTTGTGGTCCACTAAAATCATATTGTTTGTGGGGCCTACTGTGATGTGGATGTGAAATCCAATCTGATCATTAGTTGCATAATCCCAATGACCATTAGATGCCCGATCCCAATTGAAGTGAGCCATACTGAAGAAAGCAGTTGGGAGATAAGATGTGTAAGCTTGATTTAGGCCTGGTCCTAATTATCAGCCGTCCGTATTCGGTCATACCAAGGTAAACAGTTTGGAGGGTGGTTGCTGCCTTGTATGCTAATTCTGATCATGTGGTTCACTTGAATAAGATTTGGGTGATTTTTGGGCCCTTATACTAACATGAGGTGACTCACCACTAGTGGTGGGGTGGATTTTACATAAACATCACGGTGGGGCCTACCCAAGCGGTTGACCACCCACCCAGCTAGCATTTAAAGAAATGTTATGGTAGATAGTTGAATCATAATTATATAACAAATTAAAGAAATGTTATGGAAGATAGTGGAATGATAAATATATAATTAATTAAAGAAATGTTATGGAAGATAGTGGAATGATAATTATATAATTAATTAATGAGGTAGCTTCAGAACTAGTATTTAAATTCCATATTAATTCGGTTGTTTTTTATTTTTGCTTTGTAAAATTCCATTAAAAAAAACAATGAAAGGGACCAAAAAGAGGAGAGTCCGAAACAAATCCAACAGTAAAAAACTCAACATACACGACTCAATAAGCACCCTAGTTGATAAATGGCACACAAATCTTTCCCATAGTTCTAAAACTCAGTGGGTTGACTCAAAACTGGCTGAATCAACCTTACTCCCTAGACTTCCGATCGAGTTTCCCAGATGAGCATGACTAAGTTCGGTTCTGACAATACTTGCCCAGTTTCCTCAGAAACTGACAGTGTATCCTTCAAAAAAATGTTGGGGGGATGGGGGAAGGATTCAAACTCACAACCACAAACAATTGTATCAAACCACACTACCAAAGCACCAATATATATGCAACTGTTTACTTTGCCTATTTTAAGTACTTATTATCTTTTGTAAATATTTGTTATTATCGTAAATATCATTTAATCAATTTATTAAATATTGAATCAAGTCAAATAAAGACTAGGTCTACTCACCGGTTATAAGGTGGCCCTGCGTGGATAGAAGTAGGCTGATCCCCTCATCAGGTGGGTCACCCTTCTACCTAAGTGTAGCTTAACTCAACTGCTCACCATCCTCATCCAGCATACAATTCTAACAGAGTGATCTCTAGATCGGACCAAGCTTACATATGGAGAGGGTCAGACATGACTTACTTGTAACTTACAGGAATCCCTTGTAGCCCCCCAAGGCTCTGGCCCCTGCCTCCATGTTTTTTGTTATATCTTGTTCCTCCAACCATTTCACCAGCCAAGTTTAGGAAATTAGGCCAAACATGAAGATCCGAAACTCGAGTGGGCCATACCACTGAGATGGAAACACCCACTATTGAGAGCTTTCTTATGCCCACGGTGATGTTTATATACCATCATACCCCTCCATGAGGTTATAACCACATAAAACGCAACGGTCATCTTGCTTCAATACTTCCATGGCCATCAATATGGTTCCCATGCCAGGCAGGCATTCAATCTTCACCGTTTCTTGTGGTGTAGGCCATTTCAAGCTTATCATCTCCCTTATGTTTGAGCTCATGCCCTAAAATGATTCACTAAGATTGATGGGATATAATACTAACATCCAAACATGGGGTCACAAGGGATTGCGGATGACCCAGGATTTTTATTTTTTTTTTGTTAGCTTGTTAGTACACCTACTGTCAGATCACACTTCACTGTTAGCCACCCCACTAAGGAATAGATGCCAAGACCTCAGTGTTAAAACGAGGGATCTTTCACTCAGTCTACCACTTGAGCTATGGATCTAGGTGTGGACCCAGTTTAACCCCAGGTCGATAGGGCCTGGGATATCTGTTGTCGCACGGGATTTGAGCTCGCAGTTTCTATTGGTAGAAGTAAAATCCATCTCTTTCTTTCTACCAACTAAAATTTGCCTTTCTCGGATGACTATCTGAATATGATATTGTTTGGTTTCACAAGGTCACTCATCCTTCATTTTTGGTGGTTAGTTCTCAGTTTCGCGTCTCTGCATTTATTTTCTATTGCTATTTATCTTCACTACAATCGATATGGAAAGCTGTGGAAACAGTGGGGTCACCATTGCAGGCACTAAAACGGGCTGAAAATTTCTGAGGAACACGTGATCGTGTGTCCTTTCCTGAGCACTGTGAAACACTTAAATGCGATTTGGAGACGCAACTGAGGATGCCAAAATGCGGGGGAAGTGGATTGCCAGTGCACCCTGGCATAGAGATATCTGCGTCTGTTGTTGGAAGCGTGTGGGGCACACAGATGCCTGTGATAAATCCACTCCGTCCATCAGTTTTTCAAGACCACAATAGGATAGGAATCCAAAAATCAGGCAGATTCCAAACTCCATGTGGGCTACACCATACGAATTTTTGGGGATTGAATGCCCACCATTGGAAACTTCATGGGGGCCATAGAACATTCCAAACTACTTTGATTCCTGCTGTTTCCTGTAGGGTGGTCCGCTTGAGCATTAGATCTGACTCATTTTTGGGCTCTTGTCCTAAATTCAACCATCATAATGCATGGACCGTATGGATAAGCCACATTCCGAGGACACTGTGAATCACTATTGCCCAGCATCCTACTTAATGATACCGTTGCCTCTCACAGCTTCTGCCAACAAGGGGGCGCAGTGTCTCATGGCACGGGATGCGGATCACCATTGCCCACATCCTACTTACTATGGGAAGGCAGGACTGTACTTTCTGAGCCCTCGGCCCTCCATGAGGGCGACATTGGTCCCGTTGGCGGGAGCGGATGGCCTGTGACATATCTCTGTGCCCGGGGCCCACAGAGATTTGTTCGTGAGAAGGATTGCAGATAAAAAAACTCATGTGGGCCATACCACGTGAAATCGTGACAGAAGTTTTGTATCAAGGGGACGACATTCATTCCCACAGTTTATCTGAGCGCTACTAATTTTATGAACGGTTTGGATGGCAAATAAACATCACCTTCAGCTCCAGGAAGGTTTCAACGGTGCATTTTGCTGTTGCCACTCTTTTGTTGGTCTAGGCCACCTGAGTTTTGGATCCGCCTGATTTTTAGAATACTGTCCTATTGTTGTCTATCAAAATAGATGGACGGAGTTGATTTGTCACTAACATCTTTGTGGACACCACACAGGCCCATGCACGGAGGGGTCTAGTAAAAGGTGGTATAGAAAGGTCCACCATTGAAACCATTTTGGGCCTCCACGATGCTTATATGCAGCCATCTACCGTATACAAAACTTCTGGGTTCCCCAACAATGTTTCCATGGTGTGTTCAAATCCCACGGTTTCTTGTGCTGTGGCCCACTTTAATTATGGTTCTCCCACGTATTTTGGCTTAATCTTCGAAAGTGCTCTATCGAAACAGAGGGGTTGAGCACACGCAAGACAAAACATCAAACATGGCGGTGGCCCTACGGACCTGGGTTACCAGCAAGTTGCGTCCGGTAAAACAGTCGTTCCACCGTGACCGCAGCAATACATAGTGCTGTGTGACCAAACACCCTTGTGTTTGGTCAAGAGAGAAAGTAGCGACTGGAGACTCGTGGAGAAAAAATAGCCGAGGGTTTTTTTTTTTTTTTTTTCAACGGTATATAAATCATGACTCACGCGTTTTATGTCTCGAATATCCTAGAGCAAAACATTCAAAATTGCCGGCTTTATATAAAGTAGGTGGACCGTGCACTTAGTTCTATGGTACTCATGAAATCACATGCAAGCACAGAAAATCCCAAAGCACTCAGAAATTGTACACGTGGCGTATATTAACTCAAGTAGCAGTAGTAAAACGCATTGGAAACAGTGTAATTGGTCTGTAGTCAGATTAATCAAACAATCACTGGTCGGTGCTTAATTTGAATTGGGAATCATAATTTGGACTGTTTAATTTGACTTGTCATATGCGATGTATGCAATTTCTTGGTGTTTGCGTATGATCTATCACGCTCTACTAGTGTATATGTTCCCTAGCGTCTATTTTCACTATAGTGGGGACTCGGATTCAATGGATCCACTGAATCCGCGTCCTATAGATAGGCACGGATCCTCTGTTGGCCAAAAGCACGACTTTCCTGCCTTTTTTTCTCGTTTGCTACAGTGATTGGTCCATTACAATGCAATTACACAATCATCACTGTCCATTTCAATGCAATTACACAGTCAGTTAGACTGCAACAACCACAATTTCGCTGCTTGACGCAAACAGAGTATCCGTATTCCTTTTTAAAACGGACTGGTTGTTGAAACGAGGGCCACACAAGACAGCTGGCGCCAATGTTGTCGCCTGCCCAAGCGGGGGGCCACTTCGACTGCCAATTGCAGCCCGTCGTGGTGGCTCCTTAAATATTCTTTTTTGACTTTTCTTCCCCACTCTACCGGAACTGACTTATTCTCTCCGTTTCAGGCGCACCGGAATCTGAATCCAAACCTGTAACGATGGGCGCCGGCGGCAGGATGTCGATACCCACTCCGGCAACGGCGAAACAGGGCGTCGTGCAGCGCGTCCCCAGCGCCAAACCCCCGTTCACCCTCAGCCAGATAAAGAAGGCGATCCCTCCGCACTGTTTCAAGCGCTCCGTCCTCCGCTCCTTCTCCTACGTCGTCTCCGACCTCACCATCTCCATTATCCTCTACCACCTGGCCACCACCTTCATCCCCCTCCTCCCGGTCCTTCTCCGCTACGTCGCATGGCCCACCTACTGGGCCATGCAAGGCTGCGTACTGACCGGCGTCTGGGTCATCGCCCACGAGTGCGGCCACCACGCCTTCAGCGACTACTCGTGGCTCGATGACACTGTCGGTCTCATCCTCCACTCCTTCCTTCTCGTCCCCTACTTCTCCTGGAAGTACAGCCACCGACGTCACCACTCTAACACTGGCAGCCTTGAGCGTGATGAGGTGTTCGTCCCCAAGCCCAAATCGGAGATGCCGTGGTTCTCCAAGTACCTTACCAACCCTCCTGGCCGTTTCCTCACCCTCGCTGTCTCCCTCACCGCCGGCTGGCCGCTTTACCTCGCCTTCAATGTTTCAGGCAGGAAGTATGAACGCTTCGCCTGCCACTACGATCCCTACGGCCCCATCTATGGCGACCGCGAGCGGCTCCAGATACTCATCTCTGACATTGGTGTCCTCGCTGTTGTCTACGCACTCTTCCGCATCGTCTCAGCCTACGGTCTTGGGTGGGTCGTGTGTGTCTATGGTGTCCCGCTGCTGATCGTGAATGGGTTCCTGGTGCTGATCACGTATCTGCAGCACACGCACCCAGCTCTGCCCCACTACGACTCGTCGGAGTGGGACTGGTTGAGGGGCGCGCTGGCGACGGCGGATAGGGACTATGGGATTCTGAACAAGGTGTTCCACAACATCACGGACACGCATGTGGCCCACCATCTCTTCTCGACGATGCCACATTACCATGCGATGGAGGCGACGAAGGCGATCAGGCCGATACTCGGGGAGTATTACCAGTTCGAAGGGATGCCCATCTACAAGGCGATGTGGAGGGAAGCCAAGGAGTGTCTTTACGTGGAACCGGATGAGGATTCTCAGGATAAGGGGGTGTTCTGGTACCGCAATAAGTTCTAAGGCTGTCTTTCTCAGTTTTGGACGGTGATGATGACGACCACGGTGATGAATGGTGATGATCGTGTAAGGCCCATCATCATGTAAGGTATGTAGGGTCTAGCTATTAGTGAACGTTTGTGCCTGGGAATAAGCCTAATGCGGAAGGAGTAAGATTTTGATGGTTATATCTTAGTAGTCTGTGTTTGTGCTTTAAGCCTATATTCAGTGTCAATTGGCATCTTTATTATATAATTAGGGGTACCTAAACGTGGAATATTATCATATGAGAAATGCTCCGCTGCAGATGTTCTGGGAGCATTGTAAGTTATGGTGCTCGTAGTCGCATTGGAACACTTGGTCCTATCCATTGAATCTAGGCTCTTCATTAGGTTTATCACACATTTCATTCTTCATCACAGAAATATCACACTTATCGGACAAATGTTGGCCTTTAATTTGGACGATCAGGATCATTTACATAAAAATAGGCCCATTCAACTATTTGATCTATCAATCCGTTGAGTATCATCAACGACTGTAACCATCCATCTATGGCTTGGAAAAAGGATGGCTATAGAAAACCAGACCAAGTCAACATTGGATTGGATCGTCCTATCAGTGTGCTTACCCCATCAGCATTTCCCATTTATGTACATAGGGGGTATTGCTCGTGCAACTCACATGAAGAGAGGTGCGGGGAAAGGTGCAGCAGTTGAGAGACAAAGAATGGTGTAGAATAGTCGCAAGGGTTGGTGACCCATCCTCACCCACATGGGAGGACAGGCAAGTATACATGCAGAGAGAGAGAGAGGGGGGGGGGGGAAATGATGGATAATGTGACCCACCTGAGTTTTTTTGGGCTGGCATTTAGGTGTGCTAATGGGTCAAGTCGAGTTGGATTGGATGAGGGCTCTGGACCCAATTCATTTAAGAATCGGACCAGAATTTTGTATCTTAATTCAACTAATTAGGATTCAGGTCGTTTTGGTTGTGGTCCAAGTAAAATCTACATGCCACATTTAATAAGTGGCTCAGTTCTGGGTATTGGAAAACACGGGTCCAACCCATTTATCACATAATGATTTAAACCATCTAGCCGAATAATAGAATGCTAATGATTTAAACCATCTAGCCGAAGAATAGAATGCCAAACAGTTCAAATTTAATAGTAAAATCAGATGCTTAGTTTAGGTATATTTTTCATCGACTGAAGGGCCCATGATTTGCTTGGTCTAGATTGTCACAGGTAGTGGATGGATAACCACACTTTAGGAAGACGTGGTAAACCATTATTGTAGTCTAGACCAAAGACAAAATTACTTTATTAACTAAGTTCCTTAGAATCTTGGTTGGGTCTTTTAGCATGGTCGAAGTCAAACCCTTTATAAAACAAGGCCCGATTGAGTCGAGTTAGGGAGGACTTGGACCTTGACTCGTCCAATATGTCTAAATTTTATACCTAGACCCACGAATTGTCTGAGTTGGGTCTAGTGAACCAATAGACCCAACCTATTTACACCCACTAGTGACACGAACACATGTACATGCAGGATGTCGAACATTCATTAGGGTCAGCCCTATAGCTTTTATTTCATGGGCTCCCTAGTTATAAGATTCAAAATTGATATGCCCCAGGTGGAAATGTGGGTGTAGGCAACTTCTTAATAGTTAATACCATAACATAGATAGTATACTAATTAGGGATATTAAAGTTATTTAGCAATTAAATTCAAACTTCAGTAAAATATAATACATAATCTCAATACATTTAGGGCCTGTTTGGCCAGGCACATTAAGTGGTATTAGATGGGATGGTATTCATAATCCCATCTAATACAACTGGTTGACATGTTTGGAATGGAGGATGAAAATCATTTTGAGATTGGTGCCCAAACACCGTGGTTATGGGTGGGATTTTGCCATCCCTCATTGATTCTCTGAATCCCACCTCTACGAGTTGTAAGGGAAGGGGCCTCCACTCGTGGGTCCCAACTTGATGTGTATGTTTCGTCCAAACTGTCCATCCAATTTTCCATTCTGTTTTATCCTTAAAACCTAAAAATGAAGTCTATCCTCATCCTAGGTGGGCCACAGAGACCGAAAAACTCCTACCTCACACTCGCATGCATAGAATTTTATAGTGGGTTTCTACTTATGGGACCCATAATGAGGTAGCTGTTAAATTCACACCATCCACCTCTTTAATTAGGTTATTTTGACCACTGGAACCAAAAATCAAGCTGATCCAACCATCAATGGACCAAACTATAGGTGACGGTGGGTTGGTAAGACCCACTCACATCACTGCTCGCTGAGGTGGGGTGGGGTGTCCCGCTCGTGACCCCACCATGATGTATATGATATATCCACACTATACACCAGTTTCTATATATCATTTTAGGCTATGGGCCAAAAAATGAGGCAGATTCAAGTTTCAAGTGGCCACACAGAGGGAAATGAACTCCTACTGTTGAAACCTTTCAAGGCTCTCTGTGGGGTCCCTGATCATCCAAACGAGTCAAAGTTAGGATCCATAAGACCCGCTCGAGCTAACCTACTTGGTGAATGGGTCGGATTGTCCAAATGGAGCCCACCTCGATGGTGACACAAAAAAATATATAGAAATAGTTTAAACATTTGCAATCTCATGATTTATCTTTCCCAAACAGGATTTGGCTCCAATCCTGTTACATAGAAGTTACTCTCATGTCTTCCAAACATGCCATTAAAAGGTATGGGATACACCCAGTTTAGAGACAATACCTTATACATACATTTAATACTACTTTTTCAATTCCATCCAGCTTAATCCCTCCTAATGCAGGTGGCCAAACCGGGCCCGATACTGTTGAATTATAAGGGATTCCAAACGCAAGTTGCCGAAAAACAACTAGCTCAGAATCACCGTTGATTCCGAATCCAGGTATTTAAAGTGATGGTTGTACTGTGATGTGGGGGTGTCTCCCAGGTACTGACCAGCTGTGTCCTTTGGCACCTTTGCTTTATTTTCTTTCCTGACAAGTATATGATTTTGTGATCATTGGTCTTTGCATCTTGCCAGGGATTTACCATCCCCAAGAAATATCTCAGGTTGAGAGATCCTAGCCACCAATCTTGAAACTTTTTTAGTTGAATGTGGGCCATTGACGTGCGTCTCTTTTCAACTATCCATTGGCAGGCTATAAATATACGTACTTGATCGGCCCATTTGGATGGCTCAACTCAACTGACCATTTATGTAAAGTACTGAACCATGGGCACCACTTGCATGATTTGACGTATCTTCGAAACCAGTACTTTTTACGCAGGTATCACCCATGAACACGATATGCCTGGATCGGGCCATATCCGTCCAAAACAGTCCAGTTAAGCAGCTGTGGAACTCCACATACCTACACCGATTTGAAACGATCGTTGCTCTGTCACATCTTAAAAACCCAGTGCCAACTGGAAAGTTTTTCGCTTTTTTTTTTTTTAAGTTGAAGAATTAAATCGATGGGATATGAGACGAATGGATGTTGTGATACGAAAGGAGATAAGATGCGATAGAAAGGGCATGACAGTCGTCCAAAGTAGGAATCTCTTCCGGTTTTGTAGATGATAAATGCTCACCAGTGGTACCTGTTGTGGTGGTCATGGGCACACACCCAACTCATCCATACATCACAGGTATCACAAAATCAGCCCAGCCAATACTTAGGTGGACCTAGTTTGGAGAATAAGATGGACGGAAATGCCCACCCTTGATTTGCACCCGACCCCACTTAATTTGTAGAACAACCCCATTCTCATGAACCTCTCATCCACCGTTCTTCTCTCCCTGCAAAGAGGATGTGGATTGAGCGGTGACCCGCACACCAGGGATATCCTTAGTCTCTCGCACCCAAATCACGTTCAGAGCAAAAAAAAATTTAAAAATAAAATAAATTCAAGTCAAATATCAAAAGAACCCAAACAGCGACTGCAACGAAACGATACTCCCATCAATCTACAACAATAGCTGAGAGAGAGAGAGAGAAGGAAAATCGATTGAAAAGGAGGGAAAAACGAATGGGAGCTTGCTATTCTTGTATGATACTCTTGCTCCCTATGACACTTGATACACAGCCACTAATATTGCACACGTGATATATAATAACTCACATCTAAACCAATCCGAACCTAGCCCAATCCAATCCGACTCGGTTTTCCTATCGAGTCGGGCCCGGATCGGATCAGGCAATCCACATTTCGGATCGGTCCGAGTCAAGTGACCCAAACTCGGTAACGGATTGGTTCGAGTTTGGGTCAGCCCAATGAGATTTCGGATCGGATCGAGTTAGCCCGAATTCAATCCTAGATCCGATGCCTAGCTCTAGTTGTATTATTAGCTAAGTAGCTTAAGATTCATGCCCTAGCAAAATAGATGGGTAATGTGGATAAAACACATATATCTCAATGAGCCTCGTAAAATCATGCCACCATGGACATTCAGCTCTCCTGGCAATCTACATCCCCCCCAAAACTTAAAACTTACAGCAGAGCTATATGTATTCAAGAAAGTAGTATTATTAGCTAAGTAGCTTAAACAAAAGTGCATGTGGTCAATTCTACTTATCACATAAGGACAAGTACTTGCAAAATACATATGATTATTAAAGATTAAATTGATTGTCTTTGCTAAAGAGGTTGAAGTACTTATCATAATTTTATGCATATGAGAAACAGCCCTCCATATACATGCTTCATATGTTTCAAATGTGTCACATGTGCAACCATGCCAATTCAAGTACTATATGCATGCACATGTAGCACTAATTTTCAAGCATCTAAAAATGGAATACATGTATTAATGTGCCACCATTCATGTTAAGCTCATATATGTGCCATAATTTATCTTACTTTAATATTCAATAGAACAATTAATCATGATAACATGTCCATAAACAATCAGTCCTAACACCAACCTAACTGATAGGTGAATAGGCGACCCATGATATCAATGGGTTGGGTTTGGGCATAGAAAGACCCAGACCCAACCCATTAAAAAAATGGCTCTAGCTTTTTTATTTTTTTTTATTTTTAGACCCCACCACCTAGACCCAAATTTTAATGGCTTGGGCATGGAGCCAAAATTTTGATATTATTAATAAATTGTACACCATCTAGCCATTTGAGAAGCCATAAATCCCGTAATCAGTCTGATATCAGAGATACAGCCATCTACAATGTGCCAGTAATCAGTCTTAAAATTTTATTTTATTTTAAGACTCCACAATTTGGATGGTCAATGAAGGGCCATCATTTTCAAAATGAGGTGGTCCATTAAGAGTCTAGCTGGCAAAAAACCGAGTAGATTTCTTAATGGGCCAGCCCAAGGAAAAACCTAGCTAGTCCAAAACCTAGACTGACCCAGGCCCATCTTTAGACAGCCCTGTTTCTTAGCAAGGTTTGAATATAGGATAGGGTGGCAATGGGCTAGATTTGGAAGGGGCATTGCCTAGATTTGGAAGGGGCGAAGCTAGGCCTGAGGCTGGCCCGACACTTAAAGATACAAGGCCCAAGCTCGACCCAACCCACATCAGATATATTCCAACCAACCTCAGTAAGAACAGAGGAATACGTGCAATCGAAAATCTCTTTACAATTTTCATGGATTAGGATACGACAAGACTCTTAAACCGTTTGTGTTATGTGCCCCCACCTTAAATATTCAAAAACTAATATCCAATAGATTGGAATGCTTAACCTTTTGATAGTTCGATTCTTTTCTTTGAATAGAAGAAATCTTCTTGTTTTAATCTGAGACGTTTGTTGGTTTCCCCATCTACGTAGTGGCTCATAACATAAACAGTTGGGTTATTTGAAAAGCCCCAATCTAACAGCTATGGACCCAATGTCTACCATTACCATACGTTGGTATGTATTACAGAAAAACAATAGTAAAATACAAACCGTTCTCTATTGAGGAAGCATGACACCAATTCATGCACGGATATTTTGGGAATTATAGGTTTTTATGATTTTTTGAAAAATGCTTGTAGGGAGGTTTAAGTAATATTGAACTTGTTCAAAGTAGTTGTATGTATTTTTTTTTTTTTCGACTAGGAGTGAAGGGTAGTTTATACACTGTAGTAGGAGGTCCACGTTCATTCCTTATCACTTTCTGAGATTTGGGTCCGGTCACTTTGAAAACTTTTCAGCACTCGAACTAGTAAGGGACCGTTTGAATTTCAAAATTTTCTAGTAAATACAGGTAAAAAGGTAATAATAACTCCTTGGTGTTTAGGTATTTCCATTTCAAAAACGGTTCAGAAAGAAAATTGTTGAGTCTGACTTAAATTTGTGGCCCCACCATGATGCGTGTGACTTATACACGCTGTCCATCCATGTTATCACCACATTTTAGGGTATGAGCAAAAAATTGAGGTAGTTCTAATGCTCAAGTGGACCACATCATAGGAAACAGCAGCCGTAAGACGTATACTGTTGAAAGTTATTTCCTTCCTAGGGCCCGTAATGATGTGTATTTGTCATCTAAACTCTCTATGAGATCACATAGAAATGGATAAAAGGGAAAACACAGATATCAGTTAAATCCAAAACTTTTGGGCCATACCAGTTAAGCTTTAGATGTGCCTCATTTTTCAGCTCAATCCCTAAAATGAGATGGTAGAAGGAATGGACGGCATAGATAAGTCACATACATCATGGTGGGCCTCATAAATTTTGTGCAATTCAATAGTTTGAAATGAATATGCCTGTCAACCTTTTTGGGAAAACAGTAAAAATTACAAATGGAAATAATTATTATCCATTTACAACTATGTACAAAGGAAATAAAAAATCAAACAGGCCCTTTAGCTTTTACTTTCCCATGTTTGGGAAGAGTTTAAGCTTGGATTATGTCTATTTTAAGGTAACCTGAAATCAGACCCATTTAAAGGCAAGTTATAGGTTAGGTTTGACTGAGTTAATTTTTAGAGGTTTTCAATGCCTGAATTGTTTAGCAACTTGGTTTGATATCTCAAGTCCAAACCCACTCTTAGGTAGATTTCTCATGGTCTAAATCAAAATCATTTAAAAACTAATATTGAGTTTACTTGGGTCAAGCAGCATTAATTTTGAATGATTCCAAACAGAAGTAGATTGCGACTTGATGGTGCATTTAGTAAACTTTGTGGGGCCTACTATGATGCATGTATCTTATTTGCGATTTCCATCCATTTTACTAACTCATTTTAGGGCATGAGCCTAGAATAGGACTATAGCTCCAGTGAAGCACACCAAATAGTGGGAATTAACTGACAACAGTTGAAAAGTTATCAAAGGCTACAAAAGTCAAAAGTCATGGATGGAGCTGATATTTATGTTTTCCCTTCGTCCCTGTCTATGTGACCTTATGAACAGTTTGGATGACAAATACATGTTATTGTAGGCCCTATGAGGGTTGGATGACAAATAAATGTCACTATGGCCATAGGAGGGTTTCAACCGTGGATGTCATTGTCTTGATTATTTCATGTGGTCCCGTCCACTTGAGCTTTGGATGTGATTCAATTTTGGGCTCATGTCTTAAAATGATACGAAAAAAATGGATGAACAACCTAGATAAGACATACATATATAGTGGACCCCACTGAGTTTACTCAGTAGGCAATCCACTTGGGTCCCAAACAAGGATTTAATTTTGAGATGTCCTACCTATGCTCTTAGGACATTCCTTCTAGCTGGCCTTAATGAGACTAATTTAATAATTGATATTGAGTTTGGTTAGGGTTGAATGGGGTTAATTTTAAGAGGTTTCACTGCCGGTCCATTTAATATTAGAGTTGAATTTTTTTCAATCGTGAATTGGGTGGTGACCCATAGCTATTTGGTGTAAGGACTTTGTGGGGTCTACTATGATGTATGTGTTTTATCCACAGTGTCCGTTCAATTTGCCTGCTCATTTTAACGAAGGATTCAAAAATTGAAGTATATCTAAAGTTACATCACAGAAACAGTTGGGATTGAATGCCTATAGTTGAAAATTTCTTGCCTACCACTGAAAACTTCTCAGGGACCACATAAGTTTCTGATTAAGGTGATATTTATGTTTTCTCTTCATCCAGGTCTCAGTGACCTTTTAAGCAGGCTAGATGACAAATAACCATTACTGAGACCCAACGAAGCTTTCAATGATGGACATCATCATCCCTTCTGTTCCATGTGATGTGATCCATTTTTGCTTTGGATATGCTTTATTCTGGCTCTTGCCTTAAAATGAACCAGAAAAATAGATGGACAGTGTGGATAAAACACATACATAACGATGGGCCCACAGAGTCCTGAGGTTTTGGGCCACCCACAACAGGGAAGGGAATTGCATACTGAGTAAACAATGTAGGGTCGACCGTGATTTATGTATATAAATCAACTATGTCCATCCATTTCAACAGATAATTTAGGGCTTGATCCCAAGTATATACAAAGCTAAAGCGGACCTCACCACGGAAATAGTGTGAACTGAAACTCCACCGATGAAAATTTTTTAGGGCACATAAATTTTGGATCAAGCTATTATTTGTATTTTCCCTTCATCCATGTCTTTGTGATGTTATTAGCAGGTTGGATAACAAATAAACATCATTATAGGCCCTAAAAATGTTTCAACGGTGAAAGTCATCATTACCACGGTTCCTATGATGTGGTCCACTCAAGCTTTGAATATGCTTCAATTTTAGGGTCATCCACTAAAATGATATGGAAAAACGGATGGATGGCATGGATAAACAATATACATTCACATTGAGCCCAACTGAGTTGACTCACTACGATGCAAGCATACGCAACTCGATTTGCGTCCAACCTTTGAAATCGAATTGTGCCCTCTTATCATACTGAGTAAACTCAGTTGGGCCCTCCGTGAATGTATTTAATTTATCCACGCCGTCCATCCGTTTTTCAGATCATTTGAGTGGTTGATCTCAAAATTAAACCATATCAGAAGGTCAAGAAGTAAACCATACCACAGGAAACAGTGGGAATAATGATTTTCACTGTTGAAACCTTCATATGACCTACGATGATATTTATTTGTCATCCAACCTGTTCATAAGATCAAAAATACATAGATCAAGGGAAAAATAAATAAAATTATCTGCTTGATCCAAAACTTCCATAGCCTCCAATAAATTTTCAATGGTAGACGTTCAATTCATATATTGTTTCCTATGGTGTGGTCCACTTCAGATATTTATATTCTACATGATAAAATTATCTTTTAAAATAGATGGATGGAGTGGATAAAATACATAAATCACGGTAGGCCCCACAGGGTTTACACAGTACGCAATCAGCTTCCCCAACCTTTTCAACTAAACGTGCTCCACGTGTCCGACTTTTAGACATGGACTCAGTCACCGGGTCAACCTGGCATATCCGTACCCCTCCTTTTCTTCGTGGGATAGCAATCGCCAAAGGGACATCATGTAGGGATGTACACCAGGGAGTTTCAACTCTTGCCCGGGTGGTAGACTCCCGGGCGTTTCTCCCGGTCAAGGGTTCAAGCATCCATACGTGGGGAAATTCCACTAGCGTGAGTGTGTGTGGGTGTGTGTGCGTGTAAAAAAAAAAAAATTTTAATTAAATAATTTTAAAAAATGTAGGGGTGTACCCCCAGTTGATTGAGTCAAGCTAGTGTCAATTCGACTTAGCTCAGCCACTAGCTGAATTCAACTCGAACTCGGCTTGGCTCGGTCCTAGAGCCTGGCTGGCCAGCTCGGCTCGGTTCAGCAAGCAACTTGGGCTAGTTCGAGCCGAGTTTGCCGTTGTAGCATTTTCACAAACACTTAAACTACACCTTTAAAATCTCACTGTATTTTGACAACAGCAATTGTTTTATAGGTATTTTATCAAATGACTTCTAAGTAACATTAAAAAAAAAGTATTGGTTTCATAGACATACCTTCTTTGCTATCGGCCACACTTAAGACGTGTTTGGATCGCAAGCCCAGAATGTACTGTATTGTTTTATTTTAAAATAATATATTATCTTGTATTTGAATTGGATTTGAAATCCGATATACATTAGCCGCCTATATACATCTCCGAACCAGAAACGGATGAGCACACGTCTCTGTTCTAACATCTACTCAGACAACGGATCTGCAAACAACCCCAATTTACTATCAGAACCTTAGTCTTCAAAGAAAAACCCAAATTTTTATAACCAATCAAACCTATTACAAGACCATAATCCCACTTTGCCCCATCACACTCTCAATCATCCAAAGACGCTAAAACAAATCAAATCTAATCCTGCTTTGCCCCATCACACTCTCAATCATCCAAAGACTGATTTTGAATTCCACCTCTTTCAAACAGCTACTTCCATCTCAAAAAGGTAGCTTGTTCGTAGCAGGAATTTGCGAAAGCAATCAAAGGAAACAAATGATATTTTTTAACGAATTTGGCAATGTTGGGGTGGAATTATCAACATTAAGGGTTTAAAATACCAGAAAAAACAAGGAATTAGGGTTTTTTCACTGGAGGGACCTGCTCGAACTCTGGAATCAAGCTCCTTGTGCTGGAGGAGCTTTTTTCGGTACCAACTGACGACACTGCGGCGACGTACTGCTTCTTCTCCATTGTTCATCTTTGAATCGACGATTAATAATTAATCAGATTTTTTTAAAAAAAAAAAAATTGGGAGACAGAGAGGTTGCTTTGGAGAAGGGTAACAAAAGAAGGAAAGTAGGGCTGTTGGAATATTTATAGAGGGGATGAGATACAGTAGAGCCGGAACAACTGTGATATGGTAGAGCCATCTCTTCACGGGATAAATGATTAGAAGATGTGTAAATTAGGATACTTTTCGTACTAGGGAGTCCGTTCCTTGAACAAACATTGAATTCGGTAAATTTGCTAATTACATTTCTATACCAAACATTCTATTGATCAATGATAATACTCATGGATACAATGTACAATGTCCAGAGTATATGCATTTTATAGTATTACATCGCAATACAATACTATACGCGAATCCAAACAAGCCCTTATTTGAGTCATTTCATCAGACACTTGGTGAGCAACATCAGTTTCAAAGTAACCGAGTCATTGTGTTGGTTTGATCCAAGTTCGATATGAGCCGGGTTCGATCCAAGTCGAGTCGAGTTGGGGCCAGCTCGAACTCGGCTCAAACTCATTTTCGAGCTTGAAAAATCAGCTCAACTCGGCTGGAACTCAACTTCAACGTCTGATCAAGCTTTTTCGAGTCAAGTTGAGCGGGCTAACCGAGCTTGCTCGGTTCGTGTACGCCTAGGGACATGTAAGGAGAGACCTATGATACCACCCCAGCACACGTACAACAGTTTCCCGCCTGTGAAAGATCTGGGCCATGTACAAGGTAGGGATCCACATGAGCACGCTCTAGCTCAATATCCAAGCCGTTGGTTTTCTTCCTTCCCAACTGTCCATTCTCCTCAAACTAACGCGACCCCGTCTGATGATCCAATTAGCCTCATTCATGATCCATATGTAAATTCTAACTTAGGCTCCACTTGATGTTTGGGTCCGATCTTTCACACGTATTCTAATTAGGTACGTGTGCCTCGATTCATCTCTTCAATATCTCTCCCCGCGAATCGCCGTATCATACCCATGGGAAAATACACTGAAAGTTGTATCTGAAATTAATATACATCGTTTCTATTTTTGCTAAAATCTCATGTTTTCATAAAATCCGATCCCTGTAAGATATTTTCATCATAATAAATATCACATTTGGAAGAAAAAGAAAACCGAACCGTTTATTTGTAGGGCCACACCATTGAAATTGACGAACAACGGATAGTATGAACGTGTGTGGTCCATATGATCATTATATTGTACAAATTATCATTAAATATGATCTTCGTGTTATGTACATTCGTTTCACGGCTGGGATATTGTATTAAAGTGACAGATGATCAGTAAAGAGGAACGCTGAATATTACAGTTAACATACAATGTTGTATTTGGTCATACACCCCCCCTCTCTCTCTGTCAGTTTCTTCGGCCCTTCCTCCCTGGAAACGGATTTTGGCTACCATACACCCTCTCTCTCTCTCTCTCTCTTTCTCTCTCTCTCTCTCTCTCAGTTTCTTCAGCCCTTCCTCCCTGGAAACGGATTTTGGCTACTTGCCCTTGCCACCAGCTCCATAGCTGATGGTCGGTGCTCTGTGGGCCCTACTATGATGTATGTGTTTCATCCATTTTTACCTATCATTTTAGGGCTTTATGCAAAAAATGAGAGGGATTTTAATCTCGGATGAACGACACCATAGGAAAACAACAGCGATTGGATATCCACCATTAAAATCCTCCTAAAGCCCAGTGAATTGTTTATTTGACATCCAATTTGTTGATTAGGTCATATAGACCTAGGTGATGGGAAAAAAAACAAAGATCAGCTTGACCCAAAACTTTTATGGCCCCAAAAAGCTTTTAATGATCTACGTTCATTCAACATTGTTTCGTGTAATGTGGTCCACTTGAAATTTGGATATACCTCATTTTTTGTCTCATGCACTGAAATGATCTATAAAAATATAAAAATAGATGGAGAGATAGATGAAACACATATATCATGATGGGACCCACATAGCACAGACCACTAGCCATTGGCTGGGGCAGGGGAGTAGCCCATCCAATTCGGTAGCCAATCTCGGGAAGGAAGGAAACGGCTTGGCTACTTCCCTTGCCACCGGCCCCAGTGGTGCGTGGTCAGTGCTCTTTGGCCCTTACATTATGTATGTGTTTCATCCATTTTGTTCATCCAATTTTTCAACTCATTTTAGTACTTGATCCCAAAAATTAGAGGAATATAAATCTCAAGTGAACCACACCATAGGAAAGCAATAATGATTGGATATTGACCATTAAAATCCTCTTAAAGCCTACTGTACTGTTTATTTGACATCTAATCTATTTATTAGATCATAAAGGCTTAGATGAAGCGAATAAAAAAACAAAAATCATCTTAATCCAAAACTTTTATGGCCCCCAAAAGGTACTTAATCGCCGATGCTCATTCAACACTGTTTCCTGTAATGTAGTCAAATTGAAAATGTAATATTCTAATTTTTGGTTTCATACCATAGAATTATCTGAAAATATAGATGGACAGCATGGATTAAACACACATCATGGTAGGGCCTAGAGAGCACCAACCACCAGCCATTAGCTGGTGGGAGGGGGAGTAGCCAATGCGTTCCCTTTCTCTACGTGTTACTGTAGAGTAAATTTATTCTACACGGGCTGCACGTGGGGTCAACAGGCCTGTGTTCATGGAATCTAACCCTTCCATCAGGATGATACTACAGTTAAAGACGGAAGCAACAAAAGTCGGGCAGATCCAACCATCATGTTGGCCACTGAGGGGTTGGTGATTTTGTACGGTTTTCCATTGTTTGCTGTGGTAGAGTCCACTGTGAATTTTTTAAATATGGATGGGCACGGTTTCGGTGGATCCCTAACTTTGGGGTTGACGGTGATGTATGTTACTTACATCCATACTGTCCATCCGTTTTGACAGCTCATTTTAGGGCATGATCCCAAGAACGAAGTAGATGTAAATTTTATGTGGATGGAAACAGTCGTGATTGAATCCCCACCATTAAAAACTTCAATGGGCTCCCATCATTAAAAACTTTACGGAGACTACTGGAATGTTTATTTACCATCCACCCTGTTGATAAGGTCACAAAGACCTCGATGAAGAGACCATAGAAATATCAAATTAATTCGAAACTTTCGTTGCCCACAAAAATTTTTAATGGTCAATTACCACTGTTTCCTGTACTATGGTCGATCAAATTTTTGAATCATGACCTAAAATGACTTTTTAAAATAGATGGACGGCGTGGATATAAGGCATATAGATCAATGTGGGACTCACAGTCAGAGATCCACCACTTGGGTGGATCGGGATCCACCAGAGTGCATTATAAAATCAGGCTTATAAAATCATTCGATAAGCCACAACATTAACCAAAAAAAGAAAAAAAGCCAAAATTCATGTGGGGTCCACATGGAAGTTCGAACGGCCTGATCTTGGCGCATCCAAATTTCATGGTGGACCGGCCCTGCTGGACGGTTTAGCTGCCGCCAACACACCTGGTGGGTGGACCTACACTCAGCACGTGTAAGATAAGCTTATTCAACCGGGATAAGTAGAGAAGCCGCAGAGGATCGGCCTCTCCTCTTCTATCTTGTTTGTCTTTCCGGTAAAAATCTCAAGACAAGGAGGCGGTGCAGTGGCTTGAAACCGCGATTCTTGCGTCGATTTTCCGCTATTTTCAGAGGCGAAGCCGCTAAATTCAGTTTTAGATTAGGATCTCCTTCAAAGCCTGATATTTTTCAAATTCCCGCTATCCCCTTATATTTGAAGGCGAAAAAGCAAGGAAAAAAGGAAGAAGAAGAAGAAGGTTGGTTTCTCCTTTTCCGTTTCTACCCCTCTTTTATTTCTAGGGTTTTTTGTAATCTGAATATAGATTCATATTAGAAAAATCTCAATATGGGGCTGTGTTTTTCAAGGAATTGATATCTAGACCCACCTTGTTTGATGGACCCACCCTCTCTCTACTTTTGGTAATAAAACAGTACAAGCTGTGCTGCTGAATTACCAAAAGTGGAAAAGAGAGGGTGTGTATCTATCAATAATAAGGATTGATGTATGCAGTGGTTTCCCAAATTCAGAGACATGAATTGAATTACTCTCCTCTCTCTATCTCTCTATTTTCATCTTTTTAATCTTTGTATTTTCAGTGGAGACGATGCGAAGGCATGTAATGAAAATTGCTGATGGGCGTTCGGCATTCTGGAGATTGAATTTTCCAGTATTTTCTAATTTCCTGTGGGGAGGCCTTGAAACGGTATCTCTAATTCTTTGTATTATCTGTGGAATTATCTATTCTATCATGTTATATTTTTTTTTTCCCTGCTGAAATTGTGTGTTTGATTTTTTTCATTGTAATTTGTAAATTTTCGAGGTGTGTTAGGAGAAATACTATTTTTTAGAACCGTGTATTGTCGACCACATCTTGGAATGGCCTGATTTTCAGTGCGTCTTGTTGTCCTAGTGGGTATTGTCAAATGAATGGATTGTGTGGCATATAAACACCATGGTGGACCCAATACACAATTTGAAGGTTTTAGTGTTGGATGTCCCCATCCCAACTGTTACCTGTACAGTGGCCCAGCTGAGTTTTGGATTGGCCTGACCTTTTGAGGTAAGTGCCAAACACTGGCTGCAAGTTGTGGCCTCAGCCTTTTCTCTCTATCTTTAGTGCCAAAAGTAGAATAGGGGTTGTGCATCTAAAGTGAGGGTTGGGCTGGGGTGGTAAATGAGATTCTCCGTAGAGAGCACTATAATTGGGACGCGGATTGCCTGTCCCCACGGCCACAGGAAGTTCCTGTAGTCAGAAGCTGTGTGGGGCCCATGGAGATGCCCGTGACAAATCCACTCAATCCATCAGTTTTGCAAGACCATGATAGGACAAGAGTCTAAAGGTAGGCAAATCCGAAAATCATGTGGGCCATACCACACGAAACAGCAGGGTTTGAACGCCCACCATTTGAAACTTTGTGGGAACCACAGAAGTTTTGTATCAGGATGATAGTTGTGCTTACAGTTTATCTGAGTGGTGATAACCCTATGAACGGTTTGGATGCCATATAAACATCATGGTCGGCTCTAGGAAGGTTTCAACGGTAGATGTTTCCATTCCCACTGTTTTGTTTGGTGTGGCCCACATGAGTTTTGGATCTGCCTGATCTTCAGATTTGTGTCCTATTGTGGTCTTGCAAAACTGATGGACGGAGTGGATTTGTCACGGGCATCTTTGTGGGCCCCACATGGCTTCTGACTACAAGAACTTCTGTGCCCATGGGCATAGGCATTCCATGCCCCTACAATTGACAAAGATTAAAATGAGAAGAAAACAAGAAGAATTGCCTAACTGTAGGAGATAGGACTGCCAGAAATAGTGTTTGTCTTGAGACACCTTGTCAACAAGATCTTCTGTGCTCGATACCATTGATCTCACAAAATTCAATTGCATACAAATCAAATTTTAGGATTTTAGTTGTATGAACTAAGGATGGGTTTGTGTTGCTATTTCATAGTTTTATTAGTTTTGGATTTCTTTTACTGAGATTAAAATTGGGATGCCTAATTGGGTTAGGTTTTGGAGGTCTTTTGGGGTTTCATATGGTTGTAAAATTTGTAGTGGGATTCATGCAGGGGAGTTTTGAATTGAGAAATAAAGAATCGTCATTGTTTTAGGTGTCTCTTGTAGAAGTCCTTGTAGAGGCTTTCCACCATGAAGACCCTTCTAGATCCTTACGCCCCTCCCCATGTTAGTATGGATGGAGTTGAGAGGGAGGGAAACTACCATTTGTATGTTTGGGAAGCAATGTGTTTGATCCAATACATTTCCATTGCCTCATAATACGATGTAATTCCATCCTGTTGAACATGTGGATGAATCATTGATTTCAACCATTTGCCTACTGCAATAAAGAAAATCATATATATATATATATATATATATATATATATATAGAGAGAGAGAGAGAGAGAGAGAGAGAGAGAGAGAGAGAGAGAGGCATGCTCACCTACGCACCTACGCACGTGCGCACCTTTGCACACGTATCATGGGTGTCGAATCCGAATGGTCCATAAGATGCGGAATCCCATGAAACCTCAGGGGGTGAATTTTCACCCTGATCTAAGATTCTGGTGGACCATAGAAAAATAAATTCAAATCAAGGGAAGAAACTGTTTGCATTTTTCATGGCCCACCGAACTTTTGGTTCAAAGTAAAAATTGGTACCAAGGGGTTTCAAGAGGTTCTGCTTCATGTGGACCGTTCAGATTTTTGAGACTCATCAGATATGATGAGTTCTCAGAGAGAAGGAGAGAGTCGTGGAGTTGCACAGAGAGAGAGAGAGAGAGAAGAGAGAGAGAGAGAGAGAGAGAGAGAGAGAGAGAGAGAGAGAGAGAACAACACCACCTTACATTAGCTATGCCCTTTGAAGGAAGGATCCATACTGTTGAATAGAAAGTCTGCAAATAACCTGCCTAAGAAGCAGGTTGGGCGAGTTGACATCAGGCCGACCCAACCCAATACCAACCCTATTCTTTTTTATGACTGCAGTGCAGCGCATAAAGGCCCGTGTTTAGCGTCTTCCAGCACTCGCCCTTCCTTGCGAAGCTTACCCCAAGATCATTGAGTCCGACGCTTCAGAAATTGGCTGGGGCGCTATCCTTAAGCAGCTAGCTCCAAGCGGTACTGAGGAACTAGTTCAGTTCGCCTCTGGCACTTGGAACAAAGTAGAAACTCTTATGACTATAAGAGAAAAACTTTAGTAGCTGTTTCCTCACTTGGTGACCAAACGAGTATCAAAGCATCACTGGGAACTACAACATCTCAATTTTTATTTTTATTTATTTATATATTTTTATTTTTTGAGAATTAACGAAATTGCATTAAAAAGGAAAAACATATACAGCAGAAAAGGAAAGAAGAAACAAAGGACAAAAACAAAAACTAAGCAAGAAGGCTACGCTGAGATAGCAAGAGCCTTTAAGCAGCAAGAAAAGCAAAATCCACTTCCCTTAAGGAGTCAGCGTACATAGCCCATTCGATCACCAGATTTAAAGCTCTAAAGGAAACTGTCTCAGCAGAGGAGGAAGAGTTACGAAAGCATCTATCATTCCGTTCAAGCCATACAGACCACTAGATGGCGAGAATGACCAATCTCCAAATCCGCGTCTTCGTCTTCCCAATCCTGATGCCATGCCAAGATTTGAGCAGAAGATCTACTGAGCCTGAAATGCACCATTGGATGTTGAATCTTCTGGCAAACACAGCCTAGATAGAAGAAATAAAGGGGCAGTGAATCAGCAGATGGTCGATCGACTTTGCGTTCTTCATGCAGCACAAGCATATATTGGGAAGAACCATCCCTCTCTTCCCCAGATTGTCGACCATCAATATTTTCTTGTTGGTAACCAACCAGGCAAAAGCCACAATTTTGGGAAGGGCCGAATAAGACCACACATGAATAGACGAGGAATCAGATGAGGTAATCTGCATGGGAAGAAGATGATTGTAGAGGGATTTGACTAAGAAACATCGAGGATTTCTTCTTTCTCCAAATGATTCTGTCCGTGACGAGGGGATTAGGATTAGTACTGTAGATACATTCCAGCAACTTGGCGTAGTCAGGGATCTCCCAGTCTTCTAAATTTCTTCTGCAACAGATATTCCATTCCACCTTGCCTTCTATTAAAGAGAAACATTCAGCCACACTTATGTCTGTGTTGGGGACTAACCTGTAGATAGAGGGGAAGACATCTTTAAGGGGGCTATCTCCAACCCAGAGGTCCTTTCAGAAACTGATCCTATTGCCAATACCAGGCTCATAACCAACGCCTTTGAGCACCTCATTTTGGAGGTGAATAATGCTTTTCCAGATAGTCGAGGCCCTGTATTTTGACGAAGGATTTGTCCACCAGCCCCCGTGCAAACTTCCATATTTACACTTGATTATGGAATTCCAAAGACTGCCACTTTCCGACCCTAATCTCCATATCCACTTCCCGAGCAAGGCCCTATTCATCTGCCTGAGATCTTTGATGCCTGCTCCACCGTCTCTGTGATGCTTGCAGACTTGCTTCCAACCCATTAGATGGAATCTCTTCTTATCCTCTTTTCCGTGCCATAAGAAATCCCGTCTCAGTTTGTCAATAGCGGACAGAATAGAGGTTGGGCATCTAAATAGAGACATGAAATACAGCATTTCAAATTGGCTAGGCCAAATGTTGCCTTCATCCTCAAATTGTTTCCCATTTCATTCATGTGCCTATAGTTGATCATTTCAAAATTATCAAGCAAATCTTATGTTATCAAAAGCACTATTCATCATGGATCGCCATTTTCTACACAAAAGCAAAGTTGATTTACATGGGGTTGTACATGCTGACTGGGTTGGATGTCCTGATACTAGACGCTTGACATTAGGGTATGAAGTTTTTCTTGACGCAAATTGTGTTTTGGGAAGTCCAAAGCAGCCCAACATGGCTTGATCCACTGCATAGGCAGATTGTTAATTCTCACTTCTATAACAGCAGAATTGATGTGGATCACGTACATTATTCTTGATATATGCATTTTTCTATCAGCTCCACACCAACCTCTTCTTTTTTTTTTTTTTTAATAACCAAATTGCCTCTCATACGGCATCAGATCCTGTCCATACTCAGACAAAAAACAGAGTTGGATTATATCTTTTCTAGAGAGGGTAGCCTTTGGGTTCACTTGTTCCATCATGTCTTTAGCTTGCTGGTATCTTTACAAAAGTCTATTGTGTATGATGTTGTCGAATCACATATGCAATCATGTGCGATCTCACAATCGCATATGCAACCGCTTATTTTATTTTTTATTTTTTGAAAAATTTAAAAAAAAATTTGAAAAATGTGGGAAAATTCAATAAAATTGTAAAATATATATATAAGAAATTAAGGGAAACTTATTAACTTAATAGATAACTAATTTTACATATTTAAAATACATTTGAGATAAATAAAATCAATTAAACATCAAGTGCTTGAATCTTGATCTTCCATCTTCCAAGAGAGGGAATGTAGGGGAGAGAGAGAGAGAGAGAGAGAGAGAGAGAGAGAGAGAGAGAGAGAGAGAGCTTGGAATTAAGAAATGTAAGAGAAGAAGAGAGTAAGAGAGTTTTGGAGTGAGAATATTGCAAATAGAGGAGGTTTGGAAGCCTTCTTATAGGCAAAAAGTTGTTCTTTTGCAAAATAATAATAATAATGTGCCAGCTGTTGGCCAATATGAGATCGCATACATTGCATATGCAATCGCATATGCCACATATGCGATCGCATATGCGATCCACATATGGATATGCGCATATGTGGTCGCACATGAAAATAATGATTGTGTAACTCATTTGAATTTGCAGTACAAGTTGGTTGTTTGGTTGATCTTCATACTCAACTTGAAGGGGGTGATATCTTTTTAAAAAGAAGGGAAAAAAAGTTAAAGGGGGTGATATCTTTCCAAAAAATAAAAAAAACTTAAAGGGGCCGATAAGGACTGGGATAACAATCAAGCATGAGATTTTCATATATCTTTGGATACCCATGAAGTGTCCCAGTATAGAAGGCAATTAGTCTTCTTAATCTCATCAACCAAGCAAGTTAATGATGTCCCCTTTTTGTTGTGGTTGTGATCTTATGATTTGTTGTTCTTAATCTTTATGTCTTGTCCATAAGATAACACCCTTATTTTCTCAAATTTCCTATACTTCATTTTAGAAAATCTCTATTCATAAAGGTATGTTGCATGCGCACAACTTGCCTACCTTATTCCAATTACTCTGCATGTTTCATTTGTAATCCGAATGTTTTAGGTGGTGTAATTGATAGTAATAGTGATGAATATTTTTACTATTGTCATACGTAAGGATTTTATATGCTTATTGTTTTAAATGATGAGTTTTTTAATTGCAAGACCAGGCGGATGCATGTTGGTCGAAATTCAAATGCAGAATCAGTTCCCCTTTCCCAGCCGGAAGCAGTTGCGGGCAAGATTTGATTAGTGAAAATCCAACCAGGTTACAGTCAAGGGAATATGCTACTTGTGCTAAGTTGTTAGAAGCCCCATCAAAAGATTCTTCCGTTTCTGATATGTTGATAGATTCCTTTGGGAGGTTACATACATATTTGAGGATTTCTTTAACAGAGCGTTGCAATCTTAGGTGCCAGTACTGTATGCCAGCCGAAGGTGTTGAGCTTACTCCCAGCTCTGAACTTCTATCGCAGGATGAAATCATTCGGCTGGCGAGTCTCTTTGTCAGTTCGGGGGTGGATAAAATTCGGTTGACAGGTGGGGAGCCAACCATCAGGAAGGATGTTGAAGATATCTGCTTACGTCTATCTAACTTGAGGGGACTGAAAACGATAGCCATGACTACTAATGGGATTGTTCTCGCGAAAAAGCTTCCTAAGTTGAAAGAATGTGGGCTGAATTCAGTTAATATCAGCTTGGACACATTGGTTCCCGCAAAATTTGAGCTCATGACAAGACGTAAAGGGCATGGAAGGGTTATGGAATCAATTGATGCGGCTGTGGAACTTGGATACAATCCCGTTAAAGTACGTTTCGTTTTCCCGAATGTATCTTCCTTGTTTCCTTTGCTCGTTTCACAAAGCCATTTGACTTGTTCCAATTCTACTAGCAAATTTTCATATTAGTTATGTGTTTTCTGCTCATGGAATTCTATGTTCCATGTATAGTCCTTCCTGTGCAAGATCTCTAAGTATGCTGTGCTGTATGGTTGTATGGCAGGTGAACTGTGTTATAATGCGTGGACTTAATGATGATGAGATTTGTGATTTTGTAGAGCTGACACGGAATAAACCAATCAATGTCCGTTTCATTGAGTTTATGCCTTTTGATGGAAATGTGTGGAACGTCAAGAAACTGGTTCCATATGCAGAAATGTTGGATAGAGTGGTAAGGTAGAACTCTGACAGATATTCCAGTGTCTTGATCTCAGAAGATCTTAGGGCCTGTTTGCAAGGGGGTTGGTGCTGAATCTGCTGATCAAATTGGAGAGGACGGTGCTATCCATTCATTTCAAGCAGGATATAAAATGAAAAACATTGGGAAAAGGGTTCCTTTTAATACGATTCTGCTTCCTCTCAGGATTTTTTGGATAAATCCAAGCGCTTGATTTTTTTTTCTGATTCCAATAATTTGGGATGAAAAATCTGAAAAAGTTGGGATTCACCCTCCTCCCAAACAGAGCCTTACGCATCTATTCTTAGTTTGTACTGCAAATGGCTTGACCAAGTTTGTGATGATGATGATGATGATGATGTGCATTTGAGCAGGTTCGCCGGTTTGATGGTTTGAAGAGGCTTCAGGATCACCCCACAGATACAGCCAAGAATTTTATGATTGATGGGCACTGCGGAACTGTTTCATTCATCACATCAATGACTGAACATTTTTGTGCAGGTTGCAATAGATTGCGACTTTTAGCTGATGGGAACTTTAAAGTATGTCTCTTTGGTCCTTCAGAGGTATACGATCTTTTCACTCTTCACTGCATTGAAAATTATATTATGCAGATTTAGTTCCTTGAGAGAATGTGGATGACTTCCTGTCAGATATTTATTTCTTATTCTTATTTACTTGTTACTACCACAGGTAAGTTTAAGAGACCCCCTTCGCAGTGGTATTGATGATGTTGGGCTGAAGGAAATTATTGGAGCTGCGGTAAGTAGGATATCTTTGTACTCGTGATTATTTGAGTTGCATACTCAAGCCATGCAATGTTGATTAGGGTGGCAACGGGTTGGTTTGGTCCAGGTCAAGGTTAGCCTGAGCCTGACCTGTTTACTAAATGGGCTAAGAATTCAAGCCTGAACCTGACCTGCGACCCATTACCCTGTGGGCCAACCTGACCCATTTAGATTTCACCAACCCAATTTGTTGTAATCGGGTCAGGTTCAACTGACCCGACCCCTTACCTCCACACTTGGGTTTAAGAATGGAATATGTGGCTAAAGTTATGCCTGCCTGGTCCAATTAGTGAATGCATACAAACGTAGATACATTATGTGCATGTATCTAATTAACGTATATTTATATATTTTGGGTTTTGGGTCATCTGGCCCAGCCCAATAATAACTATATGGGTGGGTCAGGTAGGGTCCAAACTGAGCCTGACCTGCTTACTTTAATGGGCCACTTTTTCTAACTAAATCTGCTCACTACCCATTTGGCTGGCCCAAACCCGCCTCAGAAGTGGGTCTGGCTAGTTGACCTGTGGGCCAACCCAACTCATTGCCACCCCTAATGTTGATTGTCAAACTCTCTCTTATACATAGTAAAATTTTAATGTAGAGGCTTCATAATTTTTTGTGACACTCTGTATGGCCATGAAACTTTTATGGGGTTCTAATAACATGGCCCAACATACAAGTACGTGTTGGGTTCTTGGACGCTTGTTACTCACAATCTATATCTTATTAAATTAAATGCAATTCTCAGTTAATATAATCGATGGTTGTTTTATCAGGTGAAGAGGAAGAAGGCTGCTCATGCTGGGATGTTTGACCTAGCAAAGACAGCAAACAGACCCATGATACATATTGGAGGTTGAAGGCTTGGTACGCCATTTTTCTTGGGATCTTATATGCATTGGTAAAGAGGATGATAGATTGATTGCATTTGCGGCTGAGATCTCATGAAATCTTCTTATCAACAAATGTTCACCTTGAGCGTTAATGGAAGATGTAGACTAACCAGAATCCTACTCGGATTTTACTGTGAAAGTATTTCTTTTCTGTTCTTTTTTTTTTTTTTTTTTTTTTTTTTGAAACAATTCAAGGGGAGGGGGGCAAAGGCCACCGCAAGGGAACTGAAAAGCAGCACAAAAACCCAACCAAGATAGAATACAAAATGATGAAAAAAGAAAATCCTTTTGAGCCATAGGCCCAGAAGAGCCTTCCTAGCAAGGAAGCACCCACCTAGTGCCAGCAATCAGAAACCGCCGCCCTGCAGATTCCAGCCATCCAATCTTTTCTCACTGTAGATGCCTGTAAGATAGGTTATTTAAAATGTAGCTTACTACCTATCCAGGAAACTCAAAAGACTTCCAAACAGATGGGGGCTTGCATTCCTGTAAATGGACCCATATATAAACTAGACTACTGGCATGTTACCCGGTATGACTTTTTTCTCACTAGAAAGGGGGGAGCAGAGTACCAACAAAATGCAGAAAATAATTTATAACAGGATGCATCTTGAATTATGAGATTCCGATTTGGGAGTGGTTCTTTATAAGTAGACATTGCAACTTGTTTAAAGTGGCGCTCCTGTCCGGTTTCCATGTCATGTTGTTATGCTGCCCATGTTTCCCAGCATATGTCAATCCAGAGACGATTAGGGTTTCATATGCGTGCATGTCTTGAAACTGAGCTACCATGTGACGTTACACAACATGTGGATGTGGTTGATGTATCAACTTGCATCTTAAATTGGAGGTCATGCCTGATTCTCACGTCATCCTGGCATCCGCCAATGTGGGTGCCTCTGCAATTTAGCACTTGAACCCCACATCAACTTCATGGCTAAAACATCTTTTCAGAATGCCACAACCCCCGTCCTCCAAACTTGGTTGATGACAGGCTTGATCTGTTGACCTGTCATCATCACATTCTCATTGATGGATTCTGTGGCCGGGAGCTTTTAGTGCATCCTGCCATCACATTGTTCATGATGCCAAAATGTGTGCAGATCGAGTACTTTCCATTCTCATTCTTGGGTACATCCAACAGGCTCCCTTCTGCATTATTTTTGTTTTTTCCCCCCTTAATCCTGATCAAAACCATGACATGTAAGGAAGATGAGCTATGATTTTCCACGTTACTGATAGATCATGGTTTAATTCCATTGCTGAAATGAACTTGGTTTTGAAGTAAACAGACTTATATTGGGAAATTGTCTCTTAGAAGTGTTTCCTTTCCTTGACAGGTTCCTCAAGAGTTCATGTATCATGATACAGCTGGAGAAGGTTAATGAGCTATTTATTCTTTTTTGGTATGGTTTCTCTTAAACCAGTCATTGTCTTCAACAACCAGAACCCAGTTTCTGTATGTTGCATGTTGCTTGTTGTATATTGCAAGTTCAGATGCAGTTGGATGGTGGATGCCAGTGCGATTGCAAACCCACTTCCATCATGGATTGTATTTGTTTGAAATAACATTTTCTTTACCTTAGTATCTTCTAATAAGGATGAAATTTGTGTTTATGATTACAGAGTTCCACCAAATGAAATCGATATTCTTTTTCCTTTTTTCTTTTAATGTGTGATTGTAAACTGGGCAATGCATCCGGATGCTTTCATGTTTGTTTTTTAATCTAATTTCAATATTTATTAATTTGAAATTTTTTAGAATTAGTAAAAAAGGGGATGATTAAGACCTAATTTCTTGTATAGTAAGATTATTTTCCTTGGTTATTATTAAATAAAATATTCAAATGGAACCATTTCTGGTAATGGGGCACCACCCCTATGTTAGTTTAGCACCATTTAAAAGATGGTGGTGACTGTTCAACCATACACTTAGCATAATGGTAGCATAGTTGTACGGCGATCATAGCTGACCCAACTGTAGATGGAGCAAAACTTTGAAATTTTGCACTGAGAAGATGATATCAGAAATCTTATTTTACACTTCAAATTTGGAGCACTCACTGTTTCACTTTTAACCACCCATTTGATGGTCTTTAATGGATGTTTAGGATTGCTTGATCAGTGTTATTCTAAAGATATGCTCCATTCACAATGGGTCTCACAATTTGGATGCTCTGAATAGATGTACAGAAGTGGCACATGACGAGAAGGATGCGCCACCAACATTTTCAAAATGGTGCTAAACTAACATAGACACAAGCGCTATTTCGTTTCCCTTTTAGGGATTTTTTCCAAAAAAAAAAAACTTAATTAATATAGAATCTACTATCTGAAATTTTCTTAAGAAGTTTTTCAAAAATTACCTCATTAATCGATATAATTATCATTCCACTACTTTTTCTTTTACTATGCAGGTGGGGCAAAATTCAGCAAATGGGCAGGTGGCTCGGGTGGGGTCCACCATGATATTTATGTAAAATCCACCCGATGACCAGGTGTGTCACCCCATGTTACGGTAAGAGCCCAAAAATCAGCTCCATTTGTGATTCAATGGACCACATGAGTTGAAACAGTGTACAGGGCAATGCTCGCCCTTCAAGTTGTTTCCATTAGTATGGCCCAGATGAATAACAGATGGGTATGATTTTTGGGCTACATTTCAAAATGTTTGTTTCCAATCTAATGGTTGGAGTGGCTTTCATAGGCCCTATAAAAATCAAGGGTGAATCTCTCTCAATTACCTTGTAAAAATGGAGGGTGAATCTCTCTCCAAATATGAGACTAAATATCTAATTGATGCAGATCCCATCAATATCAAGACTCCTCCCCACATTTTCTCTCTTTTTTTAAATAAAAATAAAAATAATAAAAAATAATAAAAATTATAATATCTGTGCATCCAATTGATTTTTGGCGGGACCCACTAAGATTTTTTTGTGAAATCCACTCCAACTATTAGATGCCTAATCCTTATTTAGTGCCAAAAATAAATAAATTGGGAGAGTGAAACATGCACCCTTTTTCTCACCAGGCCCACCGTGATAAATATATGAAATTCATTCCAACCATTAGATGCTACACCAAAATTTAGGGTCAGGGCATAAAATCAGGCTCATCTGAATTACATTATTTATAATCATGTGATTCAGGGCCTTGGTATAACATGAGGTGATGCAGCAGTGGTTGAGATAAGAGTTTACATAAAATGACAATGGGGCCATCCAAGCAGCCAACTCATTTGCTCACACACCCTACTAAGCGACCGTCAAAGAAATGCGAGGGACTGTGATGGAGATATGGTGTGATAATTACTTTTAAAAAGCCTTTTTGAAAAAGGTGATCCATATTAATTTGGTGTTTTTTCTTTTTAAAAAAATAATAATAATCCCGAGAATCAATTTAATAAGCCAGAAGAACAGGAATTAGTAGAGCAATCTCTTTACTGTACAAGTGGCAAAGGGATATACCAATCAGGTCCGTCCATTGTGTGGGCCTTGTGTTGGGTGGTATGTCTTCCAAAAACTGAACCTACGGTATCAATCATAGCCACCTAATTCTTGCATTTATCACTGCCCAAGTTTGACCGTCGACGAATTTGTCTCCTACCATCCATTTGAGGCCCACTGATCGAATAGTTAGATCACGTGATTGGTGTTGTTTTTGAAACATTTTCCACCGTGCCGCAGTCTGTTTAGGTGGGGCCATGATTGATTCATCTAGATCGTTGATTCAGTGGCCCCACCATGGACGGGGACGCACCATCTGCTAAACTGAAAGTTCCTAACCCTACTAAATTAGTAGTGGCCTGCTAATGTTAGGTTAAGAGAACTATAATAGCGGTTCGGATTTTATTTTATTTTATTTAAAGAGTCAAAGATTAGATACGTGACTATAATAATCCAATCTGGTAGAGTTTTGGTACATCTCTGTTCATAGTTTTTACCAAAGCCATGGGCACATCGGTCTTCTAACTGGTGTTGTGGCTGTTTGGTATGCGGGCTTAGAAGGGATGGAATTGCATTTGGTTGGTACAAATTTCATCCCCAGTTTGGAATAATGGGAAGGGTTCGGATTATGTGGGATGGAATTGCATTTAGTCCATGTGAAATTTTCAAGGATTTTGAAACCCAGTATACACATGGGCCACACATTTATGCATGTGTTTTATCCATGCCTGTCCATCCACATACATCTTTTAAACCTAACATTCTAGTTAAATGTGTGTATATCATTGTGTGTTTGGTTCGTTGATTACAATTCCATGATCCATCAAACAAGATTTTGCTTAATTTAATGTTTTTCTCATAATAAGAATTTTATCTCAAATATAAAAATTGGATGGTATTTCTAGACATTCAATCAATGATGCTAATCCCAACTAATATAATTTCTTACCATTTAATCCCATTGACAAAACAGACCCTTATTGCTCCATTGTAAAATCTACTCCACGATCAGGTAAGAACCAAAAGTTCAAAAGATAAGTGTAACTTACATGGTCTGCACCCATGGGAGTAATGTAAATTTACTCTCAAAGCTGCTAAGTTAGCGCATTATAGCCCACTTGAGTTCTTCATTAGGATGAATCTCTTAATCCCAATGAGTTAAACCTGATTAACAACTTTGATGAAAGATACATACATGGTGGGCCTCACAGAGGATAGGAAATGTGTTTTTAATGGTGGGTGTCCCATCCCACATGTTCCCTTTCATGTGGCCTATATGATGATCAATCTCTGGCTGCTCCTTTTGGGCCGTAGGAAAGTATCAAGGGCACACATGATGGATAAATTGAATGTACTGAACAGATCATGGTGGACCACATGCAACATGAATGTGTATTAGTCATCTATGCATAATGTATTTCCAAATGTAAAGACTTGATTGGGAAGGGTTTTTGGTTCAAATAGCTCTGTGTCATGACGTGGTTGTGGCAAGATTCTATCTTTTCATAACTTTAGTTTTTGTAACCCTGAAATTATTATTTTTATTTTTTTAAGGATGAAAATACCCCATTGCTATAGCTGTCCTTGGTACGATAGGTTCTAGTCTTGAAAGAAGAAATTTTTTTTTGTAACGGACACGGGTCCCATAAAAAAATAAAATTCGGCTCACTTGGCTCACTCATTAAACGATCCGATCCATTTATTTTAATTGGATAGCCATAAACTCACGATAATGTTTTTTTTTTTTTTAAAAAGTTATTCATGCCTACAATTACACTAATGTTGTGTGTTAATTCTAAATTATTTCATTTGGTGTGGTTCATCTACTATGAGTTTTGCCTTCAGACTTGAACTGATTATATAAAATTAAATCCCTTACATGTGGCGTATTAGATTTACTTCACAAAATCCAGTGGGCCCCACATAAGATGTGGATGGGTTCAAAACGTGAGGCCCTTCCGCACGAGGACTATATGATTGTTTTATTCTTTATTCCTTGGTTTTTTTTAAGAGATTGGAGGATTATATTTTTTTCCCTCTTCTTCATTCCTTGGTTTCCTTTATAATTGTTATTTGAGTTTTTTATATTTTGTATGAATACTTGAAGTTTGTGAAATAGAAAATTAGTGTGGAAGAATGTTGTAATGGATGAATTTTTATAATGGAAGAATGTTATAATAGAATAATATTGTAATGTATGAATTTTGTAATGGAAGAATGTTGTAATACATGAATGTGATAAACATTATAATTTATGAATGTTGTAATGAATGAATTTTTGTAATAAAAGAATGTTGAGATGGAAGTGTTAATGCACTTATTTGTCAATCATGTTAGTCCATGTATCAGTGAGTTAGTTGTGTAATTTAAAAATGAACACCAAAGACACAAGAGGACATGAAGCATGAAGGAATGAAGAACATGTAAATCATGAGGTGCCTTGATGACTCTAACCTTATACCTAGGGATGTACATCGACTAGCTGACCTCAGCTCGAACTTGGCTCGGCTTGGTTCGGTTAGCAGCTCAGGCCGAGTTCGAGCCAAGATTGAGCCGAGTTCACCATTGAGGCATTTTCACAAACACCTGGACTGCACCTTCCAAATCTCACTGTATTTGAGATAGCAGAAATGGATTTACATGTATTTTATCAAACACCTTTTAAGCAACATAAAAATCAAGAAAAAAAGGGGTGTTGGTTTCATATACATACCTTCCTTGCCACTAGCCACACTTCTTTGAGTCATTTCATCAAACACTTAGTGAGCAACATCAATCTCAAAGTAACCGAGTCACCGAATTGGTTCAATCCGAGTTCGATTCGAGCCTAGTTCGATCCGAGTCGAGTTGAGCTAGGGTCAGCTCGAACTCATTTTCGAGCTCAAAAAATCAACTCAACTTGGCTCAAACTCAGCTTCAAACTGAGTCGAATCGAGATTTTTCGAGTCGAGTCGAGTTGACCGAGCTAACTGAGTTAGCTCGGTTCATGTACACCCCTACTTATACCAAAACCAACATAACCTCTAGATGATCCATTCTTTAATAGGTAAAACCTCATTTAACCATTCATCAGTCTTAAGAGCTCAATTTAGGACATGATAAAATAAGGTAAAAAAGACTCAGAGTTGTTGTAAACTAAACAACCCAAAACAACAAATTTGTTGGTGAGTTCGATCGATCAAGGATGGCCAAAATAGTCAGGCAACATTTCAGGCCAAAGTCAAACAAAGTTCGATCGATCAAATATGTCATTTTCTTTCCATTTATGATTGTTGGAACTTGTTTCCTTCATAAAAGGGCATCCAGACCTTGGCATGTTGATATGTTTTGTACCTTTAGAGATTAGGTGATTCCCCACTCATATCTCTCATCTTAAGCCTCTAAACCTATGAGATTTAAGTCATCTTCTTAAGCTTTATTACTCTAATAAGAATTCCAACACCCATTATGAAGATGCACTTGATCTTCACCATATTCTTTAAATCAAACACTAGCTTATAAGTATATCATTGTCTATATCCTTTAGAATACCCATATACCCAACTCCAACCACCTTGGTCATCTCATAGGTGCATTGCATGCGAGGTGTTTGAACATGGAATTGAACCATTCAGTATCAACGAATGTGAGAGCAATTAAGAAGTTGACTCAAGCACAAGAGAGTATTGAACAAGCATCTCAAGAAGGCATAATAATGAGTCTTAATCTAACAAGTAAGTTGTCAATTGTAAAGTCCACACGCTTTTTACTTGTGCATAATTGAGTGTAAGGTTTGTAACTCAAACTTGAATATGTTCTTGTGTATGATATATGTTCTTGCATAGGATTGAATTTATTAGACATCAGGTGCACACATATTAGTTTTCATAAGGAGCCTCGGGGGAAGAGTGTATGTAGGGCCTTCGATTAGGATCACATTCATTGGACACATGTGCGTACTAGTTAGTCTGCATAGGGAGCCTCCGGCCGGAGTATACATTAAGCCTTGGATTGAAACTATTAATGGTTATTGGTTAGCCGATAAAAAACCAATTAAATATCTACGGGAACCACTGACATGGGTGGAAACATGTTCCTCCAACATTGGAGTGTATGTGCAGGTTAGTGGTTAACTCATGAGAAACCATTATAAATATTATAAATGAACCCGATTTAAAACCTCCGATAGTGACATACAGGTATACTCGATGAGTGTGTTCGCCGGGAGTGGAGTGGGCAAGTAGCCGAACTATTATAAATGTCTGTGTTTGAGATTGTTATTTGTGCACATTTTTATTTTATGCTTATGAGTTTAGTTAGTTGAATTATATGAATCTATGATTAGATGTATGCTATGTGTTGAATAATTAACACATCATACATATAAGATCACTATCTTGTGTTTATAGATTAGTTGCTTATATTGTTGCATCTATTATAGTCTATGTGATTGGATATGCCTTGGCTTGAAAGCTAAGCGTTATTTTCCATATTGAATTGAAGTAGTAAATTAATTAATTATGCAAAGAATTTTTAAGTAGTCATATTCACCTCCCCCTATGACTTAGCTGTAATTCTAAGCTCCATTAAACTTTTGTGTGTCGTGTTAGATAATTCATGCAAATTTAAGAAGTATGTTGTATGGTGGATAATTGATATTTACCGTGGATCGCCCATTTTCACTGTAGATCAGATATTCAATGTAGATTGTCGATATTCACTATGAACCGTTGATATTCACCATTAACTGTTGATATTAAGAGTGGGGCGTTGATATTCACTGTGGACTGCTAATGTTCAATTGGGGACCATTGATATTCATTTAGTCTTGAAATATCAACGATCCTCAATTGAATATCGGCGGTCTTTAACAGAATATCAGTGGTCCCAAATTGAATATCAGCGGGCATCAACTGAATATCAATGATCCACTTTAATAATATTCGTAGTCCTCGATGAATATTAGTGGTCCATTGCTAATATTTGCAGTCCACATTAACTTTAACTGTTAATATCAGTGGTCCTATATTAATATCTACGGTCCTCAATAAATATTAGTGGTCTACTATCCATAATAAAATCTGCGATCCATCTTGTCTCACCATTCATAAATTAAAAAAAATTAAAAATGGGACCCCCACACTTTTTTCCATTTCACAAACTCTCATTATTCATAAAAATAAAAATAAAAATAATCTATAACAACTATAAAGGGAACCACCACACTCTCCTCCCTTTCACAAACTCTCACCAATCATACTTAATCAGACAAAAAACAAAAACAAGCATAAAAGGAACCACCATACCCCTTATCTTTTACAAACTCCCACCATTTAAATTTCTTCAATTACAAAATTTCATCAATTACAACATTTATCCACACCCTCATTATCTTTCACAAACACCCATCATTTATACCCAACAAAAAAACAAAAAAAAATAACTATAAAAGAACCATCACACCCTTTTCTCTTTCACAAACTTCCATCATTCATTAAAAAAATGAAAAACGGTTATAAAAAAACAATTATAAAGGAAACTAAGGAATGAAGAAGGAAGTGAACCAAAAATGCAATCTTTCTTTCAAACCCTCCTCTTGGTTAAAAAAAATCAAGGAGGGAAGAATAAAATGACCAAATGATCTCGTGTGGCAAAGGCCTTACATTTTGAACTCATCCATATCTTATCTGGGGACTCATTAGGTTGTCTTGAAGCAAATCTATCCCCTTCATGTATAAGAGATTTAAATTTCATATCATTAGTTCAAGTTTGAGAACAAAACTCATTATAAATGAACTCCACAAGAAAAAATGATTCAAAATTAACATACAACGTTAATATAATTGTGAGCCATAGAGAACTTTAAACAGACAACAAAAAAATCTCTTTCCATGAGTTCACGATTGTTTGATTAAAAGTTGATTAGATCAACGAATGGGTGGGCTAAATTTATGTTTTTATTGATCTAAATTTATGTTTTTAGCAGGGATACGTTGATTTTTAAAAGTACATTTCTCTTTTCGGGATGGAAAAATAGTTCCAAGGACTATAAAAACTTATGTTCGATCCATACAGCCCCTGCCAAATAATAGTATAGAGCTATTTTGGAACAAAATCACCGTTGGAATATAAACGGAAGCTGATTTGGGTCAGATCTTTAACCATCATCCGATCATATTTGTGTGGGCCACCGTCATTTATCTGTTTATCAACAATGTACAACCCTTTTTGTCCAAAAATGAGGCAGATCCAAAACTCTAGTTAACACTACGAAGTATGGTAAGCTTGCGTTTCAAACATGGGAAGTGCTTACAAGATGATGGCCCCACAGATTTGAGTGTTATTGTATAGTATTACCGGTACCTTCCAACCTCCAATGATTTCGATCTTTTCATTTCCCAACGGCTCCGGTTTTCCCTTTCTTTCCTTTTATAAATACCGCAACCCTCTGATATCTGTCTGAAACCTCTTTCTCCGTTATCTGGACTTTTCTTCTTCCATGGCTGCCCTTCTCGATCTCACTCCCGCTTTTGGAGGATTCCGTACGACCAGATGGCCAGAAAATAGCCGGATCCCCGGGAATGGAATCCGTCGTCGGGGTCCCAGAAAATTGAGTGGCAGAGGTTGCAGGGCCATGGTGCAGCAGACAGTTCAGGGTGCCTCGGCCAATTACGCGAAAGAGATGGAGAGACTGTCAGCAAAGGAGTCGCTTCTTCTTGCTGTAAGTACCAATTCATCCTGTTTTTTAAATAACTCTCTGGTTCTTATTTTATTTATTTATTTATTTTTTGGTTTGCTGCGTTAGGGTTTCAGGAATGTGGGAATCGATGGGTTTGAGGATGTTTAAAGAATTTCATGAGAATTACGAGAATTGTATGCATTCGTACCTGATGTGTGGATTTTTCTGATTTTTCAATTTGTTTTGATGTAAATAAGGTGGTAGATCTCTACTCACGAATGAGCAAGATCTCTGTGTTTTAATCCACTTAGAGGGTAGATTGGCCTCCTAGTGCAAGAAGTACTGCTTTAATGAAAATTGATTAGCCTCCTGTGTGATTTTTCATATAATTTCATATGTACGTAATAGCCAAGACTCTCACCATACTCGGAAACAAATAAAAAAAGGAAAAAAAAAAGAGTAACATCTCGACACTAATCACACATTATCCTCTCAAATGCCATCTCACTTGCAAGATGTCCTTCCAAATAGAACTTATTAAGAAAGAAAGAAAAAAAAACACCCACAATGTTCTTCCCTCCTTCAAATGAGCCTTGCCCTTAAGTTAGGTTCGAAAATGGGAAGTGCCCCTTGAGCCGATAGTACTCCTCCTACAATGCATCTTCCTCTGGCGAGTGGGTCCATTGTACTAATACTTTTGTTATTGCCATATTACCTTTCTTGACTACTTGCCTATCCAGAATATCATAGTATTCAAGTTGAAGAACTTCTTCATCGTTCACCAGAGGTAGCTTTGGATGCAGACTAATTCCACTTCCAATTTTCATTTTAAGCATAGAAACATGGAATATTGGGTGTAATTTAAATCCTAGTGGAAGATCAAACTTATATGCCACTGGTCCGATTTGTTGAATCACTTGAATGGCCCATAATAACGGGGTGCCAACTTGTGACTGGAACGCATGGCTAATGAAGCTCGTCGATGCCGCTGCAGCTTGAGATAAATCATGTCATCTTCATTGAAACACCACTCTGATCCGTGTTCATTGTGTTGCACTTTCAATCGGTTCTGTTCCATAAAGAGATTTTCCTTCAGTTAACGAAGGATTTGATCAGAGCTACGCAGTTCTCAGTCAACGTGGTCTGCATTGGTTGTCTCAGGCAGATTGGAGCTTATGCTTACAGGTGGACAACCGTACACCACTTCAAATGGGGACATTTTGGCAGCCATTTGATACGTGTTATTGTACCGCCACTCAGCCTATGGAACCATTTTACCGATTGTCATGGCCTTCCTCCTGTGAAACATTGCAAACGTGTTTCTAAACAACGGTTAAGAGCCTTTGTCTGACCATCAGTCTGTGGGTGATAGGGCATGTTCATGTGTAATTGTGTTCCTTGCATCACGAAATATTCCTGCCAAAACTTGCTAATAAACACGGGATCACCTTTGCTGACAATCGAGCAAGGCATCTTGTGGAGCTTCAAAGCATCATGTACGAACACTTGCACCCCCGAAGTTGCCGTATAGGGATGAGAGAGAGCCAAAAAGTGTCCATACTTAGAGAGCCTATCTACAACCACCATTACCTTGCTCTTCTCTTCCGGCAGAGGCAACACATCAATAAAGTCCATCGAGATGCCTTGCCATATTCGATCCGGTAAGGGTTACGACTATAACAGTTCCAGTGGAGAAACTGTTTCATATTTATTCTGTTGACATATGTCGCACTCAGCTACAAATATTTGACTTCCTTGCGCATACCCTGCCAAAACAAGCCCTATGATAACCTCTTGTACATCTGCAAATACCCTGAATGTCCTGCAGATGTAGTTGCATGAAATTCACATAAGAGAGCGTCCTTTAATTGTGACTCAATTTGCAGGACCACCCTCCCCTTGTAGTACAATTGAGAGGTGTGCAACTTGTATCCTGGCAAGACCATAGGATCCATTTGCAGTTGTTGCATAATGTCGTCGGTTTCAAGGAACTCCTGGTGCTCTTTCTTCATCTTTGGTAATCATGAATTGTGGCACTGAAGTAGTTACCTCTGAACCTTCCTCGAACTGGTGGGAGAAATCATTGACCACCACATTTCCCTTTCCTGGCAATATATTATCTCACAATCATGAGGAGTTTAGACACTCACTTCTGTTGCTCAAGAGAGGAGACCTGTTGTTCAAGAAAATACTTGAGGGTTCCATCGTCCGTATTTATTTGGAAGTGCCTACCAAGGAGGTACAGGCATTACTTAGTAACAGTGTGGATGATTGCTAACATTTCTTTCTTATAGGTAGAGAGTGCCGGATTCTTTCCAGATAATTCCTTGTTGGAAAAGGCAATAGGCCTTCCTTCTTGTGTTAGTACCATTGTAATTCCTTCCCCAGAAGCATCACACTCAATGATGAAAGTCTTTGAAAAATCCTTCAAGGCCATTATTGGTGTAGTCGTCACCGCTGTCTTTGGAGCTTCAAAAGCACTATCTGCCACTTTAGTCCAATGAAAGCTATCCTTCCGCAATAGCAGTGTAAGAGGATCACTAATCTTGCTGTAATCATTTACGAACTTACTGTTATAACCTGTCAATCCCAAAAATCCACGCAATGATCGAACTTCCAAAAATGCATTTGGATCTTTTATAATGGATTAGCTCGTAAGTGGTCCAATGCTATCCGTACGTGATGTAGATGGTCCTTTGAAGTGGGGCTATACACCTGAATATTGTAAAGAAATATCTGAATAAATCACTGTAAAATGTAAGTATGGTCTAAATATATCATTAATGAGGATTTGCAATGTTGATGGCACGTTTGTGAGACCGGATGGCATAACGAGAAACTCATAATGCCTGTCATGTGTGCGGCTATCTTTCTTGGAAATGTCGGATGCCGTAGAATCTTTTCATTGAATGCAGTCTAGTAGGCTGGACCTCTCCAGCGAACCACCCCTCTATAAGTGATACGAATGCCCATCCATATTGAAATCCATGGTCAACTTGTTAAAGTCCCATACAACAATACTCAGCTGTCGGAGCCATTGAATTCCGAGCAACACATTCGAACCTTTCAATGGAAGAAGATAGAATCATAGATACCAACCTTAAACAATACCCTTGGATTGCCATCTCCACATCCTTGCATTTTCCCATGCAATGTAGCTTTTCTTTGTCTGCCACTGTTACGTCAAAAGCCGAAATGCTGGAGATTAGGCATTTGAGGCGTTGTGCTAGGCTCCCATCGATGAAGTTATGTGTGCTCCCGGTATCAATGAGAATAGATACTGTCTGCCGTTTAATCATCCCCATAACTCACATGGTTTGCAGTGGAGAAAGGCTAGAAAGTGCATGCACTGAAATCTCCGGCGTGTTGCTCTCATCATCTGGTTCCTCTTCGTCTTCTGCCCCTTCCTTTCATCATCATCCAACACAAATAGTTGTTGCAATTTTGCAGTGATGGATCATGGCCTGGACCAAATTTCTCGTCACAGTTATAATGGAGGCCCCTGTCCCTGTGCTCCATTTCCACCCAAGTTGGTTTCTTGATTGGTGGAATCCCGAGTTTGGAGGTCGTCAGGGTAGGTCTGGTGGCCTGGCAAGTTATTGGAATCTTCGCACTACACCTTAGGCATTGAAGTTCCTCGTCTTGCATGCAAGCTAGGCTGATAGTGGTCACCAAAGTAGTGGGACTAAACATTTGGACTTCATTCCCAATCTCCTCCTTCATACCCAACTTCAGGAAATCGAGACATGTATCTTCTGGCTTGAATCACTGTCCCTCCATTGCGGTCGGCTCCACTTTGGATGCATCAGAATCAATCTGCTCATCTCAACCACGGGTATTATCTCTCCCCATCTTTGAGCATAGATGATGCTGGCTGTTTATATTGGAGGCTCATGGCAGCAAGTGTCTCCTTGATTCCACGTAGGGATTTAGAATGTTGTTGGGCCTCCTCTTCTAACCTATCTACCTTAGCCTCCATTGTCTTCTCCTGCCCTTGTTCCTGCTTGGGGCATGCTCAAGATTGCTGCATTGATATGAAAAGGGTAGATCTCTACTCATGAATGAGCAAGGTGTATGTGTTTTAATCCACTTAGAGGGTAGATCTGCCTCCTAGTACAAGAAGCACTGTTTTAATGAAAATTCTCTGTGATTTTTCATATTATTTTGTGCTACTTAATAGCCTAGACTCACCATGTTTGGGAACAAATAAAAAAAAAGAACAAAAAGATAACAACTCTACTCTAATCACATCTCATCCTCTCACATGCCATCTCACTCATGTGCAAGATACCCTTCCAAATAGGGCTTATTAAGAAATAAAAACCATAACGTTAGGGTTTTGAAAATGAGATGGTAGGATATATCTGGGATTGTGATTCTTTTGCTGAATTTTCATTAGTCATTACTTTTCACAAATTATTGTTTGCTCTTTGCTATAATTTGGTTATTGAAGTAAAAGATTGTTCATGTTTCGATTTTGTTGGTCAGTTTCATTTTCGTAGTTTTTTTTTTTTTTTTAAATAATCCTTTGATGTAAATTATGGTTTTGGAAATGTAGAGATCGTTAGGATTTGTGTCACATTTCCTTGGTTATTTTGAATTTTTGTGTTGCTGAATTGCGATTCTTTTAACTGAATTGCTTGAATGTTAATGGATTCTTAGCATTCTAAGAATTTTCTGCTTTGGCCATCTTTGAACATTCAGGAGCTTCTCTTATTTTTAGCTTGAAAGAATTATCAATTCATATCAGGAAGTCTTTATGGATGTACCTTTTCAGTTTAAGGATGCTGGGGGTCTTGAGGCTCTCGTTAGTGGAAAGACGACGGATATGCATCGGATCGATGTGAATGAGAGGATCACGGGTCTGGAGCGCCTGAATCCCACGCCCCGACCCACAACGTATGTTTCTTCTCCAAGAAATTGGAAAATCAGAAGTTCATTTTTTTTTTCTTGTATGTTTTGGACATGGTATTTACTTAATTTTGTGTTTAGGTCCCCCTTTCTGGAAGGTCGGTGGAATTTTGAGTGGTTTGGTGCTGGTAGCCCTGGATTATTTGCTGCAAGGAGTTTGTTTGAGTAAGTACTATTCTGGCTGGAATTTTTCAACATAATTCATTATGCCACTTGATTGTTAGTGTAAATGTTGAAATCTTTCAGCAAGTCCATTCCAAGGGTCTTCTAAAGGCAGCTTTGTAAGGATATACTGAAATGTAAATTTAAGATTTTGTGAATCCTTTTTTCTTTTTTTCTTTTCTTTTTCTGGTCAGTTGTTTGCAAAGAATCATTGCCAGTTCCTCCACATTTACATTTTACTATGTACTGAAAAATGGTTGTCACTCCATACACAAACATGGTTTGTGATGCAATGTGTTATTAAACAACATTTTGTTGCTTCAAAACTGTTATTGGTGGAATGCAGTTTTCCATTACATGAGTGCATGTAAATTATCAATGTTTTGACGAGAATGATTGATGGAAGAAGATGCTTATTGCAGCCCTATCTTCTGGTGTCAGATTGGTTGAATGAAAGGTGAGCTAATTTTATTGACACAACCGAGGTGTCTTCACAGGAGATTTCCATCGACTGTAGCAAACTTATTAGGATTGGATGTGCTGGTCAAGGATGGATATGCAAAAGCTACAGCAAATCTGAAGTTTTTGAACTCGGTATTTCTCATTGTGTGACTTGAATTATGCTCATCACTCTTTTCTTCATGTTAAAGCAATGCTGTTTGTTTCTTGTGCTGTTGATCCTTGCAAAAATGACCTAAAGAGCAGTGAAATGCCTGTAATTTGAGAAAGTTCTACAGCTGTTGCTGATCATTCCTTAGAAGGCTAAAGAAGATATTTAGATCCATCACAATTCTTTGTCATTTTAAAACCATGCTGTTGGTTTCTTGTTCTGTTGGTCCTTGCAAATATGAGCTAAAGAGCAAAGCTGTGAAATGCCCGTAATTCATAGAAGTCCTATAACTGTTGCTGATCATTCCTAGGCAGGCTAAATAAAATATTTAGATCCATGTAATGTACACATCTATAATCTGATTTAGAAAAGCTGGGTCCATTGTGAAATTGTTAATAAATAAATAAATTAATCTTCAAAGCATATGATCTACCTCGTATTTCTGTGTTAGCCCTTTATGAAGTCGTTAGCATTTCACATTTTACTTATTTTTACTGAAAGCTACATGCTGTAAGTGGAGGTTTTTTTTAGCTAGTGTTTTGTGAACATAGTGTAGCCGTTGGTTTGGTTTTCCATTCTATGTTACACTCATTACTTACATGCTTATTAGCTTCCTAATACTCTCATTGCTTGTATTGTAAAAGCTCAATACAAGTGTCTGGCTGGATTTTGAAGTTCAGGTTCTATTTTCACTAGATATAGCATGGATAAGGCACTGGTATGACATGGATGCAGCTTGTCTACTAAAGTAGCCCAAGGGTTGAAATAAAATTAGAAGCAAGAAGTACCATATTTGATGGTCAATTCCCCATCTCTCTAGGTGCTTCAGTCGATCTCCAATCAATCCCCACACCTGGAAGAATAAAAGGGGAACAGAAAATAAAGGATAAATATGTGGAATTCCTCCATGCAAACCAAATGGAGTCGCACCAAAGGGGTTCTAGTGGCATTGTGTTGCTATGTTTTTAAATCCCATCACTGGAAACAAGAATGAACTAAACCAAAAATCTCAGTCAATCAATAATCAATGTGTCATGATGTTTCACAAGTCCAGCTCTGTGCCATTCCCATATAGGCTACAAAATCATCTAGAATACTCTAGAAAGTAACTTGTAGATGTTCTTTCTTACTTGCACCTCAGTGGTCCCCACATGCTTATCTAGTCCTGCTCCAACTGCTTTTAAAAGAGTATTCAAACTAGGAAACTGAATAAAGACTTCCAATTAAAAAATTACTTCTCCAAATATAGCAGAGCCATATGGGCAATTATATAAAACCATCGCTGTATATGCGGTTCAATTTCTGTAAAAGCCTCGAAACCTGCATTTCAAGCAACCGTACGGCTGGATACTACGGTTGCCAAAAAAAAAAAACCGCAAACATGCAACCAGCTGATATATAGGACCTTAAACATCACCTGATTGGACTTCTGTGCCCCACTGTTTACTCAGAGTCCATGTAAGCATTACTTTCATAATTTCTAGGACTTTCTTCCAGTAGTTTTTGTGTATTATAATTGCACACATTTCCGCTAGTGTGCCACTCGTCTTCTTTTCATATGAGTTTACCTACTGTAAGCATTCCTCTATGATTATATAAACTCTTCATGGCTATAAAATTTACGACGAATCTTGTCGCCTCTGGCCTCAACGATTCTTGTCCGCCTGTAAACTTCTTCATGAGGGCAATTATCTAAGTGTAATTGTATATATACGTTGTAATCAACCTTGGCTTCTCAACCAACTTTGATACACTCTTCTTTTTTTCCCAAGGTGACCAACCAGATGAAGCTTCTTCTCCAAAAGTAACTTTCCTGTTGCCTTATATGATGCCTCATTATCAGTGACAATATGCATGACATGACTCGCCCATTTTCTTCCACCATTCTATCTATCGAGCTAAATAGATATTTAGTATTCTTCACTTCATCAGCTGCATCAGCGATTCTAATGAACATTGTACCCAGTTGGGAGTAGGCTATGAAATTTATCATGATCAATCTAGTTGGGCCAGTCCAACCAAAGCACATGATTGTGCATCCTCTACTTGTCATATTCTTCTAAATGATTGCACATAAGCTCATAATTCATTCGAATACTTTGTGTCAATGTCATAAGAATCAACAATATGTGGATGGATGCTATTATAGGAAAATAACTTCACTGGTGTCTTCCCAAGATTATTTATAATCTGTTTTGATCACATTTGCTTGCTTTTGCTTGCCAGTGGCCTTTCTAAATACCATCTCATCACCAAGAGGTGCCTGTTGCTCCCCCCTGTCCTCATTAACATTATGAATATTGGGCTAAGAAGGTTGTCAACTGAGGCCACTTGGCTTTTGCCATCGCATGCTAAAGGCATAATGAGAACCCCTCATCCTCCACTGCCACTACCAGTAGCCCCACTACTCCCCCTCAAATCACAAACTGACTCAGTCTTCCTGAACATCTGCCGTTGTTGCTCATCTTCATGAGTAGTTTGTATACTTTTCCTCCTCACCTTAGTAATCTCCCTATTTGAGTTCTCCCCTAACTCAATATCCTCATTGATGCCTTGCCCATGAGTGCCAAACACCTCTGCCTGACATGCATCAAGGGTGACCTTTTTCTCCTTCTCTCTCATCATCTTTTTCTCTTTAATTTCTTCTAGATTTTGTTTCATCCGCTCCCTTACTTTCTTAGGGACACTTGGACACCTAGAAATTTGACCCTTTTAATGGGTCAAGTGTTGTTTTAATCGAGCTATGCCCAGTTTGTGCTCCTATTATAATACCTGCATATTATTTGCTGTCTATTCCCTCATATTCTTACCCGTGTTGCCACCCTACATCCTTGTTATCATTCTTGACTGCTTCCCTAACGTCAAGTCATCGACTGTCAACCACCAAGCTCAAGCAGCAACCCAATCTCCAATAGACAACGGTTGAAACCCAAGTTACCCAATCCAAATCTCCAATAGACAACAATTCATAGTACATTCCACTAAACAAGTGCCCACCATAAGGTCTACAACTCAAGTTATCTAACAAACACAACTCCACAATCGATAGTCCAATTTGCAAAAACACCAAAATAAAGAGAAAATGTTGTACTGTGACATACTAAATAAACTAATTAAAGAAATACATGAAATCGCAAAACAACTGACATTCAATAAAATACAATAAGACTAATAAAACAATTACTTCCAACTTTAATAAAAATAAACAAACAGCAAAAAATTACAAAAATTGATAAGAAAAGAAAAAAGAAGTGAAAATGACAATTCATTCACCATTGGGCCTATAAAAAAACAAGATTACAATTCGTATGGTAGATCTATGTACGAACAGTGCTAATTATTCATATCTCCAATCTGATTTTTGAAGAAAAATTAGAAAAACAAATTAAAAATTTCCAAAAAAAAGGGCGAAAATACATTGAAAATAACATTACAACATATAAAATTTAGATCTATGTTCAAAGAACTTAGATCTACGTTTAAACATCATATATCTATCATTCCCTTCAAGAAATTTTGGAAAAAAAAATAATTGAAAAATTCCTAAAAAATGGCCCAAAAATAGAAAAATAATTTAAATCCAGTATTGAATGATAAATGTAGCAAATGGTAAATCTATATTCAAAACAAACATAGATTTTCCTAGATATATCATTAGATTCATTTCCATAAAATTATTTTCGGAAAAATAAAAATTCCAGAAAATGCCCAAAATATTAACCTGAAAATACAAAAATTAAAAAATTAAATTTTTTTTTTAAAAAAAATCAACCAATGTATGTGTGAAATCTGTAGATCTATAGTATTAAAGGACTACTTATGCATCATTACAACATTTAGTTGAATTTTTATTTTTTTAAAATCTGAAAATTTCAGAAAATTCCAGCGTAAAAATTTAATTTTTTTTTTTTAAAAAAAAAAAAAAAACAACAAATTGAGAACAAATCAAACATGATTTAACCAATTTGGGTTTATAATATTGTTTCAACTTGATTCTAGTAATAATAAAAAAATGTTTTTAATCTTTTCTTTTGATTTTCCCCAAATCGGGTACCAGCCCTTCAAACCTTCATTTTGATTTAAAAAGCCATGTTTAGATCCTCAAATCTAGCATAAATCTGGTCAGAAATATGCTTTGAACAATCTCTTTGCCAAAAAAGTTTGAAAGGAATAGAGGAGATAAATCTGAAAAAAGAGGCCAGTTGGGGTTTTTTAAAGATCGTTTCAGTTCTACTGATACAGGTAAAGTGTAATGGTGCCGAATTGCCGATGCAGGTTGGATTTTTTGACATGGGCCAATACAGACCCCTGTCTTGTATTGTCTCATGCTGATACGAATACGATACACCTGTATCGGCATATAGGATACCCTTTTTCAGAACCATTAGTGTATGTCAACCCCCACCTAAGAACCTGAAAAATCAAGTGGATTTTTATAGTGGAAAGACAATCTTTTGTATTCTCAAAAAAATCCTTCCGTCCTAGAATAAATAGAAGCAAACAGAACATTTTGAGCCATACATGGAATATGGTATACTTACCTTGCTTGAGCATGTGGTGGCTGGTGCATTAAGAAACTCCACTATGGAACATCACTGAAAGAATGGCCATACTATGTGAGGTTCTCTTTCATAGAATATTTGCATGACATATAATATTTCAAAATGTCCATTAGCCATCAAGCTGGAAGAGGACAAGAAGAACGATCTAGTTTTGGATGTTTGCTATTTTTATGAGACTAGTTGAAGCCATGCATAGTAATTTTGGTAAAGATCAAGTATTGACTTCTCTCTTTCGCGTGTCAGTTGCTGTACATCAGGGCGTCATGGACACTGTTGACTTAGGTCCCAAAGCATAAACCTATCTGGTTTATAAATGGAGGCAAGGGCATTTGAATAAAGTGGCACGATGGTTACATGTCATGTGACCTCCGAATGCCTGGCCCTCTTCTATGGTTGCCCTTTGAAGTTTGGGTTGATCCCCATATTTACATGCCCCAGGGGAATTTAGTCTTGATGATATCATATTATTCCATTGTTTTGTGCTGATGTTCGGATGGCAAGTTAGGATTTTAAATCTCTGCATAATAGAAGACCTGACATTTAGTTTCATTCAATGAAATAAAATGGAAAACTTTTCCATTTTGCACATGCAACTCTTATTGGAATCACAACTGTAATTGTTTTGGTTGATCTGAAGTGTTTTTGAAGCTTATGTCCTTCAATGTGCAGATAGAAAGTAAGTTCATTCTGAGCACCAAACTCTCTGTAGAAGGACCACTTCGAATGAGGGAAGAATACGTCGAAGGGATTTTTGAAACACCAAAAATCAGTGATGAGGCAGTACCTGAACAACTAAAGGGGGTGTTTGGACAAGCAGTTGGTACATTAGAGCAACTTCCTGCTCCTATAAAGGATGCTGTGGCCAATGGACTGAAAATTCCACTTAGTAAGTAATACGGTACCTTGCAGTTCTTATAATATTATCCTGTTAAGACTAGGAAGACCATTTCTTCTAATTCACATTCCTTTCATTCTCATTATGAACTTTATGGTTTCAGATGCCTTTATTTAGATGCCATGCAAATTTTGATTTTGATTTTTTTTTTTTAATTCATCTGCTGGAAGACCTCCATTACCTTTTTTTTTTTTTTTATAAAGTAAATTTCCTTGTGGGGTATCCAAACATGATGCGTTGCAAAGCTCCTACAGGCTCTGAAGCAATCTACATTGTGAAAAACATAGAAAACAAAGGCAGAAGTTTCAGACACTGCCTAAAGACCACCAGAAATGTATTGTTTAACATATTGTCGCTTGCATGGTCTCTATAATATAGTATATTACCTTTTCTATGGAAATAGATTTTCTATAGGACCTGTTGAGCCTTCCTTTTAAAGGTAAGTTTTTGGTAAGCTACACTTTCAAGCCAGTCCCTTTTCCATCCACTTGTTTGATCCTACCTTGAAATTACGCACATGGAGAGAGGGAAGGAGAGATAAGGGGGAGGCTTAGGGAAGAAGATGAAGGAGAGGGAGGGAAAGGTTGCGGCTACACTCCAACGGTCGACAACCCATTCCAACTGTTTCCAACTTTCTGGCCCATTCGAGTGTCTGCTTCCCTATTTTGGCTTGAGCTGTCGATCACTGCTTGAATCTAAGCCCTTCAAAGCTTTTATTTGGGTTATATCTGAACTGTACGACTCACAAAAGCCACATTTTTTAGTTCCCAAAATAACCCTACATTTGAAATTCTTCCCACATCCTTTGAATATCCAAAGTTCTCGGCAGTAAGAAAATTAATTGCAGTGGCGAAAATGTCTAAAAGCTCCGCCCATTATATATAGTATAGATTTATAGCTGAATCATATAGAGAATCGAGGACAATTAGACATTTTAAAGTTGTGTTAAGCTACATTTGGGCTTCTGCCAAATCCAGGAATTTGACATCTCCACTTTTGTTCCAAACTGCAAAAAGTGGTGTTTGCTTGCCGCGCAGCTTTTAAGATTTGAAACCAAAAAGGCACTATTTCCACCACAAACCATGAATCTTGGGGTTTCTATTCTGAATAAAGAAATCCAAAATTTGTGATTCAATGGATGATACTTTTTGGGGTTTCACAAACCTGCATTCACTCAAATGCACCCTCAACATTTCACTGCCATTCCATTTAATCTCTCTGTTATTTCATAGCATAAAACTTCACTTGAAACAATTGAGATTCTGGAGATGCATACTTTGGCTTTTGGTAACAGACTTTAAAAACACTAGTTAGCAGGCTCATGTTCTGTTTTATGCTGACTAGAGATTTCTTTGACAAATCGGATGTAAACTCTACTAAATTTGTGCTTTGCTGCAGGTGGGACTTTTCAGAGACTGTTTATGATTTCTTACCTTGATGAAGAAATACTGGTGCGCTTCATTTATTTTAGTGTTGCACAACAAATTTCACTAACCTGTGAAAAACATTTACAATTGCTTCTGAAAATTTCAAGACTCCTATTTCTTGGCTTCTTATATGCTGACCTTGTTACAAGCCAGGGCCCTGTGGAAATTCTTGCCTAGAGCTGTCAGTTATATTCACTAGGGCCGGGCTGTCAATGACTCAATCAGTCAGGTCTGTGCCAAGCAAAATAAATGGAAATAATAATAATAATAATAATAATAATAATAGGCTTGTCATGACAGGCTGTGCTGATGAGTTCAAAATCACTAGGCCCAAACCAATGTAGGACTCACCCGCCGGCAGCCCTAATATTCTCCCTTTAGTTAACTTAGCAAGAGAGGAAAATTGAACCCAAAAGTAGGACAGACCATATGTATTGATTTCATGTTGAAAATTCCACCATATCATACTGAATATGACATGCAAGTTGGTGTCGATGTTGGTGGGTCTGAAGATGACATGGAAGAGACGTCAAGTTCAGAAGTTGGAGACGAATGCCCCACTAAAAAGCCTTGTGGATATAGAGTTGGAGCCTTATGTCAAGCAGCAAACTATCACTACAATGAATATGCTAGGAGGTTGGGTTTCAGCATGGTTGAACCATTCACAGTTAGGTCAAAGAAAGTTAATGAGGTATATTGTGCATTGTCAGAATGTTTGTGTTATGGAGATATGGAGGAAAACGAATATGTAGATTGTAGACAACTTACAAAGTACATTAAAGAGCGGGTGTAAAGCAATGATGAAGATAAAAGAATTGAGTTTTTTTTTTAAAAAAAAAAGATTGTGGGAATACACACATGAGCTTGATCCAAGAAACGTTCACCTTTTCACTCACACAAGAAACTCCTTTCACCTGAGAATAATGCAATGAATATTTGGTCTTCTGTGGGTAAGTCTGTAAGATCATCGAAGATTTTGTATTAGCAAACAAAATTGTGGAGTTGGAAATCGTTCATTTTCTCAGAAGATTGTAGAAATGCTATTGATAAGCAGTGACAGGCAAACTGCATCAAGAGATGTGAATGCACTGCAGGAGTATTTTATTTGTAGCTAAGCTTTAAACCCTTTTTTTTTTTAATGCAATGGATCAGGATGAAGAGCTGTGATCGTGCAGTGCTTTCTGGGTTGATGCTAGGGCTAGTCTGGCATACTCTAAATTTGGAGATATTGTTACATTTGATGTCATGTATTTAACAAATAAATATCGTATGCCATTTGCTACATTTGTCAGCATAAACCATCATGATCAGTTAACTTTGGTCAGTCAGCATAAACCATCATGGTCAGTTAATGATTTATTCTATCAATCCACCAAATTTGCAAAAGAAGTGTCACTGTCAAAGGAAGGTTATAATGAAGCCTGTAATGCTTTAAATGATCCAAACGGCAGTCAATCTTGCGCGTTTGGATGCACCTTGCAAACCCTGTGTTATCTCCCGTTCGACGAAATAGACGCTAAAACCCTGACTGTTTGCTGCTGAGTCCACTGAAAAGCAGGCTTGAAACCAACTTTTTTCGGGAAGCTGCTATTGAGGGAGGGTGTCCAAACAGACCGTAAAAAGACTTCCCCTGCCTGTTCCATACTGCGGTCACAAGATGGATATAATTGTTGTTGCTATGTTATTATTAGGTCTACAATTTTGAGTATTGTTGTTAGCTAAGAGTGGGTTTTGGATCTTTTCTTGCAGATAATAAGGGATACCACTGGAATACCAGATGTTCTTACGAGGTTGGAAGGGCCTCCATCACCCATGCCCGTCGAACCCATTGCAGAGTATGAGAGCTAAGTACTAGAACCTCCGAGAATGGAAAAAGTCCCATTCAATGTGAAATTCATGCAAATGATGTACGCCGCTATTTTGTAAATTGAGGCTTTATAACATCATGGCATCAAATTGAGGTCTTGGTATCGATTCCTAGTGGGGGTGGCTAACATGGAGTGTGTGTACTGACATGGGTGTGTACTAACAAGCTAACCCAAAAAAAAAACATCATGGCATCATTGAATTTAGTGTTTGGTTTGTGTTTTTTGCTCCTCCTTTGTTGCATCTGCTATTTAGTCTTTGGGATGAAGGTTCTCTTGAAAGAGGAGAAGAAAATTCCATTACTGATAGAGGAATCAGTGGGAAAGAGGAGAAGAAAATTCCATTAATGATGGAGTAATCAGTGGGTAAGGATGAAAGAGGTTCCAGGGGGACTTTTCCATTTCAGAAGGGTATCTTTCTGACCTTTTTTTTTTTGTGTGTGTTTTAGCTGTTTGGGAAGATGAAAATTGTGAAACGTCATCGACTTATAATTAAGGATTACTCACTTGGATTTTTCCTATTATAATGTTGAGGTTGTTGCCATCGTGTTTGACTTCTGCAGAAGCTAGGAAAGTAGCGTTGGGGCCAAGCTTAAGTCGTTAAGTCTACCATTCTACCATCCTATGATGCAGGGAATGATGGATCTTGGGCATTATATTACAAATGCGGTGCTGAGGCAGATTCCCCACACAAAACACAGCATGTATTTAAATTCAAACACGCAAATAGCGGGGAATCAATGTAGATGATTCATTTCGCCAAATCAGATTGATTAGACAATTTTGACCTTTAATAAATTATCATTTGTTTCACACCCCCCATCAATCGCTGTTAGCGTCATGTCCAGTGCGTATTTTGGTCAACCACCCATCTGTGGTGGGTCCCACTATTTAGGCCGATTGATTTTGGTGAGTATTGCATATACAATAGGGGAAGGTGCCCATCCGTACAACGCCCAACATCCTATCATTCTCCTTGCAATGAAATGCATATTGCTTGGTTTTGGTTTGCATTTGCATAGCCCCACCGACCGAATCGAAAAGAACGTGAAAGGTAGGAAGCATGGTTTTTTTTTTTTCTCCTTTTATCAGGCATCTACTAGGGTCAACAAAACAATCATTGACTTGCAACCCATGTGTTTCATATTAATCCAGACTCTTGCTCTCCCGTCCACATTCTCTAAATACGGCCACATGGGCCAACCTAGCATGTGTATGGGACAACTGAGCCTACATGGCCCACAAATAGGACGGTTCCATTCATCCGGCCAATCACGTGTTTGTGTTTGGTCAATGTCTTTGGTGATTTTACCATTGTTCCAAAACCTCATCTCGATTTGATGTTGGGCCAAGTAAAATTCCTCTAATCGAGTGATTCGGTTTCAGTCACCATGAGTCTCCCCAAGTTCAAGCAGAGCTGTTACTGGACCGAGTTTCCCAGCAACTTGGCTCGAAATCTTGCTGCAACTCAGGCCGGAGTTTCGAGTCAAGTCGGCAAGTTTTAGAACTACGTTTTTAACCATCTAATTGAGCCATGTTGTCTACATGCTCAGGTCTCGCACGCGGTAGAAGGGCGTGTATGATTAATGCAACTCTCGTTAATGTCGAAACCATCGTTTTCAGGTTCTTAATTATTTATTGATGGGTCACTGTTGCATCAAACACACCTCTTTGCGCCGGTCGACTGATGTGTTGGTTGCTGCCTACAACGCTTAATTAATCAAATCCCAACTAAATTCGTGATTAAGATGTGCCGTAAGAGCTTTTTTTAGGTTGTAAGATAGGCCTAATTCTCTTCTCCTATCTTTTTTAAATGACAATGCTTTTAAGCCTCTGCTATTTTTCAAAGGAGATGTTCACATACAGCATACAACGTTTTTTTGTTTTTTGTTTTATGCTCATTTGTCGCTTCAGTGAAACCATCCGAGCTGTGGAAAAGGTGGGCCATACCAGTAAATCTTGGACCGAAAATTGGAATAACCCACTCATTTGGTGGGCCACCCACCTACTATGAGTCAGACTATTGGTTGCTGATTGATTTCGACAGTCTTAACCTGCCTGATGAATAGGCCATCCTGGTTTTCGTCATAGGTGCTTCTAATGATACGGCCCACCTATTGCACGGTTCTGATGTCATACACAACTAACATATCATTCGCAGGAAAGGAGAGTTTGCGTGTGAAAGTTCAAACCGTGTGTAAGAATATTTCTCTTTATGTCCGAGAAACATGGAAGGTTTGTCACTTTCTGTCACTTAACTCATGTTTCAAGCATATGTGGGTCAGATGTGTCAATCGTCTGGTGGGCCTCACTTTGGATATATTTCAAAGTTCACACCGATTGGTGGATCCTAACCCTTGGATTGGACTGTTTTTAAAAAATAAAAATAAATGGGAATCCACTTCGGTTGACCTTTCCTTAACAGCCATCTATTTTCTTTTACAAGTCCACCAATGGAAAATTTAGCCAGTTCGGTGTGATTTTTGGGATGTGGCCCATCATAGGTGTGGTGTGGTCCACCTGATTTTCAATCACCACTGATTCCTATGGTGTGGTCCACCTGAGATTTGGATCTGCTTCATTTTTTGGCGCATACCCTAAAATGAGCTGGAACACCGGATGGACGGTGGGTATATACAACACGTCCGAACTCGATGTTGCTCCGCTCCGATCAAATCCGCCCCCATCATCTCCGACTTGTTAGTCGAGCTGGTAGAGACATCAGACATATCTCCTCCAATGGAATGAACTGAGTTTGATCTCTGTTGGAATCTCTTTCTTGCATAATATACCTTACCGAGACATCTTGAGGTGATTTCTTTGGACGCGGATTGCGTGAAACTTCTGTGGCCAATGAAATTTTCAACGGTGGGCATCCAATCCCCACTGTTTCATGTGGTGTGGTCCACTTGAACTTTGGATATGCTTTAATTTTAGCCTCATGCCCTAAAATAAGCTGGGAAAAACGGATGGACGGCGTGGATAAAACACATAGATCACAGTGGGCCCCACAAAGTCCTGCCATCATGGAGGTCGGTGGTGGCAGGGTCATCACACAATCCGCGTCAGATTCCTTAAGGATATTTATAATTTTTTTTTTTAAAAAAAAAAAAATGAAAAAGAGAACATATCCAATTCATCCATCATGTGGACCTCGCCATGTGGATGCTACGACCGAAAGATGAAGGTTGTCTACTTAGTAGGTCTGCCATGATATTAGAAATAAGCGGACGGGTTAGAAAACCTCAGCCGATTTTTTCACAACCGTACATATGATTAGTAACTTGTGGCCCATCTGACCAGTGGACCAATGTGATTTTTCGAAGAGGAAATCAACAAATTGGTGCCCTTCTGGTGGATGGCTTGGATATTACACGTATGCCACGCTGGCATATGTGGTGGCCTGTGCATTAGCTGACTTTTACACGCGCCTGGATTTGGCAAAGAATAAAGATCGTTCGTATACATTTTATCTTTGTACGTATATACAGTCAGCACGTATATCGAATCCCTACCATTGTATAATGCAAGAAAGTTAATTTGAAGCCATGTTTTTGGAAGCGGATTACGTACTGAGTAAACTATGTGGGACCCGCAGTGATGTATGTGTCTTATCCACACCGTCCATCTGTTTTAGTAGCCCATTTTAAGAAATGATCCAAAAATTTAAATATAAAAAATCTCAAGTGGATCACCCCATAGGAAACAGTTTGAATTAAACGATTACTGTTGAAAACTTCTTGGCAGCCACAGAAATTTTAAATCAAGCTGATATTTTTATTGTCCCTTTATCCATGTCTGTATGAGACCTTATGAACAGGTTGGATGACAAATAAAAATCACTGTGGGCACTATAAATATTCCAACTGTGGACGTCATTATCCCCAGTTTTTCTTGTGGTGTGGTCCACGTGAGATTTGTATACAGTTAAATTTTAATTTCATCCTATAAAATTAGAAGAGAAAACTTAGGGACAGCGCGGATGAGACACATACATCATCGGTGGGCCCCACAGAGTTTACTCAGTACGCAATCCGCTTCCCATGTGTTCATGCACTCTACGTCTTCGTAAAATAAAATAAGGTTTGGGTCGTCCATCTGTTGGGCCTACCTTGCATGGACCACACGGCAAAAGTCACCAATCAGGTAAAACTTTTATTTATTTGTTTAAAAAATAAAATAAAAAATGGTCCAATGAATGGATATCATCTGCTCAGCAGTTGATTTTTTGTTATGCCAACCCTCTTCCCTGTGCCCCACTTAAATAGTGGTGATAAAGATGTAAGATACATTTATGTGAATTTTTGGACCGTCTAGATCGTAAGCCCCATTGTTTTGGGATCATCTCATGAAAATCACACTTATCAGATGGCCATAAAAATGACTTTTAAAAAGAAAATGATAGTGGCCCAAATTCAATCCCATGTGTATCAGATGCTAGTGTACTTAAAATCAAATTCAGTTGAGTTGACTCAGCCGAGTTTCATGAAGAGGCACTTTTGGACCACAAGCCCCTACAATCTCTCTCTCTCTCTCTCTCTCTCTCTCTCTCTCTCTCTCTCTCTCTCTCAAACGTCTCACCAGAGAACGAAGGGATACCTATTAAAATAAAATTAAAAAATTAAAAATAGCTTTTCTAAAATTGCAATCAGATTGTTTACATTTATTTAGTGGGCACTTGCGGGTTGAATTAGGATAACCGGATATTTTAATTTTTAACCAGCCAATAAATGTCCGTCAATCCGATGATATCATATAATAAAATAAGTGTAACTCTTGGTTCATTACCGATCTAAACTGGGACCTATAGTGTGGACCCTTTAACTTGATTAACTTGTATGCCACGTATGCAATTTCTAAATAATTTCTAAGTGCCTGCTTATCATACATCTTACGCAGCCAGAGTATCAAAGATTTCCTCCCTGATAATACACCGGCTTGAATAGTGATAGACGACTTGCCGCGTGATAAAATAATAATAATAATAACAATGGAGGGTGGTTCAGTGGCGGTAGAATAACTAAGCTTCTTTTAAGACAAGTTATTCACCTGCCTAGCGACCTGCTTATACACTATTGCCTTTGTGGGGCCCAACATATTGTGTTTGTCCCATCAACCCGTGCATTAAGTGATCCTTGCCGTGATAATGGGATGCACAAAAAATCAGGCCTATCCAATAATCAGGTGGGCCACACTATGGAAAACAATTAATGGACAACCATCCAATAAGGTTTTGCAATCCAGGTTACAATGACTTGTTAAGGAATAAGCTCTTTAAATAAATGAGACTTGAAAGAAAAGTAAACTAATACAATATCTTAGTTCGTGGTTTGCCAAACGATATTCCTTTTAATTGAAAATTAGAGGGGGAAAAAAAAACAACTATCAATGGATGCATGCGCTCCATTTCTATCCAACGACAGCGCTAAACTCGCTCGCAACACGCGTGCAAGATCTGCACCATTCATCAGGTGGCGTCTACTAGGATGGTCTGGTCATCAGGTGGGCCACTTGAGTATGACACACGGCTGAGAGACAAGTTGGCCCACCTGATGAGTGGCCTGGATCTCACTCGTGTTTTAACATCAATCCCATGTTCTGTTTCTCCAACATGGAAATCAATCCGTTGACATCATTTGAGAGAGAGAGAGAGAGATCCAAACAGAAAAGAACGAAAGCAAGGGAAACATGAAAAGAACAAAATCTTGACTCGGACATGAAAATGTAGCACCAGGATTCGTGAAACCGTCACACACATGGACAGATCGAAACCGTTCATCTGGTTCCTACTACTTGATTGGACATTTGGCCATTTTCCATAATTCACAATCTCTGGACAATCCTAGCCTTTTAATTAGTGGGGCCAAAAAGGAGGGCAAAGGTTATCATTCAATAAGGAAAAGGAAGGCCCATTTATCAGATGATGATTAAGATAACCAATCAAAGAAACTTCTGGTCATGACCAATCAACGATGGGGCCCACTGGATCCCTTGTTCGGATCACCATGCACATGTTACATGTGTATCTGGCACACAATCTGGATTATCGAAAATGCCAGGCATGGAATGCACTGTAGATAGATAGATAGAGAGAGAGAATTGCCCAAGTAGCAAAAATGAGATATATGTATATGTCCCTCCAATGTATTTACAACAAAGTTCTAGAAGAGGCAAAAAAAAGAAAAAAAAAAAAAAAAAAGGAGGAGAAAGAAAGATAAATAGATGGAATTAAGAAAAACCCACATCTAAAACCCAACAAGGAACAAAACCCACACCTTAAAAAAAATAATTTAAAAACTTGCATTGAAACTATGGTTTTCTAAGAAATATGTGTCGACCCAAACACACCCAAATGAAAAGAAGATGGATTTCTAAGAAAGGTGTGTTTCCCCAAACACATCCAAATGAGAAGAACTCAATGGAACTAATGGAAATTCACTCAGCCCCTGAATAAAACTATCCAAATCTCCCAACCCACCAAAGAAACTCGAATTCTCAACTCCCCACATCTCCTCTTCCTCCTCTTTCAGTCTCTCACTAAACCCCAATCCCTGCGGCCCGCTTCCCAACTCGCCCATCCCCTCCGCTGGATTGAACCACGTGCTCTCTGATGCGTCGCTCTCCGATACGTCGCTTGATGTGGCTGGCGCCTTCTTCTTCTTTCCGGCCCTCCTCCGGGCCGGCTTCCCTGTGAGCCTTTGCACCAGCTCCCTGAAATTCGCCACGTCGGTTTTTATGATCTCCGGCGCGAATATGTGGACAATGCGTATTTTTGGCTTGAATTTCGATGCCAGATGCGATTCCTTGCGTATGGCGAGGGCCGGCGACGGCGAGATGGGCTTGCACGTGTGGGGATTCATCACCTCCTCCATGCTGGGATTTGAATCGAAGTTCTCACGTGAGAAAAGAGAGAGAGAGAGAGAGAGAGAGAGGGGAAGAGAGACGTTTCGAAGGAAGGAAGACAAAGGCGGCTTAAGTAGATAGAGAGACTTGAACCCGATTTTATTACGAGTTCATTTTACCTCCGTCGCGTCTAACATACATCTGCATGTGTCGCAACCCATTGGAGCCCAAATCCTTAGATGATATGATGATTTAAACCGTTGATTTTTTTTAACACTTTCATTCATAAGAAAATTTTACATAATCAATATTCAATAATGATCCTAACCTTTGATTCTCAAAGTTGAATGGAACCATTAAAACTTTTTCTTTTGAATGTTATAAATTTGTTTTAAGATATTAATTTTCAAAGGTATGTATTCAGTATAATTTTGTTTTAATTATTTTAATATAATGTATTTAAAAATATGGACGGTACCGATTATATGACTACTCACCATGTGGGCCCCTGTGGACGGCGACTGACGCTACTTTTTGAGTCGCGCAAAAGGATGAAATGAAAAAACAACAGACCAGTACGTCAGTGTAAAGCGCGAATTGGATGAATGAATTGCAAGTGGGCGCGGATTAGCTAATGACAGTTTGATTAGCGAGACTACCTACTGAAGTGACGTCATTAAGTTCCGTGGGCCCCACCATGATGTATTTTTTGTATCCACACTTTCCATCCATCTGGAGAGATCATTTTAGGCAATATCCAAAGACCGAGTTAAATCCAAGACTCCAGTGGAACTCAGCACAGAAAATAGTGTGACAGCGACGCCCACGGTTAAAAACTTCTAAAGGCCACAAAAGTTTTAGGTCAAGCTAATGTTTCTGTTTTCCCTTATTTCCTGTCTTTTTCAACTTTTGAAGAGGTTTCAAATAAACATTACGATAGGCCTTAGGATAGCATAAACGGTGGGAATCACTCCCCCCACTGTTTTCTTTGGTGGGGTCCACTAAAGATTTTTATTTGCTTCATTCTTTGGCTCATACACTAAAATGATATCTAAAAATGGATGGACGGTGTGGATATAACACATACATCATAGTGGGGCCCACAGAACTTGGTGACGTCACTTCAAGAGCCGACTCGCTACTTAACCTGTCAGTATCTAATCCGCGTCCGAATTGCAATGCCTGACAAAGGAGAACCGTCAATAAAGTATCGAGAGTTCGTTTTGCTCATGTACGGACAACCGTGTGTGTGGTCCCATCTGGACCCACACGTGGATGTGGTCCCATGATCGGAGCCGTACATTTTCTGGGCGGTATCCTAGACGATCTGCTGTAAGCACATGTGCTCAACTGACGCGAATTTCCTACCGCCACTAGTACAAAAAGCCCGTGTAACCGCAAGCACTGTGGGCCCACCACGATATCTGCGTGACATCCGGTCCGTACGTCAGTTTCGACAGCTCATGTTAGGGAGAGGGCCCAGAATCGAGGCAGGCCCAAAAATAATGTGGGGCACACCACCGAAAACAGTGGGGATGGAAACCAACAAAAATATCAGGCTGATCCGAAAATTTGTACAGGCTCCAAGATGGTTTCAATGATGGCCGTTCAATCCTCGCAGTTACTCGTGGGGTGGCCCATTGAAATTTGAATCTGCCGGATTTATGATCTCACGTTCTACCATGAGCTGGCGCAATGGATGGACAGGATGGATATGACACAGACATCACGGGGTGATCAAATTGTAAGCGTGATCACTGAGAATAGGCCATCCAAAATGATTATGAGAGGATGAACGGTTGCGATATCGAATCATCTCTGCACGTGGGTAACGTAGCTACACATAGCGGTTGAATAATCTGTGTGAAGCCATCATTTCTTCACTGTAACCCCACAGTAGGGTCTTCCGTGCAATCGATATGGTTTGACTGTTTGGGGTTAAGATAGCTGTGTGGCCCACCGTGTTGTGCGTGTCACATCGGCTCGGTTCATTAGATGAGTCTTTTCATCTTCATCATACAGCCGAAAAATTAGTCCTAGCCAAAACTTAGGTGGGCCCCACCACCGGAACAACGTGAAATCGTTCCTAAAAAAAATTAGTTGTGGTGGCCCAACTGATGAGCGGGTTGGATGGAATACCACACACCACGGTTGGGGTTCCCTCCCCATTGTTTCCTGTGGTGTGGCCTACCTGAGTTGTGGATCGGGCTGATTTTTGGTGCCGGGTTCTAACGGCAAGGATTGCACCCGATGGACGGAGTGGATGTCACATGGAGCTTAGGTGATATACGTGCTATGTAGATCAGACGTTTAGATGATTCCTGTGCACAGCTGTCTTTCTGATTGTTTCTGCTACGGCTGTTAGTGGCCCACTCTACACGTGTCATATATGTGCAACGTGGGCCTTATTTTGGCTGAAGCATAGGCATGGATCAGCTTTTGGTCTGCTCACCAGTTAGATGGTTGTGATCGTCTGATCGGTGTGATTTTTGAGATCCATCATCCATCCACATTTGGGCGGTCTGGATAGGCCTACATTTTCTCTGTTGGGTTGATGAGTCACCACCATTTAATGCTATCGACAATCACAGATGGTATAGTATAATTTTATTACAAAATGACAATAATGCCCTTGCTGAAAAGCCAGCTTTATGTTCACACGGATCATCCCATCCATAAAGCCTCTGATGAGGTCCGAAGGAGTGGTTAGGATGTGAAAATAGTGGTTACGTTGAGGTCATGTAAGGAAATTTTTCACTGAGGGATGAAATGACTGATTTGCCCTCTCTAGATTGAAGAGGTAGCTTGAGCACTGTAAAGTCACAGGTGCAATTTTGTAATATATGAAAATCTAAGGCCTACGTAGGTCGCTCCGTTTCGTGAAGTTTTTCATTTTCAAGAGCAATATCTATCCATGCTGCCGCTGCATGCGAGCTTCATAAATATCCAATGTATATAGAAGGTGGGTCACGCCATGATGATATCATTGAGCGGAAAACTTTGGAAATAAATTAGCATGGTGTGGCATATCAAGCAAGTGGATAGGCCTTATCTTCATAGAAAAGTGTTAAAAGTAATATAGTATAACTTTAGAACGGATTGGATTTACGCAGATATGATCTGATGGCTGAGAAAGTAGCCGTTGTATATGAAGGTTCACGTACAGCAGCCGCTGCACGTGATCATTTCTCAATTTATAAAGCTTCTCTATTTTTACACGAATCCGAGTAATGGAAGAAAAGAAGACGCGGATTTCCTGCAAAGCCTTTTGCAGGAAGTTCCTGTGCGCAAGGGTACTGGGTGGGGCCTATCTAAATATTTTTGAGAAATCCACCCCGTTCATCCGTTTTTTGAGATCATTTTAGTACTGACAAACAAAAGTACTAAAATGATCTCACCATTTAAAGTGGGCCACAAAAGAGGAAACAGTGGGAAACGGTGCTCACTGAATTTCCACTGTTTCCTCTTTTGTGGCCCACTTGAGTGTTATATACAACTAATTTTTAGTCATACATACTAAAATGAGCTCGAAAAATGGATGGACGGGGTGAATTTCTAACATACATTTCAGTAGGCCCCACCCATCATCCTTGCGCAGGAACTTCCTGCGAAAGGCTTCCGCAGAAAACCGCGTAGAGAAACGCATGTCAGCGTTTTCACAATCGACAAACGCATCATATCCGCGTTACGGAACAAAAGAAAAACAAATCAAATCTCTCTCTCGTACAAAGTCCTCCCAATCTACATGCAATCACACGTGCCAACATGGAACACGTGATCAAGATCCGAGATTTGCTTCAGGTGGGCCATACGATGTGAACTTTTGTCCTAAACTCACGCCCTTCCAAACCTCAAGCGGGCGGAAGTATACCAATACAAATGGACGGCCAGAAAATAAGTTTTTCTTTTGGTTTGTGCCTTGTCTAACGTGTAATGTGCCCATTTTCACTTATCCGAACCATCAATATCATGGGCCCCACTGAATAGTGCAACCCCAAAAATTTTAAAGATTGAAAATCCTAAGCCTTTCAATAGGGGACCATATTGCATCAACGGTTCCTATTCAAGTAACAAAAGGCCAAACACTGTGCATCTGAGATATTTTCAGTTGGGGGTGTTTGGATGCATGGGCCATTCAACTAAGATCATGGAACCATGGACCCCACTTACACAAACTTAAACACGAACATGAACATAATCCTTCTTCCGAGCATCTTATAACACCAACGTCGTTGTACCTAACTTTCGGGTAAAATCACTTCAGTTCTCTTTGTCCCATGCAAATCATCTCATTTCTCTCTCTGTCCCATGCAATTAGCTGCACATGTACGTTGGAATTGCCGGTTGCTGCTAGTGGCTCTTTCAGACCCATCAAATTCCAAAATCGAATCTACAATAAACCGGCAATCTGCTGATTAATTATACCCTTAACATAATGAGAAACTATCTTTGTTGGACGGTCCAAACGTTTGATCTGGACCGTCCATGAAGTTCAATATTCAATTCATGCCATACAACGTGAAATTCAAACCATACAATAAATCGCCTATAAAATGGATGGTCAAGATCGCACATTGATCTTTTGGGGGTCAACATGGAGTGGTTTTGGTTTTAAACCATTATAGTGCGATCTTACGGATGGATTGGGCCATATCTATCATCGGTGTAATTTTTTTCATGGCCCACCATGGGATATGTGCTCAACCTAATGGACAGCTCAGATCAACCGCTTTCATTGTCCAAGTGTTCCAGTGGTTCGGAACTGGATTTAACTAGGCCTTGTCCGAATCGACTCGGACGAGTGGAATCTTACTGAGACGTGTCGGCAATCCAGGGGTACATTTTGATTTCTAGCTGTCAGTATTATTATTGAAAATTAGAGTTGTAAAGCATCTCACGCACTCATGGCGGTGTGGGTTATAACCTGCTTAATATTAAGATCTGAATTCAAACATTTGGACAACCAATCAATCGATCTGGACCATACGTCAGTATTGGCCCACAATTTATGGGCCACCCTGAAAAAATTGCTTGCATTGGATGGTCATTCAACCCAAACATTGGCCTTCTTTTCTATAGTGGCGCAGTTCTGAAGAAATGAAAACATGGAATGTGCGGTTAGGATCTTCTAATTGAAGTGATCCTTTAGACCACAAATGAATGGTTCAAACTGATACCTGGACCGTCCATTTTGTTGGATGTTGATCTGATGATTAGAATGCCCCAATAAATGTGATTCTGAGAGACTGGCCATTAAAACTGAGCTGGATTGAATGGGGATGGTCTTGATTGATTGAATGGATTGTTCGGGTGCACCAATGTAACCAAAATAACTGGATCGAATGGACGGTATGGATCGGTTGATTGATCGACTGGGATCAAGGTGATCATTTTCAGGCACGTAGCTGGGGCAAGGCCGGCTACGGATTTCCGTGCAAGATAACCGTCCGATTCGCACGTGAGTGGGGCCAGCTCTGACGAGAGGTAAAGAGGAGATTTGGATTACATAAGCGATACGCGGTGAGAGAGAGCACGCGATTCTTGCCGGCTGTTGTAGTGACCATGGCCGGCTGACAGATTCCCAATCTGGCAAGATGCCACGTGGCGTCCCTTCAACGGCTCCATCACTTCCTGAGCGGGAACCAACTATCACAGGTGACGTGTCCAGCACTCTCGGGCGGTTGGGCCGCACGATCGCAACACGCTCAAGATCTCCCGACCATTTAAGCGCGGTTGAATCTAACGTGCGCCATGTGAGTCCCTTTAACCCCCAGCTGGCATTAACAATAAAGAGAATGTGGACGGCATAATCGAATTTTTATTTTGTGCTAGTGGGGGTCCCACTGATAGGTTCACCACACCATTGATATGATCGGGTTCACGGTACCTGTGTTTATTTTTATTTTATTTTTACTGGGCCCCCAGAATCATTCCTGATGGGTAAAGAAAATATGCCAACGGTCCAGATTTCATGATAAAAGGACAAATATTGAATGCTGCTACCATTTAATTCATGACTTTTGGGAAATGTCCAATTCACATGTGGTCCACCAGATCAACCGTCTTGATCAACGCGACATGTGTCCAATCCACACAAAAGCCGTAGACAAGGATAACAAATCCTCGGCCTGAGGACCATACAATTCCTATTGCCACGCGTATGAACAGTATAATGAGTCTTGAGTCTGTGCAAGTGGGCCCAATGATTCAATCGTCCAAATCATGATGGCCACGTCGTGGATGGTCCACAGAGAAGTAATAATGCAGATGGAGAAAATCCTGACCCTTCAATTCGTGGCCAGCAAATAGACAGTTGAGAACGAAAAGACCCAAGTTTCAATGATGACCATCAGATCGACGTTTTGGATCAATGAACCATGGGCCCCACTAGTACGAAGTGAAAACGGTGCAAAGGTGCACATCTGCTAAAGTGGGTCCCATCATCCCACTAAATGGGGTGATCTGAACCACAGACGCATGTATAACTGAATGTGAAGCGTTGAACCGATATTTTAACGGCTCACATTTAACTCAACAAATCAATGGTCGGGATCCATTTTTCGGTCTCCAGCTTGTCCAATTTACACTAGAAATTATACAGGATGATTAAAACCATTCATCAGGTGGGCCACTTCATGCATGGGCCATTAGTCATGAACCGAAAGTCACTGTCATAGCGTAGTTATTTGATACTCAGGAAAAGTATGATGCTTGATAAGCAGGCGACCAGAAATATTGCACACGCTGCATATATTACTCAACTTAAACAGTCCAATTTGAAGAACCCACCATGAATGTGGGACCCATGGTTGATCTTGACCATTGGTTTGATGGACCGTGCAGTGGAGAGACCATGCCGCAGGAATCTGTTCCACAAGATAATCGTAACCTTTAAATCTGTGACTGTGACCGGGGTTTAAGAAATAGAAACAAAGCAATGGTCCACATTCATTTTACAGCTGGACTCGGACTTCAACTGGGCCTATCTGAGACTTGTAATGACCCTACATCAGCGACTCAGACCAACTCGTTCTGACTCGAGTTGAGTTGCAACTCACCCAAGTTTGGGGTGAATCGGTCTGACTCGCACAAGTCAGGGTTGACTCAGTGCTTCAAAATGGGTCGGGTCAAATCGAGTCTGAGTTGACTCAGGCGAGTTGGACCGCACATTTTTAGTCTTAAAATCATAATTTCTGGGCCTGGACTCGCCGGAGTGGGTTTTCATCACCTACGGATACTTGAACCCTTGACCGGGTGTTGAAACAAACTCCTAAGAGTCCACCACCGGTGCAAAAGTAAGGATCCAAAGGATAAATTTCTAGGACTGGACTTAGGCTTGAATATAGACCTACGAGCCCAGGCTCACCCAAGAAGATTTAGGGCTGATTTGGATACCACCTTGTAAGTTACTTTTTCTACTTACAACAATATATGAATAACTTATTTGAGATAAGTAAGTTTAGTTTAAGATTAATTATAAGTAACTTTTTATTTAAAGTTAATTAATCACTTTAGCTTTAAAAAATAATAATAATAATAAATTTACACACACACCTACACCCCCACACACCCACGCTGCAATGGGATTTCACCACCTATGGATACTCGAACCCTTGGCGGGTGTTGAAACTCTTGAGACTCTACCACTGGACCAAGAGTAAGGATCCAATGAGGCATAAGTTGTTTATCTTAAGATAAATTACTTGAGGCATAAGTTGCTTATCTTAAGTAAAACTACTTCCGCTTAATAAGTAAAAACTAAGATAAACTATTTGATGTATAAGTTGCTTAAGTAACTTAAGATCCAAAGGCACCTTAAAATCAGTCCCACCACGTGCTCAAAATTATAATGTGGGTATTCTCTTGTAAATATTTTTCAAAATCTGAAATTAAAATCTTTTAGTTCTTTAAGAAATATCATTTGTGGAACTTAATTATCTTAAATTATAGGACTATGGATACTTGTATTTTTTTAATTTTATTTTATGCGTGCTATAGTTGGAAATAGGAACCCAAAGAAATTCAACCCTCGTGCGTGACTAAGCAAAATGAGACTGTGATCAATTGCAACCTGCTTTATGTTAACTTGTAATGCATCCACAGCTTTCTGGTGTACATGCTACTCGTGTGGGAAATCCATACCATACAAACGGTAGGCCCCTAGAGGAAGATTACCTGGTGCAGAAAGTAGGTTGATTGGCTCATCATGTGGGCTACACTGTTGGAATAAATGGATGGCTGATAATCTAATTCAGCATACATATGTGGCCGATCTAGCTTGATTTTCGAGAGGGTTCATATTCATGGTGCAGACTATGATTTACATGGTACGCAAGCGCTGGTGTTTGTGGGAAAAGTTGGGGTGCATGAGAAGTAAGCATGCAGCTGGTTGTATGTGATCATTTCTCAAACCTAGAAAGAAAACGAAATTTTCATTCAAAAATGTTTTCAAGAGTTGGTAGATATAGGCAATGTACCAACTATGAATTTTCACTGATATTAGTTGAGTCGGTGAGAAAAGTATTTGTAGGTTTTAAGAATTTTAATCTTAGTACAATTTTCAAAGATCGTAAAAATGATTGGATAACATGGCGTGTGCAGTGCAATTGAAGATAGGAAGCTATTTGAATTTCGTGGAAAGAGAAAGTGGAGGAGCAATTGAAAAGGGAGTAGTATTTGATACTCTAAAAAAGCGTGACAGTTAATGGACTACTTCATGACATAAGTTGTTGGATCTGAGGCTTAATTGTAAGTTTGGAATTATTTAAAATAATTTTTATATTGAAATATTTCAACTCTAAATGACTTAAAAGTTACTATAACTATCTAAATTCAAAGAAAAAGAGTTAAATTATTCTAATTTTAGATATTTTATTTTTTGTATATATTAAATTGAAGGTGAGATCTGCCATAGAAATGGTTTGGATCATTAGAAAATGACCCTAAGATATAAAGGCTAAAGTCATGTCCTATCACACACAATGTGTTGGGAAGTGTCGATGCAAACCTTGGCTTGGTTGGATGTGGGCTACTACAAGTAAAGGCATGAGGGCCTATTCTGGAGCCTGAATTTGAAACCCCTTGGATTCAGAACCTCCTCGATTTGAAATCTTCACGTTGTGTTTGGCATCCTTAGATTGAGAGTCAACTTAATTCAAAAGTAGTTATTCATAATATATTTGCAAGGGTTTGAATTTAAATAGTAAATCAACTTAAATATCTCTAATTAGTGAAGTTATGTAATTTTTGGCACAATAGTTGTAATAAGCCTGTTGAAATATATACTTTACCAAAAAATGATGAAATTCCAAGTCTCAGATGAGCCACAAGCACAAGATCACGTCCAAGTGACTAACCAACGATTTTTAACTGTTGATTTACATGGACAATGTTTGGACAGTGCTGATCACCGTATTAAAGTAATTATAGCGATGCAATTGATAATCTAATTATTTTAGGATATCATTAGTGGGTAATGTGTCCAATAAATTAATAGTCTAGTGATACACATGTTACAGATGTAACTATTGGAATAATTTTAGATGTAATCCAAAGTCATATGGTGCCAAATAACGTAGGGGATCTGAAATTCCCTCAAATCCTTCCAAATCTATGGTGCCAAATGATCCTTATAGGTCTTTCGCATCAATATTTCAAAAGGACAAAAATAATTTTAGGAAGCAGATAATTGTACAACATTGATGGGTTAAGCATGCAAAATTTCAATCATTGGTTGCTAAGCAGCCTAACACCTCTAATTTACCTAAGTACTTGTTTGGAATATGGGATTAAGTGGGATGGAATTACATTTGGTCTCATACAAATTCCATCTAGTGTTTGGAAATTATCTACAAGATTGGAATATTAGTCCAAATATCATGTCGTCTAGTCCCAATGATAGATATTACAAATTTTCAGTGATTTTGGAAATTCATTATATTTGTGAGCCTCACTTTAATGCATGTGTTTTATTTACATTGCCTATTTATATGCATCATTTATACTTTGACATTCGAATTACTTATGCGGATAAGTAACCAACATTAGTTGTAAAATGTGATTCGTTGATTACAATTACATGGTCCACTAAACATAACTTTCACTTAATATCATGTTTCCCCTGAGGAAGGATTTGATCTCAAAATATATATATATATATATATATATATATATATATATATATATATATATATATATTGAATAAAAAAATTAGTGAGGACCATTTATGTAATTACATGTAATGGAGGAGCTGGCGTATGCCAAACTGGCCTTTCTTTCCACTGCAATACAAGAGAATTATCACATTTCATGAATTTAGACATTCAATTCAGAATATAAATGCCAAAATCATAAATTCTTATCTTGGATTCTCAGTTGGCTGCGACACTGCCCTTTCTTTCCACTGCAGTCCAAGAGAATTATTACATTTCATGAATTTAGACATTCAATTCAGAATATAAATGCCAAAATCATAAATTCTCATCTTGGATTCTCAGTTGGCTGCGACCCAAAAAAACATGGACGGAGCCGTTCGATCGTCCAAGGAAAAATCGTAGAGGCCATTCGGGTCACGTGTGCCAGCATGTCATGTTTGAAAGACTGATGTCATTGGTTAGGTGGTGCACAATGTTGGGGCCACATCATCAAGGAGGCCGCATGTATATGAGAGGATTGGACGGCTAATAGAAAGACTACGTGTGTGTTCGACAAAGTCTCGTGGCCCACCTTGATGGATCATGCATCAATTGTGTCCATCCATCTACTGACACCAATCATGGATGGCCGATATTTCAAAATTCATACGTGGCTTTCCAAAATCCTGCATGTACCGTTTAAACATGCAGGCCATGTGTAATATAATTATTCCAGATTGGATGTCATTGTGAGAGTACTGTTCCACAAGGGGCCCACGATTTGGACGGTTTAAATTGGGATACACGGATTACCTATGTACCTTGGCTCTGTGACTCTGTCCATGTGCATTGACCACCATGGTGATGAATCCGTTCTCAAATCTTGGTTGGTCCCACAACGCACAAACTGAGGGATGCAGATTTGGTTGGTGGATCTGGTACTGTAGGGTCCGCATTGATGTATGTATTTTACGTACTGAGCTGGGAAAACAGATGGACGGAATGGATTTCTCATACGGATTACAGTGGACCCCACCTAGCTTCCTGCGCTCTGCGGTTGTAGGTAATTCGATCCCACAAAACAATTTACATGGGATCCGCGGTAAATAGGACAAAAGTCCATGTAATGGAGATTTGTTTAAGGGCCCTTTAGATGGGAGTAAATGCATGCAGGTAAATAAGTGGAATTAGAAGTAAATGCACGAAAATGGCAAAAGTGTGGTTAGATGGCATGTAATATGAAATGGCATAAGAATAAATGTGCATTTTAACAAAATCTGATGTCAGAGAAGATATGAAAGTAAATGTGGTGAAATGTCTTTTTAAACTACCTCATGGAGTTGCACGTATAAACAAATGTGCTGCTATGCACATATGTACCATACACATGCCATACTAATAATACTTTAAAACAAAGTAAATATTGGTTTCATCACTAAAATTACACCACCAGAATAATCCAAACTATCTAAATGATGACTATTTAAATTGATGGTTAAAAAATATTGATAAGTTTGTAATGTATTTGGGACTTAAATTTTTCTTGTTTTTTACTAAAAAATATATATTTCAATGGCCTTATTACAATCCTCCTATAAAATATCACAAATGTACATTAAATTAGGATATTCAAACTGATTTGGAATATCACGTATATTCCAATTCCTTACATTTACTCTATCTAAACAAAATATTTTGATTTCAAATATATTTATTTACTTCTATTCAAATACAATTTTTATTTCCTATTTATTTCCATTAATCAAGCCCTTGCTGAAGTGGGGATTGTTGATATTTTCTTTCATTTTAATTGTTTTGGTCTCTATTCCACAAAAAGTGGAGCCCACATTTGGTGGCGGCTACATAAATACCATGTGGTCAATATTTTTAGTGCATGGTACGAACGGTCCTTTATCCAATCAACGGTCAGGATCATCAGGGCAGACATGTGCCATGTGGACACCGTGAACCATGACACAAATGCCTGTCGACATGATCTGAAATAAAGGGAGAAGGCTGCTTTTAACGTCAACCTTTCTAGCACGCACATCTCACATGTGTCAAAGCTGCAAACGCATGCAAGATCCAAGACGCTCATCTCATTCACACCGGCCTTACTTGCAGATGCCTTCACGTGCACACGCATACAAGATCCAATCTTCTTATCAAGCTGACCACATGTAAAAGAAAGAGATGGCTAAGAGAAATCAACCAAGGGTCCACATTCAACATTAACATGCAACCCAAATAATAATCAGATAACTCCATTTTTTCAGTTGAGGCATCTACAGTGAGGTCTACCTGATGAACGGTCTATATCTTAAGTGATAATTCCACTTTTCCACGTTGCGAGAGAGGCGAGAGTACCAAACAACAGCACTCGCTTGAGTGCACTTGCATTGCCAAAGAAAGAAATATGACTTTGAGCATATAGCTAGTTGACTGACTTGAGAGATGTCAACTGCTCACTAATGGTCAACTAATATTATTACAAGCTTAACAAAATTATTAATAATATTATTATTATTTACCAATTCATCGGTCCTGGATCTTAAGTTGCAACTAAGCTGTCTCGTCCAATTCAAGGAAGTTGGGTCTATTTCCACTAATCACTCATGGCGTCCAGTACGATCCAACCGACAGAGTTATAGTCAATTCAGATGATCCGCATCCCACTCATTACATGGATATTTCCAAGAGTTAGGATCTTCATAACTAAGAGATCCCTGTGCATTCCCAATTCATTTTGGGGCCCATCAGATCAATGGTTTAGATTAGTAAACCATAGGAGCCATTAGTCTTGGAATTGCTGATGAGCAGGATGTTCGAGTTTTTTTTGTGTTCTTTCACCATCATGTTAACAGGTTATACATGCATGCATGTAGAAGTAGAGATGGGCACGGGATGATTCGGCTCAGTAGACTCAACACATCTGACTCGTTTAGACCTGACTTGACTCAAATTGAGTGGGCAAGTCGATTTGGACCCAGTCGACTTCGTCCAATTTGAACTCAAACCAAGTTGAGTTGGGAGTCACCCAATAACTTGACTCAACTTGACCTAAAATCTGACTCGGTGCTGATTCAACTCAATCCAAAACATCACTCATACATTAAAAAAGAAATACTCAAAGTTTAACGTTTCAAGTCTGAGATGCCGTGTAGCTGATGGAGAGGCCACGAGCTGTGATTTTAGCCTCATAGATACCCACTACACCCAACCTTTTTTTTTTTGTTTTTTTTTTCTGTTAGCTTGTTGGTATACCCATTGTCAGTTCACACTTAACCGCCCCCAATGAGGGAATCGATATGAAGACCTAAGTGTTGAAACGAGATATCTTTCACTCAGTCTACCACTTGAGCTATGGATCAGGGTTTCACTACACCCAACCTAACTTGGTGCTAACTTGAGCCAACTCAGTACCTGTGACTGGGTCGGACTTGTTCCGGGTTAGTCCAGGTCAGACCCGGACTCGGATCGGTTCAGGCATGCTCAAGTCGGTACCGAGTCAAGTTGAGTTCAGGTCTATTTCAAAACTAGGTCGAGTCGGGTCATCCAACTCAACTCGATGCACAGCTCTACCCATGACCTGTATTATTAATAGAAGTCATGGGGTTGTCACAATTCAAAAGTAAACGCCCAGGTAGTATTTTCCTAACAAACATCTTAACGTGCAAGTTGATTCTCAGAAGCAGCCATTCAAGTGGAATCGTGCGGTTGATCAATGAACCGCATTTACACACGGACACTGATTCAAGATGGTGTCTTGGACTATGTTGTTATCATTTCCTGCTGGAACCTATCAGTTGAATTTATTGATAGTCCTGACCTTGGGCTCAAACCAGGCTTAACAGAAATTTCAAAAAACCTATGCTGAGTCCGTAATTATCAATCTAGCCTCAGATCAGATATGGGTTGGCCATTTCATCAAACCGTTAGTGCAAGACTTTACATAGAGAGAAACTTTGATACTCTGGAAGAGTGTGATGGATGATATGCATGCACTTAAATTTACATCCTTTGCATGCAATTTCAATGGTCCCAGTTTAGATGTATCATGAACTGAAAAATCAGACTTATTTGATTATCCCACTATCAGATTGACGTTTCTTGGATGGTTAAAAATAAAAAAATATTAAATAATCCTATTTTAATAAATAAATGTCCACAAATCAGAGGTTGGGATTGGTCCGCATATCAAATGATCCTATTTTAATAATTTAGTGAGTTTAATTTGAGTTAATATGTGCTACAAGATGCCAGAATTGCAGGGTGGGGTTTGATTTTGCACGATTCACCTTTTCATTGCAGCCCCATCGAACGCACGTATGCAGACTGTTTCATCTACGTCAGCCTACAGAGTAAAAACCAGACCCAAGTCTGGCTGGGACCGTTGCTGTCTAATATAAATAAGCCCGAGCCTAGCCTGTGATGATTATGGCCCGAGCCCAAGCCCAAGCCCGTCCAACCTCTTTGTGCAAGATCTAGGATTGTTCATTTAGTGTGTCTAATCATGCATGATATTGGCAAAAAAGGCCTTTAAGCCTTAGATGGGCTGGGCCGGGCTGACGGGTTCTTAGATTCAGCTCAAGCCAGGTTCGGTTGATAAATGGGATTAAAGTTTAGGCCCGAGATCGGCCCTAAGGCCTTAGTAGCCAGACCCAAAGCAGACCGAGCAGAAAGTCCAACGGGCGAGGCCGGCCATTGACAGCCCTATTTACATGCCACATCCGCAATTTCTGAGTGCCTGCGTATCAAGTATCATACCCCGCAGAGTATCATATAAGTCCCTTGGGCAGGAGTTTATTAATGTGATTTTGGCACCTCATTTTCAACTCTTCACACCAAGTTGATACTCAATTCCATTAATTTTTTAAATTGGCCACACCAAGCACGTTTACATTTTTAACAGTATTTTTTAAAAAAAAAAAATACCATTTATTAAAAAATGCGATAGATGAGCATTGAGGATTTAAGGGTGATGATGCAAGAGATGCAACGCAATGCCCCGTCCCCTTCTTTCATCAACCTTCCTAGCTACTTGCCTCTCCCTCTCTCTCTCTCTCTCTCTCTCTCTCTCTCTCTCTAGAGAATGTGTTTGGGTGCAACAAATATCATGATATTTCATGATAATTTTGCACCAAATTAGACTGATTAATCATGCAATATCATGGAAATTCATGATATTTGTTGTGAGCAAACAGAGCATAAATCTTTCTAGACTTAGCTGTTGATATTGAATAGAAGATGATGAAAACTTCCAACTGTTTAAAATAAAGGCAGAAGTAGTGAAGTACACCTCAAATTCCAAGCAAAATTCAAATTCCTTACGGTAAAAAATTATGTGAGCCCCACCATGATGTATGTGTTATATCCACATCGTCCATTCATTTTCTTAGATCGTTTTATGGCATGGGCCTAAGAATGAGGTAGATCCAGAGCTCAAATGGACCACACCACAGAAAACAGTGGGTTCAATGGTGGGTGTCATTATTCCCACTACTTCCTTTGTGTGGTCCAATTGAGTTCTGGATCTGTCCCATTTTTAAACGCTTGTTATAAAATAATATGGCAAAATGAATGGACGGAGTGGATAAAACACATATGTCAAGGTGGGGCCCACATAATTTTGACATGGAAGACAGGGTACTTGCGTCACACAAATCAAATAGCCCCTGTCTGTCAGGTCTCACTAGAGAAAATAGGAAAGTAAATAATTATTACTCATTTACACTAAATTTTCAGCAATTATCAAACAGGCCCAAGCCTGTGCCTAAAAAATGAGCAAGGCCGGGTCTTACCCATCCTGGCTTGAAAGTTGATAAAATACATCACTTGAATCACTTGTAAATACTGGTCAGGAAAGTCCATTATACCCAAGCTAAAAAATACCTGTGGTTGTACTAATTCCATCAAATTTCTTAACTTGAAGATGTGTGGATGGAGAGATTCTGATCAATGAATATTATTTTATAAACCCGCGTGCATAATATTACTCTATGTGAATGTCATGCATAAAAACAAAGTATACATTTATCCATTCATGCACTTAACAACTTAATCAATATTAAAATGATCAAATCTTTATTTCGAATCAGTAAAAATAGTAATTTGGATTGCAAATGACTCACAATCTACACTTCATGATTCATAGGTTACGTTTGCAGTGTATAATATGATGAATAGTACTGATGCCTGAGATGTATGCCATTCAATAGTGGGAATAAGGCCCAGGATAGTAGTTTTGAGTGGGACCTCATTCTGAGAGAGAGAGAGAGAGAGAGAGAGAGAGAGAGAGAGAGAGAGGATAGTAGTTTTGAGTGGGACCTCATTCTGAGAGAGAGAGAGAGAGAGAGAGAGAGAGAGAGAGAGAGAGAGGATAGTAGTTTTGAGTGGGACCTCATTCTGAGAGAGAGAGAGAGAGAGATTTGTTGCATGTCGCTTTCAAAGAGTCGTGATCAAAGTTCGGTAACTTACTTGCTATCAGGTCACTTGGCCCATTCTCACCCATTTAATCAAAACATTAGTGAAGAGACTTTAGGTGGAGTGAAACTATAATACTCGGGAAGAGTGTGATGGATGATGTGCAGGCATGTTGCATGCAAGTCAAATTAAACTGTCCAAATAATGGTTTTGGGTTTAGATGTATCGTGAACCCAAAAGCTTATCTATTATCCGACTATTAGATTGGTGGACATTTATTAGATGGTTAAAAATGAAGAACATAGAATGGTATGCATGAAATGATGATTTTAATTTTTTATTGTAGCCCCCATCTCACACACGCACGCCGTGTGTTTCCATTAGGCCATTTCAGGGTCGAACGGCAGAGGTTTGTTTAAGCTTGGCCTGCAGAGTAAAACCCAGACCCAAGTCCCACCGGAGCCATAGCACGCCTAAATGAACAGGACCGAGCATCGCCCGCAATAATTATGGCCTGAGCCCAATCCCGGCCACCCTCTTCTGTGCAAGATCTAGGACTGTTCATTTGCTGTGCCCAATCATTTTAGGACTGGGTCTAGCCCTTGGGCCTAGTATATAGGCCGGAGCCGGGCCAAGACCTAGAGGCCAGCCTGGCTACCCTGGGTTACAAGCAATTCTTGTACTACACCACATGCGCAATTTCTGAGTGGCTGTGTATCAAGTATCAACCCACGCGAGTATTATATAACTCCTTTAGGCAGGTGAGAGTTTCTTAATGTGATTTTAGCACCTCATTTTCAACTCTTTACACCAAGTTGCCACTCAATTCCATCATTTTTTTTTCTTGGCCCCACCAAACCAAGCATGTTTAGATTTTTAATTGTATTTTTTAATACCATTTATAAAACAAATGTGATAGATGAGCATTGAGGATTTAAGGGTGATGATGTAAGAGATGCAACACAATGCCTTGTCGTCTTCTTTCGTCAACCTTCCCACTTGCCTTTTTTTTTTTTTCTTTTTTTCTTTTTTTTTTAGAGGATGTGTTTGGGTGCAACAAATATCACGATATTTTGCACCAAATTAGACTGATTAGTCAAGAAATATCATGGAAATTCTTGATATTTGTTGCGACCAAACGCGGCATAAATCCTTCTAGACTTGACTGTTAATATTAAATAGAAGACTTGGGTTTGGGTTTTAAACATTGACTTTAGAGAAATGAGAGAGAGAGAGAGGTTTTGATAGAACGTGGGCCCTTGCATCACAGCTACCATTCCGGCTAGGGTCTTGTTCCCACCAAGGTTACCAGTGCGTGGTGCAGGAACAGGTGCGCTGTACACTATTTCCAATACGTGCTACACTACAGGGTGGGATCTAGGGGTTGCAATGGGCCTGCCTGGCCAGACACTTAAGGTCCAGGCCCAAGACCAAGCCCAAAATGGATGGGCCCAGGTCCCACCCATCCCTTCCTGAAAGTCAATAAAATTCCCTATTTTCCATTTGAATGTTCCCAATCTATCCATTGATCAAGTCTGCCACACATGCACACCAAATAGATACCCAGAGGAAAAAAATCAATGGTATGCATTCTAGATGTGCGGGTTGCCTAATCAAAGGGTAGAATGGCATATTGACAAGATATGAAAAACGTACATATGAGTCATGGGTTACAACACTGAGGTCATGGGTTTGAGTGCTCATATAATGTGTATGTCAAAAACGGGAAAAGAGAGGAAAAGAAAAAATACACATAAACTCATACGAGCTAAATTGACTTCAGCCCAAGCCCGACCTAGAAATTGATTGGGCCATGCATGCCAAGCCCATGCCCAGCCTGCTAATAGGTCGAGCCCTGGTCTAAAGCGCCCGACCATTGCCATCCCTATTGGAGTGATATGGATTGCTTCAGTACAAACAATAATTCAATATAATTAAATATACAAATCGATATTATAATCAGTATATGAAAAGATAGATATCATATTATAAATACCACGTACGTCCATAGTATTACTTTATATGAATGTCATGCATAAAAACAAAGTATACATTTATCTACACACTTTACAACCTAATCAATATTAAGATTATCAAACCATAGTTTTTGATATTAATAAAAATAGCAATTTGGATTGCATATCATTCACTGTCAATTTATTGCATAACCCTTTTCAAAGAGTGGTGATGAAAGTTTGGTATCCTGCGCGTGGCGTCCGGTTGCTTGGCTTTGCATGCCTGCACACAATTCATGTTATTTAAAGCCCCACTATCTTGTTTTTCAGCTTCAAGAATATTGAGCCTTTGTCTTTGCGACGGCCAACATGACCTCCCTCTCAAATACATGATCATCGAAGCCAAACACCCAAATGCCAGAAATTCAATTCCAGTTCCCATAAAATAACCAAGATCACATGTCACACATCAATAACATTATTGGTGGTGTGCTCCCACCTTTTGATCAATTATATATATATACTTCACTTTATCCTTTTACCGTTTATTAATTTTCCTTCTTTTATTTTGTTTGTTTTCTGCGATATTTTCAAATGTATCCCGACAAAAATCCTAATTTGGAAATATATTAATAAATTCTTCACTGAGAAATAGGGGTGGCAATGGGGCGGGTTGGCCCGATCTTCTTTTGAGGCTACGCTTGGCCAAGCTTTAAATGAGTTGGGGTTGGTTGAACCATCTCCAACCCGCCAATGTAAGTTATTTATGGGTTGGGTGAGATGATCTGGCCAAAACTCTAAACAACTTATAAGAAGGAATGCATATATGATTTTATTTTTTCAATGCATGCATATATCCAGATCCAGTACTGCTCTCAAGTGTAGGTTAAGCTTATCTTATAAAGAGATTGAATTCGCATTTTCACAAGATACTTGTGATAACTCATCTTTCTCATCCTAATTATAGTTATGACACTAGATTTCGGTGGGCATCTTGAATCGTGAAATGGGGCCTGCCTTAATCAAATCTAGTGATCAATGCAGACAATACTTTTGATCCCGTCCTTCTTTGTCATGAGCCAAAAAATGGAGCTAATCCGAGTAATAGGTGAGCTACAAGAGGTGTCAAAAGTGGATAATTTCTTAACCATTAATAGAAATATATCCAGCGTGGTCCACTTAATCAGTATATGTCTCATTTTTATAGAAATATCAAGATATCATTTGTATATTTCAATGGACAACACAGATTATCACAATTACAGTGATGGGCCATACTGACGTTTTTCCAATGACATGACAAGTTGATGAGGAGTAGATCCAGTTGTTGACACTCGTAGCTCGAGGACCATCTTAATTATTTTATATTATATCGACACCATCCACACCATTTTTTCCATTCATTTTAGTACTTAATTAAAAAACTTAAGCTTATCCAAATATCAATTGGACTACACTACTGAAAACTATGGTTAATTAGCATTAAAATGGGTTTTACTCTTCATCTAGGTCTTTATGACCTTATGAAAATTAATTGATAGCGTAGATGTTCGTTACATACATCCTAATTGGTCCCATAGTTATTGTTGAATTTGTTGGAGCTTGGGATCCTCACAAACCTTCTCACCCACCCATGGTGACGAGGAATATTTTATATTGGAATCTGACCTCTGTGCCCCACTATGTTATATGGCATTCACGCCATCTATCAATTTGTCCAAATATTTTTATGGCATTATCGAAAATTTGGGTCATATTCAAATTTAAGGTGGACTATAGTACAGGAAATAGTGGTGATTGAACTCCTAAAAAGTTTTGTTCAGCCTACAGTAATGCCCCACTAGAATGTTTCCTTTAAATCTAACTTGTTAATAAGGTTAAGCAAACCAATCAAGAGAAAACATAAAGATTAACCTACATGGGGCTTGTTTAAGGCACTGAAACTTAGTTCACCTTAATTTGGCTAAGGAGGGATGAAGTGGGGCTACGTAATTGGATGCGAGCTTAGCTTGAGCTTACTCAGAACATGACAGGCTTACTGGAGAAATTTCATCCTGGATTAGGACCGTCCGAGGTGCCAAAATCGGTGTGACCCTTATCGGACTTTAGAGGGGTGAAGTGGGGTGATGCGGTCTTATGTGACCAATACTTAGTTGGATTCGGTTCTAAAAAGGTTTGGAGCTTTCTCAAACCACAACAGGTGTGCTAGATAAAATTTGGCTTGGATGTGGTCCGTTTTGGCATAACAATTGAGTTCACCCTACTTTGTATTTGGAGGGGTGACGTGGGGTAAAGTGGTCCAATGTGAGCTGAACTTGCTCCCATTCATCTAAAATTGGTGTGTAGCTTAATTAAAATATGAAGGCTTGCCAAAGAAATTTAGTCATGGATGGATCTCGTTTAAGGTGGTGAATCTGAGCTTACCCTAATGGGACTCAGAAATGGTGAAGTGGTGTGATGTGACATTATCTTTGTTCGATTTGACTTGATACTTGTATGAAACTTGCTTGGACTATCTTAGGTATGTCCGTAAAATTTTGGCCTGGGTGGGTTCTGTTTGAGCAGTAAAAACTCAGTTCACACTACTTTGGCTTTAGCGGGGTGAAGTGGTGTGGAGTGGTCTGATGCGAGCTTGACTTATTCTGATTTCACTCAAATTTGATGTGGAACTTAGAACATGATGGGGTTGTTGGAGAAATCTCATCTTGGAGGGGTTTCGTTTGAGATGTTGAAACTAAACTCTCTAATATGGCTCGGGATGAGAGATGTGGCGTAACGTGTATTCGGTTGAACATAGTCGGATTGGTTTGAAATAGTATTAAACCTTCATCAGACCATTATAGGCATGCCTGAAAAAATGAGTTCACGCTGCTTTAGCTCTAGAGGAGTGAATTGTCGCGAAGTGGACTGATGTGAGTGTAACTTATTCTGATTTGGCTCAAAAGTGGTTTGGACCTTACTCATATCATAACAGGCTTGTTGGAGAAATTTCAGCATGAATGGGTCTCGTTTGAGGCACAAAAAGAAGCTGAGGAAGTTCTTAACGGTAGGCATTTCTTTGCCCAATTTTCCTTCTCACGTGGCCTTCTTGAGTTTTGGGTCTGCCTCATTTTTCATGGCATGTCTTAAACTAGTTTGTGAATTGGATGGACAGAGTGGATTTGTCACAAAGAAAATGCAATGCCACACCTACCATTGCGAGATATCCTCACATAAGGTGTGGATTAGTTGTTACACCCTTACCATGTGGGTCCCATGTGGGCCAAGATCGAGCCGAGTTCACCATTGAGGCATTCCCACAAACACCTGGACTGCACCTTCAAAATTCATTTGTTTGTGAAATAGAAGCAATGGTTTTACAGGTATTTTATCAAACACCTTTTAAGCAACATAAAAACCAAGAAAAATCAAGAAAAAAAAAAAGAATATTTGTTTCATGTACATACTTTTTTTTTCTTTTTTTTAGAGGGGTGCGCCTAGCCCATGCAATAGTGCAACGCATAGGCAATGCTCAAGGGTCTCAGTAGCAAGCTATTGTGGTGGGCCCTCCCCCACTAGAAATTAATTTAATATCATGTGGACCGATGGCCCACGTATTAGATATTTGTTTCATGTACATACTTTCCTTGCCACCAACCATACTTTGTTGAGTCATTTTATCAAATACTTGGTGAGCAACATCAATGGAAAAGTAAATGAGTCATTGAACTTGTTTGATCCGAGTTCGATTCAAGCTGGATTCAATTCGAATCGGGTCGAGTCGAGCTGGGGCCTACTCGAACTCGGCTCAAACTCATTTTCAAGCTCAAAAAATCAGCTCGACTCGGCTCGGCTTGAACTCAGCTTTGAACCAAGTCAAATCGAGCTTTTTCGAGTCGAGTTGAGCGAGCTAACCGAGCTAGCTAGTTCGCGTACACCCCAAGGTGTTACCTTTTCTGAATGGACCCAATTTCATGAATGTTTCGTATATCAAGGCCGTCCATCTTAATTTAAAAATCACTAAAATTTACATGGACTACTAAAAATTAAGCATATTAAACAAAAAACATACCAAAATTTGATTCATGTGGACCAAATGAATTGATACAGTTTTAATGGCTAACAATGTCTTATAATCTCTCTGTTATCATGGTCCACTAAAATAACTAAATTGACCAAAATTCAGGCCCTGATTTCAAAGTAGGGTGACTCATGGGGTGGTCCAGGTAAATTTTACACATACATCAAGGTGGCCCACCCCAAAGTTTTCATAGCATACTACGCTTTGACCGCCCTGATTGTACCTTTTAAATGCTCCTCATGCAATGCTTTCAAAAGTCAATTGGCACATGTATTTTCTTGCATCCCCATCATGCTTGTTAGGGCCCACCAGGAAGTATGTGTTTATCCATGCCGTCCATCCATTTTAAATTATTAGTTTAGGACATGAAAAAAAAGTCTGATACAAATTTAAGGAAGACCACACTAGAAGAAAATGTTGATTCAATCCCAACCATTAAAAACATCCTAGGGCCTTTCATTTTTACATTGACTATTGTATGATTATAGATAATATAGTTCAACAATTCCATATATCACTAAAAATTAAACATATAGATAAAAAATCACATGCAAAAATAATTTATGTGGGTCACATAAAGTGACACAGTATCAATATCAAGGCTAACGTTGTCTTACACTCTCTCTGTTAAGCAATCCTAATCATTCCATCCATCAGTATGACTCTCGTAGGGTAGCCCATGAAATGTGTACTGGAATCAATGGATGGATCTGATCGATCAATTAAACTATCCAAAGGACCCAGTGCCACTAGGAGCAATATAACTTGAAGTGCTTCTGGGAGCATTGGCGAATTTTCCTTTTTTGTAAAATATGCTATGCTTAGGAATTTTGGAAATTCGACGGTCGGAATTTGGTTTGCACGTGCGCCACGTGTTCGGTGAATTAGTGTCTGCACCCAACTTGCAGCTTTGGCTGATAGCGTCTGGAAACGACTCAAACGAGGTAAAACGAAGGAGATTCGCGCTTGGATAATGGTGACTGGTCATTGAGTGGCTCGGACCTTGAACATGCCCTGTCCTACAAATCTGGCTAATTCCGCATCATGTGAGTCACATGCGTGTGGAGAAAATGGCAGTTAGAAAATCAACAACCACTGATCTACAGTGAAAATGTGTAGCCCACCTGATGATCAGAACAGTCTGAATTTTGGTATAAGAGGATGGTTACATGGACCCACATCTGGTACATGGTTCCGATAACTCACACGTATGATAATTTGACACATACGAAACGATTCACCATTCTACTCTCTACTCGCGCAAATCGCTGTATAGCTCCAACATACTCTGGCGTTGTAAGCTGGATGATACGCGCTACAGGAAGTTTCCATGGGACGAAGCTATCCGTTAGAAATCCATTCCGTTCATCAGTTTCAGGAGCTCAATTTAAATTATGAGCCCAAAAAATGCAGTAAAAAAATCAAGTGGACCACACGAGAGGAAATTGTGGGGGCCGAAACACCTACGGAGGAACTTGTATATGTAAACGTGCAACATACGTAACTCAAATCAACCGTCCATTACTTATATACTAATCGACCATTTAAATCATCATATCCGTACACTAATTATTATTATTTTTTTTTATAAACCACCTATATTCCGTACACTAATTATTATTATTATTTTTATAAACCACCTATATTTGGCCACGTTATCTGGACGGTTTACCTAAATCATGCTACGTATGTAATTTCTGAGTGCCTGCGTATCATCCATGTACCTCTGCCAGTTCATAATCAGTCGAACCGTCGGCGCGTAGGCGTCGCCGCTGTGTACTCGAGTACATGCAGCGGCTGTATGTAAACTTTCAATACAGCCATTTATTTCCCTCATGTGTAGATATACAAAAAGTGGGCCCACGTCACGATGATCAATGGTATAAAAATAAGGCAGATCCATTCTTCGAACGGGACATAAAATCAAAATCATTGTACAGCCAATGGCATAATTCGGAGCAATCATTTGAAGTACGCAATAAGTTAATTGATCTTATTTTATTCATGTTGATCATCATGATGCGGCCCACTTTTTGGACGGATCAGATATTCTACGCATGTGATCCATTGGGGGAAAGAAATGGCTGTATGTAAAGTTCATCTACAGTCCGCTGTCTGTGATCATTTCTCTTCCGTAAAAGAGAAATTTACGACTGTGGACCCCACCTTTTATCCAGTGGTTTTTATGAAATAATGCAAACTTAACCTACGCACTTAGACCTCCTCGTGCAGGCACCGAATTTGAGGACGAAAATACCCCTGCCTTCCTCTAGCTGGCGTGCAGAGACGAGCGCTTACGGAAGGTCCTGCGATGGGAACTTAAGTGGGGCCCAATATGATGTTTGTGAGAAATCTTCTCAGTATAAGTTCATTCGTAGGGTCACAAAGACCTGAATGAAGAGAAAAAACAAATTTAATAATGATCCAAAACTTCTGTAACCCTTAAAAGGGTTTCTTCAATTCCCCACTACGTTTTACAGTGTGGTCCACTTGATAGTTAGATCTATCTTATTTTTCGTCTCAAGCCTTAATATGAGCTCACCAAATAGATGGACGGTTTGGATATAACACGGACCTCATGATTGGACCCACAAAAGCAACACAGCTAAAAAAAAAAAAACACATACTGCCGCGGTACAGCCGCAATGCCGCAACAGTCTGACAGATTTTTTATTTTTTTTTTGTTTTAGGGAGAACTTTTTCCCTCTTACATTTTTATCTAATATATAATTATGTGTGTATATATATATATATATATATATATATTTATATATAAGTATATAAAAATATTTTTCTATCTTCTAATTCATTTCTTTGTCTAGTTATTTAATAAGTATATCTCCCAAACTAGTATGGTTTACATAACGTACCACATATGATTTTGGGGTAGGAGAAGCTAATTTAACCAACCAACCTAGTTATTTTTCAAGATTCCATCAGGTCGATGGTCGAAAATCCATTTCATTCACTTCGTGGTCAATTTCAATCACTTCGCGATCAAACTGGAAATTGAGCAGGGCAAACATGAAATTGAGCGGGGCAAACTAAAAATTGAGCGGGGCAAACATGAAATTCAGGGAGGCAAACTAGAAATTGAGTGGGGCAAACATAAAATTCAGTGGGGCAAACATCAAAATAAGCGGGGCAAATTAGAAATTCAACGGGGCAAACATGAAATTGAGCGGGGCAAACATGAAATTCAGCGGGGTAAACTATAAATTGAGCGGGGCAAACTAGAAATTCAACAGAGCAAATATGAATTTTAGTGGGGCAAACATGAAATTCAACTGGGCAAACATGAGGTCTGTGTTAGGGACCGAATGCATTTTATATAGAGGAGTAGCTATGGGAGAGAGTCCACCCATTGTAGAACTCTTTCATTTACCCACGTCTTCTCAATTTCTCATGTATAAGGAGAGAAGTCATTCTTCAATACAATTCTATCTTGAGTTGTATATAGTACTTCATGCCTATAAAACTGTATATACGTAATGTGATTAATTTAAACTAATTATTGCATTATCAGATGAAAACATGCCATACAAGGCCAATGATTCCAACATTCTCTAACTTGGGATAATCATGATATTCTTCAATATGTAATGTATTATATGGTAATTCATTAACGATCGAGATTCTACTAGATATTTTAATGGATCTTATAAAGTATCCTGAATTATTTGGTCGATTGGAACTATCGACACTAGACCACGACAATCATCACCTCATTTATCAGAGTGGGACTAGGCGTGATCACAATGTCAGCATTTCCAACGACATAAATACTGAAAACATTAGTGTAAAACATGAAAATCTCATGCTAGGTGTAACCGGCATGCACACTTCTAAGTGGTCCAATCATCTCTATCAAGAGATACCTTAGCTTCACTCATAGTCATTCATAACTTTTCATTTCACCTTATGTATGTATAATGAGTATATCTTAATATACAAAAATCGAAACTTTAATCAGCGATTAAATCTTAATTTACTAAAATGCGTATGCCAACTTAATATTTGTATAACATGAGCATCCTACGATATAATTATCAGATAGGGTTTACAAACAATATTTGACAATTACAGATCATCTTTCTTAAAAAGAACATTAGTGTATGCTCATTTGCACTGCATTACCGATTCAAAGACCCGTGAAAAAAATCATATCTTTTTTTTTCTTCAAAAATCCTTTCAAACTCTCCTTCTTTTTTTTCTTTTTTTTTTGGAGGGAGGGTTGCTTGTTAGTATAATCCACTATCAGTGCACACTCCACTATTAGCCACCCCCACTAGGGAATCGATACCAAGACCTCAATGTTGAAACGAGGTATCTTCACTTAGTCTACCACTTGAGATATGGTCCAGGGTGTAATCCTTTTAAACCCTTAAGCATGTCTAGCACTAACCTTAATATCGATTACACCAATATATATAATCAAAACTAGAAATAGAAACAAATTGCATAAAAGCACTAAAAACTGTGTAACCTATATATCCTTCGAGTTAACCAGTCGAAACGCTTTGATCGATCGGGTTGACATGTTAACTAAAGTTTTTGATATGTCGAAAACTCCAAAAATTGTCTAAATTTTTTTGTTAAAAATTTAAATTTCTTTGATAACTTTCAACCTTCATGTTTGCCTCGCCCAATTTTCAATTTGCCCTACTCAATTTTTAGTTTGCCCCGCTCAATTTCATGTTTGCCCCACCCAAACTAGAAATTGAGCAGGGCATACCAAAAATTGAGCAAAGCAAAGTAGAATTTGAGCGGGGCAAACTGAAAATTGAGCGAGACAAACTAGAAATTGAGTGTGTGGGATCCAATTGTAATGCTGCAGCTTTCAAGGTGACTTGAAAGAAGTATAACTATGGTTTAAATGCTGGTTCCTCAGCATTACTTCTAGGAGACGTCATTATCTTGTAAATGTTTACAATTCAATTCATCTATGCATTGATACAATGAGTCCTATACATTTGAAGGTCTGATGACATTTGGGAAATTCGTTGCTGAAATATTGTTTTCTGATGACACCTTGTGTATTCAGGAACTCTAGACTCTCTAATGGTGAGTATTGTGTACTTTAGATAGCTCCTCTCATTGAATAACCAAATTACTTATAGCAATTATTGATGCTTAGTGTGGACACAATGCACAACAAAATACTGCTAAGATGCTTGAGGAGGTTGGGAGGTATGGATAAATATCAACCACATTTTAATACTTGTCTTTTTTAATACATCATATATTAAGTCATTTCAATCAAAATGTTAGGATTCTCAAGGACAGAGGAATCTATGTTCTGGTATGTGTCTTATTCTTTAATCGTTGGAACTTAAGAACTGTTCTTCCTATAAATAGTTCGAGTTAACATATGAGCTGTGTTTAAATGCAAAATGGAAATAGATTGAATTGCAAGCATTAGTTTAATTAAGAAGAAATGGTGAAACTAATGATGTTTTCCATATGTTCATAATGAAGTAGTCCTCCAATTTCTAATTTGCCTTGCTCAATTTCTAGTTTGCCCTGCTCAATTTTTAGTTTGCCCTACTCAATTCCTAGTTTGTCCCGCTCAATTTCTGGTTTACCCCACTCAATATCTAGTTTGCCCCGCTCAATTTCCGGTTTGCCCTGCTCAATTTCTATTTTGCCTCGCTTAATTTTTAGTTCGCCTCGCTCAATTTCTAGTTTGTCTCGCTCAATATTCAGTTTGGCCTGCTCAATTTCTAGTTTGCCTCGCTCAATTTCTGGTTTGCCCCACTCAATTTTCGGTTTGTCTTGCTCAATTTCTAGTTTGCCCCGCTCAATTTTCGGTTTGCCTCGCTCAATTTCTAGTTTGCCCCGCTCTATTTTCAGTTTGCCCCGTTCAAATTCTAGTTTGCCCTGTTCAATTTCTGGTTTGCCCCGCTCAATTTCTAGTTTACCCCACTCAATTTCCGGTTTGCCCCGCTCAATTTTAGTTTACCTCGCTCAATTTTCAGTTTGTCCCACTCAATTTCTAGTTTGCCTCGCTCAATTTTCAGTTTGCCCCGCTCAATTTTCGGTTTGTCCCGCTTAATTTTTAGTTTCCCCCCTCTCAATTTCCGGTTTGTCCCGCTCAATTTCTAGTTTGCCTTGCTCAATTTCCGGTTTACCACGCTCAATTTTAGTTTGCCTCGCTCAATTTTCAGTTTGCCCCGCTTAATTTCTAGTTTGCCTCGCTCAATTTTCAGTTTGCTCCGTTAAAATTTCAGTTTGCCCCGCTCAATTTTTGGTTTGCCCCACTTAATTTTCAGTTTGTCCCGCTCAATTTCTAGTTTGCCCCATTCAATTTCTAGTTTAGCCAGCTCAAATTTCAGTTTATCTCGCTCAATTTACTATTTGACCATGATTTAATTGAAATTGACCGCGAAGAGAATGAAATGGATTTTTGACTATTGACCCGTTGGAATCTTGGAAAATAACTACGTTAGTTGGCTAAATTAGCTTCTCCTACGTCAAAATCATATGTGGTATTTTAAGTAACTCATTCTAATTTAGGAGATATGCTTGTTAAATAAATAGACAAATAAATGAATTAAAAGATAAAAAAATATTTTTATACACTTATATATATATATTTACATAATTATGTATTAGAGAAAAGGGGGAAAAAGTTCTCCCCGTTAAAAAAAATAAAAGAATCTGCCGGACTGCCACGACGGCAATGTGTTTTTTTTTTTTCGCTATGTTGCTTTTGTGGGTCCTATCATGAAGTCTGTGTTATATCCAAACTGTCCATCTATTTGGCGAGCTCATATTAAGGCTTGAGACTAAAAATAAGATAAATCTAACTATCAAATGGACCACATTGTAAAAGGCAATGGAGAATTGAATGTCTACCATTGAAACCCTTTTAAGAGTTACAAAAGTTTTGAATCTTTATGAAATTTCTTTTTTCAGCCAGGTTTTTGTGACCCTGTGAATGAACTTAGAAGGGAAGGATTTCTCACAAACATCACAGTGGGCCCCGCCTGAGTTCCCATCGCAGGACCGTCCGTCAGCGCTCGTCTCTGCACGCCAGCCAGAGGAAGGAGGGGTATTTTCGTAGTCAAATTCGGTGTCCGTACGAGGAGGTCAAAGTGCGTATGTTAAGTTCGCATTTCTTCATAAAAAGCACTGGATAAAAGGTGGGAGCAATAGTCGTAAATTTCTCTCCTAAAAGTCACATGCTAAAGCTACATGCTAAAGCTAGTCGGGCATCTGGAACAGGAAGGAAGTAGAGAGTCTTTATCTCTATAGATACCACCTTTTACTCAGGTTTTTTTCACCCATCCAAAACCTTTGTTATGTACACGTGCAACATACGTAACTCAAATCAACCGTCCATTACTTATCTACTAATCGGCCATTTAAATCATCATATCCGTACACTAATTATTATTATTATTTTTATAAACCACCTATATTTGGCCACATTATCTGGACGGTTTACCTAAATCATGCTACGTATGTAATTTCTGAGTGCCCGCGTATCATCCACGTCCCTCTGCCAGTTCATAATCAGTCGAACCGTCGGCGAGTAGGCGTCGCCGCTGTGTACTCGAGTACATGCAGCGGCTGTATGTAAACTTTCAATACAGCCATTTATTTCCCGCATGTGTAGATATACGAAAAGTGGGCCCACGTCACGATGATCAATGGTATAAAAATAAGGCAGATCCATTCTTCGAACGGGACACAAAATCAAAATCATTGTACAGCCAATGGTATAATTCGGTCCAATCGTTTGAAGTACGTAATAATTTAATTGATCTGATTTATTCATGTTGATCATCATGATCCGGCCCACTTTTTGGACGGATCAGATATTCTACTCATATGACCATTGGGAGGAAAGAAATGGCTGCATGTAAAGTTCATCTACAGCCGCTGTCTGTGATCATTTCTCTTCCTAAAAATCACATGGTCGGGCATCTGGAACTGGAAGGGAGTAGAGAGTCTTTATCACTGTAGATACCACCTTTTACTCAGTTTTTTTTACCCATCCAAAACCTTTATTACGAAAGTAGACTCCTTACGTACGGATTAGCAATTTACGGACGAAAATACCCCTCCTTTTAACAACTTTCGACTCACTTTTGCTTTAAAAAAAAAAAAAAGACTCACTTTTGAAAAAAAAACAGGGGCAATTACGTCCCAAAGTGCAACTTCGTAACGTAAAGTTTGGGGACGTTGCCTAATCAGGCTGGGAAAAAGGCAGCGTCTAAAGCCACAATTGGTTGAGACTAAAATGCCCTTCCATTCCATTGAAACGAGCTTTGCTATAATACATCTCGACGTACTGCTATTTTCTACGCAGCACTGTAGCCGTTGGATCTAGGTTCATGTTGAAATGATCAAAACGGTTCATACGATGGATCACCGTTTATAAGTACGTGCAAAATTTTTTAAAAAAGAAAAACTTCGATACTCTAGCAAAGTGTGATGGATGATACGCAGTCACTTATATTGCCTACACGGATGCCATTAAGTCAAATGTAACTATCGAAACTGTCAGTCTCATTTTACATGTTTCATGAATAAAAAATTAAGAATATATCACTATCTGATTATCAGATTGGTTGACATTTATTGGACGGTTCACATGACAAATATCAAGCTACCCGGATCCTTACTGTTGCTCGGTTGGCAGACTCCAGGGAGTTTCAGGTTAAGGGTTCGAGTATCCATACGTGGTGAAATTCCACTAGCGTGTGTGTGTGCGTGCGTTAAAAAAAAGAAATTAAATTTTTTTTTTTTATCAAGCTACCCTGTTCCAACAAACGAGTGTCCACGAATCATAGGTTAGGATTGTTCCAACAATCTGATTTCAGGACTGCTGCCGAAAAACAGTGGGTTCTACAATTTAGCCGGTCAAATTTGAGTTAATATATGACACGTATGCAAAATCTAATGCCTGATTATCAAGGGAGATCATCTGCAAGAGTATCAAATAACTCCCCTAACTTTCGGTCAGAACCGCCCTAGCGTAACTGTCATCGGTACCTGAACCTAACCTCGGGTGAGGTACCTACCGCTAACCTAGTCACGTGGGTAGAACTTTCATGAGATCCACACCGTTTATCGGATACCCTGCCTCATCTTCACCCTGTAATGGACGGCGTTGATTTTACGCTCTTTTCCCGACGTCTGAGAAAGTTACTCGGGTAGGTACGCACGCGAGGTACGCAAGATTTTTCCGTTCGTCCATGTACAGTCCGAAAACGACAATTTCGACATTCTGGAAATACGGGAGGGGTAATATCGGCATTTTGACTGAAAATACGAACTCCACTGCCATTTTCTCCGTTTTTCCTTCCCCACCCGACATCGCGCTCTTCCTATCATTCTCTCCTTTCTCTCTCTCTCCTTTTTTTTTTGTTTGTTTGTTTGTTTTTTTTATTTTACTAACGGTATGTCTTCCTTCATTTTCCATTTCCCGCTATTTATTGCGTACGACGAACATTAGAAAAAACCTGTTATTTAAGATTCCCGTTTTTTCAGGTTATATATATATATATATATATATATATATATATATATATAATTTTATTTTTATTTTTCTTTTCTGCGGAAACCCTAGATTGAAATTTAAATCGAAGAGTTCTTTCGACTGTCTTGTAATTGATTTCTCTGTTTCATGTTACAGAGAATCGTGAATTGAGGTAACATGGTTTTCTTTCGAAGCGTTTCTGCGCTTTCCAAGCTCCGTTCTCGTCTCGTAAGTAACATGATTATTCTCATATCATAGAATCGTTTTTTATTTTTATTTTTATTTTATTTAAATTCTGTGTTGCTGCACTAAAATTTGAATAATTCATTGGAAGAATAGAGACTGAATAGTGATGGATTATCGAATTTTATCTCTTTGAATTTGTTTGTTTGATTCATTGTTGCAGGTTCAGCAACCTAGTTTTTTAAATGGATCCGTCCGATGGCTGCAAATGCAAAGTTCTTCGGAGCTTGTAAGATTCCGCTTCCTTTTATTTGAAGTGAAAACAGTTTTAAAAAAAGAGAAATCATAGATGTGGAGCGGATTTAAGCTTTTCTTGAAAAATCTGAGAGAAGACTGTGCTGAAATAATGAAGAGGCAATATACAATCGCCGTTCTGAAACAGCTGTGTTTTTTTTCCCCCTTTCTTTCTTTGATTATAGTTCGGGCCAATGCTCCACACAGGCGGGTCTCACCTTTGTCTCTGGTGTGCTTGGCATTTTGGTGGGCAATGCTGCGAAAATACACATGTCAGACCATCCTACCCATCTGATTATTATGCAATAATGGGAGAAGGCCCATCAGTCGGGCTCCATTGCCCATCCATGGTGGGCCCCACCAGACAAAGGTCTGGACCGCTGAGATGCCGCTTTCGTCTGTACTGAGTGCAGGCATGAGCAAAAATGCCGCTGATGTTGCCTGGGCATTCTAAAATACCTCCAACTAAAACATATATACTGATCTTTTCTTCGTTGTGCTTCTGTTCGTCTCCAATTCCTGCTATTTATATGGCTACTGTGAGTGGAAAGCAAACATGGTTATGTGGCTACTTGACTTGGCAATTTTTTGAAACTTGATGTTCATATACTCAGAGGTCTACATTTCAGATTTCGGAAGCTATAACATCCCAATACTTGCAATTTGTTATTGTCAAGCAGCATCTAGGTGGATCAGCATCATACTGTTTTTGATGGTTCTTTGTTTGTCATGCCTTTGTGTGTGAGTGCGGGAATGAACGTCCTTTTTGCTGTCCTCCAAGGCTCTAACCATATTGATCATACAATTTACTTTACACCATGCAGGATCTTCATTCACAATTGAAGGATCTGATTCCAGAACAACAGGTTTGTGTTAGCTCTTTCCACTACAGAAACTTATTCCTGATCTGAGAGGTTCTGATTAGTTGTTCATATATGAGACTTTGAAGAACATTGATTATCTGAGTTCTATTCCTGATTTGTTTATCTTCCACGAGGATTTTAGGTTTTGCTTCATACGGGCGCTTTAGCTCATGGCCATTTCAGCAGTAGAGAAAAATATTTTGCAATTTTGGACTTTCTACTGTTAGTAGAATTGTTGTTGTCCTACAAACAGAGAGTTTGTTGAGTGACTGATTTTGCTCTGTAAAACAAATAAAATAATATTCACACTTTTGTTATAACCCTGTAGTCTAAATTTAGAACTAATGATACAATTATATTCTCCTAATGAAGTGATTTGAGATTCAGCATTAATTCTGTTTGGGAAAAAAAAAATCATGCACAGATCATGCCATTTAGGTCAATATAGAATGATGTAGGGCTTAGCCAAGGATTGCAAGGTTTTATGGATTGAAGGGAGATGAATTGGAACTGCCAGTAAAATACTAAGCCTGGATTCTTTCAGACAACCAGGTGTTCAAGATATGTTTATGTAGTTTATTGAAACATATAAATGCCATGAATTGTTATGGCTTGAAAAAAGTTTGATGTAGAATATTAGACATTTGTTCAGCCATGTATCATTACCCACATATATATTTTTCAACAATGTACATTCTTTTGGAAAAATACTTCAAAAGAATTTGAGGACATCATTGATGTAAGTCTAGCGGTGTTCTGAGCATGATTATTTTACTTTGTGAGAGAAATGTAAAAAGTTTTGTAGGTCTATTTTGCTATCCAACACATTTCAGTGAAGCTGTAACTCTGTGATTCTCTGTTCACTGATGATGATCCCCATTGTATTTCTGTTGCTGCTTTCAGAATACCTGTAACCCTTTCTTTATTTCTTAAATTGCCACAGTTCCGTCTGTGCTTCAATCATGTTTTAAGAGTGTCTAAATAATGCGTTTGAGTTGTATAGTTGGATACTTAACAGGATTGGTGACTTTTAACGCCTTCTTAAAGAACTTCATTTTTTAAAGGATTCTTAAAGAACTTAAAAGTTGAGATATTCGATTTCTCTTCATTTTCTATAACCTCAGTTGACCCATTCTGTTTTGTTACAGGAGCGTCTTAAGAAACTGAAATCAGAACATGGGAAGGTTCAGCTTGGGAACATTACTGTTGATATGGTAAAACCTTATGATAATTTATTATTAATTATTTGGGAACAGGATTGTTGAAGCCACTAATTTCTGCATTAAATTTTTTGTGAATTTACAATCTTAGAGCACCCATTATTTTGATTCTACAACTTCACACTGACTTATTTGTGGTTTGCCACTTTAAAGGTAGTTGGTGGGATGAGAGGAATGACAGGCTTGCTATGGGAAACCTCATTACTTGATCCAGATGAGGTATTCTCTCTCCTATTTCATCTGTGAATACTGTAGGGAATACAAAATCATTGTGATTGGTTTTTAGGTTTACTTGATTTCCTTTGGATGCTCTGAAAGTTGGGCAACCTTTTTATCTTCTGATCAAAATTGTTTACTCTATTTTCTACTCTTCAGGGAATTCGTTTTAGGGGTCTCTCAATTCCTGAATGCCAGAAGGTACTACCAACTGCAAACCCCGGGGGAGAACCGTTGCCTGAGGGCCTGCTATGGCTGCTTCTGACTGGGAAGGTGATCATTTTCCTCGATATCGTTATACTATCTTTAATCTCTTTTTGATTGGGTATACTTTTTGCACAAAACAAATGATGTATGATCACCTTGCTTGACTTCATTATACTATCTTTAATAGCTCATTTTGGTTGGGTATCCTTTCTGCAAATATAAATGATGTATGCTCGATGCCAATCTAAAATGAAGACGAGCTATCTGCTCTGTGGAAAATTTAAATTCATTTGGATGGAGGAATTGTCATGTCCTTTACTAACTAGATGCGTATGCCCAGTCATGGGAAATGTTTCTGTAGGTCTCTTATCATGTTTAAATATGAAACTGAGGACTCGAGCACATCTACTCAGATCTTCTGGTTAGATGATATTGGAGAATGACTTGCATCCATGACATGTTTTGTACCTACGCTATCTATGAGAATTCGCATAATTATATAATAACTTCCTTGTATCTTCATGTAGAGTTAACATGTTTAATACTGGCAACATTTAGACCAGTTCGTTCTCTTTCATGATTCATCCACGACTTCTCTTCTGAGCATTGCATCTGTTTTATAAATATCCTGGCAGGATGCTTGGTCATGGATCTCAATAGTGAAAACTAGATTCTCCATTATTTACCACCTATCTCGCAGTTAAAGTAGCGTTGTCTTTTTGAGAGATCAGGACATGGGAATTACTGGATCCCTCCAATAAAAAGCAACCCTTCATTTGGAAAGCACCACCTTTGCCTTTTCGTCTACCTACTTTCTCCACCCCCTCCACTAGGGTAGGAGATTCTGTTTTCTGCTTCATGAAAGTTAAGCTGATCTTCCCAAAGGTGCATTAAGTGGTTCTTCAATGGTACGCAAACGTTGGGTGGAAGTACATTGGAGAACCCTTTATGATGCCTGTCTGTAGGACATGAATTTGCTGAAGGGGGGGAATTGAATTTTGAAACTTCAGGAAGGTGGGTGTTGAGCAACTTTATATTGACCAAAATATCTAATGGTATCAAGCAATATTATCTCTTAGGTAAGTAGGAAGGAAGAGGACCACTATGAGATTGCTGAAGTTTACAAGAATACCAATAAGAAATAAGAAATAAGTGTGTCACTTTTTCATGGGGGTTTTGAATCCGGTGAGCGACTTGAGCTCAGAAGAATGGAATCCTCCGAAGTTGGCGACCCACGAGCGACTCATGTGAAAATTGGAGCCACCTTTGACAACAAACAAGAGAAGGGAATCCACTTTCTTCTTTCTTACAATGCAATGAAGGCATTTATGATAAACACCCAACCATAATCATTATAGGCCATTCATTCTACATCTTTACTTCTAATCCTAACCATCTACTAAACACCTAATCTTAGTCAGTTAGGTTATTTGTTCTATATCATAACTTCTAATCCTAACAATCTATTTCAACAACATATTGAGTATGACAAAATGAAAATCAATGGTGGAGATTGGTTTAGTCCAGATGCTCGCCTGCATCAGATTGCCATGGTTGGAGAAAACTTGTCATCTAGTTTTGCTTCTGAGGTTGCCATAAAATGTAACGCATGCCATCCCAATTGTGCGGATAGATGGTTGATAATTCATATGCAATCCATGGTGCCATCTGATCTCTTACAAAAGGTGCTAGGCAGCTAGTGTGACATCATCTTCTTCCACAGCGAAATCAGACGCATTGTCGTTTATGTTCTCTTGAACATAGCTATCAATTATTGCGCCAATCGGATGTGAGAATGCGAACACTCCTTGAGTGCCCTTTAATCACACTGATTTTGTTCTTGTGGCTGTTATCATTGATGGTTGAGTCCCTTCGGCTGTCCTTGGCTGAGATCCAAAGCTTTTCATAATTATCAGCACATCTTCAAGCCTGAAGACTTGATCCATTCAGGTTAGAGCTATTTAGGGTTTGATGAATCATATGGACTGGATAGTGAAGGGTGATGAATGATGATGGTATCGACAAGTAGTGGCGGCGGCGGCGGTGATGGGTGCTGAAGATGGTTGATGATGATGATGGAGGTGAAGGAAGAATGGAGGATAAACAGGTACCTAGATGTGACTCTACTTTGATACCACTTAATGCAACGGAGGATGAGGTAAATCCACTACATGAGTGGCTGTGAGCGAGGACTTTGAATCCGGCAAGCGACTTGAGCATAGAAGAATGGAATCCACCAAGGATGGGATACCTGCAGCAATGCAGGCGAAGATCGAACCCAACTTGAAGAACAAGAGAAGGTGATCCACCCTCTTGTTCTTCCTTTTTTCTCAAAGAGAAAACTTTAATTCATTAATTCAAAAACCATGAAGTATAATGCAAAGAAGGTATTTATACTAAACACCTGACCCTAATCAATCAAGGCCATTCATTGTACATCCTAACTTCTAATCCCTTCAATATATTTCATTAAAATATTGTAAATGACAAAAAACATGCCTTAACTCCATCGCGACCACACAAACATGCAGAAAATTAGCCATAACTTAGTAATACAGTGTTGGAATTGCATGATCTTACACTCATTACAATGCTAACTTAATATGCTTTCAAACGGGTCAATTTCATGTTGTTTTGACGCCGTTTGATATCTCAATGTGAGCCGAAAGATAAGTGATGGAAACAGTAATTAGGACATTTTTAATGGTAATTAGCACATTTGAATTTGATTCTAAGTAACTCAAAAGTAGGAGAAAATATCTCTAAAAGAAACTAGCATGAGTTGGGAGTCACTCAACCATAGGACTCCTCATGTGGGGCCAACAATGGCCCGCTCTTCACACGATCAAGATAATGGTCCTCTAGGGACAAAAATTGACGATCCATGAATGAATCCTTGATAATTTCGGCTGTTGAACAGTTTGATTGTGGGTTGTGTGAAAATCAACAGTGGATATTGGTTCAATTTGGATGCTGCTTGTATTAGTTGTGTAACTGACAAGAAACCAGGGGAAAGTTTTGCAAGCCAGTGTAGTAATTTTGCACTATTGGCTGCTCTACCTTTTTTGGTGTTGGGTAGCCTGTATGTATTCTGTCTTCAACATATCCTTTTGCCTTTGGGAAAAAAGTTGAGGAAGAAAAAGTAAACAAAAGAAATGGCCATTTTACTTGAACATGCTATGCAAATCTTTTGTTTGCACTTGATACAAATCATTATCTCAACTATCTTATCTTACGCATTTAACCTTCCTATCTTGCACAAAGGATTTGACGTGCCTGCTACACAACTCTGATTTGTACTTGTCCTGAAATTGGCTAATCTTACCTTGTTTGGTGGAGTTAATGCAGGGAATATATTCACCATATCTTCCTTACATTGTTTGAACTAAGCAATTTCTTTCTGTAATGTAGTTACCGAGCAAAGAGCAAGTCAATGCACTGTCCAAAGAATTGCAAAATCGTGCGACTGTTCCAGGTTTGTTAGCCAATCATCTTGTCATATATTCCTCAAAGTTTAGTTCTTTTTTATAAATAAGTAGTCATTGCTTAGATTCTTGTGAATTAGTTGTGTATGGGTGAGAGGGGCTTTCTCTTGGGGATTCTAAATAATGTATTTAAGGAAATTAGAGCAAATTCTGTTGGTTTAAACTGTTTGTTTTCCTATAGGAATTTTGAACCCCCCTTTCCCATATTCGAAAAAAGATTGTTCTGCAACTAGCTGGAAGACAAAGAAAGTCGCCCAGTAATGAACCTATTTACTTGACTATTAAATAGCTTGATTGTAATAAACTCTATTACATTTTGCTTGTGGGCGTTTCGTGCTCTTATTGCTGTCCCAAGCTTGCATAAAGAAGGGTTGTGTCAGGTCGGCAGCTGCTGTCAAACTCATGCCATAACTTCTATCATGAATTTGAACAATCTGACAGATGATGGACGGCATAAACACAACTAGATATGGATGGATGCTTTAAAATCTAATGGATTTAAAATTAGCTGGATTAAAACAGAATATATGGAGTGCAATGGTAACAATAGGAGTGAAAATGAGGAATTAGTTAAGATCGTTGACCAAGGAGTTTCCCAAAATGACCACTTATGATACCTTGGGTCAATAGTTCATGAGAGTGGAGAGATTGAAAAAGATGGAATTCAAGTTGGGTGGAAGATATGGAGAGGTGCCTCTGGAGATTTTTGTGATTGTCATGTACCACTCAAAACTGTAAGGGAAAATTTATATGATAGTGATAAGACCAACCATGCTTTATGCAACAAGATGTTGGGCAGTTAAAGAACATCTTCATAGGATGAGTGTGGCAAAAATGAGGATGTTGAGATACATGAGTGGCAAGACGAGGGGGGATGGAAATAGAAATGAATGCATTTGAGGGAACCTATGAGTGGTACCGATCAGTAATAAGATGAGGGAAAGTAGACTGAGGTGGTTTGGTCATGTGCAACGGAGACCAAGAATTGTGCCGGGTAGAAGTGAGTTGGTACAAGTTGAAGGCTCTAAAAGGGCAAGGGGTAGGCCCAAAAGGACGTGGACGGAGGTGTTAAGAAAAGACTTGATGATCTATCATCTCACATAGGTCTGGCCGTTGATAGAGTGGAATGATGGAACATGATTCATGTAGCCAACCCCAATTAATTGGGATAAGGCTGAGATGATGATGGTGGTGGTGGTGGGTTTACACATCACTGCTCCTGCACACCATTGCTACTAGGCTTTCTTTTCAGCCTTCATTTGCTGGTGCTAGCCTAACTATTTAGGGCTTTTTGGCATTGACTCGGCCTCCTCATATAATATGATAAGGCCCATCAAAGTCAGTTTGTTTGAAGGGAAAGGCCCAACCAATGCTCATCCATAAGAGGGAGGGAGATTTACTGCCAATCATGGATTTATAGTGTTTTCGGAGTGCGACTTGCATGGGGACCAAATATGCTAGGACTCACCTTCGCTTGTCCATTTTGGTTGGTCTTGGTTGGCTTGGGTACTTGTTTGGTCTGGTGACTCATTTGGTTGCAGACTGTAACTGATAGAACTTGGATGAAATCAAGTCATGCTGGAAACAAAATTTAAACCTTGTTTATCAGTGCAGCTGTACAATTGGGACATATATGCGTGGTGCGGGAAATGGAAATGAGGTGTTTGACCTGACAACCTGTAAAAACCTTTTGAGTTAAAATGTTCTTACTCATCATCTCGTCATTTTATTGGTGTTTGCTAAAGTAATGTAATGATGTAAACATGAAGTTCACAAAAATATGTAAAGATACATGCTAAGACCATGTCTGGATATGATGGCAAATAGTTAACATATTACAAGAATACCAAAGTACGAGAAAATGTTTGTTCATGGTAAGTGTTCGCCACATAAATATGCATTTATATCTAATTCCCTTTTCGCTTTTATGATACTCGTGGGGGTGTTTTTCATTTATTTTTGCTTTGATGCAGGACATGGAAAATTAAATATGATATGCAAGATTGTAGGCTTAGATCACACCAATTCAGAAACAATCACACAAATTCCACATCCCACATGAAAATCCAAACATTCAATTAAAGGGGAATCTATGCGGGTCCAAGCTGACACAGGCTAAGACTGGACTAATAAAATTATAAACCAAACAATGTCAAAGGGAAATAAAATCAACTACTCATGCATAAAAATCAGTCCCTAATCCAAGGGATTCCCTAATTTCAATTCAAGGAACCCTAAGGTGATAAAAAGGGGCAAATCAATTAGGGATCATGTAATATAGGGTTAGGATTCATGAAAAAAACGGCTATGAGAGGATAAAAGAAGATAAAAACCTGAACCAAAAGATGATCCCGCGTGTGGACAGCAACAATGGTCCAGATGGACGTGTGTGATCCTGGTCGCACGTGTGTGGGGCCCACTATTCAGAAAAAGGCCACCTTGGCCCTGGTCGGCCAGGGATGGACTCCAAAACCTCCAAATTTCAGCTCGATCCGATGTACGGTTTGTGCGTAGTGCTCCGCCGAAGTTTCAGCTCGCCTGCGGGCTGAAATCTGAAAACCTGCTTCAATGAAGAAATCTGATGCAACAAAAGGACAAATTTGACATATGGATGGTGGAGGAAGATGAAAAAAAAAAGATGATGGAAGATGGGGGTGAATTGGGATCGATGTGGCTTCGCACCACGGTAGTTAGCCCTTCGAAAAGGGAGGGCTTCACACCCACTTTTGAATTCTTCCACAACTCACGAAGAGAGCAGAAAAATAAAGCAGGAATTTTTTTATTAACTTCAATGAATGAAAAGAACTACAAAGGGTGCCTATTTATAGGGAGAACCCTATACCCAAAAACTCGCACCATGTGCGACACCTATTACTTGGCGATTAAGTAAACTAAAATAAAAATCAAACAAGAAAATCTAAAGCGTTCACGATGTTCTAAATAATAACAATAAGCAAAACTTAAAATATAAAACCAATCCGACGAGTGGGCCACGATTATGAGATCTCATGGTGGGCTTTTCTTGACTATCGGGCCACTTTTCTGAACCAAAACTTGTCTTCTAGCTAGGAGGCCCTCCCTGGACGTCGTCATCGAGCCAGATCGATGGTGGGGTCCTCCTTCTGCGTACGTACGTGCGTAGGGGTGGTGGTGTGCGGGCGTGCGTGTGCACGATGTCCTCATCAACTCTCCCCGGCTGCGAAGATTTCGCCACTGGCGAAATAAAACTCCTAAACCGCTCTAGGATGTCTGGATCAAGTCTCTGAAGCTCCTCCTCAGTGAGCCACGTGCTGTCCGAAGTTGGGCGTGACTTCCATTTAACTAGGTATTTCTGAAACCCGCCATCCGACGTGGAAATTATCTCATGGTCCAAGATATCCTCTATTTCCTCTCTGGGTGTGTGAAGGCTAGGTATGGAAGGCAGAGGCTGAGATGAAAGGTCGGGAAGAGGCCATGGATCAAAGGGTAAGGTTGGGACATCAGGATGGGTGGGCGAAGGGCTGGACAAAGTATCCGTGGGTCCCTGAAAAGCAACTAGATCCTCCACGTTGAATGTGGAACTAATTCCCATGGAAGGTGGAAGATCTACCTCATACGCATTGAGACCGTTTCGCTTTATAATTTTGAAGGGCCCAGCGCTACGCGCGTGTAACTTACGAATGGCCCCTGGAGGGTACCGCTCGGGCTTGATACGGACCATCACAGAGTCCCCAATATTGAACTCTTTGAAACGTTTATGTAGGTCTGCAGAAAATTTGTAATGCTCATTACTAGTAGTGATCTTTTGCCTAATTTCTTGATGCAATGAATGTATGTGATGCGCAAAAGACTCTACAGACTCTGATGGCCTATGAGACAATGACATGGGGATAAGATCAATAGGTTTCCTAGGCTTATAACCAGTAACGACTTCAAAAGGACTTAGACCTGTGGACCTATTGACAGAACTATTGTATGCAAACTCGGCTATGGGTAGTACGGCGTCCCATGTCCTGGTATGCTCCCCCACTAAACATCGAAGTAAACTCCCTAGGCTCCTATTAACCACCTCAGTCTGGCCATCGGTCTGAGGGTGGTAGGCAGAAGAAAATTGGAGCCTAGTATTCATCATGTGCCATAGTGTCTTCCAAAAGTAACTCATAAATCTCACGTCACGGTCAGACACTATGGTTTTTGGTAACCCATGCAGTTTGACAACCTCACTAAAGAATAGCTTGGCAACATGAGAGGCGTCGGAGGTCTTAGAACAAGGAATGAAGTGGGCCATTTTAGAGAAACGGTCCACGACAACGAATATGGAGTCATGCTTTCGAATAGTCTTTGGAAGTCCAAGCATGAAGTCCATACTGATGTCCTGCCAAGGGATGAATGGGACTAGCAAAGGTGTATATAATCCTGTATTCTGTTTCCTTTGCTTTGCCAGTTGACAAGTACGACATTGCCCTATAATTTTGGCCACGTCCCGCTTGAGGCTTGGCCAATGAAATCTATCCTCCACTAGGGCAATGGTCTTGTCACGACCGAAATGACCTGCAACCCCCCCTGAATGTAACTCCCAGACAAGAAAATCACGAAGGGAGGTGCGTGGTATGCACAAGTGGTCACTCCTAAACAAATATCCGTCCAAAATCAAATACTCACTGTTAGCTCCTGATGGACTCTCTGATAAAGACGTATACACAACTCCAAAATCTGGACAGTCAGAATACTCTTCTTTGATGCGCTCAAGGCCCGTAACTTCAACGTTCATGGAGTTGAGTAATGCGACTCGACGACTCAACGCGTCGGCAGGTTTATTCTCTACACCGGCCTTGTGCTTAAGCACAAAAGTGTACTCTTGAAGGAATTGAACCCACTTAGTGTGCCTGGGGCTTAATTTCTTTTGAGAGTTTAAGTATTTTAAGGCCTCGTGATCTGAGAATAAGACGAATTCTTGCGGTAATAGGTAATGTCGCTAATGGCGTAGTGATTGCACTACCGCGTAGAATTCCTTGTCATAGGTGGAATATCTTTGCTTCGCCTCATTCAGTTTCTCACTAAAAAAGGCGACAGGGTGCCCTTCCTGGCTAAGTACTCCTATGCCGACTCCTGACGCGTCACATGCGACTTCAAAAGCTTTTGAAAAATTTGGAAGTCGCGTGACTGGAGCTTCGGTCATCTTGACCTTTATCTCCTTGAAAGCCTTCGAGGCGGCCTTTGTCCATTGAAACTCTCCCTTTTTTATGCAGTCCGTGATGGGAGCCACAATGGAACTGAAGCCTCGAATGAACCGCCTATAAAAGGTGGCTAAGCCATGAAAGCTGCGCACCTCATGAATATTGCGGGGTTCAGGCCAATTAACGATGGCCTTGACCTTCTCAGGATCCGCCGATACGCCCTCAGCTGACACAATAAAACCTAAGAAGATCACACTACTAGACAAGAACGCGCACTTCTTTAGGTTGGCGTACAACTTCTCGGCCCTAAGGATCCCACAAACCTGCCTCAAATGGTTGAGGTGTTGCTCCTTAGTCATGCTATAAATCAAGATATCATCAAAGTATACGACCAGGAACTTCCCCATGAAGGGTCTCAACACTTGGGTCATCACACGCATGAAAGTGCTTGGGGCATTAGTTAACCCAAAAGGCATAACTAGCCACTCATATAGCCCATCCTTCGTCTTGAAGGCCGTCTTCCACTCATCACCAGGGCGTATACGGATTTGGTGATACCCACTTTTGAGGTCGATTTTTGAGAAGATAGTAGCATTAGCCATCATATCTAGCATGTCATCAAGACGCGGTATGGGAAATCGATACTTGATTGTAATTTTGTTGATGGCCCTACTATCAACACACATCCTCCATGTGCCATCCTTCTTAGGTGTAAGAAGGGCGGGCACGGCACACGGACTCATGCTCTCTCGAATGAAACCCTTCTCTAGGAGTTCATCAATCTGCCTCTTCAACTCAGCGTGCTCCTTCGGGTTCATTCTGTAATGTGGGAGGTTTGGTAGAGTTGCCCCAGGGATTAAATCAATGGCATGCTGTATATCCCTCATAGGGGGAAGCTCATTCGGTAAATCATCAGGAAAAACATCACGAAACTCATGTACTACCTGAATGGCCTCAGTGGGTAACTCTACGCTAGTATCTGGTACACTCTCCCTAGCCACAAGGGCGTATATCATCGAGTCCGCCTCCGTCTCTCGCTCAAAGTCTTTGGCATTCAAAATATGGAGTGGTTTGGACTTGGACTTCGACTCCTTCACTTCTTTTGGGCCGCTCACACCACTCTGTGTGGTGAACTCCTTTCCAGTTGTATTCTTGGGTGGTAGAGGATTTAGCTTGACCTTCTTGCCCTCAAACCAGAATGTACACACATTTGAACGACCAAATATGGTAACATCCCTGTCATAGAGCCACGGCCTACCCAGAATGACATGGCCCACATCCATAGGAACAACATCACACCAAATTGTGTCTTTATAAGATCCGAACTGAATAGGGACAAGACAGCGGTGCGAGACTGGAATGGATGTTTCATCAACCCAGGAGACTCTATAGGGCTGAGGATGGGCTTCCAGCTTCAAGCCCAAACGACTCACAGTGCTAGTGGATGCCACGTTGGCACAACTACCACTATCCACGATCATCTTACAGCTCTTTTCCCCACATTTTGCATAAGTGTAGAAGATCGTGTTGTGGCGCCAGTCATCAGTGTTCTTGGCTTGAGCTAGGGTGCAACGCACAATTGCGAGGGTCAAAGACTCTTGTGCTCCCTTTTCCTCATCACTAGGGGTTCCGACTGGCTCATATTCCTCCTCCTCACTATCACTCTCTGGGGGCACTACTTCTACTTGCCCATCAATAAGGAGTACTTTGGTGCCCTCTCTCGTGCCGCACTGGTGAGCAAAGTGACCAAACCCCTAACACCTAAAACACCTAGTGGCCCTACTTCCACGTGAACTAGACCCGACAATCTCTTTACCCTTATCATCCTTAGGTCTGGGCTGAACATTAGGGGAATGTTTGTTTTGGAATCCTGTGTTAGGTCTAGCCCCAGAGGGGTTGGCCTTAGTACCAGATTCTTGAAAGTCAAACCGCCTTCCCACAGATGCTTTAAGGTATTGCTCGACATCTAACACTAGTTGGTACAACTGTTCGATAGTGTCTATGTCTTTGGCGAGCAATTCTCTCCTAATGTCAGGACGGAGGCCCATTTTAAAACGAGCAAGGGTGAGTACGGGGTCCTCATCAACCTCACAGCGGGTCGAGTACTCTTCAAATTTCTCAATATAGTCAGCAACACTCATGGAACCCTGTCGAAGAGACTGCCACTCCTCAATCAACCGCATGCGATAAGAGAAAGGGAGGTACTTCTCTTTCAACGTTTCTTTCATTTCTCCCCAATGGACTATTGGAAGTTCCCTCGCTCTTTCTTTTTTTCGCTCAACCGTCGCCCAAAACCTCTTTGCTTGACCCACAAGCTTCATCTTGGCGAATCGGACTCGTCGAGCATCCGACATATCATACCACTCAAAATAGTGGTCTTTATGTCTCTCATGGGGTGGGTGTCCGGGTGCACACCCATAATTGATTCCTTGACCAACTCCATTCATTAGTGTATCCTCCAGGCCACCTGCTTGAGATTGGACATCTACCCCAATGGTGGGGTTTGTCCTAGCGATGGTCTTTAGTCTGGTAATGTGTACATCAAGCTGTTCACAGCATTGGTCCATTTCCAAGCGCTTAATCATAGACTCCAACGTCTGAGATATCTTGTTTAGTGACTCTTGCAATTGTTCCATGTTTAGTGTAGGGTGCAAACCGAAACTGCGACCCGTACGTGTGGGCATATAGTGACTTGCTCAACCTAAAGATCTTCTATGACAACTATATGCGTCTAAAAACTAAATGACCCTACGAGACTCTATATGAAGGAGACTACATACTATTACTAAAATTCAGCTATATATGATGGACTGAATGCATGAAGGACTCAAACAAACTAAACCCTAAATATGTGGTGAATTCCCCTATAAGAACCCTAGGCTCTGATACCAAATTTGATGCAGGACATGGAAAATTAAATATGATATGCAAGATTGCAGGCTTAGATCACACCAATTCAGAAACAATCACACAAATTCCACATCCCACATGAAAATCCAAACATTCAATTAAAGGGGAATCTATGCGGGTCCAAGCCGACACAGGCTAGGACTGGACCAATAAAATTATAAACCAAACAATGTCAAAGGGAAATAAAATCAACTACTCATGCATAAAAATCAGTCCCTAATCCAAGGGATTCCCTAATTTCAATTTAAGGAACCCTAAGGTGATAAAAAGGGGCAAATCAATTAGGGATCATGTAATATAGGGTTAGGATTCATGAAAAAAACGGCTATGAGAGGATAAAAGAAGATAAAAACCTGAACCAAAAGATGATCCCGCGTGTGGACAGCAACAATGTCCAGATGGACGTGTGTGTGATCCCGGCCGCACGTGTGTGGGGCCTACTATTCGAAAAAGGCCACCTTGGCCCCTGGTCGGCCAGGATGGACTCCAAAACCTCCAAATTTCAGCTCGATCCAGACGGTTTGTGCGTAGTGCTCCGCCGAAGTTTAAGCCCTCGAAATCTGAAAACCCGCTTCAATGAAGAAATCGATGCAACAAAAGGCCAAATTTGACATATGGATGGTGGGGGAAGATGAAAAAAAAAGATGATGGAAGATGGGGGTGAATTGGGATCGATGTGGCTTCGCACCACGGTAGTTAGCCCTTCGAAAAGGGAAGGCTTCACACCCACTTTTGAATTCTTCCACAACTCACGAAGAGAGCAGAAAAATAAAGCAGGAATTTTTTTATTAACTTCAATGAATGAAAAGAACTACAAAGGGTGCCTATTTATAGGGAGAACCCTATACCCAAAAACTCGTACCATGTGCGACACCTATTACTTGGCGATTAAGTAAACTAAAATAAAAATCAAACAAGAAAATCTAAAGCGTTCACGATGTTCTAAATAATAACAATAAGCAAAACTTAAAATATAAAACCAATCCGACGAGTGGGCCACGATCATGAGATCTCATGGTGGGCTTTTCTTGACTATCGGGCCACTTTTCTGAACCAAAACTTGTCTTCTAGCTAGGAGGCCCTCCCTGGACGTCGTCATCGAGCCAGATTGATGGTGGGGTCCTCCTTCTGCGTACGTACGTGCGTAGGGGTGGTGGTGTGCGGGCGTGCGTGTGCACGATGTCCTCATCATGCTTGCTTGAGAGTTGAGAGTTTCCTCTCTTGATTGTCTGTTTGGAAGTGATGTTTGTTCTTATAGTTCATGCTAATAAAAGGAAACCATGTTACCTTTCAAAAAGAATAAAAAAATTAAAAGGTAACTATGTTTATATATATATATATATATATGTATGTATGTATATATATATATATATATATATATATATATATATATATATATATATATATATATGTATGTATGTATATAATGATCATGAAGGTTTTAATGGGTGGGTAACCCCTCTAAACTGTTGTATGTAGTGTGGCCCACCTAAGTCATGGATTCAATCTGATTTTTAAGCCTGTGGCCCACCATGGAATGGTGCACCTGACTGATGGGGTAGATGTTCGGCACACATCACGGTGGGGTCCACACAGCTCCATCTCATGGGAAGTTCCCATGAAGTCGACCTCATAGTACCACCATTTCCCATATATATATATATAGAGAGAGAGAGAGAGAGAGAGAGAGAGAGAGAGAGAGAGAGAGAGAGAGATGCTCACACACAACTAGTTGGACAATTCAAATTGGTCCAGCTAGCTATGCATTAAATTACTGATATATATATATATATATATATATATATATATTATCTACATGTAATGCCTACTTATGAAGGCCACCTGACACCAAGTATTACATGGGTATGTTGGGAACACGTGTCAAAGATCTAGCTCGTTTATCAAACATGACCCACTAATTAAATTTTATTTGCCAAAAATTAGTAAACGGACGTTATAGTTGAATCCACACATGTAAGTTGAAACTAGATTCTCGAAATGGGTTTCTAACAACCCACTTTTCTTGTATAAAAATATTATGTACTATTGATTAGAAAAATTGTATTTTATACCTTTTATATACGTACAAAGAACTCTATTTGATTAACGGATTGGATTTCTTACACATTTGATTCATTATCCAAACCCATCACATGTGCACACCTTCTATAGTTATCTCACTTTTTTTTGGAAACAAACCTCTTCCTTCTTCCTCTCTCTCCACATTTAATGTTCTCCCTCTGTGTCGCTGGAAACGGACGTCAATTGCCTCTTAGCCTTCCGTAACTTCCTGCCATAGGAAGCTAGTGTATCCCGTATCGGTATCGGTTGGCGTAACGGTGTCCTCCAAAACCGATACGGATACGGGGGCGTAACGGTGATACGGGGGCGTAACGGCCCGTAACGGCGCAAAAATTTTTTTTTGCCAAAAAAATATGAAAAAATATGGATTAAATCCAGAATATTCTAAGCATTCCAAATATGCATTCATTTATAAATTGGAACATGTTTATGGTGGTGTAACGGTCCACTCTTTGGTGAGAAGTTGTATCGGACTGTCTGATGAATTTATGAACCAGATAACCTGAATTTGACTACAAAATTCATATATTTAATTTTCTAACTATCTACTATCAATGATAGATATATTAGAATGAATGTAAAATGAAAATATCTTACATCAGGTGTTTGCAATTATTTTTGAGGAATTTCTCGAACATACCTGTGGTCCTGTGCAGTGTGGTGCACGTGACTGTGATAGTGTGATTCCTGTCTATGACCTGTCATCCTCAAGTCAAGAATATTAAAAAAAAAAATTAGTAGTGTCTGATATACTCCCCTGCAACTTGATTAAGGATTACTTGATTGGTTGTCAGGGGAGCTATTTTAAATACAAGTTCGGCAGTGTCAAGTGTGTGCATGGCTTCTTGCAATAATACTGTTGTGAGCTGTCTGCTGCAACAAATACTTACCTTAACACAAATATATACTCACAAGTCACAATCACAAGTCACCACCAAAATGAAAATCGCTTTTTGTGGTTGCTCGACCTCCACATCATCGTCATCGTCACCATCAGGCCGAGGCTATCCAATAGGTGTAGGTGCTACATATCCATAATATCCAACACCGGAAGGAAATACTAGATCAACGAAACTAGAGGATGATTGATCCTAACTAGGCAACGACTCGACCGGAATAAGGATATCCACCATTGCGTCGAATAGCCATATTGGTGCCCATACTCAGGCTGTTGAGAATCTTGAGATTGAGAGTGCGTCTGCTGTGATGAGTAACTTGGATTTGGATCTGGATATCTATAATCATATGGATATTGATCAGGAGGGCTACTCCAACATGAATGTGATGGAACAGGCTCAGTATAACCATCATAATTCAATTCACCATAAGAATATCCATCATAATAACCAAGACCATGAGCCTGCTGATGTTCCGAACCTCTCGGACCCGGTGCACCACTAGATGTACCCACATGCTGGCTGTATCGTGACTCGGTACACTCATAAGTCCGACCTCGTGTACCACCTCGTCGCTGTTCATCGACATCGTGATCTGTAGACGGCTGTATAGGGCACTGAGCAACACCAGAAGTGCCAGCACCAGGGGCAGGGGGGTCATTGTCTATATCCGACACGGTCACGCTACCACTGCTCGTACTCTTTTGTTGATCTTGAGCCGTATCTGTACGTGGTATAAACGCTGCCCCTCTTACTGGGTCCAACACATCTGCACGACTATCTTGTTGCGCTCTGCGTATTTCTGGGTCATCAATTTCCAATTCTTCACTATCCTCTTCAATTTGTTTTTCCCTTGTTTCCAACCAAGGTAGAAGTGGGTCATCCTCATCATAAATATTATCCAAGTTTATTGGACAGTAGTCTCCGTCATCAGTAGCTGTAATGCTCCTATGATGTCGTCGCATTCTTAGTTTTATATTGTAGTGCATGAAGACAAGTCTATCTAATGTTCTAGTCTGCAATCTATTCCTATTCTTTGAATGAATGAGCGCAAAACAACTCCAATTCCTTTCGCAGTTAGAGGAAGATGTTGTCTGGCTCAAAACTTTTACTGCAATTTTTTGGAGAGCCTTCGTACTCTCTCCGAAATTAATTCACCATTCGGCCGGTTGCAATCTAGATACTGCATGCCGTGCAAGAGCATCTCCAAAGCTACCAAGGCGATTTCCAAATGTATCTAATTCATTTAATACCTTTATTTGCAGATCTAAGTCAGGCTCTAATCTCTTTATCACATTTTTTAGCCCGACACGAACTTCATCATCCGCAACAAATGATTGGGCATATCTATACCTAGGATTTAGGTAGTAACCTGCTGCATGAAGATCGTGATGGAGTTGGTTTGTCCATCTCTTGTCGATCATCTTCCAATAAGTCTGCCAACTTCTACAATTACGTTGAATTGCAAGTTTTACCTTATCCATGGCATCATATAGGAAGCCCATGGTAGGTGCTTCATCGGATTCAACAAGACGGAGTACCCTCATTAGTGGCTCCATCACCTTTAGGATCGCCTTGACCTTCTTCCAATATTTGTTGTCCCGTATGGTGTTCACAACTTCGACCGGTATTCCTGATGTCTTCTTCCCATGTTTTGTGTTGAGCCATTCTCGGGAAGCGAACATCTCACTCAACTCTTCTCTATGCTGGAATAAACTCTCTAATGCTATAAAGTTTGTTGCGAATCTAGTCGCCGCAGGCCTCAACAACTCTCGTCCTTTCGTAAACTTTCTCATTATTGCAACTACTTGATTATGGTTGTAAATAAACGTCGTCACTTCCCTTGCCCTTTCGACCATTTCCTTAACATTCTTCTTCTTCCCAATATCTTCCAATATAAGATCAATACAATGGGCAGCACATGGTGACCAAAAAAGATGTTTTCTCTTATCCATCAACATGTCCTGCAAGCTTATATGTTGCTTCATTATCTGTCACAATCTGCACTATATTCTCCTCTCCAATCTCGTCCACAACTTTATCCATTAGTCCATTAATATAAGTAGAATTTTTTGTTGCCTCTGAGGCATCAATTGACTTGTGGTATATAGTTCTTAAGTGGCTACACCATAAAGTTGATCATGCTGCGTCTGGTTAGGCCAGTCCAACCATCACACATGATTGTGCATCCTCTGGTTTGTCATACAGGTTTAAAGGTAGTCACGTATGCTTTTACATCCGTATACTCTGCATCTGTCCATTTCTCTCTAATCTCCTTAGCCGTGGGAGCTTTTATTCCTTCACCTGCTTCTGCTGCTGCATCAATTACCACCTGCCATATGGAGAATTGGCTACGTTAGGAGGTATGTTGGCATGTATAAATAACTTTGCTGTTGCTCTACCTAATTTCTCAACGGAAGTTCTACTCCACATTCGTTTTATCTTCTTTTGTTTAGTTGATTCTTTCTTAAATAGGATTGGATCAATAGAGGGTCTCCTAGGCTCATTTACTTCTTCATCCAAACGTATAGGGGCATCACTTGAAGATGTTTGTCATCGGCTCCCAAACATACGTCGTAACCCACCAAACCTACTCCCCCACCACTACCGTTGCACTTCCAGTTGCACTCCCACTCCCACTCCTACTGCCCCCCTTATCACGCATTGACCCATACGTGCCAAACATGCGGCGACGTTCTTCCTCTTCACGAGCTAGACGCAAGCTCTCTCTCCTAGCTATAGTAAGTTCTCGATCTGAATCTTCGTCAGAATCAATAATATCTTCATCACGAATGCCCATATATTCAGGACCAAACACTTTCTGTCAAGCTGCATCCAAAATATCATCTTTCTTCTTTTGTACAGCAGCACGTTTACCCTTCGACTCAGCCAGACTAGCTTGCATTAAAAGCATTATCTCTTTCGGTACTCTACTACATGGCGTAACTTGACCCTTTCGATGTGCCAAATGTTGTTTGAGACGGGTAATTCCACTAGTCACTAGTCTATCACAATACTTGCACTTCATTTGGTGCCTAGTACCACCAACCCTCTCACAATGTTGCCATCCAATATCATCACTTACTTGTTGTTGGCCAGATCCAGACATTTCTTTAGGCTTAGGTAGACACTAGATAATTAGATTTGAGTATGAGTGTATGACCTATGTTAATAAAGATGATTTTATATTCTAACTAAACCCTAAGAAGCTCCAAGGCAAAACCTGTCCAATATAAGCAAATAAAAACATAAAGTCACTAATTCAAAAATAGAAAAAAATTATAAAATGACACCCCAAATCTGTAAAATACACATTAACATGTTCTACTATGATTAACATATCACATGGCATGATTAAAACAGTAAAACAATCATTAAAAAATTATTTTTTAAATTTAAAAAAGAAGGGCCATAATTAATGCGTAAATAGAAAAAAATATTAAAAAATTATAAAATGGCACCCCAAATCTGTAAAATGCACATTAACATATTCTACTATGATTAACACATCATATGGCATGATTAAAACAGTAATACAACCATTAAAAATTGATTTTTCGAATTTTTAAAAAAAGGGGCAAAATTCATGCGTAAATAGAAAAAAATATTTAAAAAATATAAAATGAACCCCAAATCTGTAAAATGCACATTAACATGTTCTACTATGATTAACACATCATATGGAGTGATTAAAACAGCAAAACAATCATTAAAAATTGATTTTTCGAATTTTAAAAAAAAGGGGCAAAATTCATGCGTAAATAGAAAAAAATATTTAAAAATATAAAATGGGACCCCAAATCTGTAAAATGCACATTAACATGTTCTACTATGATTAAAACATCATATGGAGTGATTAAAACAGCAAAACAATCATTAAAAATTGATTTTTTGAATTTTAAAAAAAGGGGCAAAATTCATGCGTAAATAGAAAAAAATATTTAAAAATATAAAATGGGACCCCAAATCTGTAAAATGCACATTAACATGTTCTACTATGATTAACACATCATATGGAGTGATTAAAACAGCAAAACAATCATTAAAAATTGATTTTTTGAATTTTAAAAAAAGGGGCAAAATTCATGCGTAAATAGAAAAAAATATTTAAAAATATAAAATGGGTCCCCAAATCTGTAAAATGCACATTAACATGTTCTACTATGATTAACACATCATATGGAGTGATTAAAACAGCAAAACAATCATTAAAAATTGATTTTTTGAATTTTAAAAAAAAGGGGCAAAATTCATGCGTAAATAGAAAAAAATATTAAAAAAATATTAAATGGTACCCCAAATCTGTAAAATGCATATTAACATGTTCTACTATGATTAACACATCATATGAGATAATTAAAACAGCAAAACATATTAAAAAAAGTATAAATACCTATTTTTGACAAATTTATGAAAAATGGCCCACCAAGCTTTGATTCAACAAAATCCGCCAATATAATGTGTTTTTTCCTCAAATATCCAGCCAAGGTTGGACGAAATTAGCAGTAGAAGGAGTGAGAAGGAGTTTGGAAGCAAGAAGTTTCGAAAAAACATCAAAAACGGACCTTAAAATGCAAAAAAAAATGGCCGTTTTTCGACCGTTACGGCGCTGACCGTTACGGGTGACCGTTACGCCCGTATCGGCCCCGTATCGGCCGATACGGGTACAAAAATTGGAATCGGCCGTTTCGGCCCTGAATCGGGTAACGGTGCGTACCGTTACCATTACGTATCGGCCGTATCGGCCGATACGTAACCGATTTGGCATTCCCTGAGTGGGGCCCACTATGATGTTTGGGATAAATCTATCCCATCCATCAGTTTTTCTATATCATGTTAGGACATGGGCCCAAAAATAAGACAAATCCAAAACTCTAGTGGCCACACAATAGGAATAACTGCATACTGAACATCCATTGTTGAAACATTCGTCGGGCCACAAAAGTTTTGGATCAAGCTAATATTTTTGTATTTTCAATTCATCCTAGTAGGAAATGACCTTATGAACAGTATGGATGGTATATAAACATCATGGTGTGGACCTATGGAGGTTTCAACATAGGCTTTTCTCTTAACCACTTTACCCTGTCGCACAACCCATATGAGCCGTGGATCTACCTTATTTTTCGGCCCCTGTCCTACCATGATCTGGTATAACAGTGGATAGGGTCTTTGAGTGCATGGTACTCTTCTAGAGTGTTTTCAAAGGGGAGTGGATTGGATGTTACCTTGACCGTGGGGCCCACCTTGATAAACATGCTATAAATCCACCCTATCCATTAGTTTTTATTGATCATTTTAGGACTTGTTCTCAACACTTAAGCAGATCCAAATCTCAAGTGGACAACATCATTGGAAACATTGTTTATTTAATGCTCACCATAAAAAACTACTTAGGAACCACCTATGGCCCACTGCAATGTTTATTTTCCATCTAACCTTTTGATAAGGTCAGATAGACCTGGATGAAGGAAAAATACAAAGATCAACCTAATCTAAAAATTTATGGTCCACAGTAAGTTTTTAATGGTCAATCACCATTGTTTCTAGTTGTGTAGTCCACTTTAGGTTTGGATCTTCTTAAGTTTCGGGATCAAGCCATAAAATGCGATGAAAGAATGGATGGACAACATGGATATACAATAACATTCATCAAGGTGGGCCCCATATGGTCAGGGTAACACCCACTCATGTACTACCCGGTGACACCTAATCCACTCTCATTTGGACAGAAGTGTAAAAGAGGGCGCGGATTGGGTATTACCCCCACTGGACCTATCTAAGACGGATGGTCATGTCAAAGGCTCTTTGAGCCCAACGTGATCTATATATTTTATCAACTCCGTTCATCGATTTTCATAGATCATTTTATCCCATGATCCAAAAGAAAAAAAGGTAGATTGGACGCTCAAGTGGACCACATTACATGAAGTAGTGGGGATTGAACTCTTAGTATTGAAAACTTCCTAAGACCCACCGTCATGTTTATTTGCCATCCAACCTGTTCACAAGGTCACATAGACCTTTACGAAGGGAAAACATAAATATCAGCTTGATCTAAAACTTTTGTGGCCCCCAACAGGTTTTCAATGGTAGGCTATAAATCCCTTCTACTCATGTGGTGTGGTCCACTTAATCCTTTGATATTCCTCTTTTTTTAGCCCATGTCTTAACACGATCTAGAAAAACTGATGGACGGGATAGATTTGTCACAAACGTCATAGTGGGCCCCACCTAGCTTCCTATAGCTTAGGGGTAGAGATGACATTAATTGAGAAGAGATAACATTAAATGAAGAGAGATAGAGAGGAGGAAGAGGCTTTTTCCCAAAGAAAATAGGATGAGGAGACAAGCACTACATGCGTGAGGTATTTGAGTAATGCACCACGTGTGTAAAAAAATCTAGTTCGTTAATTAGGTAAGGTTGTTTGCAAGCATGTGAATGACATAAAATATTATTTTTTGCAATCAATAGTATGATATATTTATACTAGAAAAGTAAGTTGTTAAAAATCCATTCTATTCAAATTCAACTTGCATATATGAATCCGATGGTAAGGTTCATTTACTAATTTTTTGCAAATAAAATTTAATTAGTAGTTCATATTTGATGAACAGTGTAGATCTTTGGCACATATTCTTCTTGTTATACCTATATAAGACTTGGATGTTACATACTCTCTCATGAGTGGGCATTATATGTAAATAAAGAAGGATATTTATGTAATTTAATGTACAACTAGTTGGACCAATTTGAGTGGTCCAACTAGTCGTGCGTGAGCATTTCTCATATATATATATATATATATGAGAAATGCTCACACACAACTAGATATATATATATATATATATATATGATATATATATATATATATATATATATATATATATATATATATATATATATATATATATATATGAGAAATGCTCACACACAACTAGTTGGATGTCCGACTAGTTACCTAATTTAGGAATCAAATCAATGTTAGTGAATGTCGGGGAGAGAAGTTATTTCACATCACTTTGCAAATGGAGTGGCTGGCTTGGGTGGGCCCGACCATAGCGTTAATGTGAAATCCACCCCAACCATCAAGTGAGTCACCCCATGCTTGACCTAAGGCTCAAAAATCAGTCCCATCTGTGGTTCAGTTGGACCACACGATTGGTAAGTGTACCGGGAAAAACTCACCCTCCGCATTGCTTCCCTTAGTGTGGCCCACTTGAATTGTGTATGAGCTTGATTTTCGGGCCTTAGGCCTAGCTTTTGGTGTCGAATGGATTTTAGATACTCATCACAGTGGGCCCTGTAAAATTCAAGGGTGGACGTCTCTCTCCCAACCCTTCCCTTTGGTGTGCCCCAATCGAATCATAGATCATCCTGAATTTTTGGCTCTAGGCTTAGCATGGGATTACACATTTAATGGTCAGAGTGGATCTCACATACACCTCATGGTGGTCTCATGAAAAAATCATTGATGGCATCCGTCTCGCATCAATTCCAAGAAAACAACACCAGTTTTGAGAAAAGACCCATATATTCCAAAAGGAGCTTGGATTGCATAGTGTAGAACGCAACACTGATGGATATACATGGCAAAGCTCTGTAGGCTCCACCATGATGTATGTGTTTTATGCATTACGTCCATCCATTTTGCTAGATCATTTGAGGGCACGAGCCCATAAATGAGGTTGATCCAAACCTTAAGTGGATCACACCACGGAAAACAATGGGGGCAATGATGCCCGCAAATGAAACCTTCCTAGGGCCCACCATGATGTTTATTTGCCATCCAACCATTCATAAGGTCATATAGACCTAGATGAAGGGAATACACAAATATCAGCTTGATCAAAAACTTTTGTGGCCCCCAAGAAGTTTTCAATGGTAGGCGTTCAGTCCCCATTGTTTCATGTGGCGTGGTTCACTTGAGCTTTGGATCTGCCTCATGTTTGGGCTCATGCCCTAAAATGATGTGGAAATATGGATGGTGGAGGTTGTATCTATTAGTGGGGTTGTGGGTTCTTTGGAAGGAAAGAAATTTCCAATGCTTCTGGGACATCGGTAGAGATCCTATAGGGGTGTTTTGTTCTACTAGGTCCCTTGTTTTTCAGTGGATGGTGGTCCATCCTTGGACCGAGGATTGTGGGTGGGGGTGGGTGTGTTGGGCCTTGTAGTGGGGGTTTCTTGTTGTATTTGCTTGTTTTTCTTTTCTTTTGTATTCTTTCGGTCTTGCCGCTTTTTAATAAATTGTCATCCTTCAAAAAAAAGAAAAAGAAGAAGACCACATTGTTACAAGATATGCCTAACCTATGCTAAGACATCATATTTCTGCAAACTTGGATATAATTGAGAATTTGTTGCTTTGGCTGCAGATCATGTCTATAAAGCCATCAATGCTCTACCTGTAACAGCTCATCCTATGACGCAATTTGCAACAGGCATTATGGCACTTCAGGTTAATAAATAAACTTGTCGTTTTGTCTAGTTTTATGTTGTTGCAAATTATTGAGTTAACGTTTGAGTGCATTTGTGCATGATTGGGTACATAAGCATCTGTTAGCATGCTGGCTGGCAGACATATTTGCCTTCTCTGGGGCAAGTAATCACATGCTACTGCTCATGCATGTGTGCCTGCATCTGACCATGCATGCACCCCTCCCCCCCCCGGTGAATCTGTAGATTGGAAAGACGAATAAACCTTTATCTCTGTTAAAAACTGGAATTGATGGACAGATAAATAATTATGCATAAGAGCTGTCCAATTGACACGTTGCAAAATGCAAGTTGCTCCACTCATCTATGGACCACAATTTACATAGAGCATTGACACCTTAATGTTCATTAATTTCAATGGAAGGCCTGATGATCAAAACCTGATCTTCTAGCCTGGTTATTTTGATGGTGAACCCATTGAAAAAACAAACCGATATGATAAATAATACTGCCAATATATAGTCTTCAATTTGTTCTTACTCTTGGGGTGACTGGTGAGACAGGTTAAGTTTAGAGTAGTTATCTTAAGTGTTTACTCATGGACACAGAATGGTAGAATGGGAGCAAAAATAGCAGACGTGTAGGAAGAGGAGAATAAATAGAAAAGTCGAACTTGAGAGATGTTTGGGGAATTATTTCATATTATACTCTAGCATTTGTGCGGTAAATAGTGGGTACAACACCTCAAATATGTTGGGTCCACTTTGTCATGTGCTTGACATCCACTCCATCCATCATGTGCGAGCCTCAATTGTATGCACTAGGTCAAAAATTATTTCTGTTCCAAACCTCGGGTGGGCCACACAACACAGAAAATGAAGAGGGGCCACCAAGTATAGGTTTGTGTCCAGGGCCCACCATGGTGTATACATTTCATCCAACCTATTCATCGAATGCAACACGATGAAGGGATGGTCTAAAAAATCGGGCTGATACAAAACATAAGGGTGCTACATTGCATGAACTTTAAGAGGTTTTAGATGTGAGTTTACACTATCTCCTTGGTGAGGCAATCTGAGCTGTCTTTCATGGGGGTCTTTGGTCCTTAAGATGAGCATAATGAGGCATGACTGATGGATGGCATAGATGTAACACCACAGCAAAGCAGGCCCCACAAACTCATGTGTCCTAAATCCTCTGTAATTGTTGTAGAGGATTCCAGTCTGCGAGTGCATGCGTGAGGTGGAGAAGGGGAGTGCAGATATAAAAAAAGGAAAAAAGCAGAATGGAGAGGCTACGCAAGGTTTCTTGGAGGGCATGCCATGGTGTTTATATGTCAGAAAATCAGCCTGATTCAAATGTCAAGACAGCCACACACTGAGTGAACTTTAATGTTTTAGGCGTGATTTACATTGTTTCTTATGAAGTGGCCCACCTGAGTTTTAGATCAAGTTGGTTTTTTATATGTATGGCAAACATGAGAAGACGCTCTTGAGAGCGGAGTGGATGTTACAGTTACCACATTGTATGCCAAACAATGTAACATGTTGAGCAGTTCATGTGTAGAACGTGCGTGTTTGGGATGATTTCAGTGAGAAGAGAGAGGAAAGGGGAGAGCATAAAGAAGAAAATCTTAAAAATTCTTAAAAAAGTATTCTCGAAGGGTAAGGATGCCATGCCACACCGACAGCCATGTCCTTGAACCCTATTTCTCTTCTAGTATTTAGATTAGGTGGCATATCTGTGAGAAATTATGGTTCTTTGACTCTTTCAGTTGAGTAAAAAATATAGAACTAAGGGTCTTAAGTACCAAGAACAGGGTGTCCCTTTACCATATTTCTCCAATTGGGATCTCATTAACATATGGAACTCATCCTTCTTGCATCATACTTCAAAAAATGGAAAAGGGTTCGATATGGAAGTCTGGTATACTTATGTGCTAAAGATATGCATATAGATCTTTCTTTTATTCACATGTAAGAAATTGATGCATGCACTCGCATTTCAAACAAAGTCCTCATGAGAAAGCCAATTGAAATTCATCCATTTCATAGTGTGCCGTAATGGCCATTATGGAGCCATAAAGGCCGTTTCGTAACGGTCAATGGCAACCATTACACGTTACATGGTCATAAAGGCCGTAATGGAAAAAATGACCCGCAACAGCTGTTACGTAACAGTCACAGTGGCAACCATTACGCGTTACAGGGTCGTAACGGCCGTTACAGAAAAAAAGACCCGCAATGGCTGTTACAACTCCTGTAACGGCCTGTTACACTCCTCATAAAGGCCGTAATGATTCCGTGACGTCCATTATGTGGTCGATACATGCTTTTCCAGTTTTTTTTTTTCAATAAAAAAAGACTGTAACGGCCATTACAGGGGCCATTACGGCTGTTACAGCCCATATCGTAAAGGCAATGGTGATGGCCATTATGGCCACCGTTACCGTTAGTGAATACCTTGAATTCCATTCGCATATCAGATACCCTGGAATTACATTCCATTTTGGATTTAACTACCCAAAACCAGTGTAACCCATCAGGATATACGATATCTATTGGCACAGCCATGCAAATCCAACTGAAGTATCCTGCTAATGAAGTGTAAGAGAAAAAAGTGCATTGGTTTGCGATGAACCAAATTGCTTTACACATGTCCATCAGGTGTCATATATACTGTGAGAGTTTCATATCTTATTCATACATTATAGTCAAGCAAGGTAGAAAATATCATCATAGCCTCATAGGTGCACTTATAAATATCAACCCTCCATTTTCTTTGAAGGAGTAGAGATACATAGTATCTTTTTATCCCTGTCGGCATTGATACTCTTGAATGTTCTCCTAGCATAACTATCAATGGTCTTTCTTCATTTGCTATCCATCTTTCAGGTGCAAAGTGAATTTCAGAAGGCATATGAGAAGGGGATTCATAAATCAAAGTTAGTATCTGAACAGGTGTTCTTACAGCTTATCCATCTTCAAGTGGTACATTAAGCTTTTACCTAACTTATTCTTCTTATTTGTTTTAGGTTTTGGGAGCCCACATATGAGGACTCCCTCAATTTAATTGCTCAAGTCCCAGTTGTGGCTTCTTTTGTTTATCGAAGGTAAATAAAACTGGTTTACCACATTTGCCATTCTCATCCCATATGTTTTCAACATGGTTATTTCATGAACAAATAATTTGCACACACGAATTTGTTCAGATGAAAATTGATGTGAAGCTCACAAAGCTTACATCAAAGCTGATTTTATTTAAGGGTTTTTACCAGAAAATTCCCTTTAAATATCAATTTTACCATAAAATGCCTTTAAATGGTATATTCACCAAATCATGCTTCCTACTTTATAGGTGGGTGTAAAAAGACATCCTTTTGCCTCTCCATTCTCATCCATCCACTCACCCGGAGATTGCTACACTCGAATCGTGCTAGCTAGATTTGTAAATCATGCCAGCTAGACTTGTAAAGGCCTAAAGGGTTTCCCAAAGGGGTCGGCTGTGTGGGGTGGGACCCGTTTCCAAAATCCACTTCAACCATCAAGTGCTGGACCCATTTTTAGGTGTAGGGCTCAAAACTTAGCCCTATCTATGATTGAGGTGGACCATATGATTGGAAACAATGTATAGGTCGGTGTGGCCCACTTAAATCACGAATTGTCTTGATTTTTGGGCCCTCAGCCTAAATTATTTTGTGGCATCTAATGGTTTGAGTGGATTTCACATGTTGACCATTACAGTGTGCCCTATAAAAATTCAAAAATGGAGATGTCTCTCTCCTAACCATTTCCTTTGGTGTGGCCCATCTGAATCACATGCCAGCTTGATTTTATGGACTTAAGCCTAACATGGGATTACGCATCTAATGGTCAGAGTGGATTTCACATACACATCAAGGGTGCGCTCGGGTGGGTGTATATATATATATATATAAAACATAGGACGGAAATCTTTGAAGTGGATTGCCTTCAGCGCCCGCCAAAAGGATATCCATGTGGCTAGATGTGGGCCAAACTATGTGGGGCCCACCATGATGTATTTTTTTTATCATGCCGTCCAATTCTTTTGCCAGATCATTTTAGGGCATGAGCCCAAAAATGATGTAGATCTAAACCTCAAAAAGACCACGCCACAGAAAACAGTGGGGATTGAACGCCCACCGTTGAAAACTTCATGTGGGCCACAAAGTTTTTAAATCGAGTCCCTTCATCCAGGTCTTTGTGACCTTATGAACAGGTTGGATGGCAAATTAAACATCACGATGGGCCTCAAGGTTTCAATGGTGGACATGCAATTCCCACTATTTTTTCGTGGTGTGGTCCACTTGAGCTTTGTATCTACATCATTATTGGGCTTATGCCCTAGAATGAGTTGGAAAAACATATGGATGGTGTGGATAAAACCAATACATCATGATGGGACCTGAGCTTGGGTCATGTCACCACAAGATATCCCCGCAGCGGGTGCTACACACAATTCCTCTTGAAAATCTCGTCAAACACCTCGGAGAGGGACCCTCCACCCACTTTTGGCTAGGCCCACCGAGTATGTGAAATCCATTCCAACTATTAGATATGTATACCCACATTAGGTTTGCGACCAGAAGATCAAGAGAACCTGTGGTTCAAATGGGTCATACCAAAGGAGACAATTGGGAGAGAGATGTCCACCGTTGATTTTCTACGGAGCCCACGTTGATGATTATGTGAAATACACTCGAACCATTAGATGCCAAAAAAAAACATTCAAGCTAGGGGTCCAAAATTCATGACAATCTGTGATTCGGGTGGGCCACACTAAGGGAAGCACTTTGAAGGGTGGATCGTCTTGTGCATTGTTTCCAATCATATAGATCACCTGAATCACAGATGGGGCTGGGTTTTGAGATCTGCACATAAAATTGGGCTATGTGACTAGTGATTGGATTCGATTTCAAAAACACATCAGGTTAGGACCCAAATAGGGTTCATTTTTCATAGTCCTAATTATCCTCAACGCTTGGTGAGGCTTTTGGGTCCGCTAATTCCTTATGTGGGTAAATTAGACTTTTAACCCACCATCCGTACTGCTATAGGAATGTTTTGGTAAATATGAAAAGGCAAAGCACGTTTTTGGAATATCATATACTCGGAGGAATTTTTGAGTAAAAACCCCTTTTATTGATAAGGAAAGCTTGGAAGGACGTTCCAACAATGGTACTTGGATGTGGCACAGGTGCCAAGTGCCGAAGTGTACCGAAGTGTCTAACATGGCAAACTTTAAAAGTCTTGGCACGGGGATGCTTCCATGCACAAACAAATTAATTTATTTAAACAAATAAAATAAAATAGGAAAAAGAAATGGAAACATTAAAATGAATGAAAATTTGAAAATGATATTCATATAGTTCCAATAAAATCCAATTACTTTCAGTATAAACTAATAGATAATTGACAAACAAAACATCGAAAATCATGCATGATCATCTCAAGAATTTTTTATTTTTATTTTTTGTGCAAGCATAACTCTTTAAAATTGTCGAAAACCCGAATGAAAGAACAAAAAATTAACAAGGATGGACAATGTAAATTGGTGTTTTTTCAGGGTCGCCATTATATACAGATGACTTACATTCTGAGTAACTTCTTGTGTGGTTTTGAAGGGCCTATAAGGATGGACAAATTATACCTGCAGATGATTCTCTAGATTACGGTGGAAACTTCTCTCACATGCTTGGATTTGATAGTCCCAAAATGCAGGAGCTTATGCGACTGTATGTCACTATCCACAGGTGGGTGTTTCCCATGTCACTGCCGATGCCCAAATAATCATTATGTTGCTGCAGACTTCTAAAAAAACAGAGAGAAAAACAGACAAGAAAAAAAGCTGCAGGCTTGTTTCATTAGTTATCTTCTTCTTTCCCTCCAAAGGCTTCTTATACATGCACTGGGATGATTTAACTTCAATTCATGACTGCAAACCAACACTTTTCATCTGATTTTTATTTCGCAGTGACCATGAAGGTGGCAACGTTAGTGCTCATACTGCCCATCTGGTAAGTCATGCTGAACTTGATGAGTATGGTAACAATTTGTTTGACCACACTGCATCTGTCCTCTGTATGTTCGAACATTTCATATTCCTGACAATTCAGTTATGTTCTTGGTAGTAAGATAACATAAAGCCGGAAGCTATACTCCATTTGCTTCTCATGTTCTTAGCATTTGGATCTTGATATGTTTGATGGTTGTGCTGTATGCACACACTGTTACATTCATACGTAAATTCAGTTAAGCATATCTGTGTCTTCTGAAACCATGCTGAATTTGCATTTGCAGGTTGCTAGTGCCCTTTCAGATCCCTACCTCTCGTTTGCAGCTGCTCTAAATGGTTTAGCTGGGCCACTCCATGGCTTGGCCAATCAGGTACTTCAATCTCTATTGGTGCACTTTTCCTTTTTCTTTTTTATAATTCTTACCGATGTGTTATCTTGACACAGTTTTTTTTTTTCCCTTATAACTATTGATATTTCATTTGTTGAAACATTTTGTCAAATACATTGAGGCGGAACATCATTCACCAATTCTCCATCTGCGTGCACTAGAGAGTTTCAGAAACACGATGGCAATCATGCAGAGTTCAAGACCTTGGACTTTTCTGGGAAAACATGTGTTTCTGGGTGATTGTTGTGATGTCCTCCAGGGCCTGTTAGTCACAATGTGGTTTCTCTTGCAAGCAGTTTCATAAATATAACCACTCCTATGTTAGATTGGAGCTTCTGGTTGTAAAACTTTTGCCCAAAAATCATAAGAATCTGTGTTGAGTATGTTGGTGATACAAATTCAGAAAAACCAACGCCAAATAGATAGGACAGGGCTAGGTGATGATGATGATATCGTATTTATGCTGTATCTTTACTTGCGGTGTACTTGGATTACAGGAAGTCTTATTATGGATCAAATCTGTAGTGGAGGAGTGTGGGGATAACATAACGACTGAAGAGTTGAAGGAATATGTCTGGAAAACATTAAATAGCGGCAAGGTATGGAATGATCACTTCTGCTCAACTCGTATTCCATTGATTCAATAGCTTAGTTAAGCATTTACATGGCTGCATTTTACTTAGCTAATGTTCATTGGGTACAAGGTATTCGAGAACAGTTATGTAGCGGCTGTTACAATCGTTTTGTAATGGTAAGGGTAGGAAACATTACGCAGTACTGGGCCGTAACAGCCATTACGGAGAAATAGCCCGTAACTGGGCCGATGCAGTTTGTTTTTTTCAAATGGCTGTAACGGCCAGTATCATAACAGTAATCACAGGTAACCGTTACCATTATTGAATACCTTGATTGGGTATGCTAACTTCTAATACAACCATGTTCTACCATATGAGGATAAGTCGTCATGAAATTTATCGTTCTTCAAATGGTATGCTTGTGGGGTCAAGTGACCCACATGGTGGAAGCCATTTGGGAATTTTTTTTATGATGGGCGGAAGACATTATGAGATCTGGTCTTAAGATCTCCAGTAGGTAACCTATCATGTTTAGGAATTTCAGCAATTTCAATGCGTGTTTTTTTGGTTCTCATTGGAAGTGATGTTTACAAATTTTTGTTGACATCATGTTCTGTTTGCAACCTAATTTCCATCTAAAACATTAAAAATGTTTGACATAGGTTGTTCCTGGATTTGGGCATGGAGTTTTGCGTAAAACAGATCCGAGATACACTTGCCAGAGGGAGTTTGCATTGAAGCACTTGCCTGATGACCCGCTTTTCCAGCTGGTATACTATTTGATCCTTCCATTATTTAAGCGCTGCATTGACTTACTTTATATCTGATTTTCTGGTACTTGAGGCTATTTTTTCCCCCCTTTACAGGTCTCAAAGCTTTATGAAGTTGTTCCTCCAATACTTACTGAGCTAGGCAAGGTAAAATTATCGAATGGGTATTGGTTTTCTTCTCATTCTTTAAGGGAAGGGAATCTACATATTGTTCTGTTTTGTTATTGTGGCTTGTTGTTTTAACATGTGATAACTGATTAAGGCGTTTTAAATGTTTGATCTCATGTTGGTAAATTTTCATAATCTTCAATTATCTGAAGACAAAAAATAACAATCCTCTTTTTTCTTTTATTACCAGGACCTGATTCTTTTAGAGGTTTGTGATTAACTTGCCACCACTTGGGGTGCTTAAATAATGAAAAGTAATTTGTTTGCTTCGGATGCACTATTCCTATGGGATTTACATGCTTCTCCTAATTAGATCTGTTAGAAATCGATGTTAATACATCAAGGGGGTAGATACTACAGGTGAAAAAGTATCTCCTCTGCAAGGGTTCTTCAAGAGCACCGCACCCACTATAGAGGAAAACTGTACAGAGGTTAGGCCCGTAGCTCAATGGATGGCTGATGCAAGAAAGACCGTTTGATCAATGCTTAGGGTCCACTAGCGGACCCACTGATATTCGAGAAAGATCGGTCCATTATTTGTGGTCAGATTGGACTGTGGGCCCACAGTCCAATCTGGTGAACCATCCCATGTTCCTTTTGATATGTGGGGCTGGATATAATGTTTTGGTTATATATGCATGCCATACAGCTTAATACACCATATGGTTGTGTATACGCAACCCATATGGTAGGAGAAAAGCTCCAGTGCTCTCAGAGCAGTATTAGTTATAGTGCTCCTAGTTGCATCTTCACTTGGACAGTCCAACCAATCAATTTGAACTGTGCATTAAGTTTAGAACACATTTCACGGGCTACCATGCCAAAATCACTGATTAAATGATCCAATCCATTCTTGATTTGGCCTTATTTTCTATAGCCATCCTTTTTCCAAGCCATGGATGAGATGGCTAGATTGCCTGACAGAAGTGATTCTTTAAAATCATAAGCAATCCATAATAGTTTCTCGCACATAGATGGATCAAATTGTTGCTTAGACATATTTTTATGTAAATGACCTTGACCATCTATATTTAAGGCCATTTATCAAATGGTCAATATGTCATATCAGTGCAATGTTTTAGAGGTAGCCCATAAAATGTACCTTGGACTTGATGAACAGTCTAAACCTATGGATTAGACTGTCCAAGTGTCCCAATGCAACTAGGAGCATTATAACTTATAGTGCTCTGAGAGCACTGGAGCATTAGAATTTGGACTTATCTTTAAATTTCCTTATTTTGACACTTTGAATTCAAGTTGAGATATTTTAGGAGAGTTTTATGTGTGAGCGGAGGGGGTTGTAATATCAGTTGATTTGAGTTAGCAGTTAGCACTCAGTACTTTTTGTATGGTTTTAAAGTCAGTTATTAGATCATGATGTTGTTTCTGAGTGAATAAATTGGTTTTTCTTGTTTCCTGCAATGAGCTTCAAAACCCTACAGTAGTGATTCTTCTAGAAACCCTTCGGTTTTATTCCTTGGGCCCTCCTGCAAACTGAGATGGCACATTTATTTTTATTTGCTGTTATTTCCTCATTTCTTGGCGACTATTGGATTAATTGGAAACATATTGGAGCATCTAATGTGAAATCGATCATGTCATCCAGATCTCCATTTTGAGTTTCAGCTCCTTATTTTGACAAAAGGATATTCCTTGGGCTTCATGCAGGTAAAAAATCCATGGCCTAATGTCGATGCTCATAGCGGGGTGTTGCTGAACCATTTTGGTTTAACAGAGGCAAGGTAAGCAGTTCCAAACCTCTCTTAACAGAGGAGATTCAGAAGGGTAAAAAAAAAAGAACCAAAGAAACAAGGAAAAGATCAAACTATTAGAAGTTGGGTATGATTTCTGGTGACAGTGTGCACTAAGAGTTGGTGCACAACCTAAAAATGATAGGTTATATGAAGAAAAAATGGCGATGGGATTTTAAAAATCTATTTTTGAAATACATTTAGGGCCTCTTTGTTAGCCACTCTCAAAAAGAATTTTTTTGATGCATATTTCTATGAAAAGCAAATTATGAAAACTTAGTTCCAGAAATTTGATTTTATTTTGAAGGTTGTTTGGTTGGCACTGCTTATTTTTCTGTCTTCATAGACATTGATCAAAAGCATCATCCATTATGATCAATAAGGACATCCATTTTGAGTCCATGATTGGATTCTTAGGATCATCAAGTGTTGTGGCAAATTCATGTCCCTCCTGAATCCAAATGATCCCAACATGATTCAGGTTATTTGGATTCAACATGGACTGTCCATTGCCTTCTGTCCCACCAAGCATGATCTAGGTCATTAATATGTAAAAGCTACCACCTAGGGTCTACAAGAATCTTGATGGCCTCTGTCCATATCAATGTGAATTAGGAATAACGATTGAGATTACAACACGTATACATCGATAATGACGGTGTTTTTAATCACTGAAAGTTTAGTCAGAGAAACAATTTAGGTGGGATCTGACAAATGAGCAGTCTGGATCATCTCTTGGCAGAAGGGGAGCCTTGTGGGAAATCTAAAAAAAGTATATAGGGTAGGATTTTGGAAAGCTGTACGTGAATTTCCAAGAACTCTTAGCACGTGTAACAAAAAGTAATGCGGGGCCTACTGTGATGTTTCTGTGACACCTATTCCATCCATCAGCTGTCCCAGCTTATGTTAGGATATGAGCCCAAAAGCAGGCAAATCCAGAACTCTAGTGGGCCACACCACAGGAAACAGTGGGGGATGGAAACTCCCACCATTGGAACCTTTCTAGTGCTTGCCATGATGTTTATATGCCATCCAATCCATTAACAAGTTTGACTCCCACAAGGATGAAGGGCAAAACACAATCAGCCTGATACAAAACTTCTGTAGGGCCCAAGAAGGTTTGGACGGTGGGTGTTCAATCCTTCTTTTGGTGCGACTCAATTGAGTTTTGGATCTGCCTATTTTTGGGCTCACCTCCTAATATGAGCTGGAGAAACTGAGGGATGCAGTGGATGTCATACAGAAATTGCAGTGGCCCCATGACGCTTTTGAGTTACATGGCCTCCATTAAAATGGTGACACCAAAACGCACTTGCAAGGAGGCACTCGCTGTTTTTATCACATCCAATTTTAATGTTATGTTTAAACAAATATGTCAAGTATAGAAAGTGGCTACCAAACGTAATGCTTTCAGAAAATTAGTTTCGGAGAAAGGCGAAAAAGCAGGGAGCACATTTTTAGGCATCTACCAAACAAGCCGTTATGATTCCTGCCTATCATTTGTAGGCAGTGGTAGATATGTGCACAACAGCTCTTGGGTCCTATCTGTGCACACAAACATCTCTAAAATTTCATCAATTTAGGCTGCATTTGGATGCCGTAGCAAATTAAATTAACAACATTCAGTTAAGTCGATGTGCACAAAAGCTAATGATGTTTCCTAGTAGTCATGGCAAGTTTGCCCCAACTTGCAGTTAGACGTTCCTTTCATTTCCAAATTGAAACTACCATAACTGCAATTTGGAGCCAAGATCTTCAATATGAATGCCATGGAAGATTACAATTTGGTTAATTCCCCTTTCTAACCAATTACTGCAATCGAATTTGATTGTGCATCCAAACACACCCTTGCTGCAATTGAATACCTAAAATGCTAATGCATCTTTCTTTCCTAATTCCATTCTCGTAACTTGAATCAAAGACGATACTGCAATTAAATACCAAAAATGCATATGCATTATTCCTTTTCTAACTCTATTCTTGTAACTTCAATCAAAGATGGTAACATCATTGTGCAATCGTGTCATGGGCAGATACTTCACTGTTCTGTTTGGCGTATCAAGAAGCATAGGAATATGCTCCCAGGTACTTGTGATCCCTTCAGTTTTCCTTTTCCTTCTTTTCAGCTGATCATTTAACAGATGAAAAGGGTCATTTTCTTCTCTATTAGTCTAAGATCGATGATCCTGGTGCAGCTAATATGGGACCGTGCTCTTGGCTTGGCGCTTGAAAGGCCAAAAAGTGTGACAATGGACTGGCTTGACAGTTACTGCAAGAAGGCGGCTTGAGGCCGAAAGCAAAGCAACTGAAGCTGAATCATTGTATTGATTTTCCCAAGCAATAATAGCGAGAAGAGAGGACACGTTGGAAGTGGGCCATGTTGGTGTGCTTTGGCCTGTAAGATGGTCCGACCTCATTCTTTTTTAGTGTTTCTTCTCAGATTTTGAAAGGCTTCTATTGTGATTGTTATTTGAATTGGTCATACCAAACTGATATATTGCTGACGGGCCAGGGGAGCTTCAAAGCTAATACAATTTATTTATTTTGTGGTCATTGAAATAAAAGAAAAACAGCAAAAAAATCAACGGAAGGTTGCTACGTCTTTCTTGCATATAAGTAAATTTGAGCACCTGTGCTGAATGAATGTATGTGTTTGAGATGGAAAAATAAATTGCAACAAAGTAAAACAAAGAAAAAGGAGATTTAAAACTCAAGTGGGCTACACGACAAGAAATAATGGGGATCGGACATCCCCTATTGAAACCTTTGTAGGACCTACAGAATTTTTTGGATTGGCTGATCTTTGTGCTTTCCCTTCATCTTAGTGGGCAGTGATTAAAATATCAATATTGGCTGATACTATTGATATTGTACGTTGCTGATGTGATATACAAGGGAAGTTATTAAATTCTCCTGTATTTCACAAAATATCGCAATTGCTGATATATTGCGATACATCAATACATCGCTATATTTTTCCAAAAATCCTTAATAAAAGTCCCTTGTATCCTTGGTACATGCAATGCATTCTCCTATCAAAAATTCAATAATAATAATAATAAACAACTAAAATTCACAAAAACCTCAATAAATATTCATTTCCTCTTAATTTTATTTGGGGACCGTACAAAAGAAGCTTATGTGCATGCTTCTTCTTTTTTTTTTTGTGATTATTTATTTATCTTATTAATTCAAGTGTGTAATCTTGTCTCTCTCAATATAGCCTAAAGTTTTATTGAAAAATTCCACTAGTTTAGAATCCTCCCTCAAACAGCCATACATTCACCGATTCATGCAATATTTCCCATGCGATACCAATATGTTTCTGTATCCCAGGGTGCAATAAGTTCATTGCTACCTATATTTAAATCACTGCTAGTAGGAACAACCTAATTAGTGGGTTGGATCGCATACAAACAGAATGTGCATTTTGTACATGTACTGAATACGGTGAATGGTTGTGGTTCACATGGCAGGCTGCAGGTAGGGCTTTTTTATATTAATGGCCTAAAAGATAAGCATTTATGGCACTGGACCAAAAGACTGGTTTTACATATGAAACCCCTAAAATATAGAATTGCTGTGTTCATAGGAAACACACAAAGGGATGAGCTTTATTTTTATTTTTATTTTGTTTATATGTGCAATGGCACAGGGAGGTTTAAGGTTTAGTGGTTGATCCAGCACGCCTCATCATGGAATGGACCCACCTGAATATCTTCCCTATTAAGCCATTGTAGCCATCTAATGAAAATGGACGAACAGTTACCACCAATGGTCCACATTTAACAGAATCCAGTAGGATGAATCAGATCATCTGATAGGGATTTTTTTTATTTTTTATTTGGAATATCCCATCTACCATGAGGCCCATCTTGCAACAGATTTGAGTCATCAGTTGGGTGGACCCAAGTACTGTTGAGGTCCTGTAGATAACAGTTATTTGGGAGTCCGACTCCCAATCCGTCCTCTTGCAGGTGAATCAGAAGTAGAGTATGCTGAGATGAATTTCGTTGCACTTATTTCCTTGTGAGAAAAGCTTACAAGGAATTTATTGGATTATGAGTGGATGCGAATTTCCTATAGCACTTGATGTAAGGTGCCATGCAAAAAATAAAAAAAGAAAGAAAACTTTGGGGCCCACCATTATGTCTGTGTGACTTTTTTCCGTTCATCAGTTTTGCCAGCTCATGTTATTTTGTAAGTGAAAAATAGGCCTATCTAGAGCTTACGCAAACCACACCATGGAATAGTGAATGAGGATGCGCACCTTTCAAACCTTCCTAATGCCTGTGATGATACTTGTATGTAGAGCTGGGCACAGGATGACTCGACTCGGCAGACTTCACTTGTCCAACTTGTTTAGACCCGACTGTACCTGAACCAAGTGGGTGATTCGATTCGAACGGAGTAGATTTCTTTCAATCCGAACTCAAACCAAGTCGAGTTTGGGTCACCCAGTGACTCGACTCAACTCGACCTGAAATCCTTCTCGACACTAACTTGACTCAATAAGAAACCTGACTTGTAAATTTTTTTTAAAAAAACCCAGATTTGACGTTTCAGATCTGAGATGCCATGTAGCTGATGGGGAGGCTGCAATTCCGGCAGGTGCACCTAGGTTCTGAGTTGTGATTTCAGCCCGTGGATACCCGCCACACCCGACCTGACTCGGTGCTGACTCGACCCAACTCACTACCAAGTAGGGTCAAGTTCGGGTCAGGTCTATTTCAAACCAGGTCGAGTCGGGTCAGCCATAACTCAGTCCGACTCAACTTGGGCATATACCATCTAACTCCATGAGGTGATCTGTGTGTGGCCATATGCTTTATTATTTCTTCACTAAAAGGTAGCAGAATGAGACTCCTACAATAATTGGGAAAGACTTGGTCAAGTAAGAAAATGATCGAATACAACTTCTTCAGTCGGCAACATTTATGAACCTTAATTAATGGCTAGAATCCTACATCTATATAAACCAAGTGCACATATATACCATAATTCTGTATCTATATAAACAAATGCACATAGCCAGCGGGGTGTGATATAAACATAAAAAGGGAGTGCTTGTGTTAAGTTAGAATACTAGCTTGAGGGAAAACTGTCTAACTGGCGATCCAACGCCCAACAACAATCCAGCTTCTTTCGACCATTGATCTTTGATCAAGTTTCCTTCTAAACTTGTTGTAATTGAAACCCCATATATACTACTCAAAGATGCAGCTCATCCCTCGTATAATTCCCAGGCCAAATTAAACTTATCTGTGGATTTTGATTCTCTGAACTGTACATCTCTCGATTGCTTATAATAGGTGGGAATCATGGTTAAAAGACTCTGATGAATCGGTCTAAATCAGCCTGACTTGTTCAATGAGAATTGAATCGTTGGGGTGACTCATGGTGATAGTCAGATCGAGTCTGATTGAGTCTGAGTGAGCTTGGACAAGTCGCATTCAACTTGCCTGAGTCTATAAACCATGGCGGGAAGCAAGCCTCTCCTCATGGGTCTGTCTATAGTGCCTTTTCAAGTGGTAGACTGAGTGAAAGATACCATGTTTCAACACTGAGGTCATGGTATCGATTCCCGAGTGGGGGTGGCTAACAGTGAAGTGTGAACTCACAGTAGGTTTACTAACAAGCTAACAAAAAAAAAATAAAAAATAGTGCCTTTTGGGCTTACTAGAAGAAATATTACAATATTTCAACAGGTTTTGAAAGTGGACCTCCCCTGCCATACTAATATTATTTTATTATGATGGGTGAAAACTCAAAAAGGCATCCAATAAAGATTGTGTCATGGAGTTTAAACGAAAAGCAATTGTGTTTTTCAAAATTATTTCAAAGAAATGAGAGATAAGACCTAAGAGAGATTTAGAGGGAAAAAATGGTACATGTAATATAGAAAGACAATGAAAAAGAGCGTGTGCTAGCTACATGGACACAGAGAGAAAAGATAATGAATTAAATCGAGCAAGTAAAATTTTAACTAAAAAAAACTTAATTGTAAGTTGACAAGCAATGATATTCTTTAAGTTATCAAAATACCTTTTATCTTTAATTTAAATGTCTTTTTATATCATTTATATGTTTGAAGTTTAGTGCTTTTAGAAAACTAATTGCGTGGATAGAATCATGTATTGCTGCTTGTATTATATGTACTAGAAATTGTTTTCCTTCTGATTGAAAGGGATACCTTCGAATGATAAAGGCCCTTAAGAATGCAAGGCTAGCCCATTGGAGATTGTTAATGAAATGTATGATTGCATGGACTATTCTTACACACGGTTTTGGACGAGAGAGAGAGAGAGAGAGAGAGAGAGAGAGAGAGAGAGTTCTCTTTTCGACTCTGACTCTCTAACTCCAGTTATTACTTTTCTTTATGTTATTTTCAAAATAATTACTTTAGCTTTTTCACTCTGTCCTCCACTCTTCACTTTGGTGTGGCCCACCTGAGTTATTGATCAGACTGGATTTCCTAAATTATTAGGGCTGTTAATGGGCCGGGCCAGGCAATATTGTAATTTTGACTAGGCCCAACTCATACGGCCCATTAACAGCCCTAGAAATTATGCCTAACATGGGTTGCATCGAATAAACGGGTTGGATGGCACTCAAATATCATGGTCGGGCCCACATAGCTCGGACCTACGTGTGTGATCATTCCCCTCTTTGGGTCTTGGGTCATGGGTCTATGCATGGTAAGATCCATTAGATCACAGTATTAAGATAGATGTTGGTATGGGTACAACCGTCCAATTGATTTGGCTCATCTCTTAGTTATTGTTAAGATATAGACCGTTCATATATTTTGTGATTCTCTCAACACAATGCATCTGAGCCATTTACTATGTGGCCCCCACAATCATCACAAGAACGTGGCCCACCTGTACTGTCCTGATCCCACCCTTGTGTAAATAACTCTTTCATGCATCATTGCTTTTATTTAAATATCTACATATTTCCATGCATACATGAAGAGGAAGAAGAAGGAAAAAAAAAGAAGAAAAAGTTCTGGAATGTTTTACAGCCTCAAGCTCAAATCCAATCCGTCAGGTTTCACTTCAGTGGCCCCGATATTACTGCCTTCCATTGGAGGCCCAGGCACAACCCAAGGACCCGAAACAACCCTCCTCTCCAACTGGTCCAGATGCATGTGCATGTATACATTCGCACGTGGCATGTACGATCTATCCCGGCCCTCCACTTGTCTCAGTCCATCACCAACCATCAGGCCCGAATCGGGTCCAAACCCATGTTCGGGTCGGGGTCGGAGTCTAGGCCCGTGCATGGTAGGTTCAGGTACTGACCCGGGTCGGCACGAGGGTGTGAGCGCGTGTGGGGTGATCTTGGGTGGTCCGGAGTTGTAAAGTTCCTCGTTGTAGGCTTTCATGCGCGCGTCTCTCTCCTTTCGGTGCGAGTTCTGGTGGCCACCCATGGCTTGTGGGCTCTTGAAGGTTCTTGGGCAAAACGGGCATGGCCAGTCCACCATCAGTCGATGGTATTCGTTTGATATTCCTCCACCTAACGCTGGTGGCCCACTTGGGTGGGACCCAGATTCGTCACTCGGGCCTGGGCTAGAACCATTGGAGGCTTTGGCTTCCATGGTATTGGTGGGTGGGGAGAGAGCGAGAGAGACTGTCAATGGAATCGGCCTTACCATTTCGATTTAGAAAAATACATCAAATACAGAAAAATATGACTAGTACTCGTTTCCTTGCACCAGTCTTTGAAATGATAGTGACTCATCCACTGTACACGTGGCGGCAAAGTAAAGTTAATCCAGACGGTCCAAACTCTGGGCACATTATGGATGGAGTGGGTGGGACCCCTGACTGTGGGGCCTACTGTAATTTTTTGACTATATCCACGCCGTCCATCCTGTACTATGGTTCATCTGGGATTTGGAACTGCTTCATTTTTTGAATCATGCAATAAAATAAGCTTTAAAAATGGTTGGACGGTGTGGATACATCACTGTGGATCCGGGCTCTCACCTATTCCGCTCCCGGATGGAGCATACCCTCAAATTTTACACTGATTTAAGTCAATCCAGACGGTCCAAAATCTGGGCCAATTGTGGATGGAGCTTACACCTAAATTTACAGCGATTGAAGTCAATCCAGACGGTCCAAACTCTGGGCCAATTGTGGATGGAGCATGCCTCTAAAATTTATACCGATTAAAATCAATCCAGACGGTCCAAACTCTGGGCCAACCGTGGATGGAGGATACCCCTAAAATTGACACCGACTGAAGTAAGTCAATCCAGACAATCCAAACTCTGGAACCATCGTGGATGGAGCATACCCACCGATTGAATTATCCTAAGCTTCCAACTCGCAGCCATCAAGTGGTCACAGTTTCAAATCTAGGAAAAATCAGACGGTTAAGATCATCGAATCAGTATGGTTTCCAGGGTGTGATCCAACCAAAATGGGCCCCACAGTATGTACGGTCTGGATTTTTCCACATGAATGCCACTAGCACATTTTGATGAAGATCACCACCATTTACAAAACAGCACCCATGACTAACGTCGACATCCCCAATGACTGATAAATACCCACTCTAGTCTACTGATGGTAAAACAAATATTCATATTTGTACCACTGTATATGACCAAAAGTGATAAAGATGGGTGTGGTTGTCAATCAGTCTGGGCTCCTTTTTCCTCTACGATTAGGTGGCTGAAGCTCATTTGAGTATTTGATAGTGTATCTGGACGGTGAGCAGATATGGACATTCAAAATCAATGGTTGTATTTGCATGGGAAACAAGTGTTGATGAGCAGATAGAATCTTATCTTTGAAAAGGGATGTATCTCCAAATTTAATTAAAATTGAATGCACAGGCACTTCCATGCTACACGTTTGAGTTGTAGTTAAAAACGGCTAAATGGTCACAATCCAGTATCTTGGATTTTTTTGGAAATTGATATGTACAACTAACTTTTTTGGTCTACATACATACATTTTACCTTTTGAGAATTGAAATAGTACATCTTTTTAAGAATAATCTAAGCGACAGTTTCCCCCTTTAGAGTAGTCTCCTTACCTTTTACCCCTTCAATGGGCTACTCCCCTTCCCAAGCTTTGGAAGCATAAAGTTCATATTGGCTGAGAATTTTTAGTAATTAAGTAGTGGGGTTTGCGATGATAAGTGAATTAAAAAAAAAAAAAAAAGATAATTATGTTGGATTACTCCTGTCATTTTCAACTGCTTCCGCGTATAAATAGTACATCTTTTTGAGAATAATCTAAGTGACAGTTTCCCTTCCAAAGAGTAGTCTCCTTACATATAACACCTTTTTGCCCCTTCAATGGGGCTACTCCCCCTCTCAAGTTTGAAAAGCGTAAAAGTTCATATTGACAGTAAAATTTTAGAAATTAAGCAGAGGGGTCTGCAATAGAAAGTAAATTTTGAAAATAGATAATTATTGGATGACCCTTTTTATTTTTAACTACTTGAGCACGTAAATAGTACATCTTTTAAACAATAATCTAAGTGACAGTTTCCCTCCTAAGAGTATTCTCTTTTCATATAGCACCTTTTGCCCCTTCAATGGACTACTCCCCCCTCTCAAGCTTAGAAAGCGTATAAATTTAGCTTTGCAGTGAATTTTTAGTAATTAAGTAGCGGGGTTTGCAATAGCAAGTGAATTTTAAAAAAGATAATTAATAAATGACCCTTTTATTTTCACCTATTTGGGTAAATTTCTTGCCTTTGTAGGATCTCATCAAATGTCTCCAAAGCTTTTAAATGATACATGAAATTCTAAGAATTAGGTTGACCTGATAGGTCATGAGACCTGACCTAAATTAAATGAGTGTGGGTCTGAAATTTGGACCCATGAAGCATGTCTAGGTCCAGTTGGGGACCTCCCAAATCAACTCGATCTGGATTCAGTTTGTAAATGAATTTAATTTAGACAATTCTAAAATGGACCAACCCGCAGCACAGAGAAAGTAATTAGTTACTTCAAGTTTAGGAAACCGTTTGTAGTTTATAAGTTTAATTAAAAGAATTAAGTGGGAATTGAAAATTTATAATTAATTAATTAGTGGACAGATTAACAGGATCATAAGTTATCATGTGCACATTTAACATGTTGGCAAGAAAGAAATAGAAGGCCATGAAAGTTCACATACAAAAACATCCATTTACAGAATGAATAAATAGAAATAGTAAAAATAACCAGCCCAAGGAATGTCATTGCTAGGTGGGTGTAAATGTAAAATTATCATGAGAGGGGGACTTCAAATGACACACATGCCAGTAATGCACACGTGTGTGGATTTGAGCAATCCATTACATAAATGTCATTGTAGGAACACCTTGGCCAACCTAGACTCAGCCCAAGCTTGACCCTTTGCATATGGGTCAGGTCTAGATCCTGCTATGGCTCGAACCATTTAATAAATGTGTTGGCCTGTTGGACGTGAATAAAACTTTAAACCTATTGGTTTATTGGACCCAAATAAAATTTGAGGGGGTAGGGTAATACAAACCCAATCAATCCAACCTGACCATGTGCATCCCTACATGGAACTGCAATGTATCGATCATGGTAGTCCATTCATTCGTACCATTTTTAGAGACAAGCAATAGTGAAAAACCATGTGATTGGATGATCATAGCCATGTGATTAATAGGATAAAAAATGGATGGCTAAGATCAAATGGAGAAATAAAATGATCCAATCATCTTGTGATACTAACCATCCACATTCAAATGGCTAGGATAATACAATATGCATGATTTTTTGCACCATGGCTCACCTATGGTGGTATGGATGAAAAATCAAAATCATTGATTGTCCACCGTGTATGTCATCAGAAGGCTTTGGCGATACTTTGGGGACTCCCATGTCAGTACACCCACTCCATGTTAGCCACCCCCACTAGGGATTGATACCAAGACCCCAAGTGTTGAAACAAGGTATCTCCGCTCAGTATGCCAGTTGAGCTATGGATCTGGGTGTAGCTTTGGGGATACTGCCAATGTTGCATGTTAGCATCCCCACATGGGGTCATCCTGACGTGTGCAGATCTGAGCCAAATGTGAACATGCAGTCTTCTGAAATCCAGGTCATTTATCATTGGGTTGCATCTATTGGAGTAAGGTTGTCCATGGACACCTGCATTCTAATTACCTAAGAAGATGGACACCAGAGTTCTATTTTTTATTTTTTATTTGGTGGACAGTCATGTCCAGTGGACACCATTTGATGTGAGAAATGCATCCAATGAAAAATCTACATATCTTTCTCCTAATTGTACAATAACTACGATGGACGGATTGGAGACTGTTAGTACGAACGTATCAAACGGTGGAAACCTTTGAGAAATATCACGGTGCTCCGCGTGTCGAAACCAGGCCAAAATTGGATAGGGTTGGTTTAGTTTCCGTCGCGACTCAGAAATCTGTGTGTTTCGCCGCCCACTGGGTCTCATATTCTCAGTGGTATGATGATCGGAACCTTCTATGTTGTGGAGTCTATGCAATAAGGGTGGGTCACTGTAGGAAAGGTACGATGATCTATAGATGAATTTAGAACAATAAAAAGATGAATTTTAATGGATCCTGTTCAACTTTACAATCAAAGGCTGAGATCATCTCTGAAACGTGATTATAGGAAAATTTCTTATTTTTAGTATAGTAAAGAGAACATGGGCGGTTGAAATCAAAGGACCATCTCATCACCAGGGGCCAGTGGTGGCGACACATGCTGGATAATGAATCGCAACAGAGGGAAAACTAACTCAATTGCGCATGTACTTCATGCATTAGGGTTAGGGTTAAGAGATGCAAAATCTTCTTTCAGAGATCTTGCGGACACCGCGACGAACGGGGTAAATGTCCATCTCCATCGCCCTTTCAAAATTCTAGCTTTCCAGTCAAAATTAATGAAACCAATTTTTACAGTTTTAATATAGAGAAATGCTCCAGTGCTCTCCGAGCACTATAAGTTATAGTACTCCTAATTGCGTCAGTTCACTTGTACACTAAATCGGTCAATCTGAACCGTCCATTGTGTCCAGAACACATTCCATGGGCTATGATGCAAAAAATGGCTTTGACTAGGTGATCCAATCTATCCTTGATTTGGCCCTATTTTTACAGCCATCCATTTTCCAAGCCACGGATATATGGGATGGTTATAATTTCCTTTAAAACCACGCCATGATGGGTCCTACCATATAGACAATCAGTTGGTTAGTGGACTGAATGATGCTATTGATCAAACGGTTATATTTGTCAAATAAGTGTGGTATTTGCATGGTAGTCCATGAAATGTGCATTGGAGCTGATGAACAGTCTGGATCAATGGATTGAAGTGTCTCTGTGTCCCAATGCAACCAGGAGCACTATAACTTACAGTGCTCGTTAGAGCACTGGATCATTTCTCTTTACTATAAGTGAATCACATTTATGCCCACTGTTTCGCTGCATGCGGCTTCATGCACTTTTACACGGAGTACACGTGCCAACCTGGCAAGCATGTTGAACATCTGGCCCTTTGAAGTGGGCCCCACCGTGAAGATGACTATATGGAAAAATCATTCTTGTCCATTAATCCATCAGTGAAAACATGCATGTTGAATGTGAAGTACTCTAAACAACTTTATTTGAACCATCCATTCCTTCCGTATACTGGTGGCCCACCTGATGAGCGGACCACCCTGACTTTTTTTGTATCGGCCACCTTGTGCTTGGTCCAGATGACCCATTACCAGACTGGCACGTTTGCATGTAGAAATGCATGTTGGGCTAAGCAAAACAACTAAGTTAAATATTTGAAAAGACAGTAACAACAAGGTAAATTAAAACAAGACCAGATACATCCTGCATGTTGCCCTAACAAGTTCTAAGACAGCTTGGAGCTGATGACAGTAAATAATTACATCATTGCCAAGCAGACATGAACCTGAGCATTGAACACGAAGGAAACCCTAAGACAAACAACAACCAAAGCACTAAAAAGAAAAACATAGAAAGATAATATTGCATTAGAGCTTCAATGTCAAATCCGGTTCGTCTTGAGGTTGGAAGGGAGCCAAGGTCAGATCCAGCTGGGGTGACCTTAAATTCAGCTTAGAGGTCACTTCTTCTTCTTCTCGATGCCCGCCGAGCCGCAGGCTCAGATCAAGCTCTACATTGTGAGCGTTGGTTGGCGGCGTGGTCCAGTTTCCTGGGCCCATCATGTGATGTGGGGCCCTGATCCTTCTCTCAGCATTGCTTCGGAATGGGGGACGTACCACCTGGTGGTGGATTATTGGGCGGTAGTTCATCGGTGGGAAGGACGGAGTTACCGGGACCATGCGGGCCCTGGACGTGGTTGCTGTCCTGAACATGGGCCGTGGCAGCGGTGCGATTGCCATGAGCTTCCTTCTAGCATTGGCTATAGCTCTCCTCTCTCTCCTTGCCTCATATCTCTCCTGTCTGTGGGCATTGATGTGGCCACCCAAGGCCTGAGAGCAGTTGAACCTCTTAGGGCAGTAGGGACATACAAAAGGAAAGGCTCTTGCAAGGTCACCTGCGTGAGTCTTGAACTTGATTGAACTAATGGATGCTTTGTTTGCCATGGTAAACTAGGGAAGAGAAGGGCAAAGAGGAAGATGGGAAGAAGTGAAGAAAAGGGTCTTGGGAGTATTGAGTTTTTAAAGAGGGGGTTGGAGGAGTTTCGTTCCAGTGTATTTTCCTTATCTTAGGGTTTGGAATCTTATGAGGTGGAAGATAGGGTTACTTGCAACGTTTTTGGTTATTTTTAGATAGCGCATGGCATGTGTTAAGGGAGAAGAAATCAGCAAAAAAGAGTAAAATGGGAAAACCCCAAATTGAATATATGACTAGGATTTTAAAATATAAGAGAAATATGTGGGGCCCATATTGGACCCATTTGTGACTGGGTTCCTATTTGTTGTGTGGCATAAGACCTTGAAATGTTAGCCAGTTGAGTTTAATTTCACAGAGAAATTAAGAAAACCAAGTTAATTAATGGCATGAAAGCAAGTTCGAGTTTTTAAAAAAAAATTAATTAGCATTTTTGATATAGGATTTTATATCTTTTCATTTTCAATACTATTAATTAATATGCTTATGCAATTGATGCTTAAGGGCACATTTGTGATGTTTTATAAGGTAATCAAGATGTTATTTTCCACTAAGCATGGTCATTTTTCTACGCTTTTCTCTCCCCCTTTTTTACTAGTATAAATGGTCAGGTTCTTAAACTCAATGGTAATAGGAAACAAGATACTCTGGTTCAATATTAAAGACTCCAAGATAAAATTTATGATGGAAGTTCCATGTAATTCCACTAAATTATCAAAAGAAGATGAATGGAGATTGTTATAAGGCTCATTGAACTTTTATACTTTCATTCTCTCAATCTAGCTTATAAGAAATCCCAAGTTCTAATTTTTATTTTTATTTTTAAATATTCCACGTATACGAAACAAAAAATCAATGTCGAATTGATTTATGGGGGAAGTTAGTAGGCATAATTACTAAGTAAATTTGGTATCACAATATGGTACGTACATTATATGTTTTAGGGTTTGATTTGTCACATGAACCTAAAAAAAAGAAGCACTTACTAAGTAAATTATGGTATCAAAATATGGTAAATTATTATGTTTTAAGGTTTGATTTGTCACATGAACAAAAAAAGCACTTACTATGTAAATTATGGTATCAAAATATGATAAATTATTATGTTTTAGGATTTGATTAGTCACATGAACAAAAGAACAATTACTAGGTAGATTATGGTATCAAAATATGGTACATTATATGTGTAGGGTTTCAATGGTCACATGAACGAAAGAATATATTGATAATGGATAACCACCGTTGGTAGTTATAACCACCTCCATGTCGGTGTTGGGGGTTATTGCTTTATGCATTTTCTCTTTATTTTCCCCGACAAAGTAAGATTTAGCTTTTTGGACAACTTGTAAGATTTAGCTTTTCGGACAACTTGTTAGCGTGGCTATAATAATTACGGTTTGTTAGAAGTTGTCTAATAACAACGACATTCAATTTTATTTTATTTTTTGTTGGATAGATTGTTAGATGATATTTTGGACAAATATACACTTGTATAGAATGCCTTTCATACATCACACGTGCTTTTCCCCAATTTTGTAGTTTTCATTTTAAGTTACCATTGACTTACTATTATGTTTTCTAGTCACATATGTACATGTATACTAAGGGTATGGCACATGCGATGCACGTAAGAAGAGGAAGGGAGAGAGAAAAGGAAACCTACGAGCTACACACAAATGTTGAAATAAATGTTCAATGATGGATGACTCACCTCAACTTTTTCCAATTCTATGATCCACTCAAGCTTTAAATTTTCATACGTTTTGTCTAACATCTTAATATGAACCAGCACAATAGATGTATGGAATGAATGTCACATAGCCATTAAGATGGGGCTACATACAGCCTTCATCACACATGCTAAGGTTTGATTTAATGTGCATGAACAAAAATCAATTACTAAGTAAATGATGGTATCAAAATATGGTACGTTATATGTTTTAGGGTTTCATTAGTCACATGGATAAAAGAATATATAGATAACGGTTAACCGCCTGATAATTGTTATAACCCCCGCCATGTTGGGGGTTGTCGCTTTATGCTTTTTCTTTGACAAAAGCAAGATTTAGCTTTTTTGGATGTATTAGCGTGGCTATAATAATGATAGTTTGTCGAAAGTTGTCTAATAACGGTAGCATTCAATTTTTTTTGTCAGATATACCGTTAGACGACATTTTATGCAAATGTACACTGCTATGGAATGTCTTTCATACTCCGCATGTACTTTTTCCTAATTTTGTCATTTTCGCTTTAACTTAGTATTGGCTAACTATCATGTTTTTCAATCACATATGTACATATATATAAAGGGTATGGCACATGAGATACATGTAAGAAGGGGAAGGGATATTAACTAAAGAAAACATGCAGGCTACACACAAACATTGAAATAAGGGTTTAATGGTGGATGACCCACCTCAACTTTTTCTAATTCCAAGGTTCATTCAAGCTTTAGATTTTCATACTTTTTTTTGTATAATATTTTAATATGAGCCAACACAACAAATGTATGAAATGGATGTCACATAGCCATTAAGATGGGGCCACATAAACCTTTATCACACATGCTAAGGTTTAATTTAGTGGAAATGAACAAAAGATCAATTATAAGTAAATGATGGTATCAAAATATGGTACATTATATGTTTTAAGGTTTCATTAGTCACATGGATAAAAGAATATATTGATAACGGTCAACTGCCTGGTAGTTGTTATAACTTTCGCCATATCAGGAGTTGTCGTTTTGTGCACTTTCTCTGACAAAGCAAGATTTAGCTTTTTTGGACGTATTAGCTTGGCTATAATAATGATAGTTTGTCGGAAGTTATCTAATAATAGTAGCATTCAAAATTTTTTTTTGTCGGATAGACCGTTAGACGACATTTTCGGAAAACGTACACTGCTATGGAATGTCTTTCATACTCCGCACGCACTTTTTCCTAATTTTGTCATTTTCGCTTTACTTATTAATGGCTTACTATTATGTTTTCCAATCACATATGTACATGCATATAAAGGGTATGACACATGAGATACATGTAAGAAGAGGAAGGGAGATTGACGAAAGAAAACCTGTAGGCTACACACAAACATTGAAATAAGAGTTTAACGATAGATGACTGATCTCAACTTTTTTCAATTCCATGGTTCACTCAAGCTTTAGATTTTTATACTTTTTTGTATAATATCTTAATATGAGCCAACATAACAAACGTATGAAATGGATGTCACATAGCCATTAAGATGGGGCCACATAAACCTTTATCATACATGTTAAGGTTTAATTTAGTGCACATGAATAAAAGATCAATTATAAGTAAATGATGGTATCAAAATATGGTACATTATATGTTTTAGGGTTTCATTAGTTACATGGATAAAAGAATATATTGATAACGGTTAACCGCCTGGTAGTTGTTATAACTTTCGCCATATCAGGAGTTGTCGTTTTGTGCACTTTTTCTGACAAAGTAAGATTTAGTTTTTTGGACGTATTAGCTTGGCTATAATAATGATAGTTTGTCGGAAGTTGTCTAATAATAGTAGCATTCAATTTTTTTGTCGGATAGACCGTTAGACAACATTTTGGGAAAATGTACACTGCTATGGAATGTCTTTCATACTCCGCACGCACTTTTTCCTAATTTTGTCGTTTTCACTTTAACTTATTAATGACTTACTATTATGTTTTCGAATTACATATATACATGTATACAAAGGGTATGACACATGAGATACATGTAAGAAGAGGAAGGGAGATTGACGAAAGAAAACCTGTAGGCTACACACAAACATTGAAATAAGAGTTTAACAGTAGATGACCCATCTCAACTTTTTCCAATTCCATGGTTCACTTAGGCTTTAGATTTTCATACTTTTTTGTATAATATCTTAATATGAGCTAATACAACAAATGTATAAAATAGATGTCATATAGCCATTAAGATGGGACCACATAAACCTTTATCACACATGCTAAGGTTTAATTTAGTGCACATGAATAAAAGATCAATTATAAGTAAATGATGGTATCAAAATATGGTACAATATATGTTTTAGGGTTTCATTAGTCACATGGATAAAAGAATATATTGATAACGGTTAACTGTCAGGTAGCTGTTATAACCCCAACCATGTCAGGGGTAGTTGTTTTGTGCACTTTCTCTGACAAAGCAAGATTTAGCTTTTTTGGACGTATTAGCGTGGTTATAATAATTATAGTTTGTTGGAAGTTGTCTAATAATGGTAGCATTCATTTATTATTATTATTTTTTTTGTTAAATAGACCGTTAGACGAAATTTTGGGAAAATGTACACTACTATGGACTTGTAAGAAGAGGAAGGGAGAGAGACGAAAGAAAACCTGTAAGCTACACACAAACATTGAAATAAGGGTTCAATAGTGGATGACCCACTTTAACTTTTTCCAATTCCATGGTTCACTCAAGCTTTAGATTTTATACTTTTTTGCATAATATCTTAATATAAGCCAATACAATAGATGTATGAAATGGATGTTACATAGCTAATAGGATGGGGCCACATAAAGCCTTTATCACATATGTTAAGGCTTGATTTAGTGCACATGAATAAAAGATCAATTATAAGTAAATGATGGTATCAAAATATGGTACATTATATGTTTTAGGGTTTCATTAGTCACATGGAAAAAAGAATATATTGACAACAGTTAACCGCTTGGTAGTTGTTATAATCCCTGCCATGTCAGGGGTTGTCGTTTTGTGAACTTTCTTTGACAAAGAAAGATTTAGCTTTTTTGGACATATTAACCTGGCTATAATAATTATAGTTTGTCGGAAGTTATGTAATTATGTTAGCATTCAATTTTTTTTGTCAGATAGACCGTTAAACGACATTTTGGGAAAATGTACACTGCCATGGAATGTCTTATGTACCCCACATGTACTTTTCACCAATTTTGTCGTTTTTGCTTTAACTGATCAATTGCTTACTATTATGCTTCCCAGTCACATACGTACATGTATACGAAGGGTATAACACATGAGATACATGTAAGAAGAGGAAGAGAGAGAGAGAGAGATGAAAAGAAACTAGCAAGCTACACATAAACATTGAAATAAGGGTTCAATGGTGGATAATCCATCTCAACTTTTTCCAATTCTATGGTTCACTCAAGCTCTGCACTTTCATACTTTTTTTTTTCTAACATCTTAACATGAGCTAGCGTAATAGATGTATGGAATGAATGTCCCATGGTTATTAAAGTGAACCACATAAAGCCTTCATCACACATGCTCTCTAATAGACACCTTCCGCAAAAAAAGAGTAAAGATGCTGGATATTTGTATGAAAAATCTGAAAGTATGAAAATAGCCTTAGTAAAAAGCAAACTTACACTCAATGTAGGGATATATTCACCGCTAGACAATAAAAGAGATCAATTCGACAATTTAAGTCAAATCCGCCACATTTTAAGTTACTTATCGTTTTCTTTTTCTTTTTAATTGATAAAGGTGGGAGCACACCACCTGAACCTTTGTTGCTCAGTTGAATGCGAACCTTATCTTGTATCCCACAATTCCTTATCAAAATTAAGGGTTGTATTAATATTTGGAGTTAATATGGTTGGTAAGTTAGCAACACTAGTGCCTTTAGGGTCTTGCTATCAACTCTACTTTTGAGTCTAACACTTTTGAGCTCTGTATTACCTGATCTTCAATTCTCAATTTATTTTAACACATGAAATTTGAGTATACAAAAGAGTGGATGACTAACCCAATATGGGGAAAGGTTAATAGACCTGCTAAAGCGCAGATATTAATTATTGGTTGTTTGACATGATTCATCATGCCCTTCTCAATGCCTTGTTGATGTTGGGCCTTAAGGACCCAAGCTCTAACAGGGGAGGGCCTACTCGGTTTCCATAATCAAGTGCATCATTCTAATCATGCCTTCTGTAATATGATGAACCTTTCCTAGCCATTCATTTTGGTAAGGCTGTACACGAGCAAAGTTAGCTCGGTTAGCCTGCTCAACTTGACTTGAAAAAGCTTGATTCGACTCAGTTCGAAACTAAGTTTGAGATGACTCGAGTTGATTTTTTGAGCTCAAAAAAATTTCGAACTGAGTTCGAGCTTGCTCGAGCTCGACTCAACTCGAATCGAACCCAACTCGAATCGAACTCGGATCGAACCAATTCGGTGACTCGGTTACTTTGATATTGTTGTTGCTCACCAAGTATTTGATGAAACGACTCAATGAAGTGTGGCTAGTGGCAAGGAAGGTACACATATGAAAAAATACCCTTTTTTCTTGAATTTTTATGTTATTTACAAGGTGTTTGATAAAATATCTGTAAAATCATTGCTATTGTTTTACATATAGGGAGGTTTTGAAGGTGCAAACCATGTGTTTGTGAAAATGTTGCACAGGCGAACTTAGCTCGATCTTAGCTCGAACTCGGCTTGATCCGGCCCAAGCTGTTGACCGAATTGAGCTGAGCTAGCTAGTTAGGCTAGAAGACCGAGTTGAGCTAAGTTTGAGCTGGGGTCAGCAAGTGGCCGAGCCGAGTTGAGCTGTGCCAAGCTCGACTCGGTTCGACTCGTGTACGCCTCTAGATATTGGGTCCTAAGGGCCAGGCCTTTAAGAAAAGGGAAGTTTGCTATGGTTTTGAATTTGCTTTATTTTGCGAGAAGATTTATCAAGATTAGGCTAAATAGCTCATTTATCTGATAACCATGATTTTTCGTCCACGGTCCATTGATTAAGCCTTATGAAGAATTGGTTTAGATCATCATACATGTGCGATGTTTACAATATTATAAGCTTGGGATGAAATTGATCTCCTCATACCTCTCAAGGGCAATGTGAAGCTAACAATAAATTATTACCAGAGATTTTTATAAAATGCCTTTATTTACCACTTTCCACCAAATCCAAGTAAAAGGCCGTTCATTAGCTTATTTCGAATACTCTTAAGAAGTGGTAACGGTGGACAGCCATTTGAGGTGTACAGTAGTAAGTGAACAACAATACAAACTATCACAAAACGGTGAAATTAATATAGACCATTCAATACAAGGTGGTTAATGATTTGGACAGTTCATAAGTAAGTAAAAATTAAGGTATCTACACCTTCAGAAGTACATGGACGATAATCTAAATCATTTCAAAATGGTGGACAACAATTTGGACTGATTCTTCCATTAACATATGTAAATATATAATCATTTATTAAGGATATTTTTATCATTTTTAACAATCGTGAGTGACCAGTGACTTAAATCCAACGGAAAATAGTAAAATAAAGAAACTTCTAAATACATGGGTGCTAACATTTCTGAATATTGGATCACTGACTATAACAATTAAGTATCAATGTGGAGATTTAACCAAAAATTTTAAAGGATAATCAGACAATATTTATTGCAATAAACCATTTTAATAGAAATCATGAGAAATGTTCACATACAACAATATACATAGCTTTCACATAAATTGCTTACTTCACAGCCAATTGGTTTGGTCCAATTTTTGCACAATATCATCTTCATTGTATGGTCCATCTTTTGCACGGCCCAGATGCTCCCGCGAAGGGACTGATTAGCAGACATTAGAATGTTACATCTTGAAGTTAACATACAAACGTTGCATGTGAACATTTCTCGCGAGAAAATGCGCATCTGATGAGATGATAACTACAGCATGAGATGCACTGAAACGCATGCATGTACACCGGTCCAGGTGTTACCTCAAAGCTGTGATAGCATCTCCTACATTTAATCTTTTCCTTAATTAGCCAGTGATATCTTAAATTGCCTGAGATTTCTTCTCCACTTCTAACGCCACGTGTCAATATCCCAGTTCATTTAGGCTAAGAAATAGAAAACTTGAAACGGATGTGGGCTGTACTCTACCAACAGCACTAAAAGTGTATACACCATTCACCACCGTCTGATCATGGTCAGTGTTGCTGGACAAATTAACGGACGAAGGAATAGGAGCATGCTCACACCCAGATCCATAGCTCAACTGGCAGACTGAGTGGAGATACCTCGTTTCAACATTTGAGGTCTTGGTGTGGTACCGGTACTACCGTAGCTACGGTGGTACCGGTACCACTGGAAATCTTCTTTGGATTGTTTATGATACTCAAGGCGTTAAAAGCATGGTGGTTGACTCCAGAACCATTCATCGGCGATAAATGATGTAACATGATCTGGGCCGTCCATCGAATGGGAAATGCTGTATAACTTGTGTGGGCCATTACGGTTCCCACTAATGTATGGAAAAAACAGATCGTTAGAATAAATTAGCCATTGCTTGACATTAATATACCCATCTGGCCCACCTGATGACTTGGCCAACCTGATACTCAAAGCATATTAATATACATAGTGGACTCGCCTGATGAATGGACTGGATCTTGCACAGATGTACCTGGCGTGCCACGATGCAAACTGTGGAAAAATGGGTTTGGATGGCTACCCGCGCGTGTAGCCATAGAACTGCTACTCGGACCCTCGTCGGGTCCTGCGTGCATACTCAGCAACAGGTAGGCTCTACTCTTTATTTAGAGACAGCATTAACTCGCAATTACGATTACTGACTACTGATTACTCATACATAAGAAAAGAAAAATCTTAATTTTGATTCCATTAAATTTATAGAGCCCTGTGGCCCTCTTATTGATGAGTGGACCAGCCTGATTTTGGTTGTGACGAACTAAGCAATGGATCCATCTGATGGACGGCTTGGATCTTCTTCTACCGCTTGTGCCACATTGGGAATTGTGGTGGCGCGTAGACGGCTACTTTATACCTCTTGGGTCTCCTTTGATCAAATAGAGTTACTTGAAAGTTGGTTGATAGGGATGGATATCCAATCAGCACTATGTAATTTTCAGGGTGGGCCATGAAGTTTGGGCTAGACCTAGTAGACGCTCCAGATGGATTGATTACTAGGAGCTCTAAAATCTATAGTTCTCTTGAGAGCTCGGGATTATTTCTTGTATCCGTTAGCTTACAGTTAGGGGTGGGCATCGAGCCGAGTCGAGTCGAGGTGGGCCAAGCTCGGCTTGGCTTGTCCATGCTGTACTTGAGTTCAAGCTCGAGCTCGACCTTGGCCTCAAGCTCAACATTGAAGCTTGGCTTGTTTGCCAAAGCTGTCGAGTCGAGTTCGAATCGAGCTAATGGTTCAAGTCAAGTCGAGTTTACCTCGAGTCGAGCTCGAGCTTGTTGGGTGAGAGAGTAATGGATTTTGTTCTTGATCATCTTTCATTGATTCAGAAGAGAAGATAAATAGAAAAATTTTAAAGATGCATTTTACATGACACTCCCCCAAGCGAAATTCATTTTTGGTTTGACCCGGCAACTAAAACAGGGTGTAGTCCATCTTTCAACAGTCCAAAAAATCCATCTATGTGGGTCCTAAGATAGAAGAACCCTGGGTTAAAATCATCCTCAATTGTATGTTTTGAATTACCCATCATCAAGGCCATACTTTCCAATGGATAGGATTTTAAATAGACCTGGGACTACAAAAAAGTGGGACCCACTTTTATTGTCGCCACTCAGACAAAAGCGCCATTTCCGTTACCTTGCAGATGATTTGAGGACTTGTAACTGACAACATATTCAGGAAGGATATGTCTATTCATGTGAATGCTCTATACAATTTACAATTTTGGATTCAAGAGATCGTCAACACCAACATCAAACTCTTCGCTGTTGGGGTGAAAGCAAAGAGATCCCGCTTTAACTTTCTCCGCATTCCTTATAACTTTAATATATTTATTAATTGAGCTGAGTTGAGCTCGAGTTCGAGCTTCGAGTCGAGTCGAGTTCAAGTCGAGTTGAAATGCCCCTTGGTCGAACTCGGCTCGAACTTAACTCAAGTTTCAAATAATTAGCTTGATTTAGCCCGAAACGGCCATTCAAGCCGAGTCAATCCGAGCTGACTCGAGCCGAGTTGAGCGAGTTTTTCGAGCTAGCTTGACTCGTGAACAGCCCTACTTACAGTAGTGGAACAGTTGTTTTTCATGCATCCCACTGATCTTAGGATGGAAATAAATCTTAACGGCCAAATCTTCACAATGCAAAATAGATTTTTACCGCAAGGTTCTTAAAGTTTTTTATTTTACCAAATAATGCCTTAACGGTTCAAGGGGTGCTTGCCTGAGCATTGTGGGCAAACATGGTGCAATAGGTTTGTTGATTGAATCACTAGGTGGGCCATTGGCGAATTTGGATGATTTGTGTCGTGCTTGCTAATCTTATGGTGGGCCCCACCTGATGACAGGGTCCACCTATTTTTTGTTAGTCTGGTCATTATTGACAGAATCTGCATGATTTTTCATTTGCTTAATTAATATAGTGGGATGCACCTTTTATAGTACTTGAATGTTATACAAGCACAACAAGGCTTGGATGAGTGGTTTTTTATTTATTTATAATAATGTACCATAACCTCCCTATATCACATGTTGAAATATCAATTTGAGAGTTTTTTAGGCATCAAAGAAACCCTGCCAAATAAATATTTTGAGTCATTAGAGAAAACCTTGAATCCAATGGCTAGAGGCCTAACATATCTTATAACAATATTGTTAAAGTCTCTTGATATACATTGATACATCATCCTTTTACAGATTGAGCTTTTAGAAAATAGTTATTTGACCAAGTGTTAGAGATGGGCTTGTGTTATCATTTGTTGTACAAGAATGTTTTAAAAAAATTAAAACATTTTTTTTTATATGAAATCAGATTTCTCTAGAAATTTTGCAGAAAATACCCCCATGATTTTAGCCAAAATCCCCATTATTCAAATGAATTATAAAGTAATTAGATAAGTACATGATGATTAGAATAAATGAGATTTGTGTTATGAGAGTACTAAAAGTTATAGAGCTCCTGTTGGAAATTATACAGATTAATGTATTTCTGTATAATATGGAAACCGAAAAGTGCAAAATAATCAGAAATCAGGACAGGCTGAAACACGTTTGAAACGCTGTCCTTAAAGCGTTATTTGCCCCTACTCAAGTGAATTGAATATGCTAGTATGTTACAGGCAAATAGCTTCTAGGATATGACGAGCCTGGTGTGGGTCTGCGTTCAGCAAACACGAAGGCCCACCAAATGGAACTCAATTACACGCTTTCTGGCAGTATTACAATATAAAGGAAAAAATCCCAAAAGAATAAGAAAAGAAGAGAAAAACTTCTGCACTGGTCAGTTCAAATCTTCAGCTACTGGTTCAGTTGAACCGTTCTAGACCACACCGCTAGTCTGTTCTTCAAGCTAAGGTTTAAGCCTTGCTATGTTGCTGGAAAACACTAGAATATTTGAGTGGAGAGGGGCTGGCTGTCTCAGTTTGTATGGGTTTGCTGGAGTGAGTTGAGATGGATTGGAAACCCATCAGGTTCTCCTTTTATAGGCTAGGATGGGTAGGGGGTTATGGTCCAGAGACTTAAATTCCATTAAGCCCCGCCATAGCCACTTAGTCGCACCGCGACTCGCACACGTCTCGCTCCGATTCGCTCAAGGTCTCGAAGGAGCGACCCTCTGCGACACGATGCGGACGTGCGAAGTGGAAAGTGCGCCTCTATACCAACACTGCCTCACATGCCCACGCCCTCGCACCGAGCCCGAGCCCGTGCCCGTGACCGAGACCGAGACCGAGACCGAGTCCGAGTCCGAGCCCGTGCCCCTGTGCGAGCGCGCGCGCCATAGTCCACGGACTAGGTAAGTAAATATTATAATACTCCACTTCTTTCATATAAACCACAGGTTTTTCTCTTCTCTTTTCTATGTGGGACTATTGCAAAAAACCCATAGAAAAGTGTTTTTTCAAAACAATTTTTTTTTAAATTTTATATTATATTATATTTTATTATTAAAATATTTTTATTAAAATCAATTTTTTGCAACAATCCCCCACTTGATTTTTTTATTAAAATATTTTCTCGGTTAAACAGTACTGCCAGAATAATTTGCTTATATGCATAAAGAAAGATATCTTTCGATTTTAATCTTTCCTTAGTGTAAGTATTTCAAAACTCTGTCGAAATGACTGGTAGCCGCAGCTTTGAACCAGTTATTCTTAGATAATAGAATTGGAAATACCACACACATATTCGCTATGTGTTTGTTAGAGTTCCCACAATCTTGCTCAGCACAATTAATGGCCATGTGCTTATCCTAATTCATGAACGATCCCGAGAGAAAAACTCCTAACTCTCATGAAAGACGGTACCATCTCTACGTTCATATAGGTGAAATCCTTCCAGTATCTCTGTTACTATAAGATACTTGTCCTTATAGACTGGATTTCATTAAGAGTTCTAAGACTCAACCCTCTATCGTAACGCTCAACACTTATCTATTATGGATGAGGTTTTATAATTTTAGTACCGAAAAACTTTCCACATATCAGTGACTTGTTCTTACCCATTAAACCTAAAATTAGAGATTTTCTGACTTTAGGTTGGGTTACCATCACTGGTGGAACTTTGGTTGAAGAGTTTCAACCCCATCTCTCTAGATGTAGCCTTTACTACCTCTCTCGGTAGAGGTTTAGTAAAAGGATCTGCTAGGTTATTGCTTGATTTCACATAAGAAATAACAATGATTCCATCTCGAATAAATTGTCTGACATAATCATGTCGAAGACTAATATGTCTAGACTTACCATTATAAGTCCCACTATAGGCTCTAGCTAATGTGGCTTCACTATCACAATATAGTGACACAGCCGATATAGGCTTTACACAGAAAGAAATTTCTAATAGAAGATCCCTTAGCCACTCAGCATCTTTGCCTGTTGCAGCCAGGGCTGTAAATTCTGACCCCATAGTTGAATGCGTTATGCAAGTCTGTTTCTTGGATCCCCAAGATACAGCTGCACCTCCTAGGGTGAATACCCACCCTGTAGTAGACTTGTTGTCCCCTGCACTCGATATCCAGCTCGTATCGGTATATCCTTCCAATACGACAGGAAACTCTGAATAGAATAGTCCTAAGTCTTTGGTTGCTTTTAAGTAACCAAGGACTCTACTTATTGCATTCCAGTGTTCAACACTGGGGTTACTTGTAAACCTACTAAGTTTACTCACAGCATATGCGATATCAGGTCTAGTGCATTGCATAGCATACATAAGACTCCCTATAGCACTCGCATATTCTAATTGTGCAACTATTCTTTCAGTATTTTCTTTTAGCTTAATACTTGGATCAAATGGGGTCTTTGCTTCTTTTATATTTAGATGGTTAAACTTGTTTAGTATCTTCTCAATATAATGAGATTGACACAAGGCATAACCCCCACAATGTTTTTTAACTTTGATACCAAGAATGGTATCAACTTGTCCAAGATCCTTCATTTTAAATACGGAAGATAGAAATCTTTTTGTTTCAGTTACACCTTCCATTTTATTACTTATTATTAACATGTCATCAACATACAGACAAATAATAACAATGTATCTATCATCTACTTTAGAATATATGCATTTGTCAGCTATATTATGCATGAAACCATGAGAAAGTATTTTGGAATCAAACTTCTCATGCCACTGTTTTGGTGCTTGTTTTAATCCATACAATGATTTGACTAATCTACATACTTTGTTTTCATTTTCCAGTAGAACGAATCCTTCAGGTTGTTCCATGTATACCTCCTCGTTGAGCTCACCATACAGGAATGCAGTCTTTACATCCATTTGGTGGATGTGAAGATGATGTATTGAAGCTAACGCAAATAATATCCTAATGGATGTTATCCTAACTACAGGAGAGTAGGTGTCAAAGTAATCTATCCCTTCTTTTTGTCTAAAACCCTTAGCTACTAGTCGAGCTTTAAAGGTTTGGATAGTCCCATCTGTGTGATATTTCTTTCTAAATACCCATTTACAACCTATGGGTATAGAGCCTGGAGGTAAGTTAACTAGTTTCCATGTTTGATTTGATAGTATGGATTCCATTTCATCATTTATAGCTTCTTTCTAGAAAGCTGAGTCTCTAGAGGATATGGCCTCTTTATATGTTTTAGGATCATCTTCTATAGTCATTACTATAGGTATTTTTCTTATAACATTTTCTCTATCTCCTTCTACAAGATGGAAAATGACACGTTGTGAGTCTATATAGTCATCTCCAAGACTCTTCTCTATTCTTGTTCTTTGACTCTTACGAGGTTCAATAGGAGCTTCCACTATCTGTGGAGCTGTGCTATCTGGTTCTCTATTAGGAGTTTGGATTTCATTATCCTTTGACTCCAAGGATAGTGAGTTCTCAAAGAACTCAATATCTCTTGATTCTATTATTGTATTAGACTTTATGTCTAGAAGTTTATAAGCTTTACTATTTTGTACATACCCTACGAAGGCACACTTAATAGCTCTTGGTCCTAACTTAGTTATTTTTGGATCAAAGGTTCTGCAATATAAAAGACACCCCCCACACTTTTAGATATCCTAGGTTAGGTTTTCTACCTCTCCATGTTTCATATGGAGATATTTTATATTTTTTAGACGGAATTCTGTTTATTATATGATATGCTACAAGCAGTGCCTCTCCCCATAGACTTAGTGGCAACTTTGCTCTTATCAGCATTGAGTTGACCATTTCTACTAATGTTCTATTCTTCCTTTCAGCTATTCCGTTTTGTTGAGGTGTATATGGCGCTGTACATTGATGTACCAGTCCATATTCTTCATAGAAGTTATCGAATTCATTGGAGAAGTATTCTCCTCCTCTATCGCTACGGAGAATTTTTATTTTCTTATTCAGTTGATTCTCCATTTCTGCTTTATATATTTTAAACATGCTTAATGCTTCATCTTTACTTTTTAAGAGATACACATACACATACCTAGAGCAATCATCTATAAAGGTTATGAAGTACCGTTTACCTCCACGAGTAAGAATGCCGTTTAACTCATAGATGTCACTGTGCATAAGATCCAGTACTTGAGACGATCTTTCAACACTTGGAAAAGGTTTCTTTGTCATTTTGGATCTTATGCACACTTCACATTTTTCGGTTTCATTATCTGTGTATGAGATTAAACCATTCTTAGCCATGAACTTCAACGTACTATACCCTATATGGGCTAGTCTATCATGCCACAGTCCAGCGGATTTAACGATATACGTAGAAGTGCTACTTTCATTCAGAGAAAACTTAACAATTCCATTACAAGCATATCCCTTTCCGACAAAGTTTTTATTTTTAGACAGAATCAGTTTACCTGACTCATACACCACCCGTATGCCTGGTTTTCCTAGAAGATCCCTAGAAACTAAGTTTCGCCTCATGTCTGGGACGTGCAGTACATTAGTTAGAATCACTTTCTTTCCAGAGGTGAATATCAGTTCGACAGTTCCTTTGCCGACGACCTTCGATCGGACTTTATTACCCATTTGGACTTCTTAACCATCGGTCAATTCCTCATAGATTTTGAAGGCTGATTTGTCGTAGCACACATGTACAGTAGCGGCAGTATCATACCATAAACCTGGAACTTTGCCTTGGATGGTATTCACCTCAGTGATCATAGCCACAATATCGCATTCTTCTACTGCACTTGCCTCTTTTTTAAATTTGCGATAGCGGCATACTCGAGCATAGTGCCCGATTTTTCCACAGACATGGCATGGGCCCTTGAACTTTCCGTTCTTCTTTTGGGTGTTCTTCTTAAATTTTTCTTTATTAGGTTTCAGGGAATCGTCCTTCTCGGGATGTTTGTTATTAGTGTTTTCTACAGCATGTACCTTGGATGAGGTATTCTCGTTATCATTTTTTCTATCGCGGTTACGGGATTCTTCCTCAATCCTGAGGTGTTTCTGGATTTATTCAGTGTATAGTCCTCGATTTTATGCAGTAACTTTTTTCTATAGTCTTTCCACATCGGTGGCAATTTGGCGATTATAGCCCCGACTTGGAATGATTCAGGAATATCGATTTTTATCGCTTTGATTTTGTTTACTATTAGCTGCAATTCTTGGATTTGGGGCAGCAGTGGTTTATTATCTATCATGCTGAAGTCAAAATACCTGGCAATGAGAAACTTGTTGGTACCTTCTTCTTCAGCCTTGTATTTGAATTCCAGAGCGGCCTAGATCTCTTTAGCTGATGACGTCTGTTGGTACAGATCGTACAGGCGGTCGGAGAGAGCGTTCAAAATGTGTCCTCGACACAAGAGTTCATCTTCGGCTCTTTTGATGCGGGCAGCTACTTGTTCAGGTGTGTCTTTGTCAGATGCTTCAGGTAGTGCTTGCAAATTTGGATCTAATATGTAATAGATCTTCAGTGCCGTCAAGAGAAATTTCAGCTTGTCTTGCCATCTTGTAAAATTGGTTCCATCGAACCGATCAAGACGTATCAAGTCCTGATTCATCAACTTGATGGATGAAACACTGTCGGCTTCCATCAGTAAAATAACGCTTTAAGAATGTTGAAAATTATACAGATTAATGTATTTCTGTATAATATGGAAACCGAAAAGTGCAAAATAATCAGAAATCAGGACAGGCTGAAGCACGTCTGAAACGCTGTCCTTAAAGCGTTATTTGCCTCTACTCAAGTGAATTGAATATGCTAGTAGGTTACAGGCAAATAGCTTTTAGGATACGACGAGCCTGGTGTGGGTCTACGTTCAGCAAACACGAAGGCCCACCAAATGGAACTCAATTACACGCTTTCTGGCAGTATTACAATATAAAGGAAAAAATTCCAAAAGAATAAGAAAAGAAGAGAAAAACTTTTGCACTGGTCAGTTTAAATCTTCAGCTACTAGTTCAGTTGAACCGTTCTAGACCACACCACTGGTCTGTTCTTTAAGCTAAAGTTTAAGCCTTGCTATGTTGCTGGAAAACACTAGAATATTTGAGTGGAGAGGGGCTGGCTGTCTCAGTTCGTATGGGTTTGCTGGAGTGAGTTGAGATGGATTAGAAACCCATCCAGGTTCTCCTTTTATAGGCTAGGATGGCTATAGGGTTATGGTCCAGAGACATAAATTCCATTAAGCCATTTCTAGCTGTTGGAAAACTAGCCGTTTTATGGCCGTTTTTTTACTGTTGTGCATGGACCATCAAACTGCTGCATGCTGACTGTTGTGAGACAACAGCTAGCCATTTTCTAGCTGTTGGGCTAGCCATGCAGCAGTTACAGCTATACCCTGCACTAATGGCTCAGCTGTTATAGTTTTTGCTACAACAGCTCTTTTCAGTCCCTCTATTTATACTGAGAGATTTCTCTCTCAGTCCTTTAGTTTTTCTACTAACTAGCCACCCGCCATAGCCACTTAGTCACACTGCGACTCGCACACATCTCGCTCCGGTTCGAAGTGCAAAGTACGCCACTAGCGCCTCTACTGCCTCACATGCCCACGCCCTCGCACCAAGCCCGAGCCCGTGCCCGTGACCGAGTCCGAGTCCGAGTCCGAGTCCGAGCCCGTGCCTGAGCTCGTGCGCGAGCGCCCGCGGGTGTTCCAGTGCACGCAAGGTCCATAGTCCACGGACTAGGTAAGTAAATATTATAATACTCCACTTCCTTCATATAAACCACATGTTTTTCTCTTCTCTTTTCCATGTGGGACTATTTCAAAAAACCCGTAGAAAAGTGTTTTCTCAAAACAACTTTTTTTTTTTATATTATATTATATTTTATTATTAAAATATTTTTATTAAAATCAATTTTTTGCAACAGCTCCTAGTTGCATATGAACATTTGGACAGTCAAATGCACCCATGCACCCCATTCATTAGGGCCAAGGCACTTTCATGGGCAACCATGCAAACATGCCACCAGCATGACAAATATTAACCACTCGATCGATGGGCTTTAATATGGACGGTCAAGATTGTTTATACAATAACAGGTCCAATCAACAATTTGCCCCATCTATTTCCTAGGCCACATTATGGATGCTTACATTTCTAGGTAATCATTACGCAATCTTAGCCATTCATCCATGGACTGGAAAACAGATGGCTATTTTTTTTTTTTTTTTTAAAGACTCAATCAAAGATGAATTGGATTATCCAATCTGTGCAATTTTTGCATGCTAGTCCATCAAATGTGTTCTGAATTCAGTAGACAAGTCAGATTAATCAATTGAACTGTCCACGTGAAAAATGAAACTAGGAGTACCATAACTTATAATGCATTTGAGCATTTCTAATAAATAAAATGAGAAGAAAGGGTAAAAAAATCATTAAATGGAAAAGCTAGGTAAGGAAGAGTTAATATGCATCACTTAGGGAAAATCAGTCAGAGACTCTGAGCTTAAAATAAATCCTCACTTATCTTTTGTAACACATGGGCCATGTACAATAAACATTTCATCACTTCAATTTTGAATTTCTTCCATAGTCCCACACACGCATAGACCCTTCACACATATGACCTGTCACACGTGTAAAGTCTAGGAAGCATACATTGGGTGGAGCCCCACAACCGTGTGGATGGATGGATTTGACAAAAAAAAAAAAGGTGGCCACTCCGAGGAAAGCAATGGATGGTCTGAGGAAGTTGCCAACCGTGGACATGCAATGTACATCCATGGCCCACCAGATGAGAGAACCAGCCTGATTGAATTGGCAAAACCTTCTGCACGGTGGGGAACACCCATGCATGCAATGTAGGGTAGCGGATTGGGTCCTGCCCCCACCTGGACCGATTCCTTTGTGAGGCACTCCGGGATGTATGGCTTTTGTCCACGCCGTTCATAAATTTTTCCATATCAGTTTAGGGTATGATCCCAAAAATGAGGTAAATCCAAAGCTTAAGTGGACCACACTGTGGGGATTGAAAACCCACCATTAAAAACTTTTTGGGAGCGGTAGAAGTTTTGGATCAAGCTGATATTTGTTTTTTCTCTTCATCTAGGTCTATGTGGCATTATGAACAGTTTGGATGGAAAATAAACATCACGGTGAGCCCTATGAATATTTCAACGGTGGCCGTCATTATCACCATAGCTTACTTTGGTGTGGTCCACTTGATCCTTGGATCAGCCTCAATTTTGTACTCATATTTCCTAAAATGATCAGGAAAAATGGAAGAACCGCATGGATGAAACGTACACATCATTTCGACCCCACAGTGCCCGTGCATGGACCGATTTCCGTCCGACCCAATCCGCTTCCGCCGTCTAGCAGCGCGTGTGGTGCTCGTCAGGAGTACCTTTTTTTTTGCCCTTGGAGAATTTCTAACCGCAAACGCGTGTAAGGCCATCACATCTACATGCAAACAGACGTGATAATGTGGAAAGTAGGCGTGAATGGACCACACCAACCAGATCTTCTCTGATCGAAATCAGAGCATTTTTTGAATCCTCAGGAGGCCATGATGTTCGAAATGACTCCTCAGCCATCCATTTGTTTTATCTCACTGTAGCACACCTGAGAAGTAGCAACCAATTTCTAGTGAAAAGAATTAAGACGCAAGAAGTGTGATGGCCCATCTGATGAAAAGCTCAGATCTATTGCATACTGGCACGCGTGCCTGCGTCTAGACACGCCCGGCTCCTCCATACGCCTGCGCGTATGGTTAGAAAAGCAACCTTACTTAAATGCCCCTTTTTACGTGGGTTCCCTGAACTGAAAAATGTCAGACAATTGCCTAAAGGTACCGAATAACGTCACATGAAAACCTCAATCCTTCCATCGATGTGGATTCCCGCCTGAAACAGGTAGGTTTCCTATAATACATCGCGTATTATTAACAGTGTACATCGCGGTTTTATCCTTTGGATTTTAAGTATCTTTCCATGATCCAAACCGCTTATATGATGAGGAGCCTCACCATAAAAAATGAATACATATTGAAATATTTCAACCGTTTGATCATTTGACACTTTACCTTTGAATATAGATGTTTTGCTTAACCTGCGAATAATCAAAGGTATGAAGCATTCAATCTCAAAAGTTTGTTTTGCATATCTCTAATCAACGGTAATTACTATCATATAAACGGATTAGGTCATTGAAAATGATCACCATCCATCAGCTATAGTTGTGATGTATCCAAGAGCAATATGTCGGGATGTATTCTAGCAAACAGGTTTCACAAAACCACCTTAAATCATTATAAATGGCCGAAAATGCAACACCCCAAAACCAGTGATTTTCCATTCTCCATAGTCCTTCATTTTCCTTTTGATTCAAGTCCTCTCCCTCACTCTCCCCATGGAAAACGAGGTAGCTCTTGCGCGAGCCAAGGTCAGCACAAAAGGGCCTGACCCAAAGAGAAAATATGCCCACAGGAGCCAGATGGGAGCCCTAAGCGCTCCCTGCTTTTGCACCAAGAAGCTGAAGAACTTGAATTCCAGCAACAACCACGCTTCTGGCTCCGGCGAAAACCTACCGGAGTCGATGAAGGAGCAATATCAGCATTCTATACATTGTGAGAAGCACAACCCAATCACACGATCTGTGCATGGGTACGGGCTGCTCCACAGGACGAGCTCGATGCCATTAACGACATCCATTATGGTGCCGTCTCCTTATGTCCGGCCTGCACAATCAGAAGGCAGCTCCACCGAGATGGGGCCGGTGAAGAAGGTGAACCAACCAAAGCTGCCACCACGGAGGCGGCGGGAGACCAAGCCACCAGGCGACAAAAAAGGCACAGCTAGTGAGGAGTTCAATGAAGTGTCGAGCATGGATGTGGTGAAGCGAGATTTCGATCTCAATTTGCTACCACCCGAGTACGAAGAATGGAGTTGGATCTAGCATCTCCTTTTTCACACTTGGCTTCCATAAAAGACTGACGTGTTCGGAGAGTTAGGGTGTTTGTAGTCCATCAATGTGGTTTTCTGCTTTCTTTTGTGTGTTTTGGTTTGTTTGGGTCTTTCCTTGTTTGTTGGTTTCAACAATCTTTTCATGTTTCAGTGGAAATTAGGTCGCTTTGTCTGTCCACCATACATCTGAATGGCTGTTACTGTTAGGTGAATGAACTGCTAGTTATGTGCATGTTATGAAATATAAGGTAGTTTTGTGCGGAATACCTTGAATGCCTTCTCTGTCTCTTTAAAATGGTGAAATGATATGTGATAATGAAAATAACAAAGAGAAGTGAAAGCTTGAGGTAGGTGGCCAAGAGAAGGAATTGTTAGGGATTTATCGGCTTCATATTAACAATGGGGATTTATTCCGTGATGAATGGACACCAAGCTGTCAAAGAGACAATCAGACCCACTAAGTAAATTGAATTTATCATCTTTAATCGATTAAAAGCTCAATAAAAAGCTAATAATGTCTCATGTATTGAATCACTTTCCATTGAGAGGCTGCGCTTAAGGAGGATGATTGAAAAGAATGCGTCGATTTTCATAAGAAACCAACCCCAAATCGCTCTACGTAAGTGGGCCTCGCAACCACCAACATGCAAATTGAATGGATATTATATGCAAGTTAATCGACGGAAACCGAGAGCTAGGTTTTATCGTCTTTGCTCGGTAAGCAAAATAACTTCTACATATTCCTAATTCCGACAAGATATCGACAAAAAAAAGGGGGCGAATTTACATTAAACACCTAGAATGATATTTCGTCGATCATCATCTATCCCCTTTGAATGCAAATAATAATTTCTTCTACAGTGACCGTTGGTCATTCTTTCGGTGCGAGCGAAGTGTTTCTATATGAAGAAAGAGTGGTAAGTATCCCTGCAATGCTGGATGACTAACGCTACGTAACGGTATTAACGAACTGGTTATGACTAACGCTGCGTAACGGTATTAACGAACTGGTTATGACTAACGCTGCGTAATGGTATTAACGAAATGGTTATGACTAACGCTGCGTAACGGTATTAATGAATATGTGGTAGTTTTGTGCAACATAATTTACATATGTACCACCTTTCACCTAGCCCTAATTAAGCCTTCGGAAGCAACAAAAAAGTTGGAACTTCAATGATAACAAAACAATAGAAAAGATTGAAGTTTAATTCTAACAGATTACTTGATCGCTTATCAGCAGCCTTACCAGATTGGTTAATTAGCTGTCTTTTTCTATATAAGTTGGTTCCTTCAGACTATAGGTACATCCAGCTTAAGGGAGTCGGTGTTGGCCATCGAAGAATATTTCACTTACATATGGCTGTAACAAGAAATGTACGAATAGGACCCTTAATTTCTTTCTGTAAATGAGAGTTCTATTAAACAAAAAACAAATTAGATAATCATAGATTATCGATTTTTCACTAAGGTTTTATTTTTCGACTTAACTAGTGAATCGGATTTCAAATTTTGTGTTTAATCAAGAGGAAATTGAAATTAATGATCTTTCCTAGTATTCATAATGAGGAAGCATCCCTCAAACTACAATTATGGTTTCTCTCAAGTCCATTTTGATGATCGGAACATTGGAAAGGAAATGCAATTTGATTATTGTAACCAGATTAATTAGACTGATAATCACAATTCAATTTGAAAGTGCATCCAACATACCGTTTTTTTCATCCAAACATGCCCTAAATTTAGCTAAGAAAATCGATAATCATATCATCCCCTTGTGCACAAATGTAAGAAGAGTTCACTCTTGGAACATCATAAGAGATCCATGATGTGGCTTTTAGTCCTTAAAAATTCAGGCATAGTACAATTCAAGCCACCTGAGTTAAACCGAAATTATATTGGAGGATTTAAGTGTGATTTTGATATAAATAATGAAATTTATGGCAAAAGAAAGAGAAAGTATTAATGCAAATGAGCTTCATGATGAACGGTTAATGACCTACTATAGCTGTTGAACCTGGGTCATGGTTAGGTGATCCAAACCGTTGATCGAAGCTTAGGTTGGCTGCCTAGAACATCTTCAAGATTGGAAGATCCTAACTTTTGATCAATAGGACATGTAAACAATGGTTAAGGAAACTGTCCATGATCAAAGTTTGAAATATTCCGATATGAGAGATCTATTTTTCGTTTTTGGGTATTTTCATCCATGGTGAGGCCCATCATATAGACGGTTTGGATCATTGAAACAAGGCCCAGATCCAACGGCTATAGTTCCCAAGTGTCTTACCACAATAGCAAAGCTCCTAAAAAAAACGCTTAAGCATGCTGCCATAGGGCATCTTTTGCGTGCTCATTTGATTTTGAAATGATTACCTGAAATCTGGTCAGATATGGCCATTAATTTCCAGCTCAAAATGTCATTCATGCAAACAACACTAGTAACTGTCTCTCTCTCTCTCTCTGGCGTTACAAATTTTCCAGTTCAATTGAGAGGAAAAGAGACTGTGAAAAGAAGAAGAAGAAGAAGAAGTACTAGCTATAGCGTTTCCTAGCATTCACAATGAGGAAATAGCCCCTCAAATTGCATTTTATTGATTTTGAGCCCAACTGGAAAAGCATAGTTCTATAAACTCGCACTCAACTGACTCAAATTAACTTGGCGAACTCGGAAGTGGGGTTACAGGCACTGCTGTTGCTTTACATAGTTCCAAAGCATGGAAAAAACTCTACACGACTCAACCGAGTCGACTCGACCAGATTTCGCAAAGCAAAGACTCAAGAAGAACTTGATCTGGTCATGACTCAGTCAAAACTAGAGAAAACTTAACTCGAAAAAATAAAAAGACAAAACTCACAATCCGGTTGAATCTTTATTGCATTTTAATCGGGAGAAGTAGTCAGATTTATTTGTAAAAGTGGGGCCCATTTCCATCAATCCAGACCTTTAGTCTATTGGACCCCCGTTGGATGGGCCCAGTCCCCAAGAATCTGCTCCACCGGACAATGCTATCCTTTTCAATGTTTGGATCTTCAAATAGATGGGCCGAAAGAGAAAGGGAAATTAACCGGGGAAAATGTTTTTACCATATTGTGGTGCAATCGGTTTCTTGTAGGCCCCACTGTCACTGTCATGTGTCGATGAAATCTAATCCCACTGCCAGTCCCACCTGCCCTTGATTCTCATAGAGGACCCACCATGTTGTGTATATATGCCAATCTATCCATTGATATGAAACATCTGCCCAAGGTGATGGTACACCTCGAAAATCAGGTCATTCGGATACTTGGGTCAGGTCCAACGAGAATCAAGGGTGGGCGTCTCCTCTCAAATTTCCCACTTGTGTGGCCCACCTGATTCATTAATTGCCTTGATTTTTGGGCCATTGATAAATGGGGAAGGGTCCGAGTGGATGTCATCAACGCATTACGGTGGGGCACACAACAACCGTCTGCACTATATTATCATGACATTATGGTGAATATATATGTTTGGACTAGACAATTTCAAATTGACGCAGGGTAGGATGTAACGAGGGCGATCACCATCTTACCTTGAATCTACGAGGTACTTTTGAATTTACAAGAGAAAATTGTAAATTCACCAGGAGAAATAGATTTTCTAAGAAGTTTTAATTGATAGATTGAGTGAATCCTAAAAATAAATTTAACAACTTTCAAATAACCTTAAACAAACACTGAAAACATAACCAAAGAGTTCTAGTCAAATAAGAAAACAAATTTCAAAAAATATACAAATTTCCACCACCCGCAAACCTATCGAGTCAATAGGTCGAAACAACAAAAAAGTATCTAGATATTTAAACCCGAAATTTTGTGAATTTCAACCTATCGACCGATCAAACTATATATGCTGATATTTTGTCGATTTCTCCTTAGGCTTCTTTCAATCAATGTGTGTTAGGGACGTGTTTAATCTCCGTTCTACATCAGACCCCTTCACTTGAAAAATAAAAAATAAAAATCGTCCTCATGTTCTTCAACGGACTTGGTTTACAATACGCAATCAACTTCGGGTGTCGATAACATCTTCCTTGTACTCTACAATAAGCTTCTCTGATATAGATGAATTTCCAAAATGATTGCACAAACATAAGTTATGCTAGATGGCCTAGAGATTTGTGATAATTTAGGATTGTCCAACATCATCATGGAGACGAACTCTCCTATTATAGGAGATGCAATGTCTAATCCATTAGCCCCATGCCCTTGGGACATCTGGTACTGATTGGGAATTATTCAGAGAAGGCGGCTATCCCTTAACCTCAAGATATCTCATTACTTACACGAAGGCAATGCAATTGCAGATGGGCTAGCGAGGATGGCCAGTGATGGATGCCCCTATAGGGTTTATCGGAATCGAGCGGACCTTCGAAGGCTAATAAGGGGTTCATTAGCCATAAACAATGCAAGGATAGGGGTTGTTAGGGGGAAAAAAAAAAAGCCCGCCTAATCGTGGCTCCCTTTGATGGTGGGTGGAGGATTCCTAGAATGACAGTCGAAGGGATTTCCACATTACCCCTCTACAACGCCCTGGATTTCGGGGAGCCGAATAGATATTCGACTCCCGACATCCCGGGTGCCACTTATGCTTTGCGGAAGCGGAATTTTATAATTCGTTTTACCTGGCATTTAAGCAATTTGTAGAATTAAAATAGATTATGCGATATACCTTGGAATAAACATAAATTTAAATGCAAATAAATCAGTTGAAAAGTGAAATATGTCTATCCAGAGTACAAGACTACAACTGAGAAAAGTTTACAGTTCTAAAAATACAAATGTACAAAAATAAGCTTACCCTATGGTCCCATCGCTGGCCCTATAACAACTACAGTGGCCCAATTGATGCCTCGTCCAACGCGTCGGATTCTTAGTATCTGCATCTATGAAAGTGTCTGGTTGGTATTTTAAAACACCATCCCAGAGTGGGAGTGAGTGATCAACTCAGTGGGTTTCATTAGCAGTACGTCACACAAGTTATCAATTCCATAGGAGCAATTAATGAAAAGCATATAAATACAAAGTTCATATCTACTCTTTTTAATGCATATGCATGTCATTATGATATGATGCATGCCTTCGCCATCCAACACTCCCTCGAGCGACACCATCTAACATTCGCAATGCCAAACACTCCCTCAGTGCGACCTTAACTGTCAAGTCATCAAACTAACTAATGCGATATGATGTAAATATATTAGCTAAGTATTTAGTTACGTTCATTCATCTAGCAGTTTGGAAAAATCAGGACACTATCGGAATCAATGCCCTATCCCGATCACGGGGTCTAGGCGGCCGCGGCAGCCTTGCGTCTGCGATCCTTGATCCTTTTGAGTTCGTCACTCCTAGATAACACATACGAAGACGGATTATAAGCTGAATTATTCGCAATCACTACAGGGAGGCTCATCACCCTAGCGTAGGCCGATAACTCGAGCATAGTATCTCATTCCACCATGTCCAGCTCATGAGGCGGGTTTGTATCTTAGATTGCTCACAGTTACTACAGGGAGGCTCGTCATCCCAATGTAGGCCGATAGCTCGAGCATAGTGTTTCATTCCACCATGCCTGGCTCATGAAACATGTGGATCGCATCATAATTATTGTTAGTGGGTGCTACATGGGCGTAGGGTGTCTCAGGTTCAACAAGCGTGATCATACATAGTTAACAAATATGGTTGGTCAATTAGTGGGCCAATTTGTTCAATTCAGGCGAATTACAGGACATCCGACATTAGGCATGAGCAACCCGCGTAGTCTAACTACTGCCAACTACCCGTGTTCGACCTAAATTAGTCAAATTGGTAGCTAGGCGGCCCAACCAATGAGGCTGCCCATGTGAGTCTTAAAATTTTGCTGGCCAACCCGGAAAACGAATTAATTATCTAACATATCATGGGAAATCATAATTACTCTTAGTCATAGAAAAATTTAGGCATGCGTATCTATAAGTGTAGGCATTCAACATAATCAAAGTATATTAATGACATGCGGGCACATTTTTCCCAAATCGTTGCAGATTTGGGGGTCAATCAAAAATCAATTTCATATCATCAGAAATTGAAATGAGGAAGGGCAGCAATTCAATATCTTAACCTAGTCTAGCATGAAATCAAGTAATTTATTATTCTGGACATGGATAAACTAACTTAAAGAGAAATAACTATCAATGAATTTCTCGTTAATCAACATGAAAAGCGAATTTTACACCCACAACCATTAACTTCAGCCTAGGTTCGACAATTGCTCACCTAAAACTAATTGTCCGCACCTAAAAATGGTTTGACGGTTTGGAATGCCACTTATACGGTTCCGGTCCAGCGGATTAGCGTATCGATGCCTTCCAATGACAGAATTAGCTTATAAGGGTGCATGCACAAGATTTTATGATGCTGAAATTTGGAGAGGTCTGGTGGGTTACCTTTCTATCGCCGGTGGACTGCTTTTACGGTGGCAGAGTTGTGAGCTCCAACATGGGATTGTGGTAGGAGAGGAAAAATTTTCAAATTCCAACTCCTTAGGGCTCCCTCTCTCTCTCTCTCTGTACTCTCTCATCTCTCTCTCTCTCTTTCTTGCAGTAAAATTCGTATGTGAAAGGGAGAGATTTTGGGACTTATATAGTCTGGAAATTTGTTTAAATGGCCCTAGGAACTCTTGTTTTAACATATATACCCCTAGTGGGTAGATTTCTAATCCCTGAGGCCATCCCAATGGCCCCCTAGCCTATCTGCGTTATGTAATAGGTGTCCCATAGTCAGATGAATGGTTGTCCCAAATTTGGTGGCAAATGGATGAGTCAATTGATCGCAGAGGCTCGATTTGCGATCAATGGTCATCAATGTTCAATCAGGGTGTCAGTTATATGGATATAAGTAGGAAAATATCCCTGGCTCATGGCCCGAGTTTGATTACAATTCAACGGTTGGAATGTCACAACTTCGCCAAAGAGTGGAAGATCTATTTCACTTAAGTTTTCAGATTTTAGCCTAGAAGATATGTGCGTTTCGAGCACTTGGCTTCCAACCTAAGTTGATCAATTCTTGCCACTTTCTTGGTTCGCCACTCACAATAGATGTTAAGCCCAGTGAAACGGATATTATTATATAATTTCGGAACTAGTGGGCCACTAACGAGCGGTCTGGAGCTCGTTTGGGTAATTGGGGCATTTTTTGAATGATTTTTTTTTTTTTTTGATATAATAGAGTGCAATCAAATTCTAATGTAACTGACAACCAATCCATATTCCAAACAGAAGTTCCATGAATTCTGACAACTAGAATGAAAAGGGAAACAGAAATGGTCTGAACCAATAGTAAAATTTTCTAAACTAAAAGTAACATAGTAGATGAACTCACTAAGCACCCTTCTCTGCTTTTGCAGTGGTTGCAGCAGCCTGCCCACGGAGACGACTAGTCCTCCTTGCAGCGATGAGACCAACCTTCTGGCCAAGCGGGGCATCGCGACGGACAGTGCTGGCGTGCCCAATGTGTTGGTGGTTACCACCACCATGGGGATGCTCCACTGGGTTCATGGCCACACCACGGACCTTAGGCCAATAGTTCCTCTTTACCCTATATTTGTGGTATGCATTGCTTGCCTTGAGGAGGGGCTTCTCCGTTCAGCCCCCACCTGCAACCTGGCCAATCATGGCACAACATCCACTTGGTAAAATTTTCTTGGCCACGGAATGAAGCTTAATCCTACTGGTGCCGTTATCGGGATTATGACTAATCACAATCACATAATCTTTGGACGCCCGAGTAAACACGCCACGATCACTAACATGGTGCTCGACGTTGCAGACGACGGCACCCTTGCGAATAGAACGAATGGGGAGGACGTTGCCGATGATGAGATTGGCCTTCTTGCTGTAGTACACAAACTGACCAGTGTACATCCCTTTAGCGGCAACGAAGAGCTCCTTCTGGTGCTTATAGCGGAACAACTGGCGGAATGTGACTCGGGTGAGTGGGGGGCCTCGGCTCGAGTCGTGAATGATTTCCGTCACGACGCCCTTTAGGTAGCCGTTGCGCTTGCCGAAGCCCAGCAACTGGAAGCGGGCCAGACCCTTGCGGTGGTGGGTGTGGGACTTAAAGACGGAGCCGGCACCCTTACGCTGGGCACGGATCACTCGCCCCATCTAGGATGAATGGTGGAGATCTTAGGGTTTTAGGAAATGAGAGAGGTATAAAAAGTTTTTTTTTTTTTTTTGATGAATTAAGCAGGGAGATTTTCTGGGCGAAGTTATTAGGGTCTGGATTAACTAAGTTCACAATGTGGCCTATTCAAAATTAGCGAAAATGATGATTCGGTTATGATTACTCTAAACCGTTGGTTCTTAGGGTAAATGAGTAAATATGTTGACTTAGTCCATTAGTTAAGATCCAGGGCATAGCTGGCTCGGCTTTGGGTAGATCTTTAATTTAGTTACAGTTGTCTTGATTAGTCAGTGATGGGTAGGTTAGATTTGGGCCCAAGATGAACAATTCACGAGGTTAGACTTGATGTTTAAGTGATCAGGCGGATTAGTTGGCTTATTGATTAATCAAATTTGTGAGGTTCTTTATTAGTATAACCTACATATAGGCTCATCTTGAGCATCAAGGGCAGTAAGTGACGGCATGGGCTAGTTATAAATAAATAAATAAATAAATAATAATAATAATAATAATAATAATAATAATAATAATAATAATGACTTTTGACAATTCATAATAGCAAAATTTCAGGATGTTACACCCTCCTTTTCCTCTCCCCTGTTAAGACTAATACAGAAATAATGATTTTCTATAAATTATGAAAGCCAAAAATAATATGTAATCAGGACAGGCTGAAGCATGTATGAAATGTTGTCCTTAAAGCGTAATTTGCCCCTACTCAAATAGATTGAGTATGCTGAAAGGTTACCGGCAAATCGCTTCTACGATACGACGAGCCTGATGTGGATTTGCGTTCAGCAAACACGAAGACCCACTGATGGAACTCTGTTACACAAATTGTCTAGCAGAAATAGAAGAATAGAAAATTCTCAGAAAAAATGAGAAGAAGAAATATGAGTTATACCATTGCATTGGTCTGTTCTTCAGTTAATGGTTCAGATGAGTCATTCTAGACCATACCGCTGGTCTGTTCTTCAGGCAATGGTTCAGATGAACCTTACTGTCTTGCTAAAATTTATGGTTGTAGGAAAGGATTTGGTTCGTATGAGTCTGTTGGAGTGTGTTTGTGATGGTTTGGAAACTCATCTAGGCCCAGTATAGATAGGCTATGGTGGCCGGCAGTTTTGGTTTAGGGAATTTAATCCAAATGACCGTTTTCTAGCTGTTGTGAAAAACTAGCCATTATTGGCAGTTTCTGACTGTTCTGCATGTAGAGTAACAACTGCTGCATGTTGATCATTTAGACTCATTGGCTAGTCGTTTCTAGTTGTTGGGCTAGCCACATGCAACAGTTTCTACATGGTCAGTCTTTATGTACATGATCAAGTTACACCTCATTTCAATGGCTACAATTTCAGCCTCTATATAAGTCACAAGATCTTTATTCACTCGTCTCGCGCCGGTTCGCGTAAGGTCACGAAGGAGCGACCCTTTGTGATACGATGCGGACGTGTGAAATGTAAAGTGCGCTACTAGCGCCTTTACAACCACACTGCCTCACATGCCCACGCCCTTGCACCGTGCCCGTGACTGAGACTGTGCCCGAGCACGAGTGTTCCAGTGCGAACACGCGAGCCCAATACATCTCGAACTAGGTGGGTAAACATTACAATACTCCACCGTTCTCGTATATACTCAAAAAATCTCCTCTTTTTCCAACGTGAGACTATTCCCAAAACACTTGAAAATGAACTTTTTACAAACCATTTTATTTTATATATATATATATAATTAAAAATCTATTAAAATCAATATATATCAAGAATCCCATCCCTTGAGCCTTTAGGATTCTTAGTGAATTGCGTATTTCCGGTTGGGTTTTGTTGTATATGGGTCCATATGATAGGTGGATCCTAAATGAGTTCATCTCGTGACTCTACCATTCATTGTCAACTAACCTAAATTTCCTTGATTTGACAATCCCGTGATCACGAACAAGCTGCCTTCTTAGCTGAATGGCAAGATGGTAATATATCTAAAAATAACTCTCAAATTTAAGTTTTTCAACCCTTTTATTATTTAAAGTTATTGAACCATTTAAATTTTAGTGAAATGACCAAATAAAATTCTCCATCAAGGTGATGCCCAGTTTGGAAAGAATCCATGCATATTCATCTAAGGTGAAACCCATCAATAACAGGGTGGGATCATTGGAAGATGGCCCCATACCCAATGGCTAAAGTCTTTAGTAGGCTACTCCAATCTACATTTTAAAAGGCTGATAAAACAAGATGAAGTGATGGATAAAATGTATAGAATTGATGGGTTAATCAAGTAAAATGATCTAAACCATTAGTTGCTCACAGCTACACCTTTAAATTACCTAAATACCCTTACTTTTTGTTCAATAAATCAGTTTGAAAATTCAAAAATTCTGTAATGCCCCCTAATCATTCACACTATATGCATTAGAGAGCTGAGGACAAAATAACTAAATCATGCCCTTTGATCAAAGCAATTACCTAGTCTTTCCTCCATTTCCCATTATCCCAAGATTCCCCAATTTTTCCATTTATTCCCCTCTAATTTCCTTTTATTCATCAACAAATCACAATTACTTTCAAAGACTAATTAGTTTGGATGACTAATTGAATCACATTGCAATAATTCATCTAATATATTGGAAATGAACAAATCGCAATAACCTTGCTTAGCATTAATGTTGATGGATTTGACTCTCGTAATTGCAGTTCCATCGTCATGCCTAATTAGGAATACTCATAAAGCTCAACAAAATGCGACCATTCCCTCCATGATAAAACTAAATGTTTGCAATTCAATTCACTTGTGCATCCAAACGCAACCTATGGGGGAAGAAAACGACCACCCAAAACTAATTTCCTACTAAGATACACCAAGAAATGAAATTGCATTTAGGTTGTAACTCAAGAAAGCCAGTTTTGTGGCATCTTTGGCATTCATGTAAAAAACTGAAGTGGGCGTTTGGATGTACAAGTGATTTGTATTTGCAAGCATTAGAAATGAAGAAAATAATGATATTTCCTAGGGACCAGGGCCCATTTTGGTGGCCAGTTCCGGTCCAAACCAGTCCCTGCCACCGAGTGAGTGGCTCGGTTTTAAAACATTGGTGGAAACAGTTAGATACTGCAGGGTTTTATATCAGAGCATGAATGGAAAAACAATGCAGGTATCTTAGACCGTCCATTGCTACTTGACTTGCGTGAGATTTATTCCAAGATCACGTGGTGGGCACCACCTGACTACATGGGTTGGGTGGCCCACACAGGCACCCTTTTGGCACGTGTGTAAAGGAGCGTGTGGAGCTCCCAAAACGCCTAATATGCATGTGGATTTTCAAATTTTGGAGGGAAGATCTTTCCTTGCATGAACCTCACAATCCTAAATAAATACCCGAATCCTCTATATATTGGTGCCCCACCGTGGATCCTGGGGTCCATTTCCTACTTTGGGAACATGACATCTGATGCAATGCATCATCCTCACGTTTCCTAAACAAACACACGCCACTCTCCACACGCATGGCATCAGCACGTGTGGCACATCTGATTCGTGCACAGTGTAGGTCACAATGTGAAAAGGAGCTCGTGCAAAAATCAGGCCAGTCCATTGATCAGTTGGAAGACATTATCTCCTTTGACCGTCTACTGTTTGGATTTATTTTTATTTTTTTGCCCTAACATCCATTGTTTTTATGCACCGCAAGTCCTAATGAGTTGAACGGCTAGGATGGCTGGATTTTTGGGTCCGAATCCGGGAGATCCACATTATGCATTAACTTGTCCCACAAACAAAGGACGCGGATTGGTGGTGATTCTGCCACCACAGACTTACCTCTATGGTGTGTGTGTTTTATCCAGGCCGTTCATCCATTCTGCCTGATAATTTTAAGGCATGAGCCCAAAATTGAAGCATATCCAACGCTCAAGTGGACCACACAACAGGAAACAGTGCGGATAAGGATAATGATGTCCACCATCGAAACCTCGTAGGGCCCACATGATGTTTATTTGCCATCGAACTTTGAGAAGCTTGCACAGACCTAGATGAAGGGAAAACACAAATATAAGCTTCATCCAAAACTTGTGTGGCCCCGAAGAAGTTTTCAACGGTAGGCAATTCAATCCCCACATTTTGTGTGTTCCACTTGGGCTCTGGAGGAAGCAGACTGCATGGTGAACAGACTCTGTGGAGCCCACCATGATATATGTGCTTTACCGACGTTTTTGTCAGCTCATTTTAAGGCGCATCCAGAGCTCAAGCAGGCCGTTGCACACAAAGCAGTGGTGATTGAACACCCACCATTAAAAATTTCTTAAGGGCCACGAAAGTTTTCGATTAAACTGATATTCGTCTTTTCCCTTCCAGGTCTGTTATAACCTTATGAATAGGTTGGATGGCAAATACACATCACAGTGGGCCCTAGGAAGGTTTCAAGGGTGGGGGTCATCACCCTTATTTTTTCCTGTGGTGTGCTCCATTTGAGCTTTGGATCTGCTTCATTTTCAGGCTCATGTCATAAAATAAGATAGCAAAACGCATGGACGGTGTGGATATAAAATAAAGAAAGAGGCAGAAGGTAAAACGGTAAAACACGAGAAACTCTGTTATAGCATTTATTCTGGTTACATCTTCTATCTTTTCCAAACTTCTAATACATTCATCACAAGCTTCCTAAATGTAACACCATGAAGAAAACTGCCACCAGCAGATCCCTTACAGCTTCAAGGTCAAGTCTAACTGCTTCGAGCTGGCCTCGTTGTCACCCTCCTCACTGTCGGAACCATCAGCACTCTCACACCCACACCAGCACGTTTTCTTCAGCTCTGGACATGTCACTGTCGCCTCCGAGTCGTCCTCACTGCCTTCAGCAGCCCTGAGTTCCATTTGTTTCAGGAGATTCTTTTCTTTCTGGGTGCCAAATATCCTTTCCATTTGATCTCGGTACACCTGCGCATTGTCACGTGGTTGCCCAACATGTGGCCCCACTTGATCTGACCCACGCCTAAGTTCACCGAGCCTGAGTCCAGGCTTAAGCAGGGACCCATGTCGAGGCCTGGGCCCCCATCCAGTGACAACCACATTTTCAGATCCTCGGCCAGATTGGTGTATGGATGCATGTGGGGCTGCATGAGCACCCCCGGATATGTGTTGTTCATATTCCCTTCTCAAAGCATCTCTTTCAATCTGGCGTGCCACTATCCCATGCTCTGACCCATGGCCAGATTGGTGCATGGATATATGTGGGGATGGTTGAGCAACCCTCTGTGTGGGTGGTCGATATTCCCTTCTCAAAGCGTCCCTTTCAACCCGGTGTGCCACCACCCCATGTTCAGATCCGCGGCCAGATTGGTGCATGGATACATGTAGGGGTGGATGAGCATCCCTGAGTATGTGCGGTTCGTATTCCCTTCTCAAAGCGTTCCTTTCAATCTGGCGTGCTGCTTCCCCATGTTCAGATCTACAGACAGTTTGGTGCATGGATGCATGTGGGGGCACATGAGCACCCCTGTGTGCGCGCGGTTGATATTCCCTTCTCAAAGCCTCCCTTACAATCTGGTGCGCCACAGCCCCAAGTTCAGACCCATGCCCAGATTGGTGCACAGATACATGTGGGAGCGCATGAGCACCCCCGTGTATCTGTGGTTCATATTCCCTTCTCAAAGCATCCCTTTCAATCTGGTTCGCCACAACCCCATGTTCAAATCCATGGCCAGATTGGTGCATGGATAGATGTGGGGGCGCCTGAGCATGCCTGTACGCTTGTGGCTCATACTCCCTTCTCAAAGCTTCCCTTTCCATCCGGTGAGCGTTCTGGTGGCCGCGTAAGGCCTGCGATGTAAAGAAGGTTTTCTTGCAATAGGAACATGTATAGAACAGGTCCCACATGTGGCCCTGCTGAGCTCCACTTCCCATCGCCAGCCACCCATCCTGGTCAGGCCCAGGAATGGAGTTGTTTCCATAGCCATCAAGCCCAGGCGCAGAGCTGTAGCCATTGCCATCGCCGTAGACGTAGCTGTCTGAGCTGGAACCATGGCCTACATGGTTTTGCATGGTGGGGAGGAAATGCAAAAGGAGAAAGAAAGGGGAAAGACTGAAAAGAGGAGAAAGATGGACTAGTAGCTCTTGCCTTAAGGGGTTCTTATAAGAATTAATGAGGGGGTTTTGGCCTCTTTTTTACCTCTTGGAGTGGCAAGGATATGGAGATAAGGGTCCTATGAATGAAAAAATGACATGGGTCGATAGGTAAGAAAAATCAATGACATGAGTTAAAAAGGGTGGGGTATGAAAAGATTTCATTGGAGAACTGCGTTTATTTTGAAATAGGGTTTTGTTAGTGGTGTGGCTCAGTACATGGGCCTTTGCATTAAAGAGCAACAAGAGGAAAATAGAAGAGTTATTTTCTGGAGATATTGCTGTTTGTCTTAATGAAAATGCATGAATAGGGTCTAAATATGGAAAAGCCAGCTTGGGTTAGTTATTGTTATTTTTTCTCATTTTCAGGAAGGTTTCAAGGGTGGGGGCCCACTGTAATGTTTATTTTCCATCTCATTTTTTGTGTATAGAAATGTATTTTTTAATGGTTATTCATCATTGTTTCTAATGGTATAGTCTACTGGAGATTTCTATATTATTAAGGTTTGGAATAACGTACTAAAATGAGATGGAAAAGAAGATGGACGGAGTGGATATACAAAAAATACATCAAGGTGGGCCCACACGATTTGGGTAACAGCTAATCCCGCTCCCTGATTAATTTGTATCATTCCAGCGTATAAAATATTAATAAAAAGAAAGGAATGATTAGTCCGTGCGATGGATAAATCTTAGTTCATCTCAACACACCACAGTATACACTTCTATATCTGGAACGTCTATCTGGTGGGCAAACCAAACTGAATGAACCATGTTTGATTTCTTGGCCTTCGAAAACTAGAAAGCAACCGACGTTATAATCAGATGGATAGCTGTTTGTCCCGTGGCCCATATCCGCAGGTTCAACCAGATCGACGGTTTGGACTGACCAACAGCCGAGCCTAGTAAATGGCAGTGAGTAGGGATTGTCCACGAAACGGAAACGGATTCACCCCTACCAGGGAATCCACTTGCCACAAACAAGTGCTAGGTTGGCACGTATCATTGCATAGTGGTGCGCGTGGACAGGATAAGTGTGGGAGCCAGCAAACCTCTAAGAAAGAACGGAGAAGAGCATATTATGAAATCAAGTAATTTATTATTCTGGACATGGATAAGCAAACTTAAAGAGAAATAACTATCAATGAATTTCTCGCTAATCAACATGCAAAGCGAATTTCACACCCACAATCATTAACTTCAGCCTAGGCTTGACAATTACTCACTTAAAACTAATTGTCCGCACCTTAAAATGGTTTGACAGTTCGGAATGCCGCTTATACGGTTCCAGTCCTGGGAATTGGCGTATCGATGCCCTGCGATGACAAAATTAGCTTATAAGGGCGCATGCACAAGATTCTATGATGCTTAAATTTAGAAAGGTCTGGTGGGTTATCTTTCTATTGCCGGTGGGCTACTTTTACGGCGGTGGAGTTGTGAGTTCCGACGTGGGATTGTGGTGGGAGAGAGAAATTTCTCAAATTCCAACTCCTTAGAGCTCCCTCTCTCTCTCTCTCTCTCTCGCAACAAAATTTGTATGAGAGTGAAGGAGAGAGATTTTGGAACTTATATAGTCTGGAAATTTGTCTAAATGGCTTAGGAACTCTTGTTTTAACATGTATACCCCTGGTGGGTAGATCTCTGATCCCTGGGGCCATCCCAATGGCCCCCTGGCTTATCTGCACTATGTAATAGGTGTCTCATAATCAGATGAATGGTTGTCCCAAGTTTGGGGGCAAACGGATGAGTCAATTGATCGCAGAGGCTCGATTTGTGATCAAAGGTTACCGATGTTCAATCGGGGTCCCAGTTATATGGATATGAGTAGGGAAATATCCCTGGCTCATGGCCCGAGTTTGATTACAATTCAACGGTTGGAATGTCACAACTTCGCCAAAGAGTGGAAGATCTATTTTACTTAAGTTTTCAGATTTCAGCCTAGAGGATACGCGTGTTTTGAGCACTTAGCTTCCAACCCAAGTTGAGTAGTTCTTGGCACTTTCTCAGTTCACCACCCGCAATAGATGTCAAGCCTAGTGAAACGGACATTATTATATAATTTCGGAACTAGTGGGCCACTAACGAGCGGTCTCGAGCTCGTTTGGGTAATCGGGGCATTTTTTGAATGATTTTTTTTTTTTTTTTTTGATATAACAGAGTGCAATCAAATTCTAATGTAACTGACAACCAATCCAAATTCCAAACAGAACTTCCATGAATTCTGACAACTAGAATGAAAAGGGAAACAGAAATGGTATGAACCCAAAGTAAAATTTTCTAAACTGAAAGTAACACAGCAGATGAACTCACTAAGCACCCTTCTCTGCTTTTGCAGCGGTTGTAGCAGCCTGCCCACGGAGACGACCAGTCCTCCTTGCAGCGATGAGACCAACCTTCTGGCCTAGCGGGGCATCGTGACGGACAATGCTGGCGTGCTCAATGTGTTGGTGGTTACCACCACCATGGGGATGCCCAGTTCGGAAAGAATCCATGCATATTCATCTAAGGTGAAACCCATCAATAACAGGGTGGGATCATTGGAAGATGGCCCCATGCCCAATGGCTAAAGTCTTTAGTAGGCTACTCCAATCTACATTTTAAAAGGCTGATAAAACAAGATGAAGTGATGGGTAAAATGTATAGAATTGATGGGTTAATCAAGTAAAATAATCTAAACCATTAGTTGCTCACAGCTACACCTTTAAATTACCTAAATACCCTTTCTTTTTGTTCAATAAATCAGTTTGAAAATTCAAAAATTCTGAAATGCCCCCTAACCATTCACACTATATGCATTAGAGAGCTAAGGACACAATAACTAAATCATGCCCTTTGATCAAAGCAATTACCTAGTCTTTCCTCCGTTTCCCATTATCCCAAGATTCCCGAATTTTTCCATTTATTCCCCTCTAATTTCCTTTTATTCATCAACAAATCACAATTACTTTCAAAGACTAATTAGTTTGGATGACTAATTGAATCACATTGCAATAATTCATCTAATATATTGGAAATGAACAAATCGCAATAACCTTGCTTAGCATTAATGTTGATGGATTAGACTCTCGTAATTGCAGTTCCATCGTCATGCCTAATTAGGAATACTCATAAAGCTCAACAAAATGCGACCATTCCCTCCATGATACAACTAAATGTTTGCAATTCAATTCACATGTGCATCCAAACGCAACCTATGGGGGAAGAAAACGACCAACCAAAACTAATTTCCTACTAAGATACAGCAAGAAATGAAATTGCATTTAGGTTGTAACTCAAGAAAGCCAGTTTTGTGGCATCTTTGGGATTCATGTAAAAAACTGAAGTGGGCGTTTGGATGTACAAGTGATTTGTATTTGCAAGCATTAGAAATGAAGAAAATAATGATATTTCCTAGGGACCAAGGCCCATTTTGGTGGCCAGTTCCGGTCCAAACCAGTCCCTGCCACCGAGTGAATGGCTCGGTTTTAAAACATTGGTGGAAACAGTTAGATACTGCAGGGTTTTATATCAGAGCATGAATGGAAAAACAATGCAGGTATCTTAGACCGTCCATTGCTACTTGACTTGCGTGAGATTTATTCCAAGATCACGTGGTGGGCACCACCTGACTACATGGGTTGGGTAGCCCACACAGGCACCCTTTTGGCACGTGTGTAAAGGAGCGTGTGGAGCTCCCAAAACGCCTAATATGCATGTGGATTTTCAAATTTTGGAGGGAAGATCTTTCCTTGCATGAACCTCACAATCCTAAATAAATGCCGGAATCCTCTATATATTGGTGCTCCACCGTGGATCCTGGGGTCCATTTCCTACTTTGGGAACATGACATCTGATGCAATGCATCATCCTCACGTTTGCTAAACAAACACACGCCACTCTCCACACGCATGGCATCAGCACGTGTGGCACATCTGATTCGTGCACAGTGTAGGTCACAATGTGAAGAGGAGCTCGTGCAAAAATCAGGCCAGTCCATTGATCAGTTGGAAGACATGTCTCCTTTGACCGTCTACTGTTTGGATTTATTTTTATTTTTTTGCCCTAACATCCATTGTTTTTATGCACCGCAAGACCTAATGAGTTGAACGGCTAGGATGGCTGGATTTTGGGGTCCGAATCCAGGAGACCCACATTATGCATTAACATGTCCCACAAACAAAGGATGCGGGTTGGTGGTGATTCTGCCACCACAGACTTACCTCTATGGTGTGTGTGTTTTATCCAGGCCGTTCATCCATTCTGCCTGATAATTTTAAGGCATGAGCCCAAAATTGAAGCATATCCAAAGCTCAAGTGGACCACACAACAGGAAACAGTGCGGATAAGGATAATGATGTCCACCATCGAAACCTCGTAGGGCCCACATGATGTTTATTTGCCATCGAACTTTGAGAAGCTTGCACAGACCTAGATGAAGGGAAAACACAAATATAAGCTTCATCCAAAACTTGTGTGGCCCCGAAGAAGTTTTCAACGGTAGGCAATTCAATCCCCACGTTTTCCCTTGGTGTGTTCCACTTGGGTTTTGGAGGAAGCAGACTGCATGGTGAACAGACTCTGTGGAGCCCACCATGATATATGTGCTTTAACGACGTTTTTGTCAGCTCGTTTTAAGGCGCATCCAAAGCTCAAGCAGGCCGTTGCACACAAAGCGGTAGTGATTGAACACCCACCATTAAAAATTTCTTAAGGGCCACGAAAGTTTTCGATTAAACTGATATTCGTGTTTTCCCTTCCAGGTCTGTTATGACCTTATGAATAGGTTGGATGGCAAATACACATCACAGTGGGCCCCAGAAAGGTTTCAAGGGTGGGTGTCATTACCCCTATTTTTTTTACTGTGGTGTGCTCCATTTGAGCTTTGGATCTGCTTCATTTTCAGGCTCATGCCATAAAATAAGATAGCAAAACGCATGGACGGTGTGGATATAAAACAAATAAATCACAGTGGCCCTACAGCGCCTGCCATCAAGGATATCCCTGGTGGGAGACTCACCAGGGAATCCACTTGCCACAAACAAGTGCTAGGTTGGCACGTATCATTGCATAGTGGAGCGCGTGGACAGGATGAGTGTGGGAGCCAGCAAACCTCTAAGAAAGAACGGAGAAGAGCATATGACGAAAATAAGAGAATTCACGGCACGCGTGCAAGATCCGAGCCCTTAATTAGGTAGAGTGGACTGTGAACATGGCCAAGGCCAAAAAATTGTGCCAGTCCACCCATCAAGTAGACCACACTGGTACACTGACCATGTACCCTCCTTCCTTTTTTTTCGCTGAACTCCATTTTCCTCATACAAGGTATCCAGCCAGATGAGTGGACCAGTGGGCATATGCTCACAGCACCCCACAGAACGAACGGCCCAAATTTAAACATGGCACATTACACAAACATACATCTTAAGTAGTATACTAGATATATCCTGCATGGTTTTCAGACTCGAACGAGTCCCATGCTATTCTTCCGGGTCGACTCGAACTTGGTGCTACCTAGTACAATACCCCCCCTCCCGAATTTACATTTGACACATTGCATACATCTAAGTATTATACTAGATATATTTTTGCCTGCTTTTTAAGACTCAGATGAGTCCGATGCGAATCGTCCGAGTTGGCTCACCCACCACCCAATATGATCCAATACCCCCCAACACACGCACACACATACAAGTCACCCCCAACAACTGAGTTGGGCGAGTCGCAACTCAATTTGAGACCGAATGAGTCAATTCGAGTCACCGAGTCTGAAAATGATGATATTTTCAAATCATAAATATAGTATTAATGTTGTCTAAGTTATCAAAATTAAAAACCTGAAGAAAATGAGAAAAAATAACAATAACTAACCCAAGCTGGCTTTTCCATATTTAGAACCTATTCATGCATTTTCATTAAGACAAACAGCAATATCTCCAGAAAATAACTCTTCTATTTTCCTCTTGTTGCTCTTTAATGCAAAGGCCCATGTACTGAGCCACACCACTAACAAAACCCTATTTCAAAATAAACGCAGTTCTCCAATGAAATCTTTTCATACCCCACCCTTTTTAACCCATGTCATTGATCTTTCTTACCTATCGACCCATGTCATTTTTTCATTCACATGACCCTTATCTCCATATCCTTGCCACTCCAAGTGGTAAAAAAGAGGCCAAAACCCCCTCATTAATTCCTATAAGAACCCCTTAAGGCAAGAGCTACTAGTCCATCTTTCTCCTCTTTTCAGTCCTTCCCCTTTCTTTCTTTTGCATTTCCTCCCCACCATGCAAAACCATGTAGGCCATGGTTCCAGCTCAGACGGCTACGTCTACGGCTATGGCAATGGCTACAGCTCTGCTCCTGGGCCTGATGGCTATGGAAACAGCTCCATTCCTGGGCCTGACCAGGATGGGTGGCTGGCGATGGGAAGTGGAGCTCGGCAGGGGCACATGTGGGACCTGTTCTATACATGTTCCTACTGCAAGAAAACCTTCTTTACATCGCAGGCCTTACGCGGCCACCAGAACGCGCACCGGATGGAAAGGGAAGCTTTGAGAAGGGCGTATGAGCCGCAAGCGTACAGGCATGCTCAGGCGCCCCCACATCTATCCATGCACCAATCCGGCCATGGATTTGAACATGGGGTTGTGGCGAACCAGATTGAAAGGGATGCTTTGAGAAGGGAATATGAACCACAGATACATGGGGGTGCTCATGCGCCCCCACATGTATTTGTGCATCAATCTGGGCATGGGTCTGAACTTGGGGCTGTGGCGCACCAGATTGTAAGGGAGGCTTTGAGAAGGGAATATCAACCGCGCGCACACAGGGGTGCTCATGTGCCCCCACATGCATCCATGCACCAAACTGTCTGTAGATCTGAACATGGGGAAGCAGCACGCCGGATTGAAAGGAACGCTTTGAGAAGGGAATACGAACCGCACATACTCAGAGGTGCTCATCCACCCCTACATGTATCCATGCACCAATCTGGCCGCGGATTTGAACATGGGGTGGTGGCACACCGAGTTGAAAGGGATGCTTTGAGAAGAGAATATCGACCTCCCACACAGAGGGTTGCTCAACCGTCCCCACATATATCCATGCACCAATCTGGCCATGGGTCAGAGCATGGGGTAGTGGCATGCCAGATTGAAAGAGATGCTTTGAGAAGGGAATATGAACAACACATATCCGGGGGTGCTCATGCAGTCCCACATGCATCCATACACCAATCTGGCCGAGGATCTGAAAATGTGGTTGTGACTGGATGCGGGCCCAGGCCTCGACATGGGTCCCTGCTTAAGCCTGGACTCAGGCTCGGTGAACTTAGGCGTGGGTCAGATCCAGTGGGGCCACATGTTGGGCAACCACATGACAATGCGCAGGTGTACCGAGATCAAATGGAAAGGATATTTGGCACCCAGAAAGAAAAGAATCTCCTGAAACAAATGGAACTCAGGGCTCCTGAAGACAGTGAGGATGACTCGGAGGCGACAGTGACATGTCCAGAGCTGAAGAAAACGTGCTGGTGTGGGTGTGAGAGTGCTGATGGTTCCGACAGTGAGGAGGGTGACAACGAGGCCAGCTCGAGACAGTTAGACTTGACCTTGAAGCTGTAAGGGATCTGCTGGTGGCAGTTTTCTTCATGGTGTTACATTTAGGAAGCTTGTTATGAATGCATTAGAAGTTTGGAAAAGATAGAAGATGTAACCAGAATAAATGCTATAACAGAGTTTCTTGTGTTTTACCATTTTGCCTTCTGCCTCTTTATTTTCTACAGGGTTCGTGCCATTACCGGAGCAGCTTTGTCATATGACCAGTGCTACATGTCACCGTTGCAATCCCTGCCTAGCTGACAAAGGAAAGCAGTTTAATTGCTTTAGAATAAATATCGATCTCGCCCTCCATCTCATTATCCATCGTTGTGTAACTGGAAGACAAAGGAGAAAGGAAAATTGTAAAACTTTAGCAATCAAATGAAAGAGATGTTGAAAACCTAAAATGTTGCAGGTGGACACTGGACAGCTTTTTGAGGGTTGAACCCTTCCGTGAGGTGCCGTAGATTAAGAAAGGCTACAAAACTTCTCGACTGCATCATAGAGTTTCTTGGCTGCATCATAGAGTTCTGGGTTGATCCTTGATGACTCAGAAGGTTTTAATTTTATATGGGCCCACACTTTTCATGTCCCTTGCGGTGCAAATATAATGGCTGACGATTTTTAGCTAATTTAGCAGTTGATCTCCCTAGTTTCCTGGTTTCTGCAAGCGGGCCTTGTCTCCCTCCAGTAAGATAACATCGTTTGGAACAAAGCTCATCATCATCATCATCATCATCATGCAAGCCTTATCCCAACTAATTGGCGTCCACTACACGAATCCTGTTCTCACATTCCACTCTGTCAAGGACCACGTCCTCAGTTAGACCATGTCATCAAATCTCGTTTTGGAACAAAAGTACTTGGAATGAAATTCTATGCATCTATTGGCTCAAATGTAATGACGCATCAAATGAGTTGGCCCACAGTAAAATCACGACTTACATAATTTGGTTAGCTCTTGATGATAACATGCATGGCAGCTGATCAACTGAAACAGTGACACTGGCATGTGCCCACAAAGAATTCCGTTAGAGACTCCCGACATATTCAGATATTATGCTATTATTTTCTTTTATCTTTCGACAAATCTGAAAACCGTTATAAGCAACGTGGCCAATATAGAAGTATTCAGTCATAATATCCGATTCCAAGTCAACATAAACCATAGTGTTAACGTTGTACTTATTCATGCTTATAAATTGCTTTTTTTCCTATGGACAGGTGACTCCTCCCAATTTTAGGTTTACGTATCTCGGTAGAAGTTCTTACTGTCGGCTACGGAAGTTCTACATTTTCCAATGTAGATTTATTTATTTCTCATTATTATACATCTTCTAATGTGCTAGCGCTACCATTTGGGTCGATGAGCAGCCATACAGATCATTATGGAGAGTTGACCAAATTAGGGAAGTCATGATTTTATTGTTGGGCTCAAAATGCCTATGCTAACGCAATTCATTATTGTGGGTTTTCTATTGGCATTGTCATATGTTTAATTCCTATTACTTTGGCCAGATTATTCTTAACTACATATTTACAACAAAAACTCATTGCTCAATTGAACTAACCTTGCATAAGTGATGACAATGGGCAAACTAGAGAAAGCTTTTTATAGTCCATGCCACCTTAGAAGATATGTAATAATAAGAAATACATGAATCCATATTGAAAAAGGTAGAACCTCCGTAGCCGACAATACGAACTTCTACCAAGACTTTTAAACCTATTGGGAGAAGTCACGCTTGCGTAGGAAAAAGGCAATTTATAAGCATGAATAAATACAATCATTAGCGACTCCCGACAAATTCGGATACTATTCTTTTCTCCTATTTGTTAATCAATATGGAAAACATCATAGCCAACATGGCCATAATATAAGTATTTAGCTATAAATTCCATTCCAAATCGATGCAAACGGCAGTCTTATTGTTGTATACTTATTCATACTTACGTAATTGCCTTTTCCAATACACGAATGGGTTCCCCTAGTTTTAGGTTTAAAAGATCTCAGCAAAAAACTCTTATTGCCATCCATGGAGGTTCAACAATTTCCAATGTGAATTTATCTATTTCTCATCATTGCATATCTTCTAAAGGGGCATGGATTATAAGAAGTTTTTCTCCAGTTTGTCCCTTTGTAACTCAATCGAATGTCGAATTGATCATCGAGTTTGTATTGTAAATATGCAATTATGAATACCTCAGTCCTCACCAAAGCAATAGGAATTAGAACAAAGGCAATACCAATAGCAAAACCTCCAAAATGAATTGCATTCATATAGGCATTTTGTATGCAATGGTAGATCTTGATATCCCCAACTCCGTTAACTCTAGATAATGATATGCATGGCAATTGACCAACCCAAATGATGGCATTGGCACATGCCCAATCTTTGTTAGCAACTCCTAAGAAATTTGGCTATTATGCTTTTGCTGTCTTTTTATCCTTTAATCAAACTGAAATAAACACAACAGAAAATGTGGCCAATAATAAAACTATCCAGTCATAATATTTTATTCCAAGCCAACGGAAACTGCAAAGCTACATTCTACGTATCTGTACTTACATAAATACCTTTTCCTATACACGTGTGACTTCTCCCAATTTTATGTTTGACAGATCTTGGCAGAAATTCTCATTGCCAAGTATAGAGGTTCTACCATTTCCAATGTGGATTCATTTGCTCCTTATTATTACAAATCTTCTAATGTGATAGGACTAAACGTTGCCCTTGTCGTCACTCAATCAAAGGTCCAACCGATCACCAAGTATGTATTTATGCAGTTATGAATAATCGAACCATAGTAATAGGAATTAGACCTAAGACAATTGATGCAGGACAATTAACAACTTGCTCTAAAAGCTCGAACTGATAGAGCATGGTGAATTAATCCCTTTATCTCATAGCCTTGGCCCCACATCCATGGGTTAGGTCCTCTACTAAACCCTTCTCGTAGGTCCTAAATTCATGGGTTCCACCCCCTCGTGGGCCCCAAACCACATGGATTCCGCCTCACATAGGCCCCAAATCACATGGGTTCTACAAACTGCCTACCCCGAGTGTACCCCTTCATCCCACAGGCCACCCCACTCGAGCCCGATGTAAAAATGTTCATGCATTAATCACCCCCCGTGAAGAGTCTCAAACACAAGACTTCCCGCTCTGATACCAATTTAATGCAGGACAATTAACCACTTACTCTAAAAGCTCGAACTGATAGAGCATGGAGAATTAATCCCTTTATCTCATAGCCCAGGCCCCACATCCATAGGTTAAGTCCTCGGCCGAACCCTCCTCGTGGGCCTCAAATCATGAGTTTTACCCCCTCGTGGGCCCCAAATCACATGGGTTCCACCTCACACAGGCCCCAAATCACATGGGTTTTGCGGGCCACCCACCTCGAATGTACCCCTGCATCCCACAGGCCATCCCACTCGAGCCTGGTGTAAAAATGCCCCTGCATTAACAATGTCGAATGGAAAACCACAATAATGAATTGCGATCATATAGCATTATGCATGCCGCTATTGAAATAGCTACTCTAGCGACGATTTCTGATACTCTACCCATTTCATAAAGTTAAAAGGTTTAACAACATATAGAAAGCACATATCTCTTAGGGGGGTGGGTTGTGCATGTAAAGGCATCATCTACTGCTCCACTTAGTTAGCTCCAACTCCTTGTATTCTTTGCTTGTTCCTTGCGAGCCTTTTAATAAATATTTGTTTTCTCTCTAAAAAACAAAATAACTAAAATTACCAACTTCCATTTATGGGTATTGTGTAATATGTCTTGATCAACATGGTTTCCTTGTGGAGTTTAGAGACTCTCCACTTTAGACGAGCTTTGGTTGGAATGCTACTAATTACGAGCAAGCAACACCATGTCCAAAATGGGTACCTTTTATCTTGATTTTCAAAAGTTGTGGAAGTGATTCGACCATTTTAAGAGTTCTATCAATGAACTATATGGAAAACCTGCAATAATGAGTTGTGTTCATATAGCATTTTGCATGCAACTATTGAAATAGCTACTCTAGAGACAATTTCTAATACTCCACCCATTTCATAAAGTTAAACCCGGTTTAACAACATATAGAAAACACAATTAACTAAACTTACCAACTTCCTACCATATGGGTTTTGTATAATATATCTTGATCAACATGGTTGCCTTGTGCAGCTTAGAGACTTTCAACTTTAGACGAGCTTGGTTGGAATGCTACTACTTACGAGCAAGTGACATCGTGTCCTAAATTGGTACCCTTCATCTTGGTTTTCGGAAGTTGCAGAAGTGGTTCGACCATTTTAAGAGTCCTAATGATAATCTATATGGAAAACCCACAATAATGAATTGCGTTCCTATAGCATTATGCATGCAGCTGTTGAAATAGCTACTCTAGTGATGGTTTCTTATACTCTACCCATTTCATAAAAGTTAAACCCGTTTTACAACATATAGAAGACACGATTAACTAAAATTACCAACATCCAAAAATATGGGTTTTGTGTAATGTCTTGATCACCATGGTTGCCCTGTGGAGTTTAGAGACTTTCCACTTTAGACGAGCTTTGGTTGGAATGCTACTACTTACGAGCAAGCAACGTTGTGTTGGTACCTTTGATCTTGATTTTCGAAAGCTGCAGAACTGGTTCAACCATTTTAAGAGTCCTAATGGTAATCTATATGGTAAAGCAATGGGATTTTACTATTATTAGGAAACTCTCTTTATGAAAGAGATGCTGGATTTGAGAAATACTAAGGAGATTCGCAAAGATGAGATTGAAAAAAGTCTTCACAGCATAAGTGCCAACATGCAACATGTGGGAGATCCAGCATATGTTCCTTAGGTGCATCCCACCATGAACTTCCCCTGACCCAGAAATTAGGCTGGCCCACTCAGAATGTGGGCCATACAGATGTTGGATATTGATCATAGGCAATTCTTTCAAAGAACACAAGGAAGCCAGGAGAGAATACGATAAGGAGTGGACAACACCAGAGAACAATGACCGCTCAGTAATAAATGGAATTCTCCTCAGCAGTGGCCGATGATTATCAAATACCAACCATCTTCTAATCTAATACCTCCATTCGCCGCACGATTGAAGGATCCCTCAAGTACTAAGGATCAAACGGGCACCAGATAACATAGCCAAGTTGAGCATCAATTGAAACAACAGATTCATTACAGGCATCCTGCTACCCAAATAATCATCTGCGAATACCAATTATATTACTTTCATATATTAATTCTGAATGATCTGGACGATGCCAGATACAACACCTGTTATCTACAAGGAGTCCGTTTAGCGTCTGTCACAACTCAGGATCCCATGTCCTTCGTCACCCACTTAGGCCCACGTGCTTAGATGGCCCAATGATTTGAACTGCCCATGTTCTTTTTTCTTTCTTTCTTTTTTTAATGACTACAGGGTGTCCCTGCCCTATTTTAAGGAAAGACTAATCCCTGCGGATGCAGGCAATCACCCGCCCATGTTTTTGTCACCACCATATATAAGCTAATCTCCCACAATCACACTTCAGAAATGATCCTAACCTTTCATTTCAAGAGTTGAATTCGAGCCATCAAAAATCTTCTCTCCAATGTTCTAAATTTCTTACAGTGGACCCCATAGCATTCAGTTCACAATATGGACGGTTCTGATCATAGCACTACTTAGCATGTGGGACCCACTGTCCGGCAACACATAATGGATCCTTAGTCGCAACAGATGCCAATCTTAAATTGGCCCCACGGTTCCAAAATCTAGACCGTTGATATTATCGGACCACTGTGGATAGGGTTTCTGATCCGGACCGTTGATGCGATCGCAGCAACACACTTACAGATCGGGTCATTAAAGACAAATCCAGAAAAACAAAAAACAAAACCCTAAAATTCCATATCAATGTCATATTAACTGACTATGAAAGCCTCAAATCCATAGACATTTACCAACAGAACCCTAACAGATAAAAGAGTCCCATGAAATTCAAGGAAGGTAGACAGGGGTAAAAACGGCAATCCGAAAACTCTATTTCATTTCACTACCTCGTCTCTGCCCGAACCATCTCCTCCGTCCGACGAGGGTTTCGTGGCGTCGTGTCCGTCGTCGTCGGGGTCCCGAGCGGGGTCTGATTTGTCGAGGGAATCACGTGCTCGGTCGAGGAAGGGCTTGAAAGCGAGCTCGATTGTCATCCATCCAAATGCTAGGGCCCCAAATACGACAAGAGCCGATTTCAGTGAGTTCGTCTTCGATTCCCGTTCTCTAATTCCACCCATTTCCCCAATCTGTTTCTCAGTTCTTTCTTCGCGGCAGACGGAACGAATATCACCAAAAGATAAGCAACTTTGATACTTGATAGTCTGGCTGAATATGATGGATGATACACAGGCACCCTCATACCACTTTGAGGAATTGCATTAGTGGCATACAAATAAGTCAAATCACATTCTCTAAACTATGGGTCCCTGATTAGATGTGTCTCTGGAATTTTTTGAACCGTTAAAAAAGAAAAATATGGAAATGATCCTATTTTAACAAACAGGTGTGCACGAATTAGAGGTTAGGATTGCTCAGACAATCTGATTTCTGGATTTTTTGAATTAGAAATAGTGGGATCCACAATTTAATCGGTTTGTTTTGATTTATCGTATGCCATATATACAATTTCCAAGTGCCTGTTTATTGAGCATGATACTCTGCCGGAGTATCAAATAAATCCGCAACGAATTTTGTTACAGTGACCTGCTTCTTTTCGTAGTATACACGCGGTTTAATTTATGAGAAATGAGATATACAGTTCGGTAATCCATACCGTTGCTTCGTTGTTTCTGACCGTCGATGATGAAATTAAAAATTATATATTTTTAAATGAATCAAATTAATAACATTTTTACTTTTATTTTGGACCTTGTATTCCTCTGATTAATCGCCAGATACTGGGGAGTATTTCGAAAGGTTAGTATTGTTATATATAAATCCTTAGATAAATAGTTGGTAAAAAAACAAAATCAATGGTCTAGATTAATCGGCCATCGATCCCTTGATCCTCTACTCGCGCTGCGGCAATTTTCCACTTTCTAGTCGACCAGGTTCGGGGGCGCGGATCGGGTACTACACCGACCAGGACCTAGCTCGAGACGGGACGGCCCTGTAAGGGAATCTGTGGGGTCCACCGTGATGTATATGTTTTATCACGCCGTCCATTTATTTTGAAAGACAATTTTAAGCCACGAGTCCAAAAACAAAGCAGATTGAATGCTCAAGTGGACCACACCCCAATAAGCAGTGGAGATTGAATTCCTATCGTCGAAGACTTTCTAAGGCCCACCATGATGTTTATTTGTCATCCAACTGTTCATAATCTCACATAGAACTTCATGAAGGGAAAGGGAAAAAATAAATATCATCTTTATCCAAAACTTCTATGCCCCCTAAGAAGTTCTCAATGGTAAGCTTTCAATCCCCACTGCTTCCTGTGGCGTGGTCCACTTGAGCCTTAAATATTCCTCCTTTTTTGTCTTCTCCGATAAATTGATCCTTTAAAAAGTATGGACGGCGTGGATAAAACAAATACATCATGGTGGCCCCATGGAGCCCCTGACAGGACCGTCCGTCTCTATGTGGATGTACAACCTATCGGCGCCCCTGGTTCACGCCTCTTCCCGGGCCTACCCAAGAAGCCCATGGAATGTCCGTGAAATATTTTTAGGCCCGATAATAATTCGGGCCTGATCCTTAATTTGCCAAAAAATCAAGCTTGATAGTAGATGGACGTATCACGTTCAGCTAAAATAGTAATTGGACCATTCGTCTCAAGGTACAAGATCATCTGGGTTTGTATTGGGCCAGCTTTTGTCCCTCTTATCAAATGGGCTATAGAGAGGCCCATAAACAAGCTTGGGCCTTGAAACTGGATCTCAACGGTTCACTCGATTAGATGGACACAAAATTAAGATGCTGATTAATTGAGGTCTCTCCAATGCTCACCGGCAATGCATTCACACATGCCAACTCGTCACACGTGCACCATACCCCTCTTACAAGAGGTGGGCCAGAGGGTGAAGTTCACATGATCTAAATAAGCCAGTCCATTCATCAGGCAGACCACCATGTTAAAAAACAATAGGATGGTTTAAATCAAACATATCAACGGTTTGATTCAATGTACATGTGGAGCCTTCCTGATGCAGACCTGTTAATCTAAAAAATGCTGATTATTGAATTTCTCGTTGAGTCTAATCTAGGGGTGTCAATGGGTTGGGCTAGGAAGAGGCTGAGATTCTCAGCTAGGCCTTCTTAAGTTTCCTAAGCCCTGGGCCCTAGCACTGATTAAACAGGCTGGAAAGGCTCTGGCCTGTTTATGCGACAGCGCAACGTAAAGCTCTGCAAAACAAAAATGTTACGTTTTCATGCGAATTTAATATGGATTTGTCATTTGATGTTTATCTTATGTGGATTTATTGTGGATCCATTGTTCAATTCATATTGATACGAAGGAAGGGTTTCAAACCTAGGTAACTCTTTTATCATTGCCATGGATATTCTACAAGTTGAAATATTGCCGAAATTATTGTCAAACCATATTAACTTGTCATTTAATATTTACACAATTAATTATATTTTATGTTAGATTCAAAGACAATGTAATATATCCAATAAGAATCCAAATTAATAACACCACCTTATAAGTAAAAGATCTCAATGATTAGACTATTTAAAGTTATTTTATTTTATTTATTTATTTATTTTAATACTAAGTCACACAGGGAACAATATTGCATTATTGAAACATGAGGTCTTTAAACTATAGGTGTACGATTGCCTCGGAACCAATAGCATCTTTAAATGGTACATGTAAGACAGTTCTACATATTTCTGCCAAATCCTTCCATTATTAAGTACGGCTGGTACCATTTCAATGTGTTTCGATTCTCCCGAACAAGAGAGATTTAATGCTTCTGAATCCATTGTATTAATTCCACTATCTTATGAATAATGGTGGCCCTATTGATGAGTGGACCAGGTTGTCTGGTTGGGTAGGATCATTCATCATTGGTTTTGGGATTGGGATGACGGACTGGGTCATTGGTTTTTGGCAATGCTCCATCTACAGTGGGACCTATGGGTGGGCTCATTTAGAGCCCCATCAAGGAAGAATCATAACCCATTAATCAGATCATCTCATTAGTGGCCATCAAATAAACGGTAGAGAAGAAAATGTAGGACACATGCCAGATGATCGATCCACATCTCATTGAAATATTGCACCACATGGATAATTTTGACCCTTTTAGGTTGGACCCACATGTTTAAACCATGGTCAACTAAGTGCTCCCACTCCACATCAGACACGCTCTCTTTTCCTCTTATGGGCAGCTTTCTTTCATATATGCGTGCTTCGAGGACAACCGTTTGATGCAGTGAATGTTTCAATGGTCTACATTCTTTATATGTTTGGGACTTATAATAGATGTAGGTTACTAGAAAAGGGAAAAGCAAAGTCTTAGATTCAACTATATGAAACCTTGATCATTTAAATATATCTAAGGTCACTCAGATTGCATGGTGTAGAACACAGCACCGACTTAGTACTGTGTATAGTGAGAAAGCTCTAATATATGTGTTTTATCTATTTGGTCCATTTATCTTGTTGTATTATTTAAGAGCATTAGAAAAAATGAGGCAGGTTCACAGCTCAAGTCAAACATTCCATGAGAAATAGTTTTTCTTGGAAGCTAAAGAAGTTTTAGATGGCATGGATATATTTATTACCTTATGTCCATATTTATTTTGACCTCATAATTAAGTTTGTTAGCAAATAAATACTATAGTGAGCCTTAGGAAAGGTTTAGCAATGAGTGTCATTATCCCCACTCTTTGTGTGGTGCGGTGTACTTAAGCTTTGAATTTATTTTTGTTTTAGCTCTTCTTCTCTTTCTTTTTTTTTCTTTTTTTTTTTTTTAGCTTGTTAGTACACTCAGTTGCCTGTTCACACATCACTGTTAGTCAACCCCAAATCAATACTAAGACCTCAATATTGAAAAGAGGTATCTTTCACTCAGTCTACCCCTTGAGCTATGGATCTAAGTGTATCTTAGTTTTAGCACGTACTTTTATAATGATCCAACAAAATGAATAAGTAGCACTAACATTAGTGGTAGTCCTATTACCTTTAAAATGATCCAACAAAATGAATGAACAGTACCAACATTAGTGTTGTGTCCTACAAAACTCAATCGGTGAGTCCAGTTAGAGCCTTTTCAGCTCCATTAGGGCTAGGGTTAGGACCAACTTCTGTGCCCCAGCCCACTGCCACTATTGGGATAGGTTTCAGCCCGATTTTTGAACTCTCTATATTCTGATTTTCAGGGCTGAGTCCGGTCCATTGACACCCATTCTAGCATGTGCTGCACTCCAAAAAGTAGACCATTTTCATTTCCAATGATTAGGTCAAAGCTGATTATGGCTGACACATGATTATTTTATACTCTGCCAGAGAATGATAGCTCATAAACTGCACTCGAATACGGCCATGCATGTAGCTCAAACTGAACCATCCAAGCTGGTAGGACCCACTGTAGATAGGTTGCAACCCTGTCCTAACCTCTGATTAGTGGACATACTTTTGATGAATTCGGACCACTGACTAATTTTATTCTACCCATCCATTAGATGTACACCAATCTAACCAGCTAAGCCATCATTCCAACCAATTTTTGGTTTATGATCCATCTAAAGAGGGAACTACGACTTGGACGGTTTAATTTGAGTTTTAGACATCCCACTTGTATGCGTGTATATGGACCATCACACCCTGGCAGACCACAGATCACCACACACAGGCCCAAGTGATTTTGACTCTACGTGACAATTAAGAAATAATAATAATAATAATAATAATAACACGTCGAAGTACAATCTCCAGATGGACGGCTGGATATGATGGATCTAGATCTAAACAACCCACATGTTTTCTCCGCCACATACTCATCTAACTACATTTAATTATAACATTGACAGCTCTCACCAGAAAATGTAATCCACTTACATACACATAAAACACACGACATTTTCCCAAAAAATAATAAAATAAATAAATATACCGAAAAAAAAAAAAAAACCACATTGCTTTGATGGTCCACATAACAATCTGACGTGCCCCAAGAATCCTAACCGTGCTTATTAGCGAGAGGCAAATCTCCACCGTTGATTTTCACGATCCGCGCCAATTCATTTCAGTGACCCACGAATCAGTGCACGTTAGCATAAAACCCTCACGCAAGAATGGCATATAACAACTAACCCATTTATGGATTCTACTTACAACAGAATAATACGAATCCAATTAAATTGAAAAGAAAAAATATAAAGAGAGATGCTCCAATGCTCTAGAGCACTACAAGTTATAGTGCTCCTTGCTTCATCGGATAGGTTGGACACTCTAATCGATCGATCTGAACCGTCAATTAAGTCTAGAACATATTTCAAAGACCACTATGCAAAAATCGCATTGATCGCATGATCCAATCCATCCACGTTTCCAAGCCATGCATAGGACGGTTGCGATTGCCAAGAAAAAGTGTTTTTTTAAAGAGTTATAAGCAATCATGATGTTCCTAAAGAAAGCGATGGTTCAAATTGTTGATTGGATCTATTTTGTATCATCAATCTTGACCGTCGATATTAAAGGACATTGATCAAATGATGAAAATTTGTCAGATCGGAGTGAAATTAACATGGTAGCCCATGAAATGTGCGTTGGATCTATGAACGGTATAGATCAATGGATTGGACTGGCTAAGTATCCCAATGCAATTAGTAGCACCATAACTTATAATGCTCTGAGAGCACTGGAGCATTTATAAAGTAAAAAAATAAAAAATAAACCCCCCACCCTTAACCTGCGCACCCCCGAACCTTGGCCTTCACACCTCCCCCCCCATGATGCAACCCAGCGAGTCGACTCACCTGAACCCCTGGCTTATGGGCAAATGGTCCGAGCCCACAAGCTTTCTGAACTCAGATCTGACCTTCAAAAACACGTGTGCCAAGCTACCTTTGCTCTGGTGACCCAGCACCGTTGATTCCTCCTCGTTCATCTCCAGATCACAGGCAAAGCTGGGTTTTGTAGATAGTATCCAGGCCCACCCCCAGGCCCACCAACTCCATAGAGAGCTCCCAGCATACTCTCCCATAAAAGACATGGACTTGGGCCTTCTCAAAGCCCATGATGTGGCAGCACATGAGATGGGCTGGATCTTGAGTGAGAGTGAGGAGAGCCTTTTCCTGAGCCCTTGAGCAAGTGGATCACTTGGGTTTGTTTGGGAGATGGGGAGGGAATCGTTGATGGGCTTTTTAGGGAGGAAGCTCCTTTTGATCTTGGCCGTTGGAGAAGCCATGGAAATGGGAGGAGAGAGCTTTTGGGTGATGTTGGTATTGCAACGAAGGAGAAGGAGGTGGAGAGAAATGGAGACTTAGATGCTTGTGTTCACAGCTCCACAACAGGCTGGTTTATTCCATTTTGGTGGCTTTGATGGGCTGGCCCACCCAAAGCTTTTTCTTTTTGTTTCTTTAAATGTTTGCTAGCGGTGGATGCACTTCCATTCACACGCATATTTACACGCAGCACACGTGTCAATAGGGAAAGTATGTCCAAAAATCTGAGAAGTTTATAAGGTGGAACCCACTGTGAAGATGAACATGTGAGAAAAAATGGACTGTGGATTCAGTAATTAGGCAAGCGCAACTTGTATGTTGAATATGGACTGTCCATTCTTATTGTGAACAGGTGGCCTATCTGATTGATTGGATCAGAATGAAATTTTTATAGAGTTATCTTCATAGTGGAATCCATCTTGTGATCTTTTCAGATTCTAAATATACTGGCTATGTTTGCATGTGTCATGCGTGTGACTTCGCGTGTGAAGAGTGCGTGTAGAGTTTCTATTTTTTCTATGGTTGAGGCTGTATTGCACCACCGTCACTGGAAATTCTCGGCAATTTTTCGGCAACTCGTCAATTGTCATCTCCAGTCTCCAGATGAGGTAGAAGACTTAAATTAGGAGAAACGCGGTCCTAATACGACTCTTCCATGTTTGCAAACTTCGTGGATCTTTACAAAAGAAGAACCGTTCATCTCGTTGGACCCACAATGAAAATTCTCCTCGCCTAAAAATTAGGCCAATACAATCATCAGGTGGACCACACATGAATTGAAAAAAAAAATAGATGGTTGTAAAAATTCAGTGGTCCAGATCTAATATACATGATGCCGCCTGGTGGGCCCACGATTCTAATTTTCGACCCAACATGGGAAACAACTTATGAGATACCGCAAGGTAGTACATGCGTGCAACGTTAGCACGTGTGGGCAGGGTGCGCGTCTTGATGGCTATTCACTGAGCTCGACTTCCCATCTAGTGGGTTGAGATTTTCTTACTAATCCAGGCCGTTCATTAGAATGAACACCTACTTCATAAACCCAGATTGATTGGATTGCCTAACCTTACAAAAAAGTAACCTACAATATCAAACGGCGTTCAATACAATTCCAACTAAAATTTTGAAAAAAAAATAAGTTCGTTAGAAATTGAATATTCTAACTGTCGAATTTATAGACATTGTAAACCACTAAGAGGTGGTCCTACCAATCTGGAGGACCCATCTAAAGGACAGCTCTGATGGACGAACAGCGGTGATTTGGTCACATCCGTCCAACGGTGATTTGGTCAGATGGACGAGAAGCGGGGATTCGGCGAAAGTAGTGTCATAGCGGATATTTGGTCATATCGTCTCTCTTATCGTAAGAACTTGCGAGATAATTGCCGCGGCGGAGTAGGCGAGTAGCTTCGTGGGTCCACTCGAGCAGCTGTCAGTTGCCGGGTCTGGTTTTCTGGAGAATTAGTCGGTGGATCTACTCACCGTCCATCCAACGTACCTTCCACTCTACACGGGGCAAGAGCGGTGTATCGGGATGGTCATCTAGTGGGCCTCACCTTAGATGGCCACCAGTTAAAATCGGGGCTAATAAAAAGATCTGAGCTGTCGGTGCCACCCACATTCTCCCGGTTGAATCAAGATCATTAACCATTTTCATTTCACCGCTAATTTTAAGGACAATGGTTGGACAGCTAAGGACATGAGCCATCCATGGAAGGAACCTCTATTTAGACAGTTCCGATTCACCATTCTCTACCCACAGTACAGTTAAAAAAAAATTTAAAAAATTGACTGATAGAATTTTCCCAGATGTGGCTGTTGAAAATGAGACTAAAGATACTAGGGATTGCATGATGGACGGCAGCTATCAATGAATCTACCTGCCACGTATGGGGCGGAGAAATGGCTTTAACATATTACGGTACATCCAGCTCTACCGTATGCTCCCGCGCATGTGAGCTCTTGCGGTTCCTCTGCCGAGGGAAGCGGATTGCCTGTGACCCCGTGCAAAGGGATATACTGGTGAGTCTGGTGACAGAGACTGTGTGGGGCCACAGAGATGTCCGTGACAAATCTACTCCGTCCATCTGTTTCTGAAAGATCACAATAGACAAGATTATAGAAATTAGGCAGATTCAAATATCAGGTGGGCCACACCAAACGAAACAGTGGGAACAAAACATCCACCCACCGTTGAAACCTTCCTGGGGCTGACCATGATGCTTATATGCCATCCCAACCGTTCACAGGGTTATTATCCCTCGGATGGCATAAAGAAACACGTTTCAAAAGAGGAAAACTTTGATACGCTGGCAATCTATAATGGATGATACGCGGGCACTTAGAAATTACGTACATGTCACACAAGTAGGTCCAATTAACCTATCCAAATTATGGGTCTCATTTATGATATATCATGATCTAAAATTACGCTTACTTGGTTACCTGACTATCAGATATGTGGACATTTATTGGACGGTTGAAAATTAACAATATCTAATGGTCCTGGTTCAGCAATAAAGTGTCCACGAATCAAAGGCTACGATTGTTCAACCAATCTGATTTTAGGATTGCGACTCAGCGAGAGTGGGTTCCATTACTCACTCGGTTTAGTTTGAATTAATATGCCACGTGTACAATTTTTGAGTGACAGCGTATCAAGTATCCTACTCTGCCAGATAATAAAATAACTCCTGAAAATAAATAAACAAAAATAAATAGAAGAAAGATACGAGGCCCTAGAATATTCTACACGCATTGCATGGTGTACGCAACAGACAGCTGTCACATCAGGATTTGACGGCCACCAAACAGATGGTCCAACAAGTTGTTTACATATGTGATAGTTCGCATTGTATGACAGCCATTGGATTGGAACCCAACACCTGTGTTGTATAGGCACGTGTTGGACGTTGTATAAATTGCAGATGAAGAAAGTTGAATGAAGAAGCAATTAGTTTAAATCTGCTGACGCCACCCTGGTGTGAGATCCAGGCCATCTAATGGGCCCCAGCATTGCTAAACCTGAGTCAATGTGATGCCGGTGTACTCATCAAATCCATGTGACCTGCTTGTTGATAAGTTTGTATTCTCAACTTATAGATTTGTATTTTCCATACAAGGAAAGAAAACGAAAATATTAGAGACAAGCTTAAGCGTGCATGTTCACACTTTTCTTCGAGTGAAATTCGCCAATTTTCAATATAATTGAGACCGCTGGTACGTTGCAAGTAATTAACTCTTAGGATGGCGAGTCTATTTGTGGTTCCACGTTTAGCAAGCATAGAAAAATCACTAATGAAATTATGTGTACATAATTTGTTGATATAAAAAATTTTAAAGAAAAAATTCCAAATCAAAGAGAAAGTTAGAAAAATAAAAATAAAAATTGTTGACTTACACTATTACACTTCTAGAGGACTTGTTAGCTAAGGTTTATATTGAACCTCGTTAGTTTAATTGAAGAACTCTTGAGCTTTACTGGTTCATTTAAGATAGTGAGTCCAGTGGTTTATGATGATTAAATGAACTATCCAAACTTAATTTATGTAAGCTAAGGGTAGTTGGATGTTTTAGTCAAGATTATAGCTTCAACTGACCATTTCTAACTGTTAATGAAAAACTAACCATTATTTGACAGTTTCTAACTATTTTGTAAATAGAAAAATCAATTACATGCTAGTTGTTTAGACTTTATGGCTAGTCATTTATGATTATTAGGCTAGACACATACGGTTGTTCCTGCATGGTCCAACTTATTATTGTATGAGCAGTTACACCAATCCCCTTAAGCGGTTAGTTTTAGCCTCTATATATGACAGACGTGTCTCTCTATGACCTTTTACCCACAGCACTCCAGTCACTTAATCTATATCTTTTAGCCATTGTCATGTCATGGCTCACACCTATCTTGCATAAGGTTAAGAATGAGTGATATAATGCGCACATGTGAAATGCAAAGTGCACCACTATCACTTCTATAGCCACACTGCCTTACATACTCACGCCCATGCCCTCACACCAAATTCGAGTCTAAGAATATTTTTGAACTGTACCCCATGCACGCATGTTCCAATGCAAGTCTACATACTGGTTGGATTCACCAAGCAAATAGTTAAGTACATAGCACCCTACTGATTAAGACAAAAAAAAAAAAAAAAAAAATCTCCTTTTCCCTATGAGACTATTCCCAAAACATAAAAAAGTTTTTACAAATCTTTATATATATATATATATATATATATATATATATATATATAATTTTTATTTAAAATATTTTTAATCAAAACATTTTCCATAACATGGTTCACATGTGTATTAGAGAAATAGATGGTTGGAATTAATTTAAAAATTTAAGGGGAAAAAACATGATGTTAAATGCAAAACTACGACCATCTTCTTTGCTATTGCATGAAAATGCATAGATGAAGGAAAGTCCACATGTTAATTCTCTAAGATTCTCGGTGGACTAAAATGTTTAAGAGGAAAATGATTTTTTAGGGGTGGAGAAGACAGGAGTGTATCAAACACAAACCCTGCACCTGAAGTCGTGACAGGGGCAAAATGAACTCCCTGGAAGAAGGGACCGTGGATCTTGACCGTCCAACAAAAGTATAACCATGATTTTCATATAGTGGTTAGTAGATCTACTTTGCTTTATTTCCAAGTATACAATGAATGCATTTGGCTGCTAATTTCAAATAAATTACAGCCTTTCATTGAGTAAAGCAAGGTTTTAGAAATGCATCTATACACGGTTTTTTTAAGCCACTCAGTCAAGTTGTGACTCAGCTGAGTTGGGCTGAGTCACCACCTCCACTCGCTGGTGGGGCCAAAGTGGACCGATTCAATCGAGCACGAGTCGGCTTGGATGAATGTCATCCGACGCCGATGAGCCGTCAATCCATGTTTAAATGATCCTGTTACAATAGTATTATGAACTGGAAAAAAATGACAAATAAAAGCTTATTTTCTTTTTATTTACTCAAAAACAGCCTTATAATCCATAATACAAAACACAACAGATATTGTTTCGTCAACAGCCGCGAGCCTCATTTTAAAGCTCGATTAATAAACGGGTCACACATTGGTTTTGAAAATTTGTATTAGAGTCCAGACCCGAGCCCAAGGATTTTGAGCCTTGGTCCTGAATACTATTTGGAACAGAACATTGGCTTGAGACTAGGGGTGGAAATGCGCCGAGCTAGGGCCAGTCTGGCCAGCCTCTGTAGAGGTAAGACCCAAGCCAAGCTTGGTTTAGCACAGTGGGTCCAGTTTGTGGGCCACAAGTCCGAGCCCAAGAAATGTTTATGGGCCCGGACCCGACCAAAAATTGATCAAATCCATATTTCACATGTGAATTCTCCTCATCCATTTAGAAAATGAAACCAACGGTTTAAATTCAAGATGCTAGTGTTGCCCGGATTGGAATGGAATGCTCCTAGAACAGAACATATGTACATATGAAGTTGGTCCGCCGAAATGAGTTGAATCCAAGCCCACCCCGAAAGTTTATCGGTCCATACATCCCAAACCAAGCCCAGTACAAAGCAGGGCTGGGGTGGGCCATCGAGCCCATTGCCAACCCAACTTGAGAGATGAGACTGCAAGGTGAGTTCAGTCCAGCCCAATGTAACACTTGGGACTATTTAGATGGTGGGCTTAGCCCAGCCCCTGCCAAGCTCGTGAACTGGACTGGGGTTGGACTTAAGGTCCTACCGCATGGGCTTGCATGCTGCTCGACAATGAAGTTTCATGCAGCTCCCTCATAGTACATGTGGGAACACATGTAATAATCAAGGAATGTTGATTCGATGGGCCATATTCCATAAGCAAGGGAACTGAATGGTGGTAGATAGGTAATCAGAGAGCTGTAAATGGAGGAATTAGATGAGCTAGGGGTCCACATTCACCCAATAAAACCCGCAGCTGATAGAAAGCTGTGCTGAAGTCCTATTTCTGCTTTTTTCTCAGCCCATTCAGGTGGTACACCACAACAATGTTTCAAATCGTCTAATATTCTTGCCCCTGTTTGTTGAGAGGAAGTTTTTTTTTTTTTTTTTTAAACCTTGTATAACATGACGTAACATCATGCGATTTAATTGGAGCAAGGAGGGGATAGATGGATAATAGAGAGAGGTTCAGGTTGAGAGAGAAAAAAAAAACGAAAAAGAAGTAAAAGAAAAGTGAGTGCTACGTCAAGTGCGTACCATACAAAAAGAAAGATAGGGTAGGAAATGTAGCAAATCATTTTAATCGAGGCCCAAGTTTATTTTTTATTTGGGCACGGATTGGATACTATCCCCACTAAGACCTAATGAGAGACAAGCGCTCATGTCAGGAGCTTTATATTGTCCACAACGATGTAAATATCTTATCCCCGCTGTCGATTTATATATTTTGACAGATAGTTTAGGACAAAGGCTCTGGACAACATCACATGAAGCAGTGGATCTTAAACTCCTGCCATTGAAAACTTCCTAGGACCCACCCACCAAGATGTTTATTTATCATCCTAGCATGTTCGTAATATCACATAAACTTATACAAAGGGAAAACATAAATATCAGCTGGATTCAAAATTTTTGTGGCCCCTTGAGAAGTTTATAACAATAGTCGTTCAATCCCCACCACTTTCAATGGTGTGGTGTGCCTTCTTTTTTACCATGTCTTAAAATGATCTTTCAAAATAAATGAATAATATGAGTAAAATATTTATATCATCCGGACCCTACAAAGCTCATGATAGAATTGTCCATTTCTAGTTAAGTCCTAGTGAAGGTAATACCTAATTCACGTCCCTTTGATTTGCCTAATTTTTACATTGACACCCTAACATGAGTTAGTAAATAGATGTGCTAAGCGTATATCATATTTTCATCAAGGTGGGTTTCACATATACTTTGCTCCACAGTTTTTCTAATTAGATACCTCTAACATTTATAGAAAATAATACATTGGTCTTAAGCTACATTATGTGCATTAAAAGAAGCAAAAGGGAGTGAATTTGATTGTAGCACTTTACAGGGCTTTGTACGATAAAAATTCAAATCTTTCAATGCCATATATGTACATTTTAATGATAATTTTATACTTTAATAATAAAAGTTTTAAACAGTAATTACGAAAACAAATATCCAAAACTTTGAACATCATATGTGGGAATAATATGTGAGTATTATTGCAAGTGAAAATTTCACAAATAATAAATGTTGGCCAGTAAAGCATCAGTAACCAATGATCTGAACCATTTAAAAGTCTCCAAGTAATTGCAAATTGAGCTTGGCAAAGCTTAGATGGTCAATCCAACGGTTTAATATCATCCAACGGTTTAGAAGCGGCTCTGATATCAAAATCTTCAGCACAAGTAACAAAGTAGCCTCCATGGCCTAAAATAAGCACTCTCATCCATTTTCCATGCTATCACTTTAATCCAACCATCACACCATCCAACCAGCTTATAGGTTTTAGGAAAATGGATCTTATGATCACTTTGACCAATCATCATGTGGGCCCCACTTTTGATTGCATCTTTTCCTGGAGAATTGCTTTGGTCGGACTTAACTAGCCATCTGACCAAGTGGTAGAAAAATGGACGGTTCGTGTTGTTGGAAAATAAACTTAATAATCAATGTGTACCATCCATCAAGTTGGCCCACTTTTGATTACCTATGTTTATTAAGAATCCCTGACCATCCTAATCACTTGATCAATGGCTAGAAAGTGGATGATCCATATTGTTTATAGAAAAGTGTATTTATAGAACAGTGTCCCTAATAATCAAGCTGGACGGTCCACTCATGTGGGCCTAATAATCAAGCTGGACGGTCCACTCATGTGGGCCCCATTAATTGCAGGTTTTCCTCGACAATAGCCCTGAGCAGATCATCATAACCATTGAATCAATAGCAAAGAAAATGGATGATCCAAGTTGCTTATTGGAATATTGGTCAGATCATCGATATGTATTGTCCATCAATTGCACCCTAAAAATGCTTTCCTCGGATCTGGACTTGGCCCATCATGTGTTTGTTTGCCTGTCCCATCAACCGCTATTTAAATCAGTCATGCACGTGCCATCAACACAGATGTCATTTACGTTTCAGGTGGCATGTTATGTCAGGTGGTACCTACACTTCACATGGAGCGCATGTTAGTCTATGCCATCCAACCATCTCGCGATCTCCACCGTGGAATTATCGGCCTGCAAACGGAAGGTTAGAAAAGGAAATATTCATCCATCCAAATTCAACGGATGGAATGGGATGGTTATTTTTTAATTGTCCAATATTTATTTTTAAATTTATTTATTAATAAATAATTTTATTATTTTATTTTCGGCCAGATTATAACGAGAAGAATATCAAAATATTAAAATCTCTTGAGAAATTGGGGGCCGAGAAATCGTGGGCAACAATATTTGTTGCTACGAGCCAAACTCCATATTCAGTCGGTTAGTGGGACCCTTAACCCTTACTTAAGAAATAAGATTAGCTACTAATAACTGGACCCCACATCACCCTGGCAAGTCAAATCACGTGGGCCCAGTTCTTGTAAGCTGTCAATATGGATGGACGGCTGGCATTTGGATTCCCGAATGGGTTCTCTTGCCAGATTGGTTATCAATGATTTCAAATCAAAGTTCTTTTTTCTTCTTTTTTTAATTGGTGCATAATAAAAGGTCACTGCCTAATGCGATCCCATTCCCATAAATGATAGCTTGTGGGTCCCACTGCCAAATGGATGCTCATGATTTGTCGTTGTTTATTGTGGCGGTTGGTCCGTCATTTATTCACTGAAATGATTTAACGAGAGGAACACTCTAGCTCAATCTCATCCGCATCTCATGATTGGTCCAAGACCACATACGCTGTGGGCCCCACATCCCACCATGTAAAATCATGCCTTAAATCTCTTTTTAAAAAAAACACGTGGCATGGCCCATCAAGGTTATGGATTGGACACATCTTATGAATAGATTTAGTGGAGGAAAAAAAAAGATGCTGTCCGTCTCCACACGCATCTGGAACGCTTTAATTGTGGGCGTTCCCATCCCAACTGCACCGTGTGTTGTGGCCCACCTGTCTTTTCAATCGGCCTCAGTTTTATGATATGGTGTGAAGTTGGAGTATCACATCTTATGGTCGGATTGGATGTGGGCCCATACAACAAAATAGAATAAAGCAGATCCAAATCTTAGGTGGATTGATGCCAGGACCTCAGTATTGATACGAGGTATCTTTCACTCCGTCTACCACTTGAGCTAGGTCAGGGGTGTAACGGAACCGACACTTGTTTTTGCCTTCGGGATGCTAGATTAGCAAGGGGCCTTGGACACCCACACACGACACGTGGCTGGTTGGATGGTTTTCCAGACCTTCCATCAACCTGGTCCTATTTCAGCCAACGCTCTCAGTGGGAAATCTGACCCAATGGACAATTCAAAACAAGCCGACGGTTGCCTTCAAATGGGCAGCTAAAATTAAAAGACTAATTAACTGTCATCGTCGAATATGAAAACTGATTACTAGGATTATCAGTTGAAATTCTTAACCATGAGCCAGTATACGGATGAGCCTGAGTAGATAAACGGTCAGGATCTCATCCAATTTCCACGTGTCATTCATAGAGACAAGAATCCAGCGCGATGAATTAGAGTCGGTCCTATAGAGGCATTTCTGTATTTTTAACTCTCAGACCGAAGCGATCTAGACCGTTGGCTTACACGCAACCCCACTAGGCTGGCTTGAAAATGAAGAAAATAACCATAACGTACGGACCTTGAGTTCCATTCCAAAGCTATCTGTTGTTAGGCTTTCAAGCTGACATGATGTGATAATCATTCATACAACTAACATTATCAAGAGTTTGATTCCCTTACTCACGTGTGGTGTCAGAGTACGTGTAAAAATACCGTGTGAATGGAACACGAGTGCGCGAAATATAGGCCATTCATCAAATAAGGTATGCATGAGCACTGCATGTACTAAAAATGACATGGTCAGTTTATCAGGCAAGTCAAGCTTGTATGATAAAAAATGGATAATTAAATTTTTTTTTTTTTTAAATCTAATAGTAAAAATGAAATGTACGCGTGTGGTTATTTGATTAATTTACTAAAATTTTAATGCTGATCTTACTCGTAGTAATAAGGCTGTTAATGCACATGCTGTCGAATGTGTTACCCTGACCTTATGAATGGACCAGATTTATTTTAAGGAGAGAACATCGGCAAGGTTAAAACCAGGACAGGTGAATATTGCACCAGTCAGCCACGCTAGCACACCGTGATGTTTTGGTGACATCCACTCCGTCCATTCTGCATGCCATCCTCTGTTTTAGCCATGGGCCAAAAATCAGGTCAATCAACGGCTCATGCACGACACAAGTAGAAATAGCTGGAAAGGTGTGTTTAACCTTGATTTCCATTGGCTCCCACGTAAGTTTCAGAATGGTCTGATTTTTTAGGTACGTCATTATATGGGATTATATGGGACAGATGTTTCATATCAATAGATTGGATGGCACGTACATAACATGGTAGGCTCTTCATGAGAATCAAGGGTGGGCATACACTCTACTATTCTTTCGTGTGTGTCTAAGTAGATTTCATTAGGGGTGTACACCCAGTCGTGCTGGCCTCAGCTCAACTCAGCTCGACTGGGCCTTTAATCCTAACTTGTGAGCTTAACTGCCAGCTCGGTCAACCAGTTCGAGCTAAATTCAAGCCTATGTGATATCGTGTGTAAAGCGTAAGCAGCTAAATATCAGTATTTTTGGCAAACACTTTCCAAGCAACATCAAAATTAAAAAAAAATAAAAATTTATATTTATTTCATATACATACCTTTTTTGCCATTAGCCGGCACTTTCTTTAATCATTTTATCAAACACTTGGTGAGCAACATCAATATCAAAGTAATCAAGTCATTGAACTAGTTTAATTCAAGTACGATTCAAATTGGGGTTTGATCCAAGTTGAGTTGAGCTTAGGCAAGCTTAAACTTAGTTCAAAATTTTTCCTAGCCTAAAAAAGTCAGTTCGACTCAGCTCAAACTCAGCTTCAAACTAAGTCAAATCAAACTTTTTTTAGTTGAGTCAAGCCAGTTAACCGAGCTAACTCGGTTCGCATACACCCCTAGATTTCTTCGACACATGACAGTGGCCCCAACATATATGCATGCGTTCATTCATTACACAAGCATTTCATCCATCCGCCCAGAAATCTAAAACATAAAACGTGCGTATACATGTATTCTTACATTCGTTCATACATAGATAAGTACATACATCCATGCTTGCCGGCAGAATGTGGGGCTAGACTTAGGTAGGTTCGTACCAATCTAGTCCGTTGAGCCGCCACCTTAGCCATAATTGTCCGTAGCTTCCTTTGCAAGCTTTATTATAACAAATAATAACAATAACGATTGTATAATTAAGGGTAAGAACGAAGAAACTATATTGTGGCCCACTGCAATAATGACAGCTAGATCGGTAGATTCAAACCATCCATCTTCTATTATTGCTGGCAGAGAACCACGTGTAACTTAGATATGGATTGTCAATGGATCAGGTCCTAGAATTTTTAATTGATGGATCCGCATGATCATAACTTCTAACTTTGGTGGGCCAGGTTGATCGAAAACACACCACAAATTAGGATCCTAGCCATCAGTTATTTCTGTGAACGGTTTTTGTTAGTGTGGTTTCATTGTTGGCCCACCCACATACCGAGCTGATTACATGCATGGCCTGGATTAACTGCTCAACCAGCCACGTGTCAGGTAACCGGACCCTGCATGCAGAAGCGGATTGCCTGCAGCGCCTGTCTCTAGGAATTATCCACGCCCTCCATCCGTTTTTCCAGCTCATTTTAGGACGAAAATCCAAAGCTTACCACACCTCAGGGAACGGTGGGTATAATGATGCCCACTGTTGAAACCTTTCTAGGGCTGACCGTGATGTTTATTTTTCATATAACCTGCAAACGCATGTATGAAGGGAAAACACTAACATAAGCTTAATCCAAAACTTCCGTGGTCGCCAAGAAGTTTCTAACGGTGGGTGTTCAAGTCCCACTGTTTTTGGTGTGTGGTCCACTTTAACTTTGGATCTGCTACAAATACATATTCCAAAATGAACTTGAAAAACGGATGAAAGGTGTGGATAAAACACATTCATCACGGTGGGCCCCACAAGCTTGGGCCCCGCCTTGCTTCAGCGATATTCCCGGAGACAGGTGGTGCATGCCATCCGCTTGCCACCTACGACTTTCCTCCTCAATCCATCGTCCATCTCCAGTCTAGTGAAATAGCGATGACTCTCTTAACCGTTCACATGGCCCAACCAATTGCTGATGGAGCATAACTTAAAGATTGTACTAAGAAGATAATATAACCATCTAATTTTCCCTTAAAATTTGGACCACTCACTATTCTTCTTTTAACCGTTGATAGCCATTAATTGGATGGTTGGGATTGCTTGGTCATTGTGGTTCCTGAAGATATGGACGATCCATGACAGTAACTTCATTTTGGATGGACTGGATAGCTCCACACCAGTGCCACACGTGAGGAGGATCGGTCACCACCGTTTTTTAAAGAAAAAACTCCCATTACTCCCCTCACACTGTTTTTGACATTTCCTGATTCCACCTTCCTATTCTAACATTAGTTTTCACCATTCCTAACTTTTTTCTGACAATCGTACCCACGAACCAGTCACCAGTCCAGTACCAGCTGTTACTTTTGAGAACGTTTAGGTGAGACCTGGCCCTTACCCAAGACCGTGCGACCCTTCCCGTGGACCCCACCTCGATATATCAATTATCTATCCATTCCGTCCATCTGTTTTTAAAGATCATTTTATTGTATGATATGTAAAAATAAGAAGAATAAAAATCTCAGGTGGATCATAATCTAGAAAATAGTGACGATTGAAGGTCCTACCGTTAAAAATTTCTTAAGGGACACCTTAAAACTGACATAGTTTTTATTTTCCATCCAATCCGTTTATAACGTCACATGATCCTGGATTTAGTTTAAAAAATAAATATCAGCTTGATCCAAAACTTTATGGCCTAGCAATGGTCAATAACCACTGTTTCCTATGGTATGGTCCACCTGATAATTGGATCATTTTCAATTTTTTTTAATCACGAGCTATAATGATCTTTAAAAAAGGATGGACGGTGTAGATAAAGAATAGATACATCCAGGTTTTCTCCACGGTAAGGGTCGCACCGTCTGGGAGTTCTCACCTAATCCAGTCTCTCTCTGAAATCAACTTGTATTTGATACTCGGACTTGGTATGATACTTGATAAGTAGGAATTTACACGTGCTACACAAGGTAGAGTGATCTCAAGTTAACTGATTACAATGTGGGACCTACTGTCAATTAGTTACAATCGAAAAGTCAGATCGGTTGAGCAATCCTGACCTCTAATCCATGGACACTTATTTGATAAGTTAAGACCATTGGAAATTTCCATTTTCAACTGTTTTTTTTTTTTCTTCTTTGTTAGCTTGTTAGTACACAACACTGTCAGTCCACACTTCAGAGCCACGGATGGGGAGCGGATTGGCTAGTGTACCTCAGATCTCTGATATGGAAGGGCGTTTCAAGTATCCTATCTTATATAAGTGACTCAGATCTCTGGTGGGCGTCATGGGCACGGATTTCTAGCACATATGCCATCTGCTCATATGGGATGGCGCCACGTGTTAAAGTTGGCTGACAGCATGGAAGTTCAGGTATTACAAGTGTCAGAAAAGAAGGGTTATAAGAAATTTTCACTTCTTAAATGACCACAAAGAGGTACAGGACTCTAGCCTGCTCAAATTTTAATTTTTGTCCAGGGCTTTTAAAGGACCCAATCGTCAATCTAAACCGTACATTCATTTGATGGTTAGTATCATCTAACCAAATTACTGTTTTGGAAGCATAGGAAATCCATGGTGGGGGAGCGTTTATCAAATAAGTGTTTCTTCAACCATTTACATTGTACGGTTTGGATTGTCCATTGTAGAATCCATATCTAACGATTAGATTTCCCACTTGCGAAATCCTGGGCCACAGTGCTAACGAGTATCAGATGTTATCTATCAACCAACTACAAGAAAAAGAGAATTGTGCTATTTGATACTCTGGCAGAGTTTGATGCTTGATACGCGGGAACTTTGAAACGGTAAATACAACATGCGTCAAGTCAAATTAAAGCAACTAAATTTTGGAATACGATCTCACCGATTGGTTGAGTAATCCTAGCCTTCCATTCATGGACACTTGTTCGTTGAAATAATAGGACATGATATTTTTCATTTTACACCCTTAAATAAATGTCGACACCCTTTAATAAATGTCCAGCAATCCTTCGTACCCGGTGGGAGGGGATTACCCGTGACCCAAGGCTGTGTGGGGCCCACATAGATGTCCCTGAGAAATCCTCTCCATCCATCTGTTTTGAAAGACCACAGTAGGATGGGAAGATCCAAAAACTGAAAGATCAATGGACAGTAAGATCCAAAACTCAGGTGGGCTACACATAACGAAACAATGGGAACGGAAACATCCACCGTTGAAACCATTTTGGAGCTGATCATGATGTTTACATGCCATCCAAACCATTCATAGGGTTATTACCACCCACATAAACTGTAGGCACAAATATCATCCTGATACAAAACTTCTGTCACTCCCAGTCATTCGATTCCTACCGTTTGGTGTGGTATCGCCCACACGAGTTTTGGATTTGCCTAATTTCTAGATTACTGTCCTATCGTAGTCTTGTGAAACAGATGAACAGATTGGATTTGTCAGGGACATCTCTGTGGGCCCCACACAAACTAAGAATATCTGTCCCCAGGTCACAGGAAATCCGCTTCCGTAACTAGGACCCATGAGTAATTTCTGAGTGCCTGCACATCACACATCACAATCAGTCGGCGTGTCGAGTTTTCCTCAATAAAGAAAAAGCCTCTTTTTTCCTTAAATTGCCGGAATCTGCAAATTCAACAGGATATGTCAACATCATGAGTGTGCACACCTAAGCTTTACACGTGTGCATGTGCCTCAATGCAAGCCGTACAGGATTTCTAACGGTTGCCCTATTGTGGATGGGGCTAACCCATAAACCACATTGGAAGGATAATCCTAACCATCTGTTCAGGAGCATCAAATCGACGGTTAAAAAGACAAATACAGTCAACAGCTCCAAGACAGCAGAGAGATACCCGTAATCAGAACGGTTAGGATTATCCAATCAATATGAATTTTTTTCCAAATCTTAGCCAATCCACAGTAGGACCCATGATTTGGACGGTTAGATTGAGTTGTGTTCATGGGTGGGAGAGAGACGATACAGACGAAATAAAAATACAATCAGTTTACTAATAAAATATAGAAAACAATCACAAAAAAAAAAAAAAAGGAAATAAAATTGTTTTATACAATTTCTAGATTAATAAAAACACACACACACGAAAAAAAAAAAAGAAGAAGAAGAAGAAGATTTAAAACAGAAGAAGAAAAGAAAATAAACACTTTTCCGAAACTGCCGCCAATCAAAACCCCAAAACACCAGACTGCCCGAACCGAAACGCGAACGAACGGCTCCGATAAAACTCCACCTCCTCCTGCTGCCACCGCCCATCATCGAAGTTCTGCGAGTAACTGAACGAGTCGTAAGTCGTAGGCACGTGCCGGCCCCGCCTCGCTCGTGCCACCCTTCCCATCACTCTCCTCTTCAAATCCAGCGAAATCCAAACCACCCTTTTCACGATCCCGGCCAGGAACCGACGCCTCCCGACGTAGAACCCGATTGATTTCGCGGCGACCCTTTTGAGGGAGATCCAAATCTTGGCCGGAAAACCCCTTTTCCGGCGGTTTTCCGGCATCTGGTGGTAGGAATTCCGGCCGTAGCTACTGCCGTTTCTCATCTCTGTTATCTTCTCTCTCTCGTTATTTGGGTTGTCTTCTTATATAGAGATATTTGTGTAGAGAGGGCAAAATGGGAATAGAATGTATTTGGGCAGAGAAAGAAAAAGAATCTGAAAACGTTTTTAATTTCTCCAGCGAAGGTTTGCGAATTCTTGTTGCTTTCGGAATTCTATATTTGAAAAGCGTTTTTATTTTATCTTTTTTCCCAACGGCTGCGAATCTCTTTCTCCCCACTACTTTCTCAGAGGGAATCCGAGGTGGGTGGATGTCTCGAGATGACGAAATTGCCCCTGCAACTGACGGGGTGGGAAGGGTACTATCGTAATTTCGTTTTCAGGTTGGCGGGAGTTTTGGACCCCATTTACGTGGGACGCGGATTAGCTGCTTACAGGTTGAGTAGCGAGACTCGCTGTCGAAGTGACGTAAGCAAGTTCACACCGTTCATCCGTCTGGAGAGATCATATTACGACAAGATACAAAGAATAAGTCATATCCAAAGCTCAAGTAGACCCACCACAGAAAAACAGTGGGGAGAGTGACGCCCACAATTAAAAACTTCTAAAGGCCACGGAAGTTTTCAATCAAGCTGATATTTGTGTTTTCCCTTCTTTCTTTTCCGCTTTAATACATGAACGTATCTCAAATAAACATCATGGTGGACCTCAGGAAGGCTTCAACAGTGGACGTCACTCTTCCCACCGTTTTCTACGGTGGGTCCACTCCATATTTAAATCTTACTCATTCTTTGGATCATAGGCTAAAATGATAACTCCAAATGGATGAACGGTGTGGATACAACACTTGCATCATAGTGGGTTCACATAATTTCAGTAGCGAGTCTCACTACTCAACCCGGTGACGTAACTTCAATAGCGAGTCTCGCTCCTCAATCACAATCAGTAACTAATCGGCGTCCATTCACTTGTAACCGCCGTTACACGGAGGCCCAATAAATCGGATTGCGTGCTGAATTACTCAGCACGCTATTATCGTAGTGGGTAAACTATATTAGGTCCACCGTGAATGTATGTAGTTTATCCACGCCGTTCATCGGTTTTTTCAGATCATTTTAACGGTTGAATCCAAATTTTAATCATATCCAAAGCTCAAATGGACCATACCACAGGAAACAGTGGAAATAATGATATTCACCATTGAAACCTTTTAGGGCCCACATTGATGTTGATTTATCATCCAAACTGTTCATAAGATTATAAAGACATGGATGAAGGGAAAAAACAAATATCAGCTTGATCCAAAAATTCGGTGGCCCCCAAGAAATTTTCAACGGTAAAAGTTCAATTTAAACTGTTTCCTGTAGTGTGGTCCATTTGAGATTTGGATATGTTTCATTTTTTTATTGAAGCTCTAAAATTATCTTGTAAAACGGATGGACGGAGTGGATAAAATACATAAATCATGATGGACCCCAAAGTGTTTACTCAGTACTCGTAGCGTACTGAGTCACTCAGTGGGCAATCCGCTTCCGTAACCTAGAGTTCTGTAAACCACCGAGGCGTCCGTGTAACATCTACTCCGTCCGTTAGTTTCTACGGATCATTTTAGTGAGTGAGCCCAAATCTGGGGAAGCTTCAAAACTCCAGTGGGTCACATCACAGGAACCAGTGGGGATGGGGGATGGAAAGGCTGATCATTGAAATCTTCCTGGTTCCCACCGTCATGTAATTCCCCTCTTTGATTTCCAACCTCTCAACTTAATTTGATCCGATGATCAATAACTAGAGAGATGGATGGTGTTGATTATGCTAGAAATGGTATCATCAATGGTCATGAATCAAACATGATTGTCCATCCCTCCCCCAAAAAAATGCCTTGTTCATGTGATCACAACGAGCGAATCAAATCGTAAGAAAATGGATTATCAAAATTAATTATACTAGAGATGATTGGATCATTCATCTAGATCATCCATCACATGGTGGGCCCACCTTCCACGCCAAAAAATTCACTTTGGTCAGTTGATGCTAGCAATCTAAACAAGACTAAGGAAATGAAAAATAATAATGATAAAAAATAAATTCATTTTTATTATATTGAAAAGGTGATCTAGATCATATTGTCAGTCAAACCATTGAGCATTCAACCTTTCTATAAGATCACCTTGGGTAGATTATCCGGTCAATTGAATTAATGGCTAAGGAAATGGATGACTCATATTTATTATTTAAAAACCGGTGTGATTATTGATTTAGACTGCTCAACATGTGAATATACCTTTTAATTGCCAATCACTCTAGAAAAATCACTTTAATTGAATGAAGGAATAATTCAATTAATGGCCAAGAAAGTAGACAATCCTATATATGTTGATTAGCTTAAGAGTTTTAAAAATGTATTGAAAATTTAAGATTGTGTTATGAGTTTCAAAAATGTATTGAAAAATTATTTTTTTTTAAAAACAAATCTCAATTAATTGATTGAGCCCTAACAATTGCTATCTATATATTAATAAGTTTCTACAAAAAAAATAATAATAATAAGAACAAAAAATTATAAGTTAATATTTACCTTTTGACTGCTATTGCCGAAATTGTTTCATTTATTAATGTTACACTTAGAAAGTAAAAGTTCTCTCTCAAATCTACCCCAACATGGAGAAGAGTAAAGTGGACGTGTATAAATAGGGAAGAAGGATGAGAGAAGTTCATCTCTCATAGTCTTATGCAAGTTTTCAACAATTCTAATACTAGGAGTTCATTCCTATATAATACTAGGATACCCCTAAATCACTCCCCACCTTGGAGAATTGGGCTGATTTACCTGATTTTAGCGGGTCACAAAGTCCAAATTAAATAAAATAAACTATTAGTGGGTCTTAATAGTACATGTAAAAGTGAAAGAGAGTTTTGGGAAAAGAAAGGAATCATAATAAATAAATAAATAATCATTCGATGGGTCCATCCAAGGATTTCACAAAATAAAAATAATTAGATGGGTAGCACGTTTTCGTCTTTGACTCTTGTTGGCCTCTTACAGATCTGGACATTAATCCATTTTAGGAAGAAGAATGATGACATACAACCATTTCACGCCAGTCTTACTCTGCTACCGTTGACGATTTTTCTGTGTTAACCTGTCACGTATGTAGGACATGTACGCCATGACAAAAGTGGGCCCCACCTGAGGACCAACCTCCAAAAATCAGGCCAATCCACACCTTTCGTTTGGTCCAATCCTTGTCCATCCATTAATTTGGATGATGCAGCTCACCTGGTAAGCAGATCAGTTAGCTTTTGGGACCAATGAACCAATGAAGATCTAGCCCTTGATAGAGTAGAATGGCCGAACAGGATTTATACAATTGAGTCCAATTAATTGGGATAGGGCTTAAATGATGATGATGATCTTTGTGATGGGGCCAACCTTTTTAACAGCCAGGATGTCTTACACAGGGATTACAGGCATCTTGTTAAGCTAAGCAAGCTATAAGTATACGTGATCATCCAAGATATATATATATATATATATATATATATATATATATATATATATATATATATATATGCTTATTATATGAAACATAGGTAACAGATTGAACGGCAATGATCATCCAATCTAATCTTTTGAGCAGGACTTGTGCACGTGTGAAAAGGTAGACATGTGTGAATGCCCACTTTGCACGGTACATTACCTGCGTAATTAATTTCCTCTATTTGTAAAAATTAGACCCATTAAAATTCTCAATCAGGTTGGATCTGTGTCAGGTCCAAATAAAAACAGCCAACCCATTATATAGAAATCACAACTGTGCACTTAAGCATAAATAATGACCATTCGTCAGTGGCTATAAATTTTGATGATGAAAAATAAAATGGTAAGTGTCAAAATACAATGGCTGAAATCAAATGGTCAGGATAGTTCCATCAGTGTCCTTTCTAATATATTCTCCATCTTGCACAGTCCAGATCGCCACTAGCAGTGCATGGATCACCATGTTTTAGAAAGAAAAAAAAAAAGAATATATATATATATATATATTAATTAACTACTTTTTCGTAAGTCTGAAACAGGTCTATGTTGGGTTTGACCAGTTTGGTATGAACCAAATCGGACCATTTAAATACCAAGTCTGGGTCGAGTCCGATAATCGCTGGCAAATTCTAGCCGTCCGTGTTTGCTTCGGCTCAAATTTTGAAACTGGACGGGCTGGGGCCCAGTCCTATTCAAAAGTTGGCTTTTTGTATTTGGCCTTAAAAAGAGGCCCGTTGGGTTCAGGTGGGCTCCAGCTGCTCCTGACAAGGGTTTTTTTTCAAATCAGCAGCCGTTGCGACATCTGAGAACCATGCATCATGTTGGCTCCACCATGTACGAAGGCCTGGTCTATAAAGCAGGCTGGACCGTTCATCACAAGGACTGTGTGTTTGCTGAATGTGAGCCGTCGGCAATAGTTCCTGAACCATATTGTCCAACTGACCTGACTTCTGGGCGACGCCATCTACCATGTGGGCCCAGCTGATGAATGGCTAATTTATCTCTCACCCCTTGTCACGTGTAAAGGGTGCGTGTGGGGATTAGAAAAGTCGAATTATTGGTATGGGGTTTTCACAAAACGGATGATATTTGATTCCAGTTCTTTTTGCGTCCATGGCAGCTCTCAAGAATCAGGACCCAGGGTCCACATGCTGAGACAGTTGGATAATTTGAACCACCCATATTCTGGATTGAATCTTAGCCATTGAAAGTTTTCTAAATTCATCTAAAATTAGTGAAGGTCACGATCATCCGTTGTTAAGTGTGAATTTCAACACTAAAGGGGGTTCTACTCTGATTGACGTGGACAGATCGACTTGGTATCGAAGAGATTCACTCCATCCATCTGATGCACCATCCTGTGTTTGGACTAGAGCCCAAAAATCAAGTTGATCCAACGGTGGGAAACAGTTGAATGGGAAGTGCTACAATTAAAATTGTCCACGTGGCCAAATCATGTGAATTTTAAAGTTTTTAGGCATGATTTTGACACCATTCCCTATGTTGAAGCCCATGTAAATCTCCCATTTCACTGAATTTTAGGATCAATGGTGAAAATGTGACAGCTCATCTGATGGACGGGGTGGATCTGATGTATATTCGACCTCTGCAGCGATGATGATCATAAATCAGGCCGTCTATGTCCCTATGCAATTTAGGCTAGCCCAGTCCCCATTTCCTTCTTGCACGGGTGGCCGTACCTTCACACGCAGCACGCATGAGGTGGAATCTAACACGAAGATGGGATGCAAACTGAATCGAATTGCTGATATTCAGTTCTCCGCAGTGTAACCGCAATTTAGAGACAAGTCCTCGGCATCAATGCCAGGAAGGTAATACCAATTTGGCCATTTGCACCTTTAATATTGCAATTTGATTCAATCATGCACCCAAACACACCCTCCCAATGGTCAGTAATTGGTGACTGAGGTTGTAGCCTAAATCAAGACTGATGTGAGACAGCCTTTCTGCCTGTTCTATCCGGGCAGCTCACCTGCTTCCCATTCTTGAAGTCGTTCCTGCTGAAAGGCATCTGGGTTCAAGCATTGGTTCATGATACTGAATTGAATTCCAAATGGTCAGCTCTACCAGCAAAGAAATGACTGAACTTAATGATGTTTCCTATGGCATTTCATGATGATAGTATCCCTCGAATTGCAGCTACTCAGTGTAACTGCGATTTGGAGACTAGTCCTCAGTATCAATGCCAGGAAGGTAATTCCAATCTGTTCATTTGCACCTTATTAGACTAATAATGCAATTCGATTTAGTCATGTGCACCCAAACACACCCTTTAAGTACTTGTATCAATCCAATGGTTAGTGATTGGCAGCTGAGTCTCTAGCCTAAGTTGCAACTGAGGTGAGACGGCCTCATCATCACTTCTTCTTCTTTTTTCCTTTGGGGGATTTTAATTAGTTATTGTACTACATATATGATTTCAGTGTGTTTGGATGCACAACTGAATTGAATTGCAAATATTCAGTTCTATCCAAAAAAATAATAAAATAAAATTTTATGGAACTTAGTGACGTTTTCTGTAGCATTCATGATGAAAGTATCCCTCAAATTGCAGGTACACAGCATCGCTGCAGTTTAGAGACTGGTCCTTGGTATCAATGCCAGGAAGGTTATTGCAATTTGACCATTAGCACCTTATTAGACTACTATTGCAATTCGATTCAATCATGCACCCAAACACGCTCTCAAAGTACTGGTATGAACTGATAATTAGAATAAAATCACTCAAAAATATCATCCATCATACAGACATGTTGGCATGTAGGATTGCATGTGATTGTTGTGTCTGAAGTCACAGTCGATCTGTTTGTGCAAACCAAATGTACTGATCATGAGGGAGCATTTGGATGCTCAGTTACGAACTGAATCGAAATAAATTCACTTCATTATTGGCGGAAAGACGCCTAGGGGTTAACATCATCTTAATTCATAATGATAAACAAAACCTGAACTGTAATTCCTCACATTTAAGTCTATTTGCAGTTTGGGTGCCCAAATGCAGGCTAACAGAAGCATAGTATACGAGAAGAAATAACATAGAATTTCCATGAAACAGGGAAAATCTCAAAGAGAGGAATGGCTGGCAACGATAACCTCATATTTCATTTAGCAAAGCCAGGTTTAGAGCACATACTCTTTTTGCCGCTTGAAGTCAATTGTACATCTCATTCTAGCCAAAGAACATTAGAGATACAAGTAAAGCAACAGATTATAACATGGAAGGAGGATTTTACAGGCACCAATATGGATGTGGTGATCTGAGCCATATCTTCCAACTCCATCGTATACTGAGATCTGGTGGGTCGTTCGGGTTCTACCAACAGATGGGTTCCCCTGCAAATTTAGTGAGCATGAAAATAAGATCTAGAAAAGAAATGATAGGTCACTGCCACAGTCAATGATCAGAGATTACATACCCAACCCAGGCAGGACGTGTTAAGTCTCTCGTCCAAACCTTAAAAATCAGGTTTTTACATAGTCCACGCCATCGTGCTTCCTTTTGTTGGGCCTGGAGAAGAAGCAAAACTGGGCCCACGTCTCCTTCGCCTTGGTTGGTTGTGTCTTGGCCTCTCTCTTTGCAATGAGCTCTGCCATGTAGCGAACGACAGCCTGAAAAGTATGTCTCCAATGAGCTACAGGAATAAGTAAAAAAGAGAAGTGCTAGCATGATGTGAACGCTTAATGGAAATCCATGAAGCAACCAAAGCATTCTATTGTAAGCATGGCATTTGAGCTGATGATCAAGACAGTTTATTTGGGAGGCCACCAGGGGGATGAGCAACATGTTAAAAAGAAATGTGAAAGAACTATGGTAGCCATTTGATCAGTAGCAAAAAAGGGGACTGTCCACAATTCAACAAGCAAAATTCACAACGATCAGATGATCAGAGCCATCAATTACCCCCTTTTTTGGTGACCCACCAGATAAATAGTTATAATTTGCCATGTGTACTGTAGGTGTGCAACAGACACTGCACAGAACTTCCATGAAGAGTGTGTCAACAAGGCATTTCTCAAGTTAAAAGCACAAGGGGAAAGAATTACCTCTGCACCAATTTCAGCTACATGCCTCGGTGGCACCTCCAAAGGGTTTTCCTCAGCACGAAGCACCCGCAGCTTTGACAGCATCCCAAAAGAGTCTGGTAGGACCCTTATCTGATTATTGCTGATATCCAACTCTTCAAGCATGTCAAGGTTTCCAATGGACCGTGGTAGCAACCGTAGATCAGAAAAGTTATTTCCTAGGTTCATCTTCACAAGTGAGGTGGCAAAACACAAGCTCTCTGGCACTGACTCAAGCTCATTGAAGCTGACATCAAGTTCCTTCAAGCTCGACATTGATGCCATCGTAGTGGGCAGTCCTTTAATGTTGTTGTAGCGTACGGAAAGGATCTCCAAAGATTGGATCCTGCCAATAGCCTCCGGCAAGGCTTTCAAGCGATTGTAATCCGCTCTGAGCTCAACAAGTGAAGAACATTGGCCGATAGTATGTGGGAGCTCCTCGATATCATTTGTTTCGACATTTAACCTCTTCAGGCTGATAAGAGTCCCAATCGTTTCCGAAATCGAGGACAGCTGGTTCGAACTAAGATCAAGGTCCTCAAGGCGCACCAATTTGCCGATTGTAGCAGGTAATGATGTTAGCTGGTTGCCCCTCAAGTCTAGATAGACCAAGCTGAAAAGATCCCCAATGGAATTCGGAAGTTCGGATAGCCGGTTTGAATGTAGGTCTAGTTTTGTTAAGGACGAAAGGCCCCCGATCGTTGCAGGGAGGGCAATGATCCGGTTCTCGGACAAATCGAGATTAATCAGACAGGACAGCTTCCCTATCGAGTCGGGTAGCCAATCAATTTGCTCCATCAACTTATTATGCAGATCAAGATCTCGGGTACCTTTCTTCACGGAGACTTCAATCAAACTCGCCAGTTTTAAAGGACTCAATTTATCACCATCTTCTCCTACACAATCCATGATTTGAAAAATGATTAGAAAACCAATCTTGATTTCTACAGACCTGATCAGGTGCCACTTAAAAATGAGTTCATCTCATTTTAGTTAATAACAATTATGTATTTGAGCTCATATTTCTTTTTGAGAAGGATTGAAAAGAATATCAATAACCAACAATCATGATCTCTAATGAACAATTACGATTAAATAAAATGGGATGAACTCATTTTTATGTGGCACCCTCAAACAGGCGCTAAGACTACTGATAATTATTCAATCTCATGTTAGATAAGCACACTGGAAGAAAACAGCCACAAGCTTGAGAAGATCCCTCAATTGTGGCTACATTCACCTCATCACCATTACGAAAATGGAGAAAAATAATTCACAAATTTTGGAATTTATAACCTTAAAAGGATCACCATAACTTGCAAAACAGGGCTCTTTCGTGCTGTATTGGAAAGAGAGAACTCATTCACATCCAATGTTCATGATTTTACAAGTAGGAAACCTGAAAATTAGGGATTATTCTTCTAGTGGATCAAGTGAAGCGCACCCTGATATTGGTGGACATTTCCATTTCTAAGAACACTTATAACTAATGACAATATACAAATCAACCAATAAATAAATAGCATTAATCTTAATCAGATAACAATAGATTCCATTCCCAAACAAAAACCAACTTCAAAAGATGCAGGTAGATCTAACAAAACTTCAGGTTCCCATTTCAAACTGATGAAAGAAAGACACGCCCCTGCCCGAATTGTTAGATTTAACTGTTGTATTAATGCAGAACAGACAACAAAGAAACTGAAAAAGGATAGAAAATTCGAATCAAAGACAAAACTCACCAGAAGCAATTGTCAATTTGATGGAAGAATTCATCAACACCCCTCGTGACGAATCTGGGCCAACGCCAATTCCGTCCGCATACATTGTCGACTTTGGTTTCTTCAAGTAGCTGTCATCTCTAGTAAACAACTCAGAACTCTTTCCAATCTCTTTCTCAGAATAAAATACAGATGAGGTAGTAACAGAATCAAAAAGAGTACTTGAAGTGCCAGCAGTGCTAGTAGAAAAACTCCCTGAAACTGTTGAAACTGAGCCATTTGAATAGTCTCCCTGACTATAATTCTCTGAAGAAGAGAGGCATCTCGATGCTCTCTGAACGAATTCGTCAAACAGGGCATGGATGTTCTCGAGATTGAGCAGTTTCAGAGCTTCCCTCTTCTGATCTGTGCTCTGGAAATAGACCAGATTCTTCTGCATTTCTTGCAGCACAAAGAACAGCTCCTCTGGGACATAGACACCCTTTTTCTGCTTCGATATCGCATCAATTCTAGACAGCTCTTCTTTCTCAACATTCCGGATCAACACCTTTGCAGCTTCGACGTCCTCAAGCACCGGCCGAGCAGGTAGAGATCTGTGAATTCTCATTATCTCTTCAACAACCTCGTCAACCGATTGCAGACAAAGACCCATCTTTTCTAAAACCAGATACCCAGATCAAGAAAATGCAGAAATGTTTTTTGGAAAAAAAAAAAAAAAAAAAGGGTCTGCGAATCTATTCTGAAGAACCGCAATTTTTTAGACACCAAAAAAGAAATCCAGATCAGGCAAACTACTCCAATGTATTCTCCAACCTTCTCCCATGAATTCCTCCGTGTTTTTTTTTTTTTTCCCTCTCTAGAGCTTTCCAGCAAGCCTACACTTCAGAGAGTTAAAAAGTGCGGTTTTTCCACACAAAAACAAAAACCCAGATCAGAACAAATATCCAAATCACTAAAAACAAGAAACCCAGATCAGAAAACTACTCTAATGCATTTTCCAGCCTACTTCCTTCAATTGCTCTGTTTTTTTTTCAAGAACATTCCGGAAAGCTACACTACAGAAAGAGAAATTCTCAAGAAAACCCCATTTATCCATTCAAACCCAAAAATCCAGATAAGAAATCCAATGAAATCCAAAAACCTGACTCCATCCTTCAAGAAACACCATCTGAACCTCCAGAATCAGAACACCAAAACCAAAAAAACAAAAACAAGAACAAGCCCATCAATCAAAAGAGAAAAAACACAAAGGAAACCTGACTTTTCCCATAGAATTACAAAAGACCCAGATCATGAAAAGGTCCCAAAAGGATAAGAAAGCTCGCATCAACTCCTTTCATCGGATTCCACTGTTACTCACGAAATTTCCTGGAAATCGAGACGGGTGGGTTTAAAGAGGTGCTGATGAACCATGAGAACAACAACGGCGAGAGAAACGATCTTTTCTGATATTTTTATAAATGAAACAGCTGGAATCTTCTCTTTCTTCCTCAAATCCTGCGTAATTTTTCTTTTCTTTTCTTTTTTTCCTGAGAATTCCAGCTATTTATATGCTCTGCAGCTTGTGTTGGCAGATTTGGGGATTTGGGTCTTTTTCCTCTCTCCCTCTCTCTCTTCCTGGGATTTGTTTCGATCTTAAAACCGTAAATGCAACCGGTTTTCGGATGGAGTTATATGGTACTCTGGCTGCCTATACCATTTGATACGCAGGCACTCAGAAATTGTACACGTGGCATACATTAACTCAAATGAACCGATCATATTTTGCATCCCACTGTAGGAAATTCACAATCACAGATGGTATTGGTTTAACAATCCTAATCTGTAATTCGTGTGTGCTTGTTTGTGGAAATTGAACTGTTGGATATTTTTCATTTTTAACCGTCCAATAGATGTTAAACAATCTAATATTGAGATGACCGAATAAGCTTGATTATTTTTTCGTGATACATCTGCTCTGGGTATGATAATTTGGACGGTTTAATTTACTACATGCATGACACGTGTATAGACTCAAAATGCATGTGTACCATCCATTACGCTCTGTAAAAATATCAAAGAAAACGGTGCAGCCCACCGTTGAAAATCCTTAATTTTTGTATTGGTTTAAACGATCCTAACGTGTGATTCGAGGATGCTCGTTTGTTTGTGAAAATACGACAGTAGGATTTTTTTTTCATTTTTAACCGTCCAATAGATGTCCACCAATCAGATATTGAATGGATTGAATATGGTTAATTTTTGTTTTGTGATACATCTACATTGGGTATCATAAGCTGGACGGCTTAATTTGACTCTCGTATGCCACGTGTGCATATTTTAAGTAATTTTTAAATGCCTGCGTATTATCCATTTTGCTCCGCCAGAGCATCTAATTTTTTCTCTCTCTCGGATGATGGAATGCGACTGTTGTCTTAGTGCAAATCCAATATATGAATTTACCAAACTATCCTTGGAAGTCTTGTAATTACAATTCAGCCCAAGAGAGATTTGCAAATTACATTGACTAAAACAGCATTTTAATAATGTTGCGGCATGCCTCTTGCCTCTACATTAAATAACACTTCAGTCCTACTCACTTTGGACAAGATTATCTTAACTTAATTTCTTGTTATTTGTCAAGCATTCATAAATAAAAAAGAATTACATGGTGCATGTATATATTGATAATTCCATACTTTTGCCACATGCATGACATTTTAAAATGTATACTAACACATGTGGCAAGTAAAGAAAGTTTAAAGATATATAATGACTTATGTGAGATATTTGAAGATGTAAGATCGGACAATTGCATAAAGGTATTTTAAGATTAAAGGTGTCACATTTATGATGCTTTTAAGAAAAACAAATTATTCACGTTTTAAATAAATTTTGTCCAAGTTAGCATTCAATAAATTAGAAATAAGTTAGCATTTCAAACAAGCCTATCCAGGACTAATCTTATATAGCAATGGAGCGAGCTTTAAATGGCTAACTTAATTGTTGATTCCATAAACAAGGGGTGAAATTTTGTTTTATCCCTCATTTGCATTTTAAAAATAACATTTCAGTATCTATTGTTAGGCAATAAAGTATATTTTGAAGTTTTTTGTTTTTGCTTTTTTTTTTTTTTTAGTTCCACATTAAATACGGTTTCGAAAAAATAAACATTTATTTTAAAACTCCTAATTAATTTTGTATATTGAAAATCAAGTGTATATCATGAGTGCAACTTCACACATGCATGTGTGCACATGCCACAATCGTAGTTGTGGCATGGCATGGTGTGTCTTTGATCGGACACATTTTGTTTTTTATGCACAAGTAAAGTCACTCTTTTGCACATTTGTACAAAATGCCCACATGCACTCACACAATATTTCATAAGCCTCGAACTCCATTGGTCATCTCTTTATATATACACACACACACACACACACACACACAAAGGCTTCTCGCCTCCTTTGGGCATCTACCCAAAAAATCCATTTTCTTTATTTCTCTTTCAAAGGTTTTTTCCGTGTCTCTTTATCTTTCCTTAAACAAATTTGTACTAGCAAGCTTAAGTTCATGTAGCCAAGATGGCATGTACACCTGATCAAAGTTATACATCTTAGAGGAGAGTTGTTATATTCTGGGAGCAAAGTTATTGAGACCCATTGTATCAATGATCTTCTTTATTGAGACAAATCTATCTTTAACATTGATTATAACGTGTCTTGGCTCTCTATATATTATTTCTATTAATTTGTGTTTCTTAAATTTTTTTCTCTATATCTCTATGCTAATAGAACCAACGCATATAAGTTTATAAATTTATTAAGATATTGTTACCCATATGTTTATAAAATTTCAAAAACTATTAGTAGAAATAAGTTTTATTCATTTATTTTTTCCAATCATCATCATCATCATCATCAAGACATTCATCATTGTTATCAACAACACTACCATCATTTTCATCATTATCATGATAGAGAGGTAGAAATTTCAGTTTTTGATGGAGAATTTATTTTGATTCAAAGAGATTAATGAAGAGAGATATAAAGAGAACAACAGAGAGAGAGAGAGAGAGAGAGAGAGAGAGAGAGAGAGAGAGAGAGAGATGGTGAGTTTTGGAGGTTGCAGAGGTAGTCGAGTAAAAGGTTTTCTTCGAGAGATCGATTACCCATTGATTGCATGATGAACAAAAGGATATGTTGAAATAAATAAATAAAAAAAACATCACTGTAATGTATTTAGAAATTTTGGTAAATTCAAGATTTTTCTTTTAAGAAAATCTTCATTTTTAAGGATTTTTTTCATAACAACCCTTGCAAAAGAAGACATTACCATGCCATACTTTTGTATATTAACGTGCATACTACGTTCAAAGAACCAAGTCAACCTATATCCCATCATTTGAAAGATGGCTAAAAAGAAACTAGCCACCATTTCATATGTGATTTTATTTTATTTTTTCAAAAGCCCACTTAGAAAAATATACTAAGAATCTTTGGTTATTGGATGGAATGAGTATGTGCCCACCGAATCTCTATGCATATTATTCATGCCCATACCTTCTTCTTGTTCTTGTTCTTTTTCTTTTTCTTTTTTTTTTTTTCGTTAAGGTTTATTTAAGTAATCATAGTGTTTGATATTAGGAAAATGCTTTGTATTTGATGTTAGTCAACATCAAATAATTGTGGCTGAATTTTAATATGCATTTCAAAAGAAATTTTGAAATTTTACTTTTTGAAAAGATTGATAGATTGTCACTGTCTTTGAATAGTTGATGTGGAGCTATATATAAAAGGGATTAATAAAAAAAGAATTAAAAAAATAAGTTTTTCTCTACCCAAAGTGGCATGTAAGGTAAAATCCATCTGCTGACAAAACTTATGCCTATATGGCACTAGGCTCAGGGATCCAATCCGACCATTCGGTGTAGATGGTCCATTTGGTTCTAGATGTGTTGCATGCCCAAAACAATCAAGTTGTGCCATTCATTAGATGAGCCATAATATTAAAAGCAGGTGGTTTTATAAAAGGTTAGCCAAGCTAATATGTGGACTAGACCATCTAAACCAGAGGTCCAACCTGATGTAGAACTTGAGTGTTTCAGACTCATTTTTCATGATGACACATGCCATTTAAGTTTGAGAATACTCTGACGAAATCATAGGATCCAATGTGTTGAATGAACGCTTGTATGCTGAATTTGGACCATTCACTACTGAGTGGTTTATGATACTAACTTGTATGCTGAAGTTGGACCATTCACTACCTTTTATCTTTGCCATTCAACATATGTGCACAAATCATTCAGTTAGTGTCATATGTCTAGCTAGTGTAACTTATGCATGGGGCCCACTATTTGTACAATTTCACTTGACTTTCATGTAATCTAGTGGGCAATTTGCATGTGCATGCAGACCTTGGAGTATTATTACTAGGTCATTGGAATTTAGAACAGTGAGTACGGTGCTTTGGCACAAAAAAAAATTCAAATATATAGCTTTCAATTTAATTATCATCCATCAAGTTGTAACAAAAATTCAATACCTGACTCTATAGTTGGAAACAAGTTGATTTGTCTATTAGTTATTTGTATTTTTAAAAATGAATGATTAAATTGTGAAATTTTTTGTAGCACACTTTTTTTCTAAGAAAAAATTTAAAGACTAACTTGTCTTTCTTATGATATAAAAGCAAACCATTCACTAAGAGCATATGGGTGGCATATGTCACGGGTATCATAGTCTTTTTTCAAGGGCATAAACCCAGTCTATCACCAGTGTCCCGGAATCCAAATTTAGATTTGTCACCCCATATCACATAAAAATAATGTAACCGATAGTTAGGTCTCAATGCCCAATATCATCTAGTGAATGGCAGGCTCGTCACCTCCATCACGACATCAACACGGTAAGGGTTTGTCACTCAAGATCAATAAGTGCAGGGTAAGGTCGTCACCTCCTTCACTGCTCCATGGTCACTATGGGAGGCTCACAGCTAGCATAGGCCGACAGCTCAAATATAATATCTCATGCCACTATGCCTGGGTCATGAGATTCGGCAAGTATGATTTATATTAATCACAAACAATTATAAGTTGTGACGGCACAATAATAGAGATCAAGTTACCCTAGATTCAATAAGATGTTTGGTAACAATCAAACGTAACCAATGATTAACTTCGAAATGGAACTAATCTGGCGGACCAAGGGAATTTTGGCAAGATCGGCCTAGGGTGTAAAACATCCCAAGTGGCCCTAGCTAATGTCATCAAGCCGTGTTCCGTCTCAGTCGGTTGAAGTGGTCTATGACAACCAACCCAAGGTAGGCGATCCACTATTCAACAATTCTCAGAGATTAATCCAACGCGATACAGATACATAATATCCTAAACGTGATTACTAGCACAACGTATTGATTTAACATCAAAATCATCACTTGGCATGTAACCAAACACTTGGTATACAAAACAATTTCATGAATTCACAACATATCAAAACTAGATGAATCATATAGCCATAAATTCATACAAATCATCAAGCATTTCATCATCTTAGCAACAATTAGCATATAAATTATAATCAGTAATCATCACATTCAAACATAGATAATTAAAATAAAAATCTAAAGACTCACTACCTGAAACCGTCAATGGCCAATATAGGTTAACTTAAGATAATAATCATCACCTTCATAGTGATTTCACGTACTAAAAGTGCCTAGGGTTCGAGATTCAAGAACACCCTAATTTTTTATATGAATTTTCAAACAAAACCCAATTAAGATCGAATGATTCTGATTTGATTCCTAATTTATAATGTAGGATAAAGATTTGCCTCCAATTCTAGGCAAATGTTGATTGGATGGACAATTCGGCAACAAGGATAGATGAATTCTAACAAAACTCTCTCTAGCTATAAGAAAATCCGAAAATTTTGAATTTCTAACTCTTTCTAAACCTAATACAAATGAAATTTGCTATATATAAACTTCTTTAGAAAAGTTGGGTGCTTCACACCAACACAAGTTCTCGGGTTCGGATTTCAAGTTGTATGATTCCACAATTAAATGGTTTCGGCTGTCCGAATTATATGTGATGTGAAGCCTGCCAAGGTGAACGTGTTTCGGATATCTGATCTATATACGATCGTTGGTCCACTAACGGATGGTCTAGAACTTGTTTACATGTTTTGGTCACATTTATGGTAATTTAGGGAATTGAATTCCGTTGATCTCTGGCACTAGGTTTACAGCTCACATGTTTAAGTACAGGATTAAGGCATTGGAACATTTATTAATATCTTATGTATGTTTTAATTTAATTAGCATAATTTTTGTAGTAATAACACGCGAGTATGTACTCGAGTCGAGTATGGTAAAATATGCAAGTCGTTGCATCTAACCTTGGAACTAAACTGACTGACTTGAATGCTGCGTATGCAACTTTTAACTGATTTGCATGTATCAACCTTCGTATCCTACCAGAGTATCGAAGTTTTTCTTTTTCCATTTTCGTGCTGGTTGCGGTTCAAGCAACAGGAGCCACATACGCGTCAGATGGAAGACACGTGTCATTTCCTCGTGAACCCTGTCCAAAGCCGGACGGCCACGTCCAGCTGGTGCTCTACTCAGCTCATAACCGTTCAACCAGTTGCCGAACAGCTTCTCACCAGCCGTAGATTTCGGTCACTATATCATTATTTTAAGAGGCACTATTATACCATACTCTGCTAGAGTATGGTAAATCATACATCTGCACACAGTACACGTGGCAAAAGATTAAATTACATCACGACCGTTGAACCCACGATTCCCGTCGTGGGCGGGACACGGGCTATATATTATAATGGTCCAACAATAATAACCATTAGATTTGGAATATTAACCATTTAAAGCCAACATTTGGACGACCAGGATGATTTATTGAGTGGCTCTTCATGTGAGTTGAACACTTGTCAACGGCAAACGTGTCAGAGATTTGAGCCATCCATCATGTACACTGAACATGCCACGTACGAAAAAAAAGAAAAGAAAAATCACAGTCAAGCACCTTATAATTAGAGTTATCCATATTAGTCAAATTACAGTTATACCCTAAAAATGTCAACAAAGGTAGTTTAGTTAAATGATCAAAATACCTTTTCAATAAAATATAATTAGTGATGTCATTTTAAGCCAAATTACTAAATTTCTAATTACTAATAGTTGTATGCTGACGTGGAGTTGGCCCCACCATATGAAACTATATAAAATCTACCTAAAACTTATAAATTCATGTGGTATGGTCCACTTGAGTTTCAGAATAGCAGGACTTTTGGGGAGTACTTTCATATCGGTAAAAATCGTCATATGAATGAATTTGTTGGCATATATAAACCACAGTGGGCTCCGTATACAAGTAACTGCAGTAGGCGTTTCAATCCAACTCTTTTCACGGTGTCCTATCTAAGCAAGGCTTCCATCTGACCCTCATCGATGACTTCCTTCTTCATATTCCCAAACACACCCAAGCACTCACACCATAGTAGATCTTCACCACAATAGGAATTGGAGCCCATGACCTCTATGTTTAAATTTTTGGAAGGTCTACCACTGGAGCATGAGGAACGACCCCACCTTATCTATAACCTAAAGCAAAAAGTTATTATCTTTTTTTTTTTAATCTATTTTCTTTCATTTGATTAAAAATTACTAATGAATGTTTAAGAATTCAAGTGGGCCCACCCATGGTTTAGGAATCTAAACCTTTGGTTTGTTGGATTCACCTTAGATGGATTATGAGTGTATAATTACCAAGAAGATAAGAAGAGTTAAGAAGAGCCTGTAAGTCTAACATGAGATGTTACATTTAGTATACGGGTTGGGTTAGGTTGGGCGGCCCGGTTGAGCCCGACTTGACTGCAATTAAATTGGTCCAGTCGGTCAAGTTCAAACTCCAGAACTTTTAAACTAGTTAGCTCAGGTGGTAGACTGAGTGAAAGATACCTCATTTCAATACTGAGGTTTTGGTATCAATTCCCTAGTGAGGGTGGCTAAGAGTGGAGTGTGCACTGACAGTGGGGTGTACTAATGACCTAACAAAAAAAAAAAAAAAAAAAAAAATTTGAGCTATCGTGTAATGGTTAGTGAGTTGAGTTCGCGCTAAATTTATTGACCTATTTATTAAGAGTTATTTGGTGCAAGGGATTAGCTGGTATTAAGTGGGATGTAACTTTAAATCCCTAGTAAGAAAAACTATCCCTTGTTTGGTTCGTCATTGCAAAGTTAGGGTTTCCAAAGTAGGGTTCTGCACTAGTTCGCATGATAGAGTAAGGTAAGCTTTCTACGATCCCTTCTCTGCAAGAGCGGATTTTTGGAATTCTTCAAATTTCCTGCACTAGGAAGGGAGGAGGGACCACCTTGATGTTTGTGAAGAATCCACCCATCCATCCGTTTTGCGAGATCATTGTATAGGCGACAAAAACTGAGGTGGATTCAAAACTCAATTGGGCCACACGAGAGAAAGCAGTGGGGATTGAGTGACCACCATTGAAAGATTCATATAACCACAAAATTTTTGTATCACATTAAGGTTATCTATGTTGTTAGTTCATCCCGGCAATAATGACCTTATAAACGGTTGGTATGACATATAAACATCAAGGTTGAGCTCAGGAAGGTTTCAACGGTAGGAATTTCATTTCTTTCCCCCACTGTTTCCTCTTGTATGGCCCACTTGAATTTTGGATTCACCTGAATTTTAGTATCATGTTTAAAATGATCTTGCAAAACAGATAAATGGGGTAGATTCCTCACAAACATCAAGGTGGCCCCATCTTCTTTCTCAACCTGAATTTTCAAACATAGTTTTCGAGATTACAAAGTTGTTTTACAGGAACAGTCAAACACTATAGGAAATCAAAACATGCATTCAAATCATATCTCCTAAATGACCCAAACACCAAAGTGAATGGGCTCACTCCATGGCATTAATAGACAATACAACGACAAGTGCATTTATTGAAAAAAAGCAATTCCATTCCATTGCACCTAATACCATCTAATCCATTACACCAAACACCCCCTAATAAATGAGTCAAGCTTGAGTTGGCCCTAACCGGGTTCGAACCTAACACATTTCCAGGCCTAGTTCCATGGAATTCTCCCATGTGGTGCCCTGTCAGTTGTAGGCTCGCCCGTACGAGCTTGTACACACTCACAACCCCCCCCCCACTCACGCCATAGTGGGATTTCACCCCTATGGATATTCAAACCCTCGACGTGTGTTGAAACTCCTGAGAGTCTACTACCGGAGCCGATTCAGCCCCTCTTTTACACAGCACATAAAACGCCCTAGCCTCTCGGCCGCCATGTTGTATATGTGAAATCCACTCCGTTCATCGACTTCTATCCTTGATTCAAGACCTTGGGGACAAAAATCTTCCACATACACATTTTAAATAGGCTACACAGTAGGAAACAATGAGATGGGATGCCAACCACATGTTTTGTGTGGGGCCAACATAGTGTGTATCTTTCATCAAACCCATTAATAAGGTGTAACTAACCAAGATGAATATAAGATGAAAAAAATTTCAGCCTAATAAAAACTCATGCAGACCACACTGAGTGAACTTAAGAGGTTTTGAAAGAAAGGTTACGTTGTTCTTATTGGTATAAGCACATAAGAACTTTTATATACTTGATATTTTTCATGTGCAGTGCAGATAATCTTTCTCACCTAATGGACGGAGTAGATTTCACATATGCAGAGTATGATAATCTACATGGAGCTTGGGTGTTTTGCCGTGTAAAACCGGTGTTATATGCCATTCCGGTAGGGGTGTCAATGGGCCGGGCTCAGGCCAAGACCCAAAAATTAAGACACTTCAACAATCACGTGGGCCAGGAAACATAAAGTTAGAGGTTCTGAGTATGATTTCACACCGTTCATTACATCATGGGCAAGGGAAGACTTGGATTGGACTGAATTTTAGGATCTACGGTGAAAATATGGCGGCACAGCTGATGAACGGGGTGGATCTCATGATTTAAGTCCCACACATGTTGCTCTTAAAGTAGCAGGCACGCTGAAAAGGTTGTATTGAAAAATAATAATAATAGATTTATTAAAAGGTATTTAGGTCATTTAAAATAAACAATTTTGTTGACTTTTTGACTAAGTTTAGAAAGAAAATCTTATAAAAACATTAGGATAAAATATAATTAAACAATTAATAGGTAGATAACTATAATAATATATAAATTTAGGTGTTTGATTGTAATTTTCTTTTACAAAAAATTATTCGCGCGTGGCTTACTTGCCCATTCAATGTCCAATAATACGTGTGGATCACTTATGGGCGCGGCCCTGCATCCGGTGCGTGATGTTTTCAGCATTCCTATCTAATGAATGGTCAGAATCTCTGGTACGTGTGCCATTTACATCTCTGAGACACGTTTTCCTCAACCCCACGTGACTGGTAGTTTGTTGAATCACGGCCCTTACATGCAGCCATGCATTGGTTTTTTGCATCCGTATGTCAGTTATCTTCTGTTGTTTTCAGCATGTGTTAGTTGTTGAATTTGGATCCTTTCCTTGTCATAAACAACTAAATTAATTTGGATCCTTTCCTTGTCACAAACAAATAAATTTTTGCTATTTTTACTATTGTGACGGGTCCACATTATCTTTGACATCGTCGACGCTGCTACATTAAATGCAGTTTGTTAGGCTCAATCACTTCGAAATAAATAAGTTTTTTTTTATGTTCGAGGCAAGTAAATAAGCTTTGCCATGGTGTGGATTGCCCGTGACCATGTGCACGAAAATATCTCCATGCCTGGAACTGTGTGGGGCCCTCAGAGATGTCCATGACAAACACACTTCGTCATTTATTTTGAAAGATCACAACAGGGTAGGATTCTAGAATTCACACAGATCCAAAAGTATTAGCAATCGTTGTTTGGATACACCGAAAATAAAAAAATAAATTGAAAAATTATTTCACTAGGCTGAATCACATATAAAATATGTTGTCCTTAAAGCGTGATTCGTCCCCTTATCAACTGCTGATGGGTTACAGGCGAATTATTTCCAGGATAAAACAAGTCTTATCTGGATCTAGTATGCAGCAATCACGATAGGTCCACTGTAGAACAATTTTAACATAGCAGATCTCTTCTGACAGACTTAGACAGTAGAGATGATCAAAGCATTCTATAATTGAGATTTAGATTGTATCTGATTTGATGAGAGAAATGGTGTGTTGAGATGATGAAATCGGACTGGAATAGTCCACTTTATATAGGCATCAGGTAGTGGACTATTGCCAGACGACTATTAATGGTTCAGAACGTTTGGATTACATTTCTGACCGTTGATCATTAACTCCAGCCGTTTCTCGTCGTTGGATCAAAGGATCTAACCGTGGGATCATCATGGTCTGTCTGTTTTCGGACCATTTGGCTTTCAAAGCAGAGAGTCGTTTTCAGAAACTACTGAACATTTCGAATTTATGATCCGACTGTTCTCAGTCTTGTATAAAACTCAGACCATTTCAGACCCCACCGCACACAGGCACAGACCAGACCTATCGCACCGTCTCGCATAAGGTCGCGAGGGAGCGACCACTCTACTACACAACGCGCACGTGCGAAGTGCAAAGCGCACCATTTAACACCACTACAACCACACTGCCTCACTGCCCACGCCCATGCCCGTGCCTGAGCGTGCACGTGCGTGTGTTCCGGTGCGTAGCACTGGATACACACTGGAACACCCAACCCGAGTATCACCTCCTCCAAAAACTCTAAGTAAGAATACTCTTCACAACATCTCATATAAACCACACAACCCTTCTTTGCATTTTTGATGTGGGACAAAGCACACACACCGCACTTTTTAATTCAAAATTTTCAATAAACGTTTTAGCAAGAAATTCTTGAAATTTTGAAAAATTCAAATTTTCTTTTTTATTTTTAAAAACCACTGATTTTCAACAATCCCCCACTGGTTTTTTAAAACAAAGAAAACTCTGTCAAAATAATAACAGTTATTATGCATAAAGAAAGATATCTTGCGATTTAAATCTTTCCTTAGTGTAAGTATTTTAAAGTTATCTCAAAATTTCTGGTTGCCGCAGTATTGAACTATTTATTTCTATATGATATAACCAAAAATACCACACACATAATAGCTCCTGCGTTATGTGTTCATTCATAATCTCGCGTAGCACTTTTAATGGTTATGTGATTATCCTGTTTTATAAACGATCCCGAGATAACTCTAACTCTCATGAGAAGTAGCACCACTTCTACGTTCATATAGGTGAAATCCTTCCAGTGTTTCCGTTAAAACACTTGACCTGTTGACTGGACTTCATTAAGAGTTTAATATTCATCCATCTTTTATAACGGCCAGCACTATCATCCTGGATGAGATTATTTAATTTTATTTAATGCTGAAATTTTTCACTTATCAGTGAATTGTTGTTACCCATTAAACTCAATATTTAGAGATTTTCTAATTTCGGGTTGGGTTTCTTTCACTGGTGAAACTTTGAGTAAAGAGTTTCAGCTTCATCCCTCTAAATGTTGTCCTTATTACATCTCTCGTCAGAGGTTTAGTAAAAGGATCAGCTAAGTTATTACTCGACTTTACATATAAGATCGCAATGATTTCATCTTGAATCAATTGCCTTATATAGTTATGTGTCAAACTTATGTGTCTGGACTTCCCATTATAGGTACCGCTATAGGCTCTCGCTAGAATGACTTCATTACCACAATGAAGTGAAACAGCCGGTATAGGCTTCACATAGAATGAGATTTCTAATAAAAGATTCCTTGAACACTCAGCCTCTTCGCCAATAGCAGTCAAAGTTATGAACTCAAATTCCATAGTTGAATGTGTTATGCAAGTTTGTTTCTTGGATCCCTATGATACAGCTGCAGCTCTTAGGGTGAATATCCACCCTGTAGTGGACACGTTGTCCCCTACACTCGATATTTAACTTGCATCGGTATATCCTTCCATGCTGAAAATTCTAAATAAAATAGCCCTAGTTCTTTGGTTTCTTTAAGATAACCTATAACTTTATTTACTGCTTTCCAGTTTTAACACTTGGATTACTCGTAAATCTACTTAGTTTACTCACAGCGTATGCTATATCCGATCTTGTGCATTGCATTGCATACATAAGACTGCCTATAGCACTAGCATACTCTAGTTGTGCAACTGCTCTTCTACTGTTTTCTTTTAACTTGATACTTGGATCAAAATGGATCTTTGTCTCTTTAATTTTCAAGTGATTAAACTTGTTTATTATTTTCTCAATGTAATGAGGCTAGCATAATACAAAACCCCCACTATATTTTTTAACTTTAATATCTAATGTGGTATCCACTTGTCCAAAATCCTTCATTTTGAAAACTGAAGAGAGAAACTTTTTTGTTTCAGTTACACCTTCTATTTTATTACTAATTATTAACATATCATCTACATACAAGCATATGATTACAACATAATCATTACATACTTTTGAATATATACATTTATCAGCAATATTATTTTCAAAACCAAAAGATAAAACTTTAGAATCAAATTTATCATGCCACTGTTTTGGTGCTTGCTTTCATCCATACAAAAACTTAACAAATTTACACACTTTTCTTTTATTTCCTGGTAAAATAAACCCTTCTGGTTGTTCCATGTAAACCTGCTCATCGAGATTACCATTCAGGAATGTTATCTTCACGTCCATTTTATAGATATGAAGATGATGTATGGATGTTAGAGCGAATAAGATCCTAATTGATGTTATTCGATATACTGGTGAATAAGTGTCAAAATAATCGATTCCTTCTTTCTGTCGGAAACCCTTAGGAACTACAGCCACACTACCTCACTGCCCACGCCCTTGCCCATGCCCGAGCGTGAGCGCGAGCGCGCATGCTTGTGTTCCAGTGCGTAGTATCACCTCCTCCAAAAACTGCAAGTAAGAATACTCTTTACAATATCTCATATAAATCACACAACCCTTCTTTGCATTTCCGATGTGGGACAAAGCACATACACAGCACTTTTTAATTCAAAATTTTCAAAAAACGTTTTGGCAAGAAATTCTCGAAATTTTGAAATTTTGAAATTTTCTTTTTATTTTTAAAAAACATTGATTTTCAACAAAAATTTATGTGGGCCATACCTCACGAAACAGTGGGGATTGGGTGACAAAAGTTTTGTATCAAGATAACATTTATTCCTACCGTTTATCTGAATGGTAATAATTCTATAAACAGTTTGGATGGCCTATAAATATCATGATCAATTCCAAGAAGGTTTCAGCGGTGGTCCGTGGACCGTGCTGCTCCCACTGTTTTGTTTTATTGGTGTGGCACCGAGTTTTGGATATATATATGCCCGATTTTAGAATCCTATTCTACTTTGGTACATGTGGACTGGATTTGTCATGGACATCTATATGGACCCACACAACCCACTTTGCTAAGCACACACGTGTGTGAATAGATCACATGTACATGTCACACGTGTGACACTATGGCATATAGGTACAAGATCCAATACATCCATCAGTTTGGTCCGATTTTCCACGTGCTTTCGTAAAAGTAAATCTGTTCCACTTAGCTCTAGGCCCCGTATTGGAAATTTCAACAAGTTTTTCATAGTTGTACATTTATTTCCTAAGTATGGACCACCTGTGTAACAATCCTAAATTTTGGTACATTATAAAAAAATTAAATTAAATATTTAAAGATTTTATTTTAAAATAAAAAATAAAAACAAGTCAATAGTTGAGTTGGTAGCGAAATTCTTAATTCAGAGAGAGGTTTAGGGATCGATTCTTGAAGTAGTAATAATAATTTTTTTTATTAAATATCATAAAAAAATTCAAATTCAGGATAAGGGAGGATGTGCTCATCCTATCTTATGAGAATTTAAAAAAAAAAAGAGATAGGAAGCCCTAAAGTAAAAGGAAGAGAAAATTCGAAGAAGGATTGATCAGGTAAGTTCTAATCGTTAAATCTTTTTAACTTTTTATTATGTTATTAATTTCTTCTTGATATATACAATGGATGGCGTGGATCATCCACACCATCATTGTATAGGTGTGTAGAGTCAATTGTAATAAAGTGATGTTTTTTATGATTTCGGTCTAATTAATAATATTTTAGGAATAAATTAAATGGATGGAATTTGATTGTGCTAAGATAGATCTGTACGGATCATATAATCCTTAAGGCCAAATATACAAGGGCTATAATTTTTAGATCAATCTAACAATCAGATAGGCCACATTAGTCAGATCTAAAAGTGTTTAATATAGGAATCTTAGATTTTTGCGCAAGTGTTAGTATCACTTGGCGTAGAAGGTCGAGATGGGCCATCGGTGTATGTGTGGTTAGATCCACACCATCCATCTAATGTGTAGAGATAAAAATGATAATACTTCAAGAATCCGGATGATCCAATCATCCGGTGGGCCACCCCAATTAATTATTTGACATTCAATTTGAGGATCTTAAAAAGAAAATCTAAATCTTGATAATTAAATTTACGTAAATATATAATTTTAATTATTTGATTATTTTAAATTTGGCCACTTAGAATGTTAATCAAAGGTGGACCCCACCATATAATACAAATAAATGAATAATAATATCATTGATAAAATTGATAGGACCCCAGAATTCAAATCAACCTAATTACATTGCAGAGTCAATACTACTAAACTCATGTGAGTAACCCAACTTGTCTCATAATTCATTAAAATTAAAATAAATCATTGTGATTGTTTGATTGATTTACTGATTTGAATATTTTAATATGATAATTGTACAATAAATTTATATGTGAATATTTTAATCGAGACAACTATGCCAAATATGAAAAATATGCATTTACATATCATCCCTCATTCATTCCATTGCATAATACTTGGTCGATCCTAGGAGCCCTCCCTGTAAGAAATGTCGATCCTGGTAGAGCGTTACCAGATGCGGACTATGCTCAAGCCTACTGAAAGCTGAAAACCTACTCAACGGGTGGATGCGGGTTGACGACCTTCAACCCAAGCAGATGGACGATCATCTCATCTGATGCATTCATACATCATTTTACATTCATATCATTGTACATGTATTTATATATTATTTTAATTACTATGGTTATGAACCATACTGGGTTATATCACTAAGCCTGGTCAGCTTACATTTTTATTGATGGAAAAATCATACAGACGAGCTATTAGCAAATGATGTGACGCAAGAACCAGAAGAATTTACTGTACCTGAACAAGACCCACCTAAAACATGGGCATACTTATCTGAAGATGAAGTGGCAGCATTAGACAATTTTTTATTATATATTTTATTTTGTTAGCATAGTTTGATAATGCATACTAGTATTTATTTTGAGACTTTAAGCAATTATTTAGATTTATTTCTTTGAAATAATGTTAGCATGAAATAAATATCATGATAGTATAATGATATAATAAGTGAATGATTTTAAGGTTCATTTTATTTTAAGGGTCGTCAAGATTTATATATGTTTAATTGATTGGTGCTAAGTATTATGTATTTGTGATTGAGATTATGGTGGACCTTATATTGAATATAATTATTATCTCTGATTAAACCGATTAAGGAATTAAATTAGTACACTTTGTGTACGATTGACAAACTAAAACTCGAGTCTGAGGGTGCATACTCTGTACCCAAATTTTGGGGCGTGACAACTTGACCGGTGGATCAACCTGATTCTTATGCTAGAGCATCAATATAGTAGATTCCTTCTAATGGATGGATTGGATCTCAGACCTATCGTGCCATGCTAGAACATGAGAAATGCTTCAGTGCTCCTAGAGCAGAAGAAATTACAGTGCTCCTAGTTGTATTGGTTCACATCTACAGTCCAATTGATTGATCTGAACCTTCCATTAAGTCCATAAAATATTTCATGTCCACAATGAAAAACAATTTCACTCATTGGATTATCCAAATAATCCTTGATTTGGCCTTATTTTCCATAGCCTGGAGAGATGGCTATACCATATTCCTGTTCTTTCTATAGTATCATATCATTCCATATTCATTTACCAGCCATGACATGAGCATCTAATCAAGCCCCTCTTTAAGCATGTGGACATGCCATTTGCAGCTGCCCATGTGCATCTGCCCTATCACGGGATTCACGCATCAAGATCTGAGAAATTCATCAGGTGGGCCCCATGTTGAATGCTCATTACGACCAATGTCCAGCCAATCGATAGATCAGATGGGTCATCTGATACATTTTTAGCTGTGCATGACACTTTATACACGAGCACTCACAAATATTTCTAACCTCTGATTTGCAGGCGTTTGTTTGTTGAAAAATGATGGTTTGAATATTTTCTATTCTAACCGTTCGATTAAAATATGTCAATCAGACAGTGAACTAATAAAATAAGTGTAATGTTTGGTTGATGACCTTAAATTCCATGTATGCAATTTTTATATAATTTGTAAGTGATGAGCCTCATGTATCACACTTCTACTATTGAAAATTGACCCTTTAAGTCAAAGATACGTGGAAGGCAAGTAATGGACTAGGCCTTGCTGGAAATGTTGTGAAAAGAAAACCTGAGAAATAGGTCCAAGCTAGGGGTGTAACTTGGGCAGGTAGAGTCAGGTTGGCTGGCAATCTGAGCTCAACCCAACATCAAGTTGGTTGAACCCATGGCTTGACACACTGAGGTCGTGGGTTCGAGTGCCCAAGTGAGGTGTGTGTTAAAAAAACTATGACCTAATCTAACCAAGCCCGACCAAATTTTATTGGCATAAAACTTTTTTTTACACACACCCCATGCACTCACGCTGAAGTAGGAATTCACCACCTATAGGAACTCGAACTCAAAACCTCTTGTTGAAACTCCGGATAGTCTACCACCGAGGAAAGCACTTAAACCCATTAAAGTGCATGGAACTTATTCCCCCACATATAAATGTTAATCATGTTGTGTGTATGACATCAAACCCATGCATGAAGTGAATCTAACCAAGACAATTGGATGGCCCAAAATTCAGGTCCGTACAATTATTAGGTGGATATACACTATAGAAAACAATAAACATCATCTCAAAACTTCAAAATGCACGTGGTGGCTCATGTAATGGTTTGATTAGCCTTATTTTTAGGGAATCCTTCTCTCTTGGTGGGGCAGCCCTTCTATACAGGTTAGATTCTACATGCAAATCACCATGGCTCCCACCAAGTTGTAGAATAAACTCTCTCTGCAAAGATTGTAGAGGATTGGCCTTTTGTATATTTTATGAGATTGAGGTAACTATCATAGAAAAAGTTAAGTTGGAACGTGAATCCGACCAAGATAAAGAAAAAGGAGAGTAGAAAAAAATAGCAACTGATTGCACCTTCCAAAACCCCAATGATCACACATGGGCACTTAACCTTTTTTTCCCAAAGAGGTTTGCTACAGTACACAACATCAGAACTTTTCCAAGCCATTTGTATGGTGGGCCTCAATACTAAAAAATAAAAAATGAAGAGCCCATCAGTGACTCACAAAGATGGATTTAAATTCAAAGGAAAAGATTTAAATAATCCAAGGTTGAAATATTTAAATCTAATATTTATTTTTATTTTTTTTTTTCCAAGGTATCCCCATCTACAATGCAGCCTATCCTATAAATGTTTTTGGACTATTACAACATGACCCTAGATCTAACAGCTATAAACATAGCCATTCATATATCTATAGCTAACCTTTTCTTAAATGTAATAAAAGGGAAACTGGTAGAGGCAAATAATAGAAATGTGGAGGCATCTCTATGCAGGACACGTGGTAAAGTGATGTATAGATTGGTCCCCCATGGATATCTTATGTTTTAAAAATAAACCCAAGAAACGATCATATTCATTTTTTTTTCCACCATCATTTTAATGGCTATAGTTTAGATTAATAGGATTGTTATATAGTGTACTGTAGAGAGATGGCTTTATCATATTTGGGTTCTTTCAGCTCAATGTTGTCGTATCCCTGACAAAAATATATGGGAAAATGTACTATGCCTGCGGTCGATCTCATGGGAAGCTTCCTATGAGGCTGAGCTTTGTGGGCCCCACCATGAGGTGTGATTAACTCCATTCCATTAATCAAATGCATCTTTTCATAGTAAGTCATGGGCCTAAAAATTAGGTTAATCCATGACTTAGGTGGATTAGACCAAAGATAACAGTTGGGAGTGGATGTTGCCCATTGAAACTTTCCTAATTGTATATATAGTTTAGTAAGATGTAATTTAGAAATCCATCCCATTATGTGTCGGACTTGAATGAGGGGTCATACTAAAATTTAGGCCATTTTTAAATTCAAGTGGCCTTAACAAATACTTTCTAAATATTTTATACAAGATTTTTCATGACCACCTGAGTTTTAAATTGGCTGATTTTTAGCACATCCCATGATATAGAGGGGATTTACCTAATGCAAAGTATGATGTCCACAACACATCACAATGGGCCTGTAGAGCTCCACATAGTACCATATATATATATATATATATATGAAAAAAAGTACTATGCGCTCTACCAGTGGTTTGAAAGTTTCATCATCTGACAGCTAGCTTGATGTCATTGGACAACTAGCTTATATATATATATATATATATATATATATATATATATATGAATGCTTAATGCTCACTTGTGCACCTTCTTACTTGAGCATCCGTGCACACCTTTGCACATGTATCTTAGGCACAAAATCTAAAGGGTACAGGTGATGCGATACCCTTTGAAATCTCACCAAACTAACTTTCAGTCTAATACAAAACTTTGGTTGGCAATGGTAAAAAAATAATTTCCCCCCTTGATTTGCATTTATCTTTACTATGTCCCATTAGAGTTTTGGATCAGGCTAGAAATTGGGTTCATAGAGTTTCAAGAGATGCTGCATCATGTGGACTGTTTAGATTCCATGCCCATGACACATGTGCAAAGGTGCTCATGAGTGCTCATTCCCCTCTATCTCTCTCTCTCTCTCTCTCACACACGTAAGAAGGTGTGCAGGTGATCATTCCTCTCTCTCTCTATCTATATATATATATATATATATATATTTTTTTGTTAGCTTGTTAGTATACCCACTGTCAGTTCACACTTCACTATTAGCCACCCCCACTGGGGAATCGATACCAAGACCTCGGTGTTGAAACGGGGTATCTTTTTTAATTTTAAATTAAAACACCATTAAAGTCTAATTACCATAATTGCATCCCCTCTCCTTCTTTTTTTTCATTCCATCCACCGGTGTAATCCATCTAATGAGTGGACTGGCCTGAATTTTCACCATGTGATCTTCACGGTGGGGCCCACTTTCCGGTCTCTACAAATTTATACATTTGGTAATATGTGCATGCCATTTTCATGTAGTGTTCATTATTGAATTTTATTATGCAAAATAAAAGGCGTTTATGTTCTTAATCTTGGATGGAAATGATGTGGAAAGGTTTTCAAATGGAAATGAGATGACAAGAACAGGATTGCATGATCACAGGCCATAAAACGCCTTTTTTGGATTTGCATTGAGAAGCATGGAAAGGCAATCCATGCATCAGATTTGCTTCCCGATATATTGCTGTATAATACATCTCAACATTGGGCTTTCGATCTGGGTCATATTTCAATGATCCGAACCGTTCATTTGATGGGCCCCACATTAGATGGGTGCAGACCAAAAGTAGAATTTTTTCAGTGAAATGTTGCAACCCTTTGATCGTTTGACAATCCTCTAAACTATTGAATAAACACATGATTGAAATAGTTCCTTCTTTTTTTGTAACAAAATGATTGAAATATTTCAATCTGATGGGCCATCATATAAACGGATGAAAAAGACCCTTATCCAACGGCTAAACTCCTCACATGTGCTGTTGCAATAAGTTGGCTGTATTCTAGCAAACCTCCCCCATACATTATCTTCATTATCCAAGCATTCCCAATGGTCCCATTGGCGATATCCATTTGAGGAATGCTACCATGCATGTCCATGCAGTTTAATCTACACCGTGCATGTGGCCAATATGTCCGGTGATCAGAACCGTTGATCTGGTAAGGCACCACCTGGATAGGCAGTTTCGCAAAAAGAACAACAGATTGGACTGCCGCAACCATCCAATAAATGGGCTTATTTAAACGGTTAGAACAGCAGTCCCTACTAAACTAGTAAAAATCTTAATAATTGGATGGTCATAGATATCTAATCACTGCATGTTTTGGACCATGGCCGATCTAAATAGTCGCTCACCAGATCAACGGTCTTGATCACTAGAAACATTTTTCAGGAGACGTGCATCTAGCATTCCGAATTTTGCCATTTATAATCACCAAATGGAAGAATGAAATAAATGGGAGCCACTGTTCACACTTCACACTTCACACCCACCAATTATCTAATGCAAAGGAGTCATTTGAGATGCAGTCTGCATCTTTGCACAGATACACTTGCTTTCAGTTCTGGCAAGTGGGGCCCATTTTTTAGTAATCTAGACCGTTGAACTATTGCATCCTACTCTGGATGGACCACGCCTAAAAGCTATCTTCGGTAAAACAACATTAAACTTTCATCTTGTGGAATACAGATAAACGGTAAAGAAACTGTACACATCCAACTGAAAATGCCCCAATGTTAGCTGCTCAGATCTTCCCATCTGAGAGATTTTTGTGGGGCACGATCAATCCATGGTGGAACTCAACAGACCATTGACTCGGACATTCCAGATGGTGTAGAACCTGGGGCCGAACCAGAAAAAACCATGCCTAAAATCTCTGAAATCACGTAGTGTAGCCCTCATGAGCTTTGAAATGGCCTGGTTTTTCGTATGTCTACTCATGATGGTGGGTATCATCTTCTGAATGGATTGGATGGCATATAAAAACACAGTGGGCCCCACAAACAACCAGAAGGTTTTTAATGGTGTGTTCCAGGCCATCTCAACTTCTCCCTCTGGTGTGGCCCACATGAATTTCGAATCAGCCTGATTATTGGGCATCAAAGAGAACATGAGGGAACCCGCATGATGGACGGATTAGTGTCATGCACGCCCCATGATGGGCCCCACATGAAGGTTAAGCTTGATTTTAAAAAATAGAAGTTTGAATGTATCAATTACAAAAGAATTAAAGGGAATAGTCTAAAATGCACCAGTAGTAGACTCCAGTAGGAAACAAGAACGATATAATCTGGGCCACTGGATTAGGTAGTCCATGATTTCATGATTTCAAATGACGTAGGCCACTGGATAATATTGTTTTCGATCAGTTGGCCACTGGCACGTTAGCAACATTAATAATAAATTACTAAAAAGAGGAACACTAACTAATCTAGAGCCTATTCATTTTTCTTTATTTTCCCTTTTTGGGCAACCCTTGTTAGGTACGGTTTTCTTGTTGCCTTTGGATGGCCTTGGGCACTTAACTACTCGCATGGTTTTAGTTGTGTTTGGATGAACCATTCAACCTAATTGAATTACATTTGTTGGTCTTTATAGTAAGTGATGTCTAGAAAAAAAAATAATTTGATGTTCTTATCTTATTTCAACAAAAACTAGAGCTCCCACAATTACACGAACGCCAATAAGCAAATTTCAGCGGCATTACCATGCAATAGCTAGTCTAATCATAAAAGCTAACCCCATGATTAGATAGCAATCTAATTCCAACTTTTCTTTTGCCGCCCTTAGTTTAATCTCTTCTTTTTTGAATAAATTTAAATGACTTTAGTATTGGTACCATAATAGGTAAGAAACCAACCAGCAAGGGACAAGTGGCATATCAATTTTGAAAACATTTTACATTTTTTTAACCAAGAGTTTGTTTGGTTAGTTGTAAATGCATGTAAATAAGGGTAAATAAGTTATAATGACTGCAATATTTTCAGCTAGTAAAAATGTTCTTAAGTCCGGATTTAGAAGAGAGACTCATATTGTGTTAGGTAAACTTTATACGTATGTATTTTATTCACACTATCCACTCATTTGATCTCATCATTTTAGGGCATGAGCTCAAAAATAAGTTGGATCCGAAATTAGAGCTAGGCATCGAGTCGAGTCGGACCAAGTTAGGGTTGACTCGACTTTACTTGGTCCTCTAAAACTAGGTCTTATGTGAACAACACACAAAGTCCACTGATCTGGTTCGTAATTCTCTGTCAATTCTCGGATGTGAGGAGGTCTAGAGCTTCAGTAGGGATGGAGATTTGATCCCAGTCGATGCTTCTTGAGAGAGAGAGAGAGAGAGAGAGAGAGATGAGAGAGAGAGAGAGAGAGGAGGAGGAGGAGGAGGAGGGCAGTGATGGCGGTGGGTGGTTGCCAGGTTTAGAAGAGGAGGAGGATGAGGGAGGGAGAGAGGTCGGGATCGGCGTATAGGGTTAGAAATACTTAAAAATTATTACTGTTATTATTAAATATATACCTGAATATGAGTCGAGGCTGACCGGATCGAGTTTTAGGTTGAGTCGGGCCGAGTTACTAGGTAACTCGAACTCAACTCAATTTGAGTTCGGATTGGGCGAAGCCTCCTCGGTTTGGACCAACTCACCCATTCGGTTTGGGTCAAGTCAAGTTTGAACGAGTCAGACAAGTCGAGTAAGGGGAGTCGAGTCGTCCGGTGCCCAGCTCTATCCAAAGTTTTCCTCGACAACCCTTGAGAAGTTTAGGATGATAGGCATCCAATTCATATATATGTATTTTCTACGGTGTGTGTTGTGGGTAAAAATGGATCGACCAGGATGACTTGGGATGCGAGGATGGTTTCCATCTAAAGGATTGCTAAGCCATGGCCCACTTGACCTTAAAGTCGAATTGGATCTAGCCATCATCAACTACAGCCCTAATTTGAGACTAACCTCGAGCTTAGCCCGTCCGATCTCGAGCTCAATCTCAACTTCAGTTCGCCCAAGTTCAAGGTCGAGCTCGACACAAGTTTAAAGTCGAGGTTGGCCCTACACCCCACTCTAGTGGACCGTCCACCACCTAGGATCTACCAAAATATCTCCTACATTTTCTCCAAGAATCCTGAAAGAACACACACACTCCCTCCAAATCAGCTTCCTAGTATGATACAACATCAAGTGGCAAATTCATTGCTATAAACGACACCGCCTCTGAGAAATCTATATATACACGCTCCTTCCACAAACAAAGGTACGCACAATTCTAAACCTGAAACCCTATTCTCAATTAAACCTAGATTCTTTAGCCTGAATTTGGCATCAGAGGGTCCCTGCTCAAGCCAGGGTCTCCTTTATTAGTTTTTTGTGCAAGTGTTCAAGGGTCTTGGGAAGGCTAGCTAATTTTTTGCATCAACATATGGTTTACTCGAGTTTTGAATTTGTCTTAATTATTCAGCTCATGCTTTAAAATTATTTTTTAAAAAAAATTTTTACAAATGAATACATTATGGTGGGGCCCACTTATCACGAGGTTGAGTTTTTCTTGATTTTCAAGATGAAATTCAAACGGTAAGAATTTATCATAATTATAATTTTGCCGCTCGTTATTAATATTTATGCCAAACTAAAGAGGCCCGGAGTGCTTTTAAGACCCGACAAGCCATTCTGCCACTGGTGCCTTGCCCTGTTAAGATACAACATGATGTATTGTGTCATTTCTCTTGCTAGAATGCATTCTTGTATACTGCAAAAGGGTAAGTCCCATCTCAATGACCAAAGCCATTTATGTGATGGGCCTCATCCTCAACGGGGTATGTTTATTTTTTTTTTTTTTTAAAGGAGTTAAAATAATAATAATAATAATAAATTTAAATCTATATATTTGAACACTTTGATTACTTTAATTATTGAAAGGTGAAGCCAGCCATCCAAAAAAAGCCATGTGATCAAAAGGTTAAAATAAAAGTTTAAGATTCATTTATTTATTTTTATCATGCCTGATTTTTTACCCAATAGATTAAAGATGATTAGATCCAAAGGTTACCATACATCGGGATGTACTCTCACAAATCTCCTCACACTTCCATAAAGAGCAATGTGTGGTGGGCCATGATCATATAAAGTGATGGGCACATTACCTTAATTATAGGTAAAGGACGGGTCACACAAGATACTTCCGATTAAAACATGTGAACGTGCATGATTTTAGTTCATGCATACCTAATTTGTAACATGTCATGTGCATGGTTGATTGAGGTGATGTAGAAATAAATGAAGAGCTTTATTAAGTCTACACACGTGTACAATTCATCTAATGCACACGACCACTATAAATTCTGAGTCTGGCAGACTTGTGTAACATCCAAACCATCTATAAGAAGGGTCCCACTATTTAGATTTCCTATAGCAAAACTCAGGTTGATTGCTAGCTAAATACATGTACGGTTGTGGTAAATCAGCTGAAGTTTTAGAACCGGTTAACTTATTGCTTATTCATGGTATAGTTACTGAATGGACCACCTTTATCTATGGGAGTAACATCTCGATGGCAAGGTCCACCTGATGGATGGCCTGGATTCCATTACGAGATACGTGTGGTGTGTGCAGTAACTAACTTGTACACGCGTGTGGGTTGAGCAAAGCTTGTGAATGAATGAATGAAGCAAAGCCCGGCCCACATGTTTAAGATTGGATGGGATGGACTACTGTTTTGTGGTCTCCTTCTTTCCATAGCTGGTGGTGACTCATCCACAGCGTAATACTCAGACATTCCATCAAGTCATGGGCCCCATTCTGCATATAGTTTACCAAAAAAATCAAGCGGCTAAGATGCCTTGCCCGAGGCCGGTTCTTCTACAGGTCGTTGTAGAATAAGCTTCTTCTACAAGAGTTTCACGTGGGGCCGTCGTGGTGTGTGTATATCATCCAATCCGTCCACCAGGATCGCACGGCTGTGAAAGCTGAAAGCCCCAAAAATAAGGTTGATCCAACCATCAATTGGACCACGCATGAATTTGAAAGTTTTTGGGTGGTTGTCAATTATTTTATATGGTGTGGCCCACCAGTGATTGGATAGGCCTGATTTTTTAAGGCATCCCATCATCACAGTGGGGTCACTTAAATGCACGGTTGGATGGCATACTCACGACACGGTGAGCTCCGTACAGGGGGTCCTTACTCTTGCTCGGGTGGTAGACTCTTTGGAGTTTCAACTCCCGGTCCAGGGTTCGAGTACCCATAGGAGGTGAAATTCCACCAGCGTGAGTGTGTGGGGTGTGTGTGCGTGTGTTTTACAAAAAATAAAGCTCCATACAGGCAATACGGTATAAGTAGATGATAGGCAAACGAAGATCAGGAAGGTGAATATTGGATGTGAATGCCCATTTTGATTATTTTTTTTTAACCCTCCGTTTGATGGACACAGATTGGATGGTTGGGATTATCCCGTTAGTGTAACTTTTGGGGTATGCTATTTCGAAAGGCCCCTGATTTAGATGGTTCAAATCCACGTAGATTTACACCAATTATACAGTGTATGAATCACACCAATCGGAAACTGCCTGGGTGACCAGACGTAGACATACTGAGGCGAACGACTTCATGTGGATGAGATCCACACCATCCATCAGGTGTGCCACCTCATGTTTAGCCTTAATCTCGAACATCACACCAATCTAAAACTCAGGTGGGCCTCGCCATAGGTAACAGTGTAAAATCATACCTAAAACCTGGTGTAGCTACCTGAGTTTCAGAGCAGTTTGATTTTTGAAATGTCCCTCGTAATGAACGGATTGGATAGCATCTAAGCTAATGTGTACCCAACACTCAACTAGTAGTGGAAGTCCGTCGCAACATATCCCCAAGTATGGTATGGCTTACGTTAGTTTTGGACGGGTCTGATTTTTGGTCTCCTAGGTGAACTCGAGGCAAAGCACCTGATGGACGGTGTGGATCTCGGAAGCGTATTGGCTGGTGTACCTCACACCTGCTGTGTAGCTGCTGTATTGATGTCAGCAAGTTCCGTGGGTCTGATCACGAGGTATCTGTTATATCCAAACTGTCCATCCATTTGGAGAGCTCGTCTTACGATTTGAGACAAAAAATGAGACAGATCTAATTATAAAGTGGACCACTTTGCAAAAAGCAGTGGAGGAGTGAATGTCTACCATTGAAACCCTTTTTGGGGTCACAAAAGTTTTGAATAATTGTGAAATTTGTTTTTCCTCTTCATTCAGTTATTTGAAGAAGTATTTGTGACCTTATGAGCAAATTGGATGGAAAATAAACGTTATGGTGGACCCTACAAATTTTTTAACGGTGAAAATCATTATCTCCGCTGCTATTTATGGTGTGGTCCAGATGATCTTTGAATATGATTTGTTTTTTGGATATTCCCTAAAATGACCTCTAAAAATAGATGAACGGTGTAGATATAATAAATATATCACTGTGGGGCCCGTAAAACTTTGAACTCCTTTGAACCGTTGGTACAACTGGGAGCTCGAGGACCGTCACTGCTCGTCTTCGCACGACACGTACCTACAGCAGGTATATAGCTGGTGTGAGGTACATCAGCCAAATCCCCTTCCGTGGATCTCATGCACGCTCACCCCCATGTGCCACTCGGTTGGTGTGAGCTTAATCACTAATCAGCTTTCTTTAAGAAATGGTGCGTTACTGTGTTAGAGAGACCAAAAAACCTACGATTTCCGGCCGTGCCCTCATAAATAGAAACGGATTGGCTACTGACCCTGCCACTGGCCAATGGATAGTGGTCGGTGCTCTGTGGGCCCCACCATAATGTATTTGTTTCATCCATGCCGTCCACACATTCTTCTAGATCATTTTATGGTACGAGACCAAAAATTAGGTTGATTAAAATCTCAAGTGAACCGCACAGTGTTGATTGAACGCCCACCATTAAAAACTTCTTGGGGCCACAAAAGTTTTGGATCAAGATGATATATATTTTTCCCTTAATCCAAGTCTTTATGACCTAATCAACAGGTTAGATGTCAAATAACCACTACAGTTGACCCCAGGAGGTTTTTAATGGTGGACATTCGATCACTACTGTTTTCACACGGTGTGGTCCGAATGATATTTAGTTCTATCTCATTTTTGGGTTAAAGCCATAAAATTATCTTTAGGAATGTATGGACGGAGTGGATGAAACAAATACATCATGGTGGGGTCCATGTAGCACCGACCGCTAACCACGTGGCTGGTTGCAGCGTCACTAGCCACACCGCGTCCCTCAGAAATGTACACGTGGCACCTCCAAATGGCAATTAGTTAGTGGTCCACATTCAAAAAACAAATATTCATTAATCAAAGGTTAAGATCGTCCAATTAATCTGATTTTAGAGTTACGATCAACTTGGGCAGCTTCACGCGTCACATGTTCAATTTTTCAGTGCAACTGTCTTGATTCAGGGCTGTCAATGGGCTGGGTTTGGACGGGCCAGGCAACTCCTAGCCCAAACATCTGTAAGGGCCAAGGCCCAATCTCCGGATGGGCTCGTGGCACATGCCATGCACAAAGGAATTTGATCAAATCCCTATTTTTCATTGAAGGTTCCTAACCCACTCCTGGGTTGTGGGCCACACGTGCACAAAAAATTAGACAATTCGATGAATGAAACCAACGGTCTACATGCAAGATCCATGTGTTGTCTAACCCAGCATTGGAATGATATCTTTGTAGGATAGAAAACAAGTACATATGACATCGGGTCGAGTTGGTGGATTGGATTAAAATGATCTGATCCCACATCAGGCCGGGACCATATTGGTGGCCTGTGGGCCATGTACATGCCCGATTTTGAAGCCCGATTAATAAATGGGGCGAGCCTGGTCTTGGTTTTTCAGAATTTTCTATTACGACCCAACCCGACCGTTCGCCCAAGCCCGATTTTTAAATGGGCCAATCAAAGGCTCCATTTTTTTGGCCCAATTAAAGTCGTGTCAGGCCCATGATTCCTCACTACTGAGTCCAAAGCCGAGCTTTTATCATTGTTACCAGTTAAAAGCACGTGCAGTTGCACATGGAGACCATCACGATAGCGTACGTGTGGCATGGGTGAATGTCAGTAATACGTGTGGCATGTGTGCATAGTAATTTGGACCGTCCATATTATAAGCCTCATCATTGGTGGATCATACCCCCAAGCTCAAGCTGATCGGATGATTAAAACCGCACGATTTTGCCTGTGAACTTTGAACTCTTGATCATGAATGGTCCAGATCTCACATGCATCTCCCACTTCGGTTTACATGGGGCACTTCTGTGCTGCACCAGCGATGACATGGCATGTTGTGGGCCTTTAGACAGTTAAAATTCAGCATGTACCGATCGTTCACATTCAGTAGGTAGGGCCCCAACGATCAATGGTCACGATTGTCTAATCACTATGATTTTTTGAGGGATGGCAATGGGCCACGCGTGCCCAGAAGCATCATCCTGGTGATCCGGACCGTTGATGTATTGGGCCAGTACATGGATAAGCATCTAAGCATATGTCAAAAACCAAGGGGATTGGACTTTGGTGGCTAACTGATCAATGGTACTGATTGACCAAAGAACTTAAGCCTTGCACGTGCAGTGGGCATATTTTGATTCAAGAAATATTAAATGAAATCCAACCCATCCATCATGTGGACACTCTCCCAATCTCCTTGTAGCCCAAAAATATGGATGATCTAAGTTCAGGTGGGCCACACCTATAATACAATCCATAAAACCTTTAAAATCATGTGGTGTGGCCCACATGAGCTTCAAAATGCTTTGATTTTTGGATGGTTTGTTCATCATAGTGGTCCTCCGCATCCCAACTATTCCTTACGTGTGACATGAGAGTCTCACTTTATGGACGGACTGGATGTGGTTTAGAAATCAAGGTGGGACCCACATAATTCATTGTAGCATAAGCTTATTCTGCAAACGTAGAAGTGGGACCCACCATGTAAGCGTTGCATCGAACCGTCTACTACTACCGCCCAAGACAGGCCAAACCGGCCCATTGACGCCCCTTCCTCCGGTAAAAAGAAAAAAAATGAAACATAGAGAGAAATGGTCATAATACAATGGCTGTACATGAACTCCACATACAACATAAAGCCTTTTCTTCTCTACAAGTGCCACATACATAAGATATCAGGTTCATGTAAAATGTACGCTGCATATGAATATTGCATGATCAGAAAGTAAGATCTGACCCACTCATTGAGTGGGACACAATGATAAAATTAGTCAATGGCATGACTCATATTTGTGGTGTGGCTCAGATCAACCTTGTTTTAGTCCCAGATGATTATCATGGGGTATTGTACAGGTTCAGTATGTTGGATGTAAAATAATGGATGGATGTGAGAGTTCATATACAAGGGTTGTATGTGATCATTTCTTATAAAACATTAATACTCTAACTGGGTGTAACAAATGAAAATTTAGATGTATCATAAATAAAAATTACACTTTTTTGATCATATGACTACCTGATAGGTGGCCATTTATTAGTCAGCCAAAACGAAAAATATTCAACCGTCCCATCACAGCGAACAAGCTCCGAGAACCAGCGGTCACGATTAACCGGTTGATTTTTGGAAATGTAAATTAGTTGCAGTGGGAGAAACAATTTAGGTAGTTTAACTTTACGAATGCAGTTTCTGAGCGTGTGTATAGAAGGCATCATAGTCAACTAGAGTATCAAATATAGAGCTGGGCATCCAGTCGAGTCAGACCGAGTTAGGGCTGACCCGACTTCATCCGGTTTTGAAATAGGCCTGACCCGAACTCGACTCGACTCGGTATCAAGTCTAGTGTACCTAAACCGATCCAAATCCAGGTCTAGCCCGAACTAATTCGGACTGAGTCTGACCTAGTAAAAAGTGCAGAGTCAATTTGAGTTTGGCACCGATTCGGATCCAATTTCGATTGAGAGAGAGAGAGAGAGAGAGAGAGAGAGAGAGAGAGGAGGGTGGTGGTGATGGTGGTGGGCATGGGCGTGGAAGAGGAGGGTGGTGGTGATGGTGGTGGGCGTGGAAGAGGAGGGTGGGAGGGAGTGGAGAGGAGAGGGAGAGAGAGAAGAGGGTGGTGATGGAGGTGGGTAGTTGCCAGGATTGAAAGAGGAGGATGAGGAAAGAAGAGAGATTTCGGGTTGGAGTTTTTTTTTATTTTATATATATATATATCCAAATCCGAGTTGAGTCGGTTTCAGATTGAGTTGAGTCTACCTGGATCGAGTTTTGGGTTGAGTTGGGTTGAGTTATTGGGTAACTCGAACTCTACCTTATATGAGTTCGGATTGATAGAAGCCTACTTGGTTCGGATCGACTCATCAATTCGATGCAGGTTGACTTGGGTCCAATCGAATCCGACAAGCTGAGTTAGGCTGGTCGAGTCGTTCCTATCCACCTCTGATCAAATTGGTCCCCAAAATAGACGCAGTATCTTTCTTATAATGAAATTGTAGGATGGAGTTTGAGACATACATGGCAGATCTATCTTTCCCCTTACATGTATCGTGCATGATCTTCCTATGTATAGCTGCACTTTTTTCATCCTCTCTTTGTATAAAAGATGCAGTGCATAACATCTAAGTAAGAAATTAAGATAACAAAAAACTACATTGGTATCCTAACCAACCTAGATCTGGTTAGATTTATGATCTATCTAGAGTGGGACCTACAATTTGGATGGTCACTTCTGATTTGATTGCATTCCATGTGCAATTACCAAGTACATGCCTATGAACAAACATACTCTGCCAGAGTACATCATAAATAACTCCTGTTTAAAACCACGCTGCCTCTCGACAGATCGGGGCTTCTCTTCGATATCAGTCGCTACCACCGATGGAATACCGAAAAATCAAAGATCAGGTTCTCTCTCTCTCTCTCTCTCTCTCTCTCTCTCTCTCTCGTTGGGGTTTTCTACTCATCTGATTCCTTTTTTGCATCTGAGTTTCCATAGCTTCCCTTTTATCGATTTCTGTCAATTGATTTGAAATCTTGTAAATGCCGTTTAGTTGAAATTAGGAAATTCCTTTTACAGCTGAGGAATTGAGTTCTTTGATACTCTGGCGGACTGTGATGGTTGATACACTCTGATATTGTAAACGTTGAGTGCATTGAGTCAAATCAAACCGTTCAAATTGGGGGAACTACCATGGATATGTTATCTCCTCAAGGTGTCCATTTATAGAATTCGATTAATGCCCATTTGATTACTGCTTCTTTTTAATCTCAACCGTCCATTAAATGCTCACTAATCTTCCAGTTGAATAGTCGGATCAGTGTAGCTTTTTCTAGATGCATCAACATGGGGGCCTGCAATTTGGACCGTTCAGATTTAGTTACTACTTCACCAAGTGTACGATGCCCCCAATGCCTGTTTATCAACCATCACACTCTGCCAGAGTGTCAAAGATTTTCTCTGACAGGTGGGCCCCATGGTTCAGTGATCTAGACTGTTGTTATGTTTTGTACTACTGTGGATGGACCATGCTCCGAAAATCTCCTTGATGGATAAAGAGAAATGCACCGTTGCTCTCAGAGCACTATCAATTATAGTGCTCCTAGTTGCTTTGGGACACTTATGCAGTCCAATCCATTGATCTAGACCGTTCATTAGGTCAGTGCACATTTCCTGTGATACCACGCAAGCATCACATAAATATATGGACTGTTTACACAAAAAAGGGTCCAATCAACTAACAGTCCACATTCAACGGGCAAAAGCCCGTTCATGTGATAGTATTGATAGGCAATCATGGTGGGGCTCATCTCATGAACAGTCTGGAACTCATCCAAGTTTGCTACATGTGCAATTCTGGCTCAAGTAACAATCTCTCTCACACACACACACACACACACACTAATGTTTTTCTCTTGATATATATTGAATTTGTTCTATGGTATGCAACTGTAGGAGAAAGATGGGAATGTGGGTGAAGATGATTTAGAGGGCCTACATGGGAAGCCTCCATCAGGCGGTATGTTTTCACTAAAGCTCAAGCTTGAATTTGAAGCAGGACCTGATGGGCAACCATCTTTGCTGTTTCTGGCTTGACAGTCCTCACATGGTTTTCAGACGGTGACTTGGGTCGACTCATTTGGTCTTGTGTCAACTCATGACTCACTGGAGTCAGGTTGCCCAAGTCATGGGTGACTCGTGGTATCAAATCAGATCAGGCACTATCGGATCTGAGCCAACTCAGATGAGTCATATCAGACTCATCCTCATCCAAGTCTTAGAAACATGAGTCCTTGTCTTTCTCCCACTAGTTATAATGGTTACCATTGATCATGCAGTTCCTGTAAATAGCATGGCCAGCTTTGGGGGAAGCTCGATTGTTGGGTCCAAGTGGAAGCTCAAGTAAGAACAGTTGACGGGAGAGAAATTTCAATAGCATTTTGCATGATATCCAATCAAGAGAAAGAAAACAAGCCTATGGTTTTCTAATTGCCACTTCTTATTTGTGTAGGTCAATTGTTACAATGGCTTTGACATTGCTGACAAGTTCACAGGCAATTCTTATTGTGTGGTCCAAAAGGGCTGGAAAGTATGACTATAGCGTGACAACTGCAAATTTTTCGGTGAGAAAATAATAGTCCCCAATAGATGAGTTTATTTGAAGTTCCTTAATTACACAGCTTCCACTCTGTTATTTTCTTGAACAGAATCAGATGTATAAAATAAAATGATTCTTTTTGAGATATGAGCTTGCGATATAATATAACATGAATGTCCACAGTCTATTTGGAACTTTGATCTTTTCTTTCTCCTTTTGGACTTAGGTGGAGGCTTTGAAATGTGCACTATCACTTGCTGCCCTTGGGAGAATTTGGAAAAATGAGGGTGTTACAGAAGATAACAGGTAATCTTTTTGCCCACCAACAATTTAGTGGCAATCATTTGTTGTTGCACGTGTTTCTTCCTAATCATTCTTTAGTGGACAATACATAATGTGGTGTTTGGATAGTGGGAAAGGAAAAGAAAAGTGCAGTGATTATCCAATGATGCATTCCCATGGATTGCATGAGCAATACTGAAACATAGATTCCATTTTTTGAGGTCTTGTTTGGATAGCAGGTGGAAATCTCATTTTCCTCTCACAAAAACACCCTATATCTTGTGCCTGTGAAAAATGACTATGATGTTTGTATAATGATTGCTTGGTGGAATACACTATTTCCTTTGCCAAAAACATACCAGATTGTCGCAAACAAGGAGAAGTGCTTCATTTTCTTTTTCTTTTTTTTTTTTGGTCCCCCCTAGACAAACAGCCCCTAAGTTAGTTTGCCCAAGTTGTTTACCAAACTTAGGATAGTCATAACGTCGTTTAGCCCATATATGGGAGGATCTTTGCTTCATGATTGAATGAGATTTTGCACTCTGGTAGCACCACATGGCAACCATTTTGCACAGCCATGCGAAGTAGGTCTTACCACCCTCCTCCAACATGTGATCCAATTCATCACCAATCAGAATAGTCATTGTAGAACATCAATCAAAACAGTCTTAGTGCAAGTCTTGCTCTTCTTGGATGTAAGAGGCTGCTTTTGTGGAAACAACAGTGTCTATATTACACCTATCGTGAGAAGTACTAAGGCTCTATGTAGCTCTGGTATACGATGTTGGTATTGGCTTTGTGGTCTCGCAGGGAGTGACTTCTTCAGTTATACAAGGTGGGTCAATGTTCTCAACCGATGATATTGTCAGTAAAGACTTTTCTGATAAGTTTATTTTGATACAATGATTTCATCCTCACATTTTTTCCCTATTCAGTAGACTGCTTTTTTCTCTCTTTATTTGTAAACAATTTTTATTTTTATTTTTTGTTTTTTCCACAATTCTCTGATTCCTTTCCTACTTATGGAATGACTAAAAATCACAACATTCAGACCAAGCATCTTTCGGCTCTTGGCAGATGCCTTGCCTTTACGTCCTCCTTTAAAATCTTTGGTTTTGAGTTTCGACTTACCTTACCTTCTGCCCAACGTTATGTGGATCTCGGGTCACTCCAGTAAATGGTACGGGAGAGGTACACAGTGCGTTACTTCCTCCAATGAGTGGTATTCTGGGGGTAGGATCATGTGGATCGCTCCAGTATATATATACCATGCATATATGATATAGTTTTATATGTGAATTGATGTCGTAATTTATTTATGAAATGATGAATATTCTAATTATAGGTCCCACATGCATAATATTATATGTATCTATGCTGTTGCATAAATCAAAGTATTAATCTCTACGTTCTAAATATAGATTGACGTTATAAGTTAAATCTATGCTAGGATTGTAGAACCATAATTTCAGATTGGTAAAAATAGTGATTGAGATTGCAAATGACCAATAATTCAGAATGTAAAATGTAGGGGGGTTGCGATTTAGCTGACATTGCTTCTGCCCATCGTTCTCCGTACAATTGTAGCTCATAACATGTCTGTAAGAATATTTGCCGCTAGCATGCAAATCATTCGTTTCTATGCAATTGATGTATGCCAGTACGTATATGCTAGATGTCACATAAGCATGAAGCTTATGGTTTCGACTCTTGTCTACATGTTGCTCAGATAAGTAGTTTCCTTACCATGCCAGTAGAATAGGTAGGACTGGTCTGATACAATATGACAACTTGCTCAATTATCAGATCCGTGACAGATCGAAGCTTCTTTTTTTTTCTTTCTTTCTTTTTTTTTTTTAAGTCATTTGGGTTAGTGTTTCATCAATTGAAAGTAATGTTTGGTAATGCTGTTCTTATGCATGTCATCCTGTCACTTCTCAGGTTGTATACGTCTTTGGATGAAGTGATTGTTTATCCTATTCCTGCGGCACTCTACCTTGTTAAGAACTTATTACAGGTAATTCATGCCTGTGTTACTTTTAATAATGATAAGAGTATTGAACTTGCTTTCCTTTAAAAATTGAGTAGATTGAATTTGATTTGGTGGCAGTATTACATCTTTGCCTATGTGGACGCACCGGGTTACCAAATACTGAAGAACCTGAATATTATCAGCACTGGTGTGTTATATCGTATCATTCTAAAGAAAAAGTAAGGCCTGTGCTATGAGCATTCATATAGAACATCTGTGTCATTTAACTACCACGAACATATTTTAAGGAATGCTACTATGGCTTGTGTGCATGATTGAGCCTCAAGAAGTGTGCAGCAAAATATCTCTATAATACACGTGGCACTTGTGTATAATCAGGACATTTATTCCGCGTGCCACCATGAAGATGGGCCATATTCAAGGACAGAAACTCTGGTAGACAGCCCATCAGTGGCCTTGACAATTAACACAAAAGATGAGCAAAGGTTCTCATTCAACTGCAAAACTCAACAATTGGAAGGTTGTATTTGTTCAATAAATATGACTTTTGACACATTGTCCACCCATGTTGTGGCCTAGACAATTGACAGTCCGGATCATCATGATTGCCACTTGTATGGTGAGGACAAGACTTCATATAACCCCTATGAAGCACGCATCATATTTTAACTTGTGGCACTGCACTTTGATGCCAATTTTTCTTTCCTCTACTTCCTAATCTCTACCATATATAACGCAGTAGCGATGGACAATTTTGCTCATGCAATTATTCTTGAGAGGATCATGAACTTTGGGATTTAAAAAGATGTTAGAACACATTTCCGATGTAGGTGAGGGTATTTAGGGAATTTGAATTTTGGATTTTTTTTATGCAAGGAGCTGGCACCCATTCTCACCCTCTCCTGCATGCGGCCTGCTCCCTCTATCTGCATGTAGCTGCATCCTTTTCCTCCTATCTCTCTCTCCCAATTTCTCACTCTCCCTTCCTCTCTCCACGTGAGTTGCATGTGTCATGCCTACTAGTTTTGATAATATCGGCAATAGAGGTATGCTTGAACTGATAAGGTAACCAGTTTTGAGAAAAGCCATCCATATTCTCTAGAGCATAAGATGATCAGTATGTTTTATCATCAGCTTCCTGTGCTTTAATGCAAAAACAACTTTGAACCACGTTTCAGTCTGTAAATTATTGGGCAGTGAAGAGGTTCATCTTACAACATCTCTAATGAACTCTTTTCTTGAATACTCGTTTTAATCCGGTGTACAGTGTTGTTGGACCTTTAGAAAAAAGGATCTTGGACTGAGTACTGGGAGTCTAACTAGACCAGATTGCCCCAGCCAAGTTCCAAGTTATCAGAAAGTTTCAAGAAATTTTGGAAAGATAATCATAACAGCAGTGTTCTCATAGCTTGATACCTGAGTTCAGGCTTTGATACTTTGAGCATCTGGTGTGGAAGTTACAACTGTAAAGAGTTGCCATTGCTTTGCCAGGAGAAAGCATTAAAAGGTGAAGAGGTGCGGACAAAAATGACCCATATTTTCTTTACAAAAATGATTAATCTGAATAAAATATGAGTTCAAAGGACCTAAATACAATTTCCATGCATTTTAAATTTCCCCTTCATGTAAAATGCTTCCATGAATTAATGTATTGCTTTTTTTTTTTTTTTTTTTTTTTTTTTGCGTTCAAGACACGTGTTTTGCTCTGTATTCTTCCTATTTTATTGGATGAGTTTTGTAAGTTCGTGATCTTTTTCAGCTATCCACATGCCAAAATGGGACAGGAAATCTTGGAAATGATATTCTTTTCGCGCGCACACGCTGATATTCTTTTGGCGCGCACACGCGTGCACTCATCATCATCATCACATCATCTAAACCTTATTCCAATGCCCGCGCATGTGTGTATAGGTGTCAAGTCCAACTGGTTGGAAGGTACGGTCCACTCAGTAGATAACTTACGACTTAGTGCATGTGACATCAGGTTGGCTCCATTATGAGCATCACCTAATGCAAAAAATCAACCCTATCTACACATCAGGTGGACCACACCACAGAAAACAATGTCTAGCCATTAATAAATAGCAAAATACAAGTGTGGTCCACTCCATGAGTGGATTTTGGTGATTTTTGCACGAGTTGATCCTCATATATAGCCAACGTATTGGACAGGTTGTATGTCACATGCATATGAAAGGTTGGAAGTTATACACTGGGTGGACTGTAACTTATAGTTCAAACCATTGGACTGGTGACCTTCTGTACATACATAAATACATATGTACATACACACACACACACACACACACACACACACACACATGCACACATGCATATATATACACATACACATGCATATGCATGTATGTAAGAATGTTTTGCTGATCAAGAACTTAACTGTTTAAACTGAAGTTCAGGTAGTGTTCTAATTTATAAATGATGCATCATGTACTAATTATTTTCTTTCAGGTTGAGCGAAATCCAATGGGCAGCTTTTATTTTGTTGTGCATGGGGTGCACTACGGCACAGCTTAATTCTTCGTAAGCACAATTCACCATCCTTGAGCATAGAAAATAAATGAAAGATGAAGATGAGAACACTTTGAACTCAATATATGATACTTAAACATCAGATAATCACTAATTAATAGCGTAAGTTTTTTTTTCTTTCATTTTGTATGAGAAAGCAACCACAACTTTGTCCTCACCGTTTTGTAAACCAGCTTCTCCAATATTTCTTTTGTTCCAATTTATTTTGGGCCTTTTACATTTATGATGTCTTATAAAAGCCTTTTTTGTACAGTTCGGATCATGTTCTTCAAACTCCTTTTCAAGGTTTGATGATGGCCATTGTGAGTGCTGAGCATCTTCAATATCTGGCATTCAAGTAGTTGGAAATAAAAAGGGGGCTTTGACATATAGGCGCGCTCTCCCTTTTGGCCCAAGGACAAATAGTAGCCTCCCGTATGCATTATTCTCAAATAACTCCTGCATTCCAATTTCAGTCATAAATAAGCCTGTGGTAACATCCATCAGAAAAACATGATGGAACCATTTCATAGCCGTTATAGTTGACTGTTGAGGAAGGAAAAAACCTTTTTAACACTGGTTTACATTTAGGATCCGGGTTCTGGCAGAGGGCAGGGTTAGGCTTAAGGGTTTGGGAGAAGAGGGAGAAGAGAGGTTAGGGATAGGGTTGGGGTCTGAGAGATTTGGGAGAAGGTAATATTGCTGTTTTTTAAAAAGATTTTACTAACCAAACCTCAGTTAGTTTTTTCATCCAAAAAATTAATGGCAAGGTGGTTTTTTACCTTATTTGGAAAATGGAAGGTGTTATATGGAGAAACGCATAAGGGTCTTATTTGTCTTTGGGCCAAAAGGGAGCATGTTGTATGTCAAAACCTCAAAGAAGAAAAAAAAAAAAAGGAATTTTGTAAGATGATACTTGTGGCCATTATAAATTTTTGAATTGATTATAAGTTCTATTGCAGATCATGGCACTACTAAGTGGCTTTGCGGGGGTTTACACCGAGGTATGGTGGTAAATGCAGTTTGGTGCTGAATGCTGGTTGTGACACATTGTATGCTGCATCATTTGTCTTTGATGACTTTTATGGTGATTTGCTTTCACAATTTTCTGTAATCATTACCACTGCATTCTGCAGGCTATTATAAAAAAACGTCCTTCAAGAAATATCAATGTGCAGAATTTCTGGTTGTATGTCTTTGGGATGGCCTTCAATGCTGTTGCGATATTCATTCAGGATTTCGATGCAGTGATGAATAAGTAAGATTATTCTACTCTTCCAATGCCATTTCTTCAAGTTCTTTTAACTTGAACACAGTTATTGATGATGTCAGTTCATGGACAGAATTATTTAGGCGTAAGACCATGAAAACCCGACTCTACATACTGACTGTCCACTGAATGGTTTTAAAAAGTTGAAAACTTGATTAGAAGGTTATTGAGCTTGGTCGAGTTTCCTCGACAATATTTAAATATTTAAAATATAATAAAATGCAAATATTGTTCATTCTTGACCAAGCAAGTCGATTTTTGCTAGTTTCATAAAGTCTTTTTTGAGTTTTGTCGAGTCGAGTGTTTTTCTTCATCTTCTTCTTTCTTTCTTTCTTTCTTTTTTTCAAGTCTTCATCAAGTCGTTGCCAATCTTCTCAAGTCTTAATGAATCTGATTAAGTTGAGTCAACTCAGCAGAGTCAGGTCTCGTTTTTCAAGTTTTTAAACTGTGGTCCATAGCAATTGTTAGTTGTGAAAAAAAAAAAAAATTCTAAATTCTAAATTCGAAAACCCATAAGACACATGACGGTAACTAAGTAAAAATGGACGAAGAGAAAAATAATAATAATAACATAAATAGAAATGCGTTAACTTTAAAATCCTTTGAGAAATGGTGTTAGCTTATACATACTATCCTCAAGGACGACAACAGATAAACATTTAACCCAGCATTCTTCTAGTTACTAAGTGCGGCTTGGTAATCTTCAGGGGTTTCTTTCATGGCTATTCTTTGATTACAACTTGTATGATTCTCAATCATGCTCTCAGGTATTTTACATCCAAAGTCTATTTGTTCTACATTTTCTCTATGTGTCAATTATCTAATATTTCTGATGGTTATATCTACAGTGGAATTGCCGTATCAATGGTAATGAAATATGCTGATAATATTGTCAAGGTAAGTCATGGAAATAGCCAGTTTGCATTTCCTCATATAGAATCATGTCTACGGTTTTCACGTACTGTTTTAATGACAAAAGTGCCATGTAGCTTTTACAGAATTTCAAAATGTACCCCATTTTCTGAAGACTCCAGTGGTACTGATACCACCGTAAGCTTATGGTGGTACTGGGCAAATATGGGTCTCACGTTATGTATGCAGGACATCCAACCTGTCCAACAGATGCATGAGCTTATGTTAACCCAAGATACGAAAAATCAGCCCAATACTACACTTAGGTGGGCCACGGCACAAGGAAAAATATGGAAGGAATACCCACCCTTGATTTGCACTGGGGCACACCTGAGTACCGAAACAGACTGAGTTTGGACCTGACCCTTCATCCAGGCCAGACAAAGGGTCTGAATGGCCTGGATTTTAGCTGCATTACACAGTGGGGCCCCTATTGAAATCAACAGTATGCATCCATCCTGAACAATCACATTGCAAGAGTCACCCTCTACGATCACTGTCCCTCCCACCCAATTAACATGAATTCAAATCCAACCTTCAAAGCAAACAACTCTACCCCATTTAATCTTCAGACTCCCACCAACCTGGAGAAAGCAAAGCAGACTAACTTCCACCATCTCTTAATACCCCACCCACCCATCATTATTAAACTTCAACTACTGGGTGGGGGAGCAATCCGTATAACAACTGAGGGTGTCTTACTCCAGAAGTCATCGGCAAAGCTTCTCCAACTGATATTCTAATACAACCAAGAATAGAGCAGAAACAATACATAACAGTGAGAGAATGCGACTTTCAGCAGTTCGTTAAGAATAACAACTGAAAGAGTGAATATTTGAATCTCCATCCACAGTACCTACCGTCACTTTCACAGTTCTGTTGAGAACTATGTTAACTTAGATGTGGCCACGTGTGGGTATCACTTGTCAGACACAGTCATGGTGCTCATAAGCTTGCTCTCTGCTCAAAATATAAGGCTTTGTTTGGATTTTAACTGAACTGAAATGCTCTAATTAAATTCAATAAAAGAGAAAATTACCCGACTCTAGTCCCACCCCATTCATGATGGGGAACTAACCCCCAAATTGCAATTACTTTTCAAGTGTGCAGAATTGCAATAAGGGGTTTGATTGGCATCATGAATTGAAACAACGATGCCCCTGCTTCAGTCTTTTCCTCTATATTCAATTGAATGAATCACAATTCAACTCAATCGAGAATCGAGAATCCAAATGCATTGTAAATCAATCTCTTGAGAAACTCACTTGGTTCTTCATCAATGTATAGGTTTATTCTACTTCGGTGGCAATGCTTCTAACAGCGGTTGTGTCCGTGTTTCTCTTTGGGTTTCATCTTTCCCTCGCTTTCTTCCTTGGCTCAACGTAAGTACCCCACAAGTTCTAGCTTCTGTCGGCTTCATATTCTCTACAGTACTATATTGAAGTTGAAGTTTGTGGCATGTTTTCAGGGTTGTTTCCGTCTCGATTTACTTACATTCCATCGGGAAGCCACAAAGATAATTTTGGTCATGACCTGCTGGTTTCTTTTCCCGCACTTTGAACTTTCAGTGCAGAAGGGTTGTACAGAGTTTTTCTCTGTTCTTGTATTTTACTTTTCATTGATTTGCTAATATCAGGATCAGTGGGTGAAATTACTGGCTTTCTCAGATCAAGAAATGAAAACATAGGTACACAGAACAAGAAGGAAAACACACAGGGCGTCTCTGTTCTTTGAGGAATTATACAAATGCTCGGACAGAGAGATTGTATGGTATGTTTGGGCCTAGGCTTTCGTACAAGTGGGGTGTATGGTTCGGTGATCGAAAACGTTGATGTGGTGGACTCACCTTAGACTCCCGATGTTGAATGGAACTGTTGCTGTATTTTCTTTGTTAACCACCAATATTGGATTCCCGCCAACGATCTTTTAATGATTGGAGATAATGTGCAGGGCTACTCCTATTGTTCACCGTGCACATTGAGGTCAGCATCTTCTATGGTAAAGATGCCACACGCATGGTGTGATTGAGCATCCAATAATGGCGGCATGAATCATAAGATGCTGAAATTTTGCATTTTTGATGCTGGGAGATAGTGTGCTCACAGACTGTTGTTGCTCACCTTGCACATTGAAATCTTGCTGGGATTTCTTAGAGCCTATCCTGTTATATTGATTCATTAAGAGGAATGATTAGAGCTGCAAATGGACTGGATTGAGGGGAGCTCCAGACCCAACCCATTTAGTAATTGTGCCTAGGTCATGGTTAAAAGACTCGGTGAGTTGGATCAACTCATTGGAAGTCCAAGTCGACTCGCATGAGCAGCATCAGACTCACCCGAGTCTTAAAACATGGTCTAGGTTTCAGCTCCATAACAGACCCGTTAGTGTATGGGTCTAGTCTTTGTTGGGTTCGAGTCTAAAGCAGCTTTGTTGTCAGGTCTGGTCTGAGCTTTGGACCTTTGGTAGAGGTTTGATAACGATACCATTGCAGCCTGATTACTTCTTATGTTCAGCCCCATTTGTGGCTTAGAAGGATCTTAGGGACCATTTGGATACACTTCCGCATGATAGAGTTTCTGCAGAAAGGATTTTCACGCTTGCTATTTTGTAGGGGTGCAACTCAGGTGTGTTGGGGTGGTGGTCAACCTGAGTCCAACCTGGCCACAAGTGGACCCAACCTGAATTCCAACCCAAGCTCCTCCATACTCAACCTAACCTGACTCAAATGAATGCTATTCCCCTCAACCCAACCTGACCCGACCCGATTTTGCTCAACTTGAGACCAACCCAAATTCAAATCAGGTTAGGATTTTTTTTTTTTTTAACTCGAACCTGACCTGAGGGCCTTGGCAACCTGACCCAAAGTTGCAGTCATACTTTTTAGGTCAACTTGATGAAAACCGCATCCATGGGTTTTCATTGAATCAACATTTTAGCAACTATTTGAGACAGGTTTTGCAAAAGTGCATCTAAGCGAACAACACAGACTGGAGTTATTGTCTCATAATTGTCTCATAATGCCACTTATGCATCAAATGTCCTTTTAAAGGATGCATAGATGGGCTGTTAATCCTGATGAGTAAATGAGGCTGTGGGCAAGGGATTGAATTTTGGGGTGTAGACGCCTTTGTATTTTGTTGACAGGACCAAGGCTTACCCCCATTTAGTCCCATTCTCAGATCCGCACTACAGTATAGCAGCAAAAATCTCTTCCGGTAAGAATGGTGGTTCTTTTACCATGCTGTTAAGAGGATCAAACAGAAGGTTAGAGCCCCTCTTCTTCTTTTTTGCTTGCTTACCTCTTGATTCACCAGCTTATTATACACTCGACACGGATTGCATACCCACACACTGGAAGGTTCTCCGTGGACCCCACCATGATGCATGTGTTCTATTCACGCTGTCCATACATTTTGGATAATTATTTTAGGGCATGAGACTGGATTACACCACAGGAAAACAGTGGCGATTGAGCACCCACCATTAAAAACTTCCTAGGGCCCACTGTAATGCTTATTTGCCATCCAACCTGTTGATTAGGTCACACAGACCTGGATGGAGTGAAAACACAAATATAAGCTTGATCCAAAACTTTTGTGACCCCAAAAAGTTTTTAATGGTGGGCTTTCAATCACCATTTTTTCCTGTGGTGTGGTCCACCTGAGAGTTGGATGTGCTTCATTTTTGGGCTCATGACGTAAAATGAAGTGGCAAAATGGATTGATGGTGTAGAGTGATCCTGTTCAATACCGTGCCGGGCCCAGACATGTAGAGGAACTGACCTCTTCCACTCACTCGGTTCATCTCGACTCAGTGAACCAAAATTCTGAATCTAATTGACAGATAACAGCACTCGCGTGCCATTATAATTTTATTTTATTTTATTTTTTAAATGTTTGAATGCACTCTATGGCTGTATCAATTCATCAGATACAACCCCAATTTATGAAATGCACTAATTGCTGTATTTCTCTTCTTAACCGTTTATTTGCAGGCCACTAATCAAAAGGACGGTGGGTTGCCGTTCTAAGGAGAACTTTGGGGTGTGGCCCCATCCACCGTCCACTAATTCAATATGATCTCCACGGTTCAGTCCAAATTTGTTCAAACAATCTGGACCGTGAAAAAAGGTTTGAAATCAGCTCAACCGCTGGTTTTGGACAGGTTCAACATGATCTGAGTGGGGTCTTTAAGCCCTTCAGCAGCTGGTGTTGAACTAAACTGGAGCGGGCTAAAGCCGAGTGAGACCACCCCAGTCCATTCCAGTTTTAAAACATTGATTCAACGACTCACCTGCAATGTTTTGGATTATTGCATATACCTCCCCCTTCTGTTTCAATTGATCGTTTCACCCCTATCTCATAGGCAACTAGGCGTAGACGTGTGGGTCCACAATAGTGCGTGCATGGCATACTAACCTCACCATGAGAATTGGACTTCCCAAAAATCAAGTCCGATCCAACCATCAGTTGACCCACCACATGAATTTGGTGGTTTTGGGGGTGGTTGTCCATTGTTTTCCCCTGATGATTGGATTGGACGCGGATTGCGTGGAGACTCCAACACCACCTAGTAACATGGTGTCAGGACTGTAGCCCACCATGATGTATATAGTTTATCCACACCATCCGTCCTTTTTGCCAGCTCATTTTAGGGCATAAATACAAATTGAGGCATATCCGGAGCTCAAGTGGACCACACCATAGGAAGGTTTAAATGGTGGATTTGTCATAATCCCCACTGTTTCCCGTGGTGTGGTCCACTTGAGGTTTGGATATGGTTTGATTTTGGGAGCTGAAAAAACAGAAACTACATAATTCACGGTGAGCTCCACAGTCCTCACACCATAGCAATGATCCAATTTTTATGGAGTGTCCCTGCTAGATGGATTGGATGTCATTTGTACACATCGGTGGGCTACACAAATACACACACACACAAAAAGAACTCAAGGCTATTTGTGTCATTTGGTACAGATTCCTCTATCTGTAACAGAGGGGAGAAATCTGCAATAATTTAAATAAATAAATAAAAACAACAGGGAGAGAGGCGTTTACAATTATCCCAAAAGGAAAACATGAAGATGACAATTATATATGGGTTGTTAAATTTTAATATGCTATAAAGGGTTTTCTTTTATATAATTAATTGAATGGTTGGGATCTCTCTGTTAGCAAGATTTTTCGACTATAGCTAATCCAAGAGGTGGTCCTATCTATTGAATGATCTAGATGGGACCCAATATCATTCACCCACAAGGGTGACCTTAGAATTTCTGTAACAAGAAACCAATACATATTAGGCCACACAATACAGCACTACTAATACACTTGAATACTCATAACAAGGAACTAATTCAAATGGTTCAATGCATGAGGCTTAAGTTAGAATTTTCACAGTAATGCAAACGGAAAACGCGATTA